>NW_026575082.1:0-600000 GCF_905146905.1 Nyctereutes procyonoides | reverse complement strand
AGAGTCAGACAGTCACGGATTCATTGGGATCATTGGCTCTGCCATGGGATAGTGCTTGGCCCAAGCGCCCCCTGGAGAATGGGAGCTTGCACCATCTCTAAATATAGGCACCGCCTGGAGAGTGTCTTCAAGGTTCCTGTTTTTCCTCGTAGAGTCTATTACATCTGATCACACGACACCCGTTAGTCCCTAGGGTCTCAGGGACACACCCTCGTGTCAGGTCTCCGTCCTCCTCACTGTGAGACTTGCCGTCACCGCCTTCCAGCCCATTGTTCAGAGTCACCTGTGGATGCGCACACTGTCACTTCTTCCCCAGGAGTAAGGAGGGCACAGACGACAATGTCTGGGAGCTGCTGAGAGCGGTGACACTTCTTGTGGTTGCTACAGCAATAGGAAGACTGCCTCTGGGGCCGAGAGGTCCCGGTGAGCAGGGGAGGTACCGTGACTGTGGGAAACACAGACCTAGAACATGGAGCCTGCACATAGGGAGCGCGGGGTGCAGCCTCAGAGCCTCCACCCCCACGTGTGGCACGTGGCATTGCCAAGCTGCACTGCCGGGATTTTGAATGAGGTTTCTGACTCAACGTGTCAGCAGATCTCTTCTGGCTTTGATACCTGCGTGATACCGTGCAGGGGCGGTGAGTGCCCGCTGCTGTTTGTGGTGGCTCCAAGGAAGAGCTGGCATGTGCTGTCTGTTCCTACACTGCGGGGAAGATAGCTGGGCCCTCAGTGGCTTGCCTCTTCTCCTTCTTTAAAAAAAAAGTTGTTAAGTCCCATACCAGCTAGTCCAGGGGAAATGGCTGAAGAAATCATCTGTAGTTATACAGAAGACAGTGCCATGTTTCTGTGTTGGGGCTGGGGCTGGGCTGGCGTTGCTGGGAAGAGATGCGTGCCCCCAGGAGTGGGGGAATGGCTCTGCCTTCAGCGTCTCCCACCCAGGCACCAGGCTCTGTGTGCTGAGCAGCCCCGCAGGCCTGGATAGGCCACACATATGGGCAGAGTGTAGAGTTGGAGTGGGAGGGGGGAGATCGGCCGGCGGGAGTGCCAACCCTGGGCTGGGGGCACGCAGGTGGCCTCCACTCCTCACTGGGACCGACGGCCCCTGTTGCCATTTGCTGACCCTCCTGCAGACTCTCCATTTACAGAACCCATCACAATGACGTCCTCCTCCCCTCCTCACAGACCTGTGGACGACTGCACACGTGCCCCCACTTCAGAGCCAGGGGCAGGGGAACAGCATCGCTGCCAGGCCCACAAGCCGTGCGGCTCATTCCTTAAAGTTTGCTTTGAGATCCTCCACTGCTTTCAGAAACCAAGAATCCAGAAATGAGAAGGAAAATTCATAAAAATGAGATTTAGACCCTCCCCACCCCCTTGGGTCACATGGCCTCAGGAAAATCAGTCAAGGGCCCCTGAGTGAAGCCCATGGGTGAAGTGAGGGCATTTTACTAGGACATGAGGGTTTAAGCTCAATTTTTTCAAAATGGTGATGAAAAAAAAAAAGCCTCACTGTGTGAAAGTATAAAGATTTTGCTTTAAAAAGAATGCTTCACCTGATTAGTTAATTTGCACATCTAATTTATAAATAGCCAAGAGATTTTGTGGGGTGGTCAGAAGAATACGGTGAGTATTGGCAGATGCTGTAAGTGTAGGTGAAGAGCTCTGCCTGTACCTTGTACATTTTAGCTTTTAAATGTGAAAAAAAATACTAATTTTCTTTTCACTCAACTCTGGCTGTGCACAAAGAGGTGCTGTGTGCACGCGTGTGTGTGTGCGTGTGTGCGCATGTGTGTGCGCATGTAGCCTGCCTCCATGTCCCAGATTAAAATGAGAATTCAAGTTGCCACATAAGTCTTAGGAAAAAAACAGTAGTTTCCACCTTGGGAGCATTTTAGAGAAAACTTAAACATAAGGGAAACAACTTTTCTCATTACATTAAATTGTGGTCTAGCAGCTCGCCACATCCTGTTGCAGGGACATCTGACACGAAGCCAAGCGAAGGTTCCTCTTTCACATCTCTGACAGGCTGTGAGGGTCACATGTTACCTGCAGTTCAAAATACCTTCTACAGAGAAAAAACCCTTGGTGTCGGTGGAAAAGCTGAATAAGAAGATGGAAAGTATCAGTAGAGAGAAGACTCTGTGGGAAACTGTAACAGAGAAAGCCACCCCCAAAATAACAGCACAGAGCCCCTGGGGGCGGCCGCGCACTCACAGGGACCCGGAACCGTGACCTCATGGAAGAGACGTGGGAGGCCAGGGAAAGGCCAGGGGTGGCAGGACCCCAACAAGCTCAGCCCTTGGGCACCGTCTGACTGGGGCCGGGAACCTTCAGGGTGGTCCCTGCAGGGCCATGGCGCCGACTATCTGCCAGGAGCGTGGCTCTGCAGCCGTCCTGTCTTCGGGGATGTGCACAGTTGTGTGGGTCTGCAGCGCAAGTTGGGCAGCCACCCCCCTTCCCGTCGGCCGCCCACACGGTCCGGAGGGGCACCTAGGGCAGTGCCCACAGGGCACTGGCACATGTGTGCTACTTCTCGAGTGTGCTCCTAAGATGCCTGGCCTGTCCCAACCCTACTTGATGGTGCCGACCTGGGCCACAGGGGCACCAATGGCCTGTCCTGTCCAACTGACCGCTGCTGCGCGGCTCCTCAGACAGCACAGACTCTGGCAACGGAGCAGGAGTACTGCCAGCGCTCCCCAACCTTCCTGGGCTCCAGGCTGGGGTCACAGAGATCAGGTCAGGCACCAGGACACAGGAGGGCCCCTGGCTCAGGACACACTCAGGGACTTCCCTGCTGCCACCCACAGCGGGCTCCCCCTGCCAGGCTCAGGTGCCCTGGTGGGCAGCGAGGGGAAGCCCACTTAGATGCTGCTTCCCCTTTTCTCTTACAAACGTGTTATTTTTTTCCTATGGTCTCTATAACCCCGAGGAGCTAGATTCTTGGCTTTCCTGCTGAAGCCTCCCCACCATTCCCCATCGTTATTGCCCCTCAGACCCGCCCCATAATCCCTGTCGTTACCCTCATACCCACCCCCATAATCCCTGTCATTACCCTCACACCTCCCCACATATTCCCATCATTATTACCCCTCAGATCTCCCCCCATATTCGGAACATCATTATTACCCTTCAGACCTCCCCACCCTGTATTCCTGTCATAATTACCCCTCTGACCTCTCCCCATATTCCAGTCATTATTACCCCCAGACCTCCCCCCATATTCCCGACCTTATTCCCCTCAGACCTCCCCCCACGACCCCATCAATATAACCCCTCAGGGCCCCCCACATCCCCATCATTATTACCCTGAACCCCATTTCCCCAACGTGAGTCCCCCCAAGAACTGTTTCTGCATCCCGTGTCTGCTCTTATGGGATCGGGTTCAGATCTGAGACCAGGCGTCCTTGCAGGGGAATGAGCAGGAAACCCCGTCTGGTGTGGGTGACTCTGTTCAGCCGCGTCCCTCGGGGGCATCCTGTCCATGCTGCGCCTGCACAGGTGGCCTCATCTGCACCCAGTGTGGAGCCCTTGGCCCCATGTGTACCCATAGCGCTAGCCTGTCCACCCACCCATAGCCGCCCCCCCGTGGGGCAGGGAGCCACCATTGCCCCAGGCCCCCCCAGCCTCCTGCGTAGAGTGAAGCAGCTGAGAAAGAGCCACTGTGCCCACGCCTGGCACGAGATGAGGGCTGCACCCACCACGGCCACAAGCTCTGTGGGCGCCGTGAGCACCTGCCTGCCCTGCTGGGAAGCCTCTGCTACCACGGTGCTGTCCTTGTGACACAGGGTCTGTCAGTTTTCTCTGTCTAAACGTTGTTTGACCTAACACATTTTGCGAAGTAGAAATTGGACACATGACTCTCAGAGGCCAAAGGAGTGAAGCGGGAAGATGTAGGACTGCGTCTGGTGTCCCGTGCCTGTCGCCTCCCTGCCTGCACTCCAGGAGCCGGGAAGACACGGCACCTGAGGCCCCCGGAACGCCGGGGAGGGCCACGTGCTCAGGCGGGGACCCAGGAGCCATGAGTGGACGGGAGCTGCTGCCCTGCCTTCTCCTGGGGGGCCCTGCGCCACCGCGCGGCCAGGGTATCAGGGCAAGACCGCCTGCAGCTAACCGAGCTGCCCTTGGGACGCTAAGGGACAGGTGTCCTGAGAGCCGCTCAAGCACCTGGGTTTCGCTACTGCCTCATTAGTGGCTCACTGGGAGGGGTCACGGCCACCCAGGTGGCTACGGCCCCTGCCCGTGTTCTGTGCGTGAAGGTCAACACCACCCTCAAAAGAAGGTGTGGCTGCATGTCGGTGGTCATGCATCACATCCGTGTCCCAGGCAGATGTGTCCTCTGCAGGTGGGCTGGCGGTGTGCCCACCCCGGGCTGCTGTACACCTCTGGTGTTTGTATTAAGCGAACCCCCCCCCACCCTGGATGGTTCCCTTGCCAGGCGGCGGGTGGACCAGCAGGTTTGCAGTCGGGCTCCTGTCTGTGCAGCTGGTGCCACTGGGCTCTGTTATCAGCAGCCGTGACACAATTCCTGGTTGCCCCAACCACATTTTATTACTGTTTTTCTTAATAATAGTGGGGGGTGTTGAAAGGGCACTCGGGGGGTGGGGAGTGGAGGCGATGACAGGTGTGCCAGCTAATTGCTGCAGGAAGCTGCCTGGGACACGCCAGGGCCTTTGCAGAAACACATGGACTTTATCTGGGTGGCGGAGGGCAGCCTGGGCAGTTCCGTGACGTGAGCCCGTGTCCTCCGCCCCCCAGTTCTGTTAGGAAAGTGGGCCGTGGGGACACGTCCCCTATCTGGGGGCCCATCAGGGTGGAGGGAGGGATGTTGTGCAGCTTGCTCACGATGGCCTTTGCCAGCTTTGCTCATTTCCTCTCCTGCTGCCAAAAGCCACATGCTGATAGTGGACATGGACAAGGAAACAGAAATGAAGGAAGAGCCCAAACAAAGGGAGGCCCAGGTCGCCCCATGCGTGGCCCTCCTGTCGGACGCAGCCTATCCAACAAGCAGACCAGGGAGAGGGGCTTTCGGAGCATGGACCTCAGGGATGTGCCTCCCCCACGGGGCACCTCTGCCGGCCCCGCCCGTGGAGACGCCAGCTGCATGCTCCTGCCTGGAGAGGACGGGCACCCGCAACTGGACCAGCGCCTGGCCCCTCCCCCTGGGGCCCACAGTGCTAGGGTCAGGTTGTGACTATGTTTCTGGATGGGAGTGGTGACGCAGCCACCGCCAGCCCCTGCGGTCACTGAGCTGGGTCCTGGGCAGCTTCGGTGCTGCTGGCCCAGGACAGCGCAGGCCCAGGCCAGGGGCGGGAAGCAGGAAGGAGGGGACCCTTCCCACAAGCTCCCCGTAACTAGCTGAATGCGTGGCTGATGGGACCTCTGGTTCTTACGGACTTTGAGCCAGAGCTGTGTTTCCCTAATGGCTTATCTCTTGTGTTTTCTTGCAGTAAATGAAATAATACGGAACGATCTCTCCAGCACCAACATCCGATCGTAGCTGGCCACAGGTTACTCCCCGAAGCCGCACGGTGTGGGCTTAGCCGCCGATGGTCGAGCTCTGGCGAAAGGACTTTAAGTACACGGAACACACGCCTGGTACCGGTCGGAGCTCCAGCTCACTCAAGATTCTCATCACGGGCTCAAAGCAGCAGCTCTGTGACCGGGAGGACCGGCCACGCCTCCTCATCACAGGAAGACCGGAGGGGGCAGGGTGCGTGCCTTGCATGGGTCCCCCCACCCCACCCCGGGCACCCCTGGACTTCAGCACTGGAAGTGCCTTATTACCCAGAGCCCAGCATCAGGGTGCGCCATAGGATGGAGTGTCAAGTCTGCTACCAGGAGAGTATTTGCAGGAGCAAAAGCTGTAAAGACGCTTCGTCGCAAAGCTTTGTCTCTTTTGTGATAAATTAGAATACTGGCAAGCTGGGCATTGTGAGGAGAGCCTAACACGTGCTTCCTGCTGTTTCTTGGCTTCCCTTGGGCTGCAACATGCAATCTGCTTCTTTACCCAGTGCATTTTAGGGATCTTCCATTCTGACCTCTCCCTCATCACCCACTCCCTCCCCTGTGTTACTGAAACCGTAGTACTGTTCGCTGTAGCATGCTAGGGTGTTGTTTCTAATCTGGCTTTGAACGTAGCACAAGTAAGATGATAGCACAAGACAGGTCGCTGGACAAAAAAAGAAGTCTGTCTGCCACAGGACAGATGCTGCATTTGCATGTATGTACACACGTAGGCTCATATTTATGGACAAATAAAACAGAGTTGGTGATGTGTGGTCCCTGCCCGTCAAGGGCTGTGTATTGGCAATAACCAGGATCCATTCTGGAAAATGCATCTGAGACAAAACTTGGGCTTTGCAGCCGCGTCCACAGACACCCATGTCCCCTCAGGCAGGTCTGTGCGGTCCCGTGTGGTGCCGCTAGCCCAGTGTGTCAGAACATCAGCAGAGGTGCATTCTCAGGACCCAGGCGTCCCCACCCAGCAGACAGGAAAGCAACTGAAAGTACCATCGCAAAAGGAGTATAATATATTTGTTCAGCTCTAAGATTATTACTTCACAGAAGCCTTATAACTCTGCTTCGTCTAGGAAAACAATCACCAAAAACATTTTCATACGCCCATAGTATGTTCCAGATTACCGACTGTTAATACGTAGGTTAGTGTAAGCTTCGCTCCTGCTGCATTTGTACAATTAACAGCTTACAACACATGATGACTAGCAGTGACCGGTCGTCTCACATAACCAAAAAGCATGGTTTAATTAAAACATGTCTAACCCGATGACTGTGCCTTAGGAGCTGATGCCCTCTCACGGAACATGACTGGGTTGTACCCGCGGGTGGAGGTTGTAAGTCACAGTAATCAAACATGATGTCACGGTGGAGGAAGCTCTCCTGCAGAATTATTTTAAAGATGTTCTTCTGTTCGATTCTGTGTCTTTGTTGTTTGACTTCCAGAAGGGACACCAACCCAAAAGCCATACTTGTAGCATTTGCACGTGACTGTGGCTCCATGTAGACATGACCCAGAACCTAGCCCACCCTTAGCGTCCTAGGACTCGCATGGAATCTTCTAATAGGCTGTTGTATGGAAAGGAACCATTCGGTATTCGTGTCCGCTGTCCTTGTAGTTAGGAAATAGATCCAATAAAGTATATATATATATATATATATATATTTTTTTTTTTTTTTTTTTTTTGCTGGACAATCTTAGTGTGCCAGTGATTCATTACCCGTGCGGATAATTCTGGTCAGTTCTAAGGGATTTTCTGCTGTGGGTCCTTGTACTGCCAGCTGAGCCACGTGCTGTTCACAGGGTGGCCCCAGTGCCACTGGGCACCTCCTCCTGCAGTGGGTTTCCCATCCTGCATGTTCACAGAAGAGGACACTGTGAACATAGCACCTCGGAAACGTTCAGCCAGGTCCCGTGCACAGGGAGCTTTCCCGTGAGCTCAGAAGAGTGGCCAGGGCTGGGGGTGTGCATGTGCAGGGTGGCCATCACCGTCACTGCCATCACCACATCACCACGTAGCACGTCAGAGCAGCCCTGGGTGTTGCCCCTAGAGGCCACTCGGCCCCTCTTCCTGCCCAAATCCACTTTGTAAAACCAGAGTGAGACCCAGAACTTCTCCAGCAATTCAATTGTGAATTGTCAGAAACGATATCCTGCTTTTAGGACTTTATGAAATGAGAAATTTCCTGTTTCTTTTGCTAAGATTGAGGCAAAGTATTAGAGGAATCTGCATCACCTAGAATGTGTGGTCAGCCAGTGCCTGTTCAAGCAGGTGGGCCGGGCAGCAGGGCACAGGGCCAGGTGGTGGGCAGGGTCTGCAGAGAAGATGGCCGAGTGACCAAGGACGGCGCAGGCTGCAGAGCCCAGAGCCGCTGGCTGCCAGAGGACCAGGAGCTCCATCCACCTGGAGAGCAGGCTTGCAGGGCCACCGGTGCTGGGTGCAGGGCCACCGGTGCTGGACTGGCCTCCGAAGAATGGCCTGGAAGCTTGATTTCAAAGCGAGTTTTGCACCACCACCCCCACTCCTGACAATAGGAATTTATATTCCAGGGGCAAAAATATGAATCCACAAAATAAGGGATGGTTTCTGCAAAGAGGTGGTACTTCTGCAGATGCCCATTTTCTTAGTTTCCTTTCCTCTTGGTGATCTTGTAAAATAAGGGAAACACGCCCAAGGGCCCACTTCTGATGGGTTTTACCCCCACCTGCACTGACCAGAACCTCCCCTGGGGAGCCAAGGACAAGGTCAGCTGACTGGAGCTGGCCAAGCCTCGGCAGCTTAAGAGCCACTCACATCCCACAGGGGCTGGGTGCCAGCCCTTCCCAAGTGTGAGACCAAAGTCCAGTAAACACCGGTGTCTTCTCGTAACCAAATGCAGGTAAACAGATCCTAGTATCTCAGCTTCTTCATTTCAAGGCCGTCCCCTGATCTGAGCAGGCGGGGTCCCCAGCTGGGGAGACTCCGTGACCCCAGCCTCTCTTCTAGGAGAGGCCCTGTGGTAACTTTCTGCTTCTGCAAACCTGTGACACCCTGTGCAGGGGGTCGGCCGATGACACCATGAGGACGGTGTCTGCACAACGGTAATTACACATTTCCCAGAAGTGTGTCCACATTGGACGTGGAGCCTGCGCCGACGCTGGTGTCTAAACAAGGCAAAGGGCCTCTGTGCAAACACACTTTTTAACATGAAGTTCGTGTAAGATGAAGTTGGCCGTCTTACAGTGCACAGTTGGGCGCACGTCAACAGTGCTGTGCGACTCCCCTCTCCATCTGTTTCCCATGGTTTCATCACCCCAGACGGCAGCCCGGCACCCTCAGTCACCCTGCCCCAGCCCCACCAGCGCTGTCAATCCCGCCTCCATAGACATGCCCTGGGCACCCCCATGGTGGGACCCAGACAGCAGGAAGCCCTGCACCTTGCTTCCTCCACTGCACACTGTGGTCTTCGGATTCACGCACAGCACAGCATCTCTCAGGACTTCGCCCCTTGTCATGGCCAAACTGTCCTGCCACGAGTGGACTGAGCGCCATCGGCGGCCACCCCGCCTTGGGCTGCTGGGAACCCCATGGACAGGCTTCCGTGTGAGTCTCTGTCCGAGGCTTGGCCCCCCACTGGCAGCGTGAGGCTGAGGTGCGTCAGGAGTTGTTTGTCTTAGTTTTGAAGAATGGTTTTCCCTTCTTGGTTTTACAATCAGGCTTCCCTGAGACAGACGCGGGAGCACTAACCTAATTTGCCATCTCACATGTGAAGCACGTCCTATCTGTAATTCTTGATGCCAAAAAAATTAAGTTAGGATGAGATGAGTAACTGTCGGTTATGCCACAGTGGGAAGTGGGCTGGGCTCGCGTGCCTCCTCCAGGGTGGGCCGCAAACCTCTGAGCTTTGGGGGGGGGGCACCCAGGGCCTCGGTGCTAGGTCACCTCACACACGCACGCGTGGAGGGACATGGTGGGCAATGGGTGGAGGTGACCGCCGTCACAGGAGTGAGCACATTCGGCTGCCCCGAGGCTCCCGTGGCCCAGCGCTCTGAGTCTGGCCCTTCCCTGCGCTGCCTGACCTACAGCTGTGGCTGTCTCTCACGGGCCCTGTGTCTGTGACCACCGGGGCACAGAGCCGGGCAGGTCTGCGGCCCCACAGGACCGGCGTGGTGGTCACAGCCTCCTATACGATCGCCCACCCCTCATGCTCCCTGGGGGAGTGCCAGTGGGACCCATGTTGGAGGCAGCTGCCATCCCCTGGAAGGATGGAGCGGCCATCACCCTTCCCGCCGCCAGGCACCCCTTCTGTGTGACCTGGTGCACAGACAGCTCCTGCTGCCCCAGGGGCCTGCCTGTGACAACGCTGCTGTGCACACAACCCCCTGGACCAAGTGTGGCCCGCAGAACAACTGCAACTTGTCTCCAAGGGCCTGTCGTCTGGGGGCTCCTGGAGGCACCCTCCCCACTCAAGGCCTATCCCCAGAGCGCGGCCCTGGGGTCTTGTCTCTGTGCCCCAGGAGGCCCAGGCTCTACCATTAGACGGTCATCCCGGTGCTGTGAAGCTATGTCCGAGTGATGCCCTGGGGTGGGAGGGTGCTGGCCGCCCTGGGTTGAGGGCATCTCTGTTTCCTGGGAACTGGCATCCTCAGGTGATGGCACACTGCTGAGCCTTGACGGAGGGTTGATGGCGCAGCCAGGGCCTGGGTGGGCTTGTTGTAGCCACAGAGTGAGGACGGCCTTGCCACAGCTCCTGGGCATTACCTGGCGGTAGACCAGGTACCATGGTTCAAGGCCATGTGAAGTCAGTCTGCAGCCACGCAGGTGCACATGCCGTCCCGGCACCTCTGGCTCTGCTGGCCTGGGCCTCCCCCCCAACTGTCCTCCATCCTTACAGCACAGTGCCAGGGATGACACTGCCGCCAGGCTCACAGGCGAGTGCGGGTGTCCATAGCTGCCAGCGCATTCCTACGGCGCAGGCCTCTTCCAGTGGGGAGATGATGGGTGCTGCTCAAGTCGGGTGGAAGACGGTGAAAGCACGGAGTCCTTGGTCAAGGGGCCAGCCACGGGGTCCTGCTGGCAGCAATGGCCGCATGACCCCCACCTCCCAGAACCCGCCCCCAGGCCCAGCCTCACCTCCCACTACATCCAAACCCAGGCTGGTGGGATGCCCCACCTACAGTTAGCCCGAGAAGCCACCGTCCTGCCCTCAGGTCCAGGCGGTGCCATTGGAAATGGGGGGTGAGCTCCCTGAGGACTGAAGGCACCAGGCAGGCGCCCCCTTCACACCTGTTCCTCCTTGGGTTTGGGGGTCTGGAAACCCTGCCCTCAGCTCATGGGAAGAGTGGGGAAGACTGTGTCTCTGGGAGCTGGCAGCTGGCGGACTTGGACCCGAAGACCCCGTTTCCTCACTGGATGCGGTGTCGTTCAGGTTATTGGTCATTTGGTCAAACTCTGGTCATTTATGTCTTTCGGGGAATCTGCCCGTCTCCCCTGAGTTTGTGGAATCCGTTGGCCTAAAGTGTCCCCAACAATCCTTTACTGCATGTCTCTCGCCGTGGTGCCCACAGTGACCGTGATTCTCTCCATCTGCGTCCTGACCCCACGGCCTTGGTTTCTGAGCCGCACTCTGCCCCTGGGCGCCCTCGCTGCCCCCAGCAGCTCGTGGGACCGAGGCGGTGATGGTCTAGGAAACAGACTTCATGAGAAGACACTCTGTATTGACGGAGGCCGTGCTGCGGTCCAAGCTGCAGGGCGGGACCTGTCTGTGAGCTCGTGATGCACACACGCACAGCAAGTCGCTGGGTGGCGTGTTCCGTGGATGCTCACAGGCACCCCGGCTGCCCGCGGGGCCCGGATCTGTAGGGATGGGAATGCTGAGCACCCCGCCGCGCGTGTGTCCACTGCTCCTCACGGCCCGTAGGTTCCCACCACAGACGTGGGTGGTGGGTTATTTAGAGCAGGTCTACATTCCAGGTTAGCCGCCCCATCTGTTATTAGGACGCCTCCCTTTATCTCTGCTCTGGCATCGACCCAGTCCAATAGCAATCTGCGGATTGTGTCAGGGCGCATGCGTCTCTAGCAGTCTCGACCTTAGGCCTCGCAGCTGTGCACAGAGTAAGTTTCCTGCAGGATGCGGGCGGCCGACCTACTGTGCGGTGTCGGTCTGCCTGTGGACAGAGGTCACTGAGGCCATCACCAGCAGTAGAATCACCAATGTCGCAGATTTAAGTTTTTTTTTTTTCAATTTATTTATTTATGATAGTCACAGAGAGAGAGAGGCAGAGACACAGGCAGAGGGAGAAGCAGGCTCCATGCACCAGGAGCCCGATATGGGATTCGATCCCGGGTCTCCAGGATCGCGCCCTGGGCCAAAGGCAGGCGCCAAACCGCTGTGCCACTCAGGGATCCCCAGTGTCGCAGATTTAAACCCACCAACTGGTGACTTGCTGTCTGTCCCACCAGCCATTCCCTCCTCACCGTCCTCTTGTGCCCCAAGCTGAGTGTTTGCTCTGATCCTGTGTCTTTCCGCCTCGTAGTCGGAGAAGCTGCAGCTCTTTGTCCAGTTGCTTCCGAGGTGGTTCTGAGTCTACGGGTGACCCGGGTGACGCACGTGGAGACCCCGGCCACTGCGCCAGGCCGAGTCCTCTTCTCTGCTCCCAGGCCCCGCCGCGGCTCCTGCCCCACGTCTCCCTCTGCACATGTTACAAAGGCCACAGCCTGTGGCTGCTACTTTCCTTCAAGGAGCGAATCATCTTTTAAAGAGATTTAAGTAAAAAAAAAAAATCATAAATATCCCACATTATTCCCTATGTAGCTGCCGTCCCCGGGCTGGCCGCTGCTGCGCGTGGACAGAGGTTCCTGCCTGCCGTCCTCTTCCTGAAGGGCTTCCTTTAACATGTCTTGAAATTTAGCTCTACTGCTGGGAAGTTATTTCAGCTTTAGTATCTGTGAAAAGCCTTTATCTTGTCTATTTTTCTTTATTTTTTTTATTTTTTAAGATTTTATTTATTTATTCATGAGAGACACACAGAAAGAGACTCAGAGACACAGGCAGGGGGAGAGGCAGGCTCCCTGCGGGCCCCGGGGTTACAACCTGAGCCAAAGGCAGACGTTCCACTGCTGAGCCCCCCAGGCGGCCCCACTTTATTTTAAAGTAATCATAGATTCCCAAGAAATTGCCCAAAAAAATGTACAAAGAGGTCCCACTGGATTTTCACTGTATTTTCACAGAAATAACAGGAAACTGGCAATGGTAGAATTTATAGAACTTGCTCAGATTTCACGGTTTTACAGGCCCATACACACGTGTGTGCACGCGCACACCATCTTGCCTCACCTACAGATCTCATGGCCGCCAACACGCTGGTCTTGGCCATGCCATCTCCCCCCCTGCCCTGTACCACTCGCTTCCCCCCCATACTCATCATCAGCGGAATCGTGTGCGCATAGCCCTTCGAGAGTGGCTTCTGTTGGCTCAGCGAGCTGCAGACCTACAGTCTGTCCTCTCTCACCGAGTCTGATCCCATAGGAGGGAGGACCGGCTCGTCTGCACATCCGCCCGGGTGCTCTGGCTGCGTTGAACTAGCACCCTGGACATTGCACACGTAAGTCTTCACTTGGGGTTTTGGTGAACCTGTTTAGTTTCCCCAGGGTGAAGGATGGAGAGGGGCAGATGCAGGGTCATAGGGCAAGTGCGACCTCATACTCTCCTGAGTTCCTCTGCCGTTTCCATCTCCTCTAGCAACCTGCGGGTGATGATGTCCTCATCCAGCCACGCTGGCCAGAGTATGCTGACTCGTGGCTTCTGTTTAAATGCTCTCCCGGCCGTGGTGACAAGTGTCGGCATCTCTCGTGGGCTTACCTGCTGTCTGTGCAGCCTTTTTGGTGAGATGTCTCTTTGCGTCTTTGCACGTTTTCTGGTGGGATTGTTGTGGTTTTGTTTTACCTCCAGGTCCCCGGGGCTCTTTATACATCCTATGTGCACAAGACCATCGCCAGATCCATAGTCTGCAAATATTCTCTCCCAGTCTGTAGCTTGTCTTCTAGCCTCTTGACACATCTTCATGATGGAAGAACTGTTCATTTCTAGACAAGGCACAGTTTGTCAGCTTTTCCTTTGATGGGTCGTGCCCTTGGTGTCAAGCCTAAGAACTGTTCTCTCTCTTCTGTCCTCCGACCTGCAGGTCGAGCCCCTTGCTGGCCCCAGGCCGGCTGCACTCCTGTGAGTCTCAAAGTCCCACCAAGTAACTTCTCCCTCATGTCCCTTCCCAACACTGCTGTAGTGACATATCCCAGGGCCTATGTCCTCCATACAGATCTCACAATAAACCTACGTCTGCAAGAAGCCATGTTGGGTGTTTACTGGGATTATATTAAACCTAAGATAAATTTGGGGAGAATTGGAAGCCTTTAAGGTCCGGTGGGTAGGACCAGAGCAGCACTCAGTCCTGGGATAATCATTCCTACTACTAACACAAAACCCTTCTGGGAACATGGCCTGGTGCCCTTTGAGCTGTGTAGGTCCTGTTCTGGGGGCCTTATGGGAGGCCAGGCACTGCCCCCTTGAATCCTCCAGAGAGGTTCTCTGCCTGGCCTTGGGAACTCCTTCCGTGTACACATGGACCCAAACCACCCTTGGCGGCTCCCTCTTCTGCCGCCTGCACCCCCGCCAGGCTGGGTGGCCCCTCCTCCTCCATCCCGTCTAGGGGCCGCTGACCCTCACTGCCTGAGGTTGACTAACACATTTCACAGATTTTCCCCATTTTTTGCTTGCTGGGGTGAGAGGGTGACTGTAGCCCCTGTAGGTCCACCTTCCTGGACACAGAAGCTGTGGTGCCTGACTGTTCACAGGCCCTGTTGTCATGGGGGCACTAGTCCTTCTTCCACATTCCCTGCATTTGGGGCTGTGTAACAATGACGCTATTCACGTAAGAACAGCATGTCTGGCCAAGAGAGTGGCTTGTGATCACGAGATATGCCTGGGGGCCCCACTTAATTTTAATCGGAAGGGAAAGCATCAGAGGCTGAAAAGCAGCCCTAGCTGCCAAGTATGCTTTTTACTTGGAGGAAGAACAAAAGGATCCCAAACAAGAGACAGGTTTTCATAGTTTTTGTAAAAAGCAGCAGAGAGGCAGAAACAGGTATGCGTTCAGGTGGTGTGGGAACACTTCCCTCACGGCCTTGATGTCACATCGCCTCTGTGACTGATGTCTGTGCCAAGCTCCCCTGCATGAGGACTCTGCACCTACTACACTCTGCACCAGGCTCGGTGCTCCCTGCACATGATGCTCCCTGCACGGAGCTCAAGGACTCTGCCAGGTGCACCTCGTAGCCTCTCCAAGGTCAAGCGACTCCACAGGGACAGCTGTCCTCCCTCTCACCCCAAATAGCGCAAACCCAGAAACTGGCTGTCAGCGCATCTAGGTTTATGGCCAGAAAATGAAGATCACAGTATTCTGTGGATGTTTCTACCTTCTGTGTTCTCGTGCCCTGTACCCGAAAAACATCAGCCGAGACTACCTCAGTATGGAACGTGGGATGATGGGACGCTAATGATATTTGGCTGGTTCAAGTTCACTCTTCAACTTTTTTAGTGAGAAAGGGGTTTGCCAGGCAATTTAATCACTTAAAACAAGATTTAAATGTTAGTTTTACACAACAATTTGAAGGACGTTAGGGATGTTCATTGTTTGCAGGCAAATAAGGCTACTGATTGCGAGATTTTCACCCTATTCATTGAAATAGGCCCAGCAAGACTTCAACTCGGAAATACACTTTTAGCAATTAGTGCCTATAACTACATATACTTGAAAGGAATAAAGCATTTTTTTAAGCAGTATACCTCTCACCCAAAATTTTCACTAATTTAGATTCCACTTAATCTAGGTGATAATCGCACACAGCTCATGCACAGCTCATGCACATAGTTCAACTATAGTTTTCAAAGTGCTTTTCAATGGTGCTGTACCTCTTTGACCCTCAAAGCCCTCCTGTGAGGAAGACAAGGCAGGTCAAAAGCCCCGTCTACAGATGAAGTTACTGAGACTGGGTTGGAGGGGGGACATGTCTCAGAGGTAACTTGTAAGGTTCCAGGACTTTCTCACTGTGCTCATGCTTTACAGGGAGAATCTGACCTTCATTCACTGGTTCATCCACTTGTTTTTCTTTTTTAAGATTTTATTTATTAGAGACACACACAGAGAGAGAGAGAGATAGGCAGAGGGAGAAGCAGGCTTCATGCGGGGAACCCGACGTGGGACTTGATCCCCTTGATCCACTTATCCACTCATCCATCCATGCATCCATCATCTATCCATTCTTCCACTCATCCATCCATCCATCCACTTACCCATCCACCCATCCATCCATCTACCCATCCACTTATCCACCCATCCACTTACCCACTCATCCATCCACACATCCATCATCCATCCACCCTTCCACTCATCCATCCATCTACCCACCTACCTATCCATCCATGAGTCCGTCTATCCAGCCATCCACTAATCCACCCATCCACCCACTCATCCACCCATCCGTCCACCCACACATCCACTCATCATCCGTCCATCCACTCACCCCTCTCTCCATCCATCTATTCCCACTGAGTTGACGTGTTTTACATGTTTCTGCACCCACATCTCCTCACACAGCTGTTGCTGAGTCTGTTATCCTACTACACAGTGTGTTAGGGCCCATCAAGGCTATGGTTCACAGGATTGGGGCAGGCAGGCCCTGAGAGCAGTTCTATTGATTTGATTAATTCAGGCTCTGCCTAAAGCACAGTCAGTAAACTGAGGCAGCGATGAACATCTGGCAGGAAGAGCTGAGCAGTTGAGGGGGAGGAACTCAGCCTGGGTGAAGGGTCTGGGTCTTGATGTCTCAGGAAGTGTGCCTTCCTTTCCCTGTCCCCATAGGCTGTCTGAGCCACAGGGGTCCCTTGAGCTTACCCTTACCCTCCACAGCTCACCCTCTCCTGGGCCCCATGACTACTCCCTGCTGGGGTCACGGACCCTTCTTGTGCCCTTCCTGTGGCGCCCAGATCTGGGTTTCCTTGTGTCTGCTGGTTGTCGTCTCCAGGCAGATGTGACTCCGGCTGAGGGGCTGGCCCCAGAGGACTCATTCTTTCTGCCCCTCAGTCTTTTCATCAGGTGCCCTCGGCCAGGCTGCCCTCCTGTCCTGGGCACTGGTGATAGACGGCCAGCTCCCCTCAGCTTGGATCTCCTGGTGCTCCCGTGGGCCCAGAGGCCCAGATGGGAGGCCCTTGGGGAGGGGTGACCCTCCAGGGACTTCATCCTGTGCACTTGGGGGCAGGGGTGGGGCACTGAGGAGGCCACAGGGGATGGGGCCTGAGCGGGAGCCATGTCCATCAGAGCCCCAGAGCAGGCAAGGTTCCAGCTGCAATACCTCGTTCCTTACATTCCCATGTTTTCCTGTTTGTCGTTCCCAACAGCCCAGAATCTGCGTCTGTGCGTGGGCCCCAAACCCGACATGCAGAGGCGTGTGCTAGACACTACGTCCTGGAGAGGGCAGCCCTGCTGTGGGCTTGGGCGGCGGCCCTCCTAGTATCCTGCCCCATGCCTGTGCCCCAGTTACCTCTCTGCCCCCAGCACCCCGGGGCCTGCGACCACCCCGAGTCAGGTCTGCCTCAAGCTCGTTCGGTCCCAGGGCCAGACTTAGGGTTCAGTCACTGCGGCCCGACCAACAGCTCTACATCCCCCACCCTGTCCCCCAGGCCAGCCTGCAGAAGGCACTTGATACACCGTTGCTTCGGCTGACATGTGTCTCACACAAGTCCAGACCTTCCCTTAGTCCTAAAGCTGTGGCTACCAGCAGCCACCACTGGGGCCTTGGCCAGTCAGGTGGGAACCCAGCCAGCTGACCAACAGAGTTGGCCTCCCCTCAGGTGCAGCAGGTGTAAGGGGCAACCCAAAGACCAGAGCAGAAGGCCTCCCTTGGGCCAGGGGACCAGAGAAAGGCTCAGAAGAGGGACAATGTCAAGGGTAGGCCATGTCCTGCATGGGGCAATGCCCTGGCCCTAGGCTCCTCTGCCCCTGTGGTCATGGCCCCCATCCCCCCAAGTCAGGGCTGGTGGCTCCAGGCGCATCCTCCCCATTCCTCCACTTGCCCCCTTTGGAGCCCTTCATGCGGTGGAACAGGGCACAGTCGTGTGGGTCAGGCCCCCATAGGGTGACCTTTGTGCTTCAGAGCCAAGGCCTGTCTGCAGCCCTGTCCCCTGGTCCGCTTGCCATGCCCTGCGTACCCCCAGCCACGTCGCCAGCTAGTGGCTCTCCTGAGCGCCGAGCCTTCGGGGTGACTCACTTTCGTTGAAGAAGTGCTTTGATGAAGTGCATGAGTCAAACCTTTCCTGGCTGAAGAGCTCATGCTTCCAAGGCCTCGTGTCTTTCACCGCCACTTGCACTGGTTTCCAGCACCCGGTGCACCAGGGGTCTGTGCCCAGGACACACCAGGGAGTGAGGAGGCCACGGGGCGCAGGGTGGAAGCGGTCAGGGCACTTTGGGCCAGGGGTGGGAGCGGGTATAAGGACAGACCCCTGCCCCACGGTGCCTGGGCCTGGGGGCTCGATAAAAACACATCCACGGCGGGTGCTTGGCTCTGCTGACAGCCAGGTGTGCTGGGACGGTGACGTGCTCCCTGGGACGCTGTGTGCCCAGCGTGCCCCGACTCGACCCATCAGTGTGTGCTTTGTTCGTGGAATAAAGGTGCGTTGTTTTCCATCTTTCGTCTTGGTGGGCGAGCGGTATTTTTTTCACACTAAAGTTGTGGTTTGCGAAGCACATTCACCCACCATGGCTCGCACGGGCTGGCGCCGAGACGGGGTCCACGTCGCCAAAACTCCTGAGGCCAAGTCTGTTTAGCTTCACATATGAGTTTAGAAAATTGGAGCCTAAGAGCTCACTGTTTACATTGCAAACAGTTTAATAAAAGCTGCCGGGAGCTCCCGGAGCCTAAACGCAGTGATAGTCGGTGTGAGACCCGAGGGAGGGAAGGCCCTGCCTCTCTGACCCCCGGGCCTCCCCCTGACCTCGTCCCAAGCTGCGCTCAGACAACACCATCCCCTCACTTGGTCGGGGACGCGCCTCCTGCCAGGCGGCCTGGGTCCTCAGGATCAGCCTCTGGGATGCACGTCCGCCTGCCGGCCTCAGGCCAAAGACAGAGGCCCGGAGACCGCGAGGGATGTCCGGGCCGCACAGCAAGGGCTGGTTTTCAGTGCAGGAGCGGGGTCTGCAGGCATCTCCTGACGGGGCCCCAGCTCCACTCCTGACGCCTCTGTGCTGAGTCCTGGTGTCCCCGGGAAGGAGGGGCCAGAAACTGTGCGGCCTCACCTGCCACTCACAGCAGGTGCTCAGCAAACATGCGCCAAGGGAAGCGGAGAACAGACGGAGCCCCTGCGTCACAACGGGGAGGCGCAGTGTTGGGGCAGCTGGCAGCCACGCAGCCCTGTCCAGGGGCCAGGCTCTGGTTTCTGCACAAATGGATCCACAAGGCCCCCGCTGCCGCACCAGCCCTCTTCTCATCCATGAAAGGCACACTGTCTGCAGGCCTCGCCCTGTCCACACAGCCTCACTCAGAAGGAGCTGCCAGTGCTCTGATGCATGTCCGGGACAAGCCACCTGCAGGCCTGTCCAGGGGTTGTCCCCGCAGGCCCATCCTGGGCACGGGGCCCCTGACAGGCAAGGCTGGGGAGAGCCCACGAAGGGCCGTCTGATGGCAGTGGACCCACAGCAGGAAGGGGACTCCGGGGGGCACAGCAGGGTCACCCCTGGGCTTGAGAGGAAGGAGGGGTCATCCCAGAGCGCCGCCTACACCATGGGCTGTCCATGAGCCTGGTGCCTGCGTATTAGGCGGCCGTGAGCTGGCCTGGAGCAGGGGCCCTGCAGCCACTGGGGAACACAGGGTATACAGCGCCATCGGGCTTCAGAGCCAGCAGGGGCCTCACAGCGTGCGGGTGCCAATCCAGCCCTGGCAGCTGCTGCCTCTGTGCTCCTGCAGGGAGGTGGCTATGCTCCCAGGGTGCAGGGCCTCCCACCCAGGCCTCTCCTCTCCTCGCTCCTGTCCCTGCAGTTATCAGACAGTCGTGTCAGGATGGAAGCACTGAGGACACAGTCACGGACGGTGGTGCATGACTCCTGGTGCATGGGTTTGCTCCACGTTTGTGCAGGACGCTGTCCAGGCCCGTCTGTCACCGTGAGGCTGGCCCTGCCGCAGCTGCATCCCGGCACCCTCTCTGCTGTCGTGTAGACGCCCACCTGGTCACATCCAGTGCTGCTGCCTGAGTTTTGCTCAGTGGTGGTGATGACAGCCCTGGGACTTGCTGGCTTTGCCCTGACTGGGCATGCTACATGAAGAGTGCCTTGCAGTGGCCCCTAACACGGTCCCGATGGTGTCCATGGCTGGACCGTCCAAGGCTGGGGGCCGGCGAAGGGCCCAGGGGCTCCAGGGAGCAAGCACCTCAGAACCTGCACCATGTCCCAGGAAATGCTGGCCTGGGAGCTGTGCTGTGAGCAATGTCCTTCCTTACTGAGGCGGGCAGATGCGAGCCACTGTGCATGAGGCCCTGCCATCACACAGGCGCCTCCGACATGGCCAAGACCGGGAAGACGTCATCCCTGGTGAAGGAGCACGTTGTCTGCCGAAGACACAAGGCTCCGCCATGAAGTGTGTGTGCAGAGGGGGCTCGGGCCCCGCAGCTGGGGCAGGCAGCTCTTATCCTGGGGTTGAGGGAAGTGGGGCGCCGGCACGCTCCAACGAGGGGGCTGTGGAGACGTGGCGTGAAGCCAGTAAGGGGGTGGGTGGGATCCCCAGAGGCCAGTGGGCTGGGACAGGGCGTCCGTGGGGATCCTCCAGGGGTTGTGGTAGAATGAGCCTGCAGGCAGGCGCCCAGGCCACGCAGGGAGGCCATGCGGGGAGGCCATGTGGGGTGGGGATGGGACCTGGCGCTCCCGGGGCCTGAGCCCGCAGGTACCTGCCTTCTTCCAGCAGTAGCCTCCCCTGTGCCAGTGCCTGAAGTCCCCCGCAGCCACGCCCTGTCCTGGGCTCTGGGTGCTGGATCCTCGTCCCGCCGGGGGCTCAGCAGGCGTTGTCCACCCTCCACCAGAAGAGCCACCTGCATTGGGGGGGGGGGGGGCGTTCATCTACTGTGTGGTGCTGCTCTGCCCATCTGTCACTCTCCTCGAGTGTCTCCTGTCAGGACCTGCCCAGGAACCTTGGCACATTAGGTCCAATTAGCATGATGGCAATCCCAGTGGGCTCCCTGGCTTAGCCCACGCCCAGACACCATACTGCACCATGAAGGGCAGCAGGGGGAGGATAGGAAGATGGAGGGCCCTCAGAGGCCATGCCAGGGTCCTGGGGCTGCCTCCGCATGGTCCCCACCCCGGGCAGCCTTAACAGTACCCTGTCTCTCACAGAGCACAAGCGAGACGTACAGAGCAGGTGTGGAGAAGGGTCTGTCCAGGCCCCACCCAGCTTCTGGGGCTTGCCCGAAGCCCTCAGGGTGCTCCGTTCCTGCCTGTGTTGTCAGGGGCCTCCTCCTACGCACTCCCCTGCCCTCCAAGGATGCCAACCCTCCCTAAGGATGGCCCCCAGCCTGGCACAGCCTCGTCTTCGCTGAGGCACCTGTAGCAGCCCATGTCCCAATCAGGCTGTGTGCTGAGGTCCTGGGGGAGATGCCATTTGACCCCCAACAGGGGGTTGGTGGCCAGGGGTCAGATGAGGTGCGTGCTCCCGGTGGGCCCTCTACGCCGTCGCCCCCAGCAGATTGACCTGTGTGGCCGTGTGGCTCCTCTCCCACTCCAGGACACCCCCGGCGGCCCTGCGCACCCCAGCCCCTCCTGGGCCCCGTCTTTCCTGCCACCCTCCCTCCTTTCTCTTCTTGCTGCCATCCTGGAGCATTTTCTTGCAAGGCAGGGGGAAGCCAGTCATTTATCCAGAAGATGACTGAATAAAATAAACGTGACTTTATTCGGTACCATGATCTTTCTTCCCAATCCTCATTTGATCTAAGAAAAGTGAGTTTTCTAGGAAAGCACAGAAATGCAAGCTGTGCCACTGGCTGCCTCGGGCTCTGCCCCCATGACCTCCCTGAGCCCTCCAGGAGCGGGGGCGCCTGGGGCAGAGTGGGAGGCAGGGGTGCAGGAGCAAGTCCTACACTCTGCACTGACCGCGAACCCTAGCTCCATGGGCAGTGCCAGCACGGCCAGACCACCTGAGGCACTGCTGCCCCCTGCACGCTGCTCCTCATTTGTGTTTTAAACCTCATGCGCCTCATCAGAGAAGTGGCCGAGGTATCCAGTGGCCCTGGCACCCATGTGCTGTCCCACGTCCAGCCCTCAAAGTCCAAGGAGCTCATCTGGCCCCCCTTCCAGGGCCACACGGGACCAGCCACCTGGACACCCCTGCTGCTGGCTCACCACGTACAAGAACGGAAAGGCCTGAAGACCACGTGGCTTTGGTCCTGGCTGCCAGGTTTCCGTCGCCAAGACCACCTTCCTGGGCAGCACGGGTGAGTAGCCAGCCAACCAGGCAGTCTCGTGTTCCTGACACCCACCCCCCGGGCTGGGGACCCCAGGCAGCATGGCCCCTGCCACTGGAGAGCAAGCTCCCCTGGCACTGCACAGTGGGTCGGGAGGCTCTGGGCGTCGGCGCCCCTCGAAGCCCTCTCCGCACACGTGTGCATCCAGGCAAGGCCGCTCCAGGGTCCTGCTTCTGCCCACGGCTCACCTGAAGTACAGTGGCCAGGGTGGGGCGAGCAATGGGAAGGGGCTGTGGGGCTGGAAGGGCCGGTTCCCGGGGCTTCTGGAGGAGCAGCTGCTGTGACATCCCCAGAAACACAGGGAGGAGGGAAACACGTGGAAATTCTGGGTAGATTTTGCCAAACGCCAATTAGGCTTCTATCCTGTGAACTTCAGGTTTGGTAAAGCGAGTGGAAAACCTGCTGTTGGTGGAGCTGAGTTTCAGCCGGTCACACCTAGGGAGACACCTCAGGCCTCTGTGACGCATGGCAGCTTGTCCTGAATCACCGGGTCTGTGTCCCGGCCAGCCCAGCTCCAGGACCACAGCTCCAGGACGTGCCCAGCCTGACCCAGGCTCCCCGTGGGAGGCCTGCACTGATCTTGGCTCTTGCTAAACGACCCGCCCAGTGTCTCTGACGGCTGGCTGAGCAGGCCCACGCGGGGGGAAAGGCACGTAAGGAGCTGAAAACGGCATGTGGGACGGAGGCCTGGGGCCCCGGGCTCGTGGTGACACAGTAGGCTCCGCATCCCCCAGCGAAGCCCAGCCCCCCCAACCCCTGAACCCTGTCCAAGTGTTGGCCTAGACAGGACATGAGTGGCACTCACAGCCCCCAAGTGCCTGCTGGTCCCTTCCCGTCCATGGCCTGCGCCCTGTTCCTGTGGCCACGGACTTGCTCAGGACGAGCCCCAACCGCCCGAACCTCACGCTCTGGGAACCGCCAGCCAGCACACAGACAGACACACGGACTGGGGTGGGCAGTGGGCTGAGGGCCAGGGCGAGCAGCAGAGGGACCTTGCAGCCGCCGAAAATCTGACTTTGAGGTTAGGCTGCTGGGTGCCTGGGAAGCCGGATGCTGATCCACAACGCGAGGCTCCAGGTCCTGCAAGGCTCCCCCCAGAGCTTGGAGCTTGGCACGAGCGCCCCTGGCCTCACGGGGCCGGCAGTTGCCATGGCCACCACAGCATCACCAGGACTGAAACACGATGAGGCCATTTCTCACCCGGCACTGGTTCGCCGCGTCATGTGTCTGCACAGCCTGGAAGGTCGGAGAAGGAGCCACGCCGAAGCCGACGGCAACAAGGCCGCGTTTCACCTCTGAGCCCCAGAGGCCCTGCCGGGTGGGCATGCAGACCCTGGGAGGTGGGAGGCTCATGGGGTGGCCGCCTGCACCCCACCCCATCTGATGGCCCCCCAGCTGGCAGAGCTCTGCTGCAACCACGAGCCCCGCAGAGAAGAGACACTCGAGGACCTGGGGCCCTGTCGGCCGTGCCATGTGTCCTTTTCTGAAAGCCCAGCAGTGGACGGGCAGCAGGCCCTCCTGCAGACAGCGCTCTGCTCCTCACCCCCTCAGCTCCCAGGTCACCTGAGACGCTCTTATGGCCGGGTGGGGGCATCCCCCACCCTGGAGTCCTGCCTCTGTCACCCCTGCACCCAGAAGAGGTCCTCCCCTCCCCCCTCCCTCCCCCCTCCCTTCCCCCTCCTTCTCCTGTACTAGCCTCCCCCTGCTCCTTGTCCTCCTCCCCTTCCTTCCCCCCTCCCTTCCCTCCCATCCCCTTCCTCCCTTCTCCTCCCCCTACCCCCACCCCTCCTTCTCCTTCCGTCCCTCCTCCTCCCTTCCCCTCCTCCCACCCCCTACCCCTTCTGCCCTCTCCTCTCCTCCCTCCTCCCCCTGTGGCTACAGGGGCAGCTCCAGCAGAGGCCCTGCTGTCCTGGGAGCATGGCTGGGCTCCCTTGTCCTGAGGGGTCTCCAGATGCCAGCAGGACCTGCATGGGTCCTCCAGACCATCCCGCAGAGTGTCCCCCACATACACTGTGACAGCCCTGCCCCTGCCACTGCCCCCTCCAAGCCTGGACCCCGGGGATGCTCATGGCCTTGTGCTCTGATGGTTAGGGCGGGGGGGTTGGCTCATACCTTGTGGCTCTTGTCCTCACAGGAGCAATGAGGTGCAGCCCCGCAGGGTGTGGAAGTGGGTCTGGGGGCTCACGGTAGCAACAAGCTGCTCACCACAGAGGGGGCGCCAGCTGGTTCTAGAAGCAGGGCCAGGCAGCACGCTGTCCCAGGGCCTCCCTGGAAAGCAGACCCATGGGCTCCTCGGTCTGTCCCCCCAGTGCTGTCGGAGCAGGGGACAGGCCCACATGGCCACCAGCCAGGGACCCGGAGCCCGAGAGCCATAGCTTCTCTGCCTCCGGCTTTTCCTGGGCTGCCTGACTCCCCTCTCAACAGCTACTGGACTTGGAGTCCATTCTCTCTGAGGCCTGGACCTTCCTCACTGCTGCAAGCAGAGGAAAGTTACCTGCAGGATCCACAGTGGCACATATGAAGTGAAGTGGAACCTGACTCAAATGAGGTGCTTGGCTTCATCAGATTTTCTGCTAAATTGTGATTGGGAGAACCTTTGTGTTTTATATCTTTTTAAAACTTTCTACAGTGTTCTCTATTGTGCTTCTTAGTAAGTAGTCAAAAGCAAACAACCAAAAATGCTCACTCCTCTGGTCTTACCCTGGCACCCGAGGCAGCATGTGGCCAGGGAGGCCAAGGCAGAGCCACAGCCAACACCCCCCGGGTCCGGCTGCAACACTGCCCAACAGAATGTCCCAGATCCAACAGCCTCGGCCATGAACCGGGTCCCATCTCACGGCCTCTGTGGATGGGGAATTGTCTCAGGGTGGCAGGTGCAAGGTGAGGCTGCGCTGTCACCCCAGGACCCCACTTGGGAGCGGCCACTGGCAGGCCCACTTGAGGTTGTCCAGAGGTACCCACGGGGCAGCAGCTTCCCCGGGAGCATCCACATGAAGCAGCCCAAATTCCAGTCCAGCTGCTGACAGTGGGGAGCTCACCCGCGGGAAGGACCCCCAGGACAGACACTGGCCAAGGAGCTGCACAGCACTGTTGGAGAGAGAGCCAGTCTGCAGGTCTCGCGGCGTCCCTGCCGTGCCAGGCCCCCTCCCCTCTTGACAGTTCCAAAAACTAGGGCCAGACGCCTCCCACACGGAGTGCCAGCTCTTTCCCCGACCAGTGACTCTGGTCAGTGGGGCCGTGCCCGGGGCACTCTCCCCTCTCCCATCCCATTCCCGGTGACCGCGGGGCCCAAGGAGACACAGCCGCCATGTTGCCTCCACGGACAGGAGCCTGTCGCGGGTGGGAAGGCGCCCGCGTGTTGGGGGCGCCGCGCTAAGTCAACCTGACAAAGTGTACCCAATGTGCCTTTCCCCTGACTTGACGAACACACCGTCATAAACCCCTGGAAGCCCAGGTTAGAACGCAAATCCTGGGTGTTCCCCACCCAAACTGGCGGGCAGCACGGGACGGCCATCTGGGCGGTCCCTCCTGGTCCCCCACGGCCCGCACGCACACCCAGCCCGGCCCTGCCCTGTCCACCCTCTGCTCCCGGAAGGAGGCTATTTGGAAAGGGGCCGCAGCATGCGTGGCCGACTCTGGGACGGAGCCCTCCTGCCTGAGTGTAAACTGGTCCTGACGGGACGCCCCCGGGCCCCTGTTCTGGACGGCGTGAGGGAGGCTCGGGCCCTCTGTGCGCTGTGTGGTCACTCACATCGCCTCCGTGTTGTCTGTGGGTTCCGGGCGCGGTGGGGTGAAGAGCAGAGGTGTTCAAGCGGGTTGGAGTGTGGCCAGGCTGCCCTGGGGCCATCTAGTCTGTGGTGGGAGCTCCCTCATCGTCCACCTTCTCCCCCTGTCCTCCCAGTTGCCCAGGTCGACTCTGTGGCTGACCCAGCACACCCCCCGATGGCGGGTCTGTCCTGGCGCCTGGCCCTGCTCACCTGCCCACCAATGGCACCCATCAGAGCTCGACAGCCTGTCCCTATGGATGCCTGGCCCTGCACAGCCCTGCCTCCTGCTCTGGGCTCCACCCCAACACCAGCCTGCTCACCGGCTGACCCCACTCAGAACTTGCCAGGCAAATCCAACACCAGGCTGCCAAGAGTGGGAGCACATTCGAATGTCCAGAGTGTGAGTCTGTCTCACTGGCCTGAAGCAATCAGAAGGGGCCAGGCTTGCGGAGAGGAGGGTACCTCTGCTGCTGGACCCAAGGCTTGCCCGCAGCCCCACCGCGCTGGAGGCCCCACAGGCCGTTGGGGTTTGCTCTGCAACGGGAGGCGTCGTGGCTGCCCGGCCATCCCAGATGTAGGCCACGAGATGATGACAGACGACAGCCTGGGGGCTGCTGGGTGCGCGGCGCTGGTGTGGTTAATGGTGTTCCGGAGGAAGATCCTAATTACCTGTGAAATTGAGGATCTATTTTCAGATAGCGCTCCAAGAAGCGATTCTGCCGAGCAGGCTGAGAAGTGCTATTTGTCCTCCATACCTGGGGGGGTGGGAGAGCCCGCCCTGGTCACGCAGACCCCTGCCCGCTGTGTGGGCAGGCAGACCAGTCACCCCGCCCTCAGGGTGGAAAGCCCCGGCTTCCCACAGAGCATGAGCACCGTGGAGCTGCCGGGGAAGCAGAGCTCATGGCGCCCGGCCTGGCTCATTACAGGAGTCTGCTGCCCCCACAGCAGGGCAGGGGTCTCTGGCTGCATCGGGCCCCACACCCACCATAGGGATCATCTACCCCGAGGGCACCAGCCCCATGTCCCCAGAGTGCGAGGTGGACTCGTCCGTGGTGATCAACACCGACACCCACATGGGCTTCCCACACGGGACCCTGCAGGCCTTGGTTTGTGCAGCTTCCTTGGGGGGCTGCGCATGACATCTGGGGCGGGGGCAGGGGACACAGGATAAAGACATAGGGAGGCATTGGGCAGTGTCTCATCGTACATATTTGGGAAATACCACCTTGGGCTTTGCTTCCCTTCCATGAGCTGCATGCTGTGGCCATGTTCCGGGCCTGACCCCGTCCCATGTTCGGCTCTGCCGTCAGGACAGCTGTGCCCTCTGCCTGGGCAGCTCAGTGTCTGCTGCGAGCACTCATTCCCCCTCCAGTGCAGCGAAGTCTCCGTGAGCCCACACTGCCCGGGGTGGGGGGTGGGGGCCGCTCTGTCTGCTGCCCCCGCCCAGGCACCAGTCGGTGTCACAAGGAACTGGCCCAGCCTGAAGCAGGAGGACTCCAAATTACAGCAAGATGCGGGTTAGGTCATTAGCGTCCAGTCTGCAGGATCCCCCACATGGGTGTGCCACCCCCAGACCAGAGGGTGTGCGATCCTCGGCCACAGGACAGGGAGGGATGGCAATGGGTATGCCTGCGCCCCCAGGAAGCAGGGGACACACCAGGAGGGGGTGATTATCCAGGGTCTTAGGGGAGTCCCGCAGAAGCACCACCAACCTTCTCTCCCGTGTCACACCGCCCACAGCCTCAACCCGACCTCCTGGTTGGGTCGGACCTCCTGGGGGCCTCCCCTGATGCCCAGCCACAAGGTCAACCCAGACCTCACAGAGCTCGCCTGACGCCAAGCCGGTGCATACACACAGAGGGGAGGCTGACTCTCCTGGGCTGGCCCGCAGCGTGATGAATGACACCCTGATAGAAATCATCATTTCTATGATCGTCATACAAATGGGTGCTTCTATTCTTTTTTTAAATGCTACTCGGGACTCATTAAATTGATTTCACAACCAGCTGATGGGTTGCAACCTGCTGTTTGCAAACATCCACCTGGTCTCAGTGGACCT
This sequence comes from Nyctereutes procyonoides, assembly GCF_905146905.1. Classification (NCBI taxonomy): domain Eukaryota; kingdom Metazoa; phylum Chordata; class Mammalia; order Carnivora; family Canidae; genus Nyctereutes; species Nyctereutes procyonoides. The sequence continues at coordinate 572,124 of NW_026575082.1, read as the reverse complement.
CACGCAGGGTCCTCCTTGTTCTACCCAGGGCGGCCCTCCTCGGCGGGTGACTGGACCCCGCTGGCCCAGCTGGCCCGGGTGACGCGGGCACTCTCACAGGCCTCCCTCCACAGCCCTGTGCCGGCGCCTGGTGCCAAGGCGGCCGTGTCTTCCTTCGCCAGAGCGCCTTGGGGTCCAGAGGTTGGGGCACCAGGTGGGGTCACAACAGACAAGAAGTACACAGAGTCTGAGGCCCCGAGTTACCATCATTGTGAAAATGTTCTTTATATGTTTTTACCACATTTTCCAATTGTGTCCAACAGATAACATTAGGTGTAGAACCAGAAAGAGCATCAACATTGCGATGAAAACAAAAGAAAAATAACACCCCCCCTTGCTGCATGGTTGGCAGGGGATCAGCATTCAGTGGGAGGGGGGCCTGGCTGGGGGGAGCCACTGAGGGGCCATGGGGGACTATGGAGGATGAGAGCGCAGGAAGCCAGCTGGCCCTGGCTGATGCCTGGCCACCCTCACAAGGCACGTGGGGTTGCTGCAGGAGAGCGCTCTGCACCATGGTGGGCTCCGCGTCCCATGCTGCAGCCCAGGCACCTTCGTGGACGCTCCACCTGTGCTGAGTCAGGCCAGGGGGAGAGTACCGTGTGCCCTGAGCTAGGTCAGCAGCAGTGCGAGGCCCGGGGGATGCAGGACAGAGTTGGGAGTGGGAAGCCTCAGGCTCCCCCTCGTGTCTCTGTCAGCTCCAGGCACCCAGAGGGAAGAGGACAGTGCTCGGCCTGGCGGGGTTTGGCCCACGGTGGAGCACATGGAAGCCAGCTCCGAACGCAGGGCCATGGGACAGAGACAGCTGAGCCAGGACGCAGATCACACCACCGACAAGGACAAGCCCACCTGGATTTGCTTCAGTAAAATGAAGAGCCTTTGGTCCTCAGAGGCCCTGTTCAGAGAGTAAAGAGGCTCAGAGCCACGACAGCGGTCACGTAGCTGAGCCCACAGCCCGGGAGAGGCAAAGAAGTCTGTGAGGCGGCAAGAACATGCTGATGGGAGGACCCGAGGGGGCATGGTGCCCACGAGGCTGAGCAGACTCTACTCAGCATGAGAGATGCCCTGGGACACCTCCATCAGGGACACATGTGCTTGGGCTGCAGGCCACCCCCCCACCCCCCACCCCCACCACGGGACTGACACCACCAAGCACCAGGGCACAGGGACATCTCGTCCAGGCCAGGGACAAGCTGTCTGACCTGCCACCGCCTCCACTTTTGCACGCCCAGCAAGGTCAGCCTATGACCCTCAGGACACAGACTCGTGTTGGTAAGGGTTGTATTTGTACAAAACACTGGACACACCCGGACATCCACTGATGGCAGCAGACAATAGGTGCCCCTGGTGTGTGGGGGCATGAGGGCAGTAAGCAGCCCCGCATACCCACACACATGGCTGGACGCGCTTGCGGAGGCACAATCAGGATTCCAGGCCCAGGTGTGGAGGGGAGGCGGGACTTCCTGGGCCAACCACAAGACACACTGCCTCTGGGAAGGGCGTGAGGGTGGCCTCCGGGGTGCCTGGGTGTCCCATGTCTGGGCCTTGGGGGTCACAGCAGACAGGTGTGGACACGCCCTCCTGCTGGGCTGCCTCTCACTCGTGCCAAACTCAAGGATCCATGGGCCTCAGGATCATCACCCCCCCCCCGCCCCAACCTGGATCCCATCTGCCACAGGCTCTGCTCCCACCCGGTGCCACCCCTGGGACACAAGCCCTGCGTGCCCAGGGATCCTCCTGTGCAGCCCCGGCTGTGGGGAGGCCCCCCCTCGAGGCTGACCGGGATGAGGGGCCCCGCTCTGTGAGCGCTGACGGCTCATTACTCCATTGCTCATCCTCTGCAGGTGCCAGACTCATCTGCCATGGGCTGGCGCCATCCCCGCCCTGTTTCTCCATTCTTCCCTCACATGGCCTCGCACTTCACTCAGCGTCCAGAGCCAGGTCTTGGGAGGCAGCCCCACCTGGGAGCTTCCCTCCCATGCAGGCCTGAGCTACTGTCACTTGTGGGGCATAAACATTGCTCAGGAGTCTGGTAGCTCCAAATGCTGATGGGGAGACACACCACGGGCTCCTGATAAGTAGCAGAGGTGGCATGCGGCGCCAAGACTTGGTGAGCATGGGACATGCAGCTGCTTGCTACACCGTGTACCTTCTTCAGACTCGGAGCCAAGAAGTGTCTTGAACCTGGAAAATCCAATCACAATCATCTCAAAACAAAACCAAAAAACAAAACAAAAAAACTCAAACACAAAAACAATGAATGCATCTTCAGTAAGTAGGGATTCTGGATTGGAGCCAGTACCTCCCTGAGATGCGTCCGACTTGATCCCCCGCACGGGTGACACAGACGCCCTGGGTGCCCCAGGCTGGTAGCCAGGCCCGCACCCCACTGCTCTGCAAGGGCTGAAGGGCCACCCGTCCACACAGTCATGCCAGCCTGTTCGTGGGATTTGCCGTAAGCCTTGCATTGAGTCTTCAGTGAAGCTTTGACCACGAGACACCAGGAAAGGGGAAGAAAGGCAGCCGCTTGCTCTGACCTTCAGGGACCCAGATAGATTCCTAAATCCTGCAGAGGAAGCACGCGGCTGAGGAAGGACCACAACACCGTCCTGGCGATTCACCCTGCAGAAGTGCTCAGAGGGGACAAGGTTTGGAGGCCTCGAGGCTGTCTGGGTGGCAGCCAGATGACAACGAGATCCTGGAGCTTTGGGGGGAGCTGGGGCCCCTCCACTCCATCCTCAGTGACGGCCAGGTCAGGGAGCCTGCATGTCATCTGGGCTTTGTGATAGCTCCTAGGAGCCACAGTTCATTGAAACACTTCATGATTTTTTTTTTTGGGGGGGGGGGGGGAGACAGGGGTTGCAATTAAAGCTCCCATTGTCACATAATTAAGACTAATTAAGGGACATCTGGGTGGCTCAGCGGTTTAGCGCCCGCCTACAGCCCAGGGTGTGATCCTGGAGTCCCGGGATCAAGTCCCACATTGGGCTCCCTATATGGAGCCTGCTTCTCCCTCTGCCTGTGTCTCTGCCTCTCTCTGTGTTTCTCATGAATAAATAAATAAAATCTTTAAAAAAAAAAAAAAGACTAATTAGAACCAGACAGGGGAGGCTCTCATGTTCTGTCAACCTGAGTCCTGGGCTCTTGCCAGCCCAGCAGGGTGGGGCGAGACGGGCCGCCCCGTGGAAGGCAGCTTCCCAGACATCCGGCGGGGTACCCCGGCCCGACCGCCCTGGTCCATGAGGACCCACAGGCGCCCGTCCTCTGGCCGCACGTAGGAACCTCCCACTGGAATGTGTTCCTGGCCCCGGGAAGGGGCCTGGAAGCAAGGCAGGACTTACTCACCCCTGCGTGACTCACCAGGCAGTGAAGCTTAATGCTGGAGAGCTGTGGTCTGCGTTGCAGAGACACCAACTCTCAGCTGCTCTGATTCCTCCCCAAATTAAAATCAGGAACGGTTTGAATACAAATGAAGGGCAATTTTGTGCCCCCCCCCCCCAGGACTTGATTAGAACATTCTCAGGATTCTGGTCGGTGAATCAGCCCCTCCGTCCAGGGGATCTGACCACCGCGCTGGGCTCTCGGCTCTCCTCTCTGCGCAGACTGGGGCCATCTGCTTTTCCCTCCTGGCCATGTGCTGTGACCCCTAACACATCTGAGGAGGGAGAGGGCCCTGGCCACACAATCCTGACTGTGGCCCTCCCGAGGGGCTGGGGCCTCTGTTGCATGTGCTCTGGGTATAGGCAGGGTCTGCTGCCCTCCCCACTCCATGGTTGGGCCAAGGCCTCCTGACTGTCCCACAAACAGAGTGGACATGTCTCCTGCCACCTGTGTGTGTCCAGGATTCCAGAGCGAGTCAGGTCTCCCTAGCCAGAGGGAAGGGAACAGCCCCGCACACCGGGCCTGCCGTCCCCACGGTCCCTGAGCACAGATAGTGGAGGCCACCGTGTCTGGAAAAGGCTTCGGGAATTTGAGTGTGAAGCCCCAAAGAAATGACTGGTTCACTGGGTCCTACCACCCCCGCGGGGACAGCCGAGTGCAACGGAACGCCCCGAAGGAAGGGGTCACAGTGGGGCATGCGTCTCCTCATCTCCTTCCTCCCAAGCTCCCCTGAAACAACACGGGGGACCTGAGGAACTCAGGAAACAGGAAGAGCCTCGGGAACCGGCAGGTAAGAGGGGCAGACTGCGCAGGAGAGAATGCAAACCCCAGCATGTGCAGCACCATGAGGCCGGCGAGGGGAGAGCCCACCGGGCAGGGGGTCCTGGGAGCACACAGGTGCAGCTGGAAAGGGATGGTGACACTGCACCTCCTGGTCTCGCTCACGTCTGCCCAGAGGACCACGGCCACACCTCTGGACCAAGCCGGCTTCTCTTGGTGCCTGAGACCTGCTTCTTCAGTGTTGAGGAATTTCAGGAGCTAGTTGCAGTCACCTGAAATTGTCCACATGAGAGAGTTTACACCATGGAAATTGGACAACATGTAAGTCGCAGTTTCCCCCCAGAGAGCGAACTGCTAGACATTCCCAGTGCTGCCACCCCAGGTACGTGAGGAGGTTTGCCAGAGAAAATCCAGGGGCAGGGGGCCCTCGTGTCGTTTGGGAAGATAGAAAAAGGCATTATGATCCTAGAAAAAAGAGAGGCTATAGGTGAGAGGAGTTGTTCAGAGGGCAGAGCCCTTGGAAAGTAAAACATCAAGTGTACGGTTAAACGAAACTGGAAATTTAAAACTGACACGGCACAAATAGAGACACAAAGGAAGAGTTGATAGCCAGATTCAATGTCCCAGGGAGTGATGCGCTGGCGATGGGGCAGGAGAAGGAGATCCGGGGTCAGGGGAGCCGCTGGCACCAGGCCCAAGCCCCAAGTCCAAGCTCTGGGAGCAGAAAACAGACCTCGGCTGTGAACATCGGCAACAGCGCACTTTCTGTCCATGGCCACACTGGGGTGCGGGCGGGGAACATGGCAGGTGCTCCGCCCGAGAGGGGAAGTGCCTCCAGCCTGGCCATACAGCCTTTGGGCCCTGAGTTTGGGCATCGGAAGGGCACTGGCATCCTGAGCAGCAACACAGAGCCCACTGATCAGAGTCTTCCTGGTGTCAGGACAGCAGTTCCCTGCAAATGGTCAATCAGCCACAAAAGGAAATAGATACTTTCAGAGCTGGACAAGGTGCCCACCACACATGTGGCCCCAATGGTGGGTGCCTGGCTCAGCAGAGAGTCCTGGGTGCGGGTGTGCGGCAGCTTGACCCCCCATGATGTCCTCCGGTGGGTGTTCCTGGAGCACCTGGGACCTACCTGCAGGGCAGGCACCAGAGCGCGGTGGCCAGACGGGGAGGCCGGGGATCCATGGCATCTGCTGAGCCCTAGGAAAATCAAGGTCGCTGCTAAACCAATGAAAAACTACTCTTCATACAAGAGGGGACAGGAACTCAGAATGTGTGAGTTAGGATGCGGCGGCAGCTCAGCCGTGGGAGCCGAAATCCCGCACATCTGGGGCTTGGCCTGCAGCCCTGGCTGCGCCCATGCTCACTGCTCCCAGCCCCTGCCAGCCCAGCACACGTTCTGCCAGGACATCACACTCATCATGCGCCTTCATGCGCAGCCTGGTCAGTGGGAGCCCAGTCCTGAGCAGAGCAGCCCTGGACACGGGCCCTCCCTAGACAAGCTGGAGTGGCGCAGATGGGCGGGCAAGGAAGGCACCGTGGCCCCAGGGACGGCCGTCCTCTCAAGGGGCAAACCCCTGCCTCTGGGTCCCAGGGACCTGCTGTCCCAGATTCCGTTCCCCGCATGGTTTAAAAGTAAGGTTGGAGTTTCTCTTCTCCGGTCGAGAAGGGGACAGATGACGCTGAGGTGGCCGCCTGGGGAGCCCACGGCACACACCCAGATGTGCCGCCACCACAGGGCCAGGGAAAGGGCCCTGTGAGAGCCACACCACTCCCAGAACTTCGCCCTCCGTAGTCAGGAGCCACTAGGCAATGCCTAGACCTTAAACTCCCAAGTTGCAGGGCAACACATTTTTTTTTTAAATTGGAGGTGGAATCAAAGGGAAGTTGAAAGAACTGCAGAGGGTCCTTGAGCAACAGGGTGTGGATGGAGCGGCCGACAATCTGTGCTGCTGTGGGGCGGTGGTGTGGCTACAAAAATACCCCAGCTCCTCAAACTATGCATCACTTTAATAAAAATAAAAACTGAAAACAATAAAGTGATAGATAAAAACAGTTTCACTGAAGTGAAGGAGCCTGACGGTGCAGGAGGAAGAGACACGAACGTGGATGCTCATGAGCCCCATATGCAGGCCGGGCCTCCCCTGCGAGGGGCCCCTCACCCTGTCTGCTGTCCGCCGAGCACCTGGGAGGATGGGGGTGCCTTCAGCAGGCCACCCGGCACACACACCCCAGGTTCTGGAAGGAGCCTGGGCCGCCCTGACCCCCCCACCCCCCAGCCCTGAGCTGAGCTGCAGTGTGAGCTGTGGTGCATTGGAGAGCAGGCTGGAGGTGTTAACCCCTAAGTGGCCATGACTCCAGAGATGGGATCTGGCACGTGATCAAACTGAACTACAGACCTAATTTCTTCCATTTAAAATCATATGAAAGCAAATGTGATACTGTGTTTGGCTTGGAGGAGCCGTGCCTTTGGCAGCAGAGCCAAAGTCCTTGGTGTCATTTGAAATGGAGAGAATTCACCCTTGTTCCCACCTGCAGCCTGAGAGCACCCCATCCCCCCACGGGGCAAGAGCAAAGAGCGCCCACACTTCTGCCCTGGCCAAAAGCTGCGTGGGCTGCAGAGGCCGGGCCCCCAAACCACTCTCTGGCCTGACACAGCCTCGGGCCTGCAGGCCAGGGTGCGAGATACTGGAAACCATGACTCAGAGGGGCCTCTGGCTCCTGGGCCCTGTTCCAGGTGCCGGCGTGAGGCTGCCCTGCACAGAGCTTGGGGCCGCGGCTGCAAGCGCCGACACGTCTGCACAGGGCTGCGCCGCAGCTGGGAGCGCCATGGGCACGCGGCTGACCAAGCACGGGGCAGGGGCCCCGACAGAAGAATGGCCTGGAACACAGTGCCCGTGGCAGGCCCAGGGGTGTGGACAGAGAAGTGTGTTGGACAAGCCCACAGGGCCTGAGGCAGGCATGGAAGCAGGTGGTGGGCAACCCCTCACCGCTGTGCACTCACCTCCTGCTGCTGAGCTTGCTCCCAAACGGATCCGTACTCAGCATTGCCAAAGCAGCTGTTCACATGGTGAGGGTGGGACTCTGGGGGCCTGAACCCCTCCCGGGCGCCCACCCACGGCGAGGGGCAGGGGCCACGGCCAGGTGGGGCTCCCCGGGCGGCGGGAGGAGGGCACAAGAGGAGGAGCTCCCACCCCTCCACACACTGGACAGCTTTTCCCCAAACCCCAGTCAGTTGGAAGGAAGAGAAATATCGGGGGGGGGGGGGGGGTTGGAATATGGTCATAAATCTGGAAGCTGTTTTTACTGGTGCTTCTATTTCAGAGTTTCAGTTTGGAAAAATACTTTTCTGTGCATTGCAGGCACCACAGTGCTGACTGAGACTAGGGATAACTCAAAAAAAAAAAAAAACTACAAAAAAAAAAAGAGGAATGTGGTTTTCAGACCCAGGAGAAGGGAGAAGAAATCCCAATAAATTACTACTTGTCTCAAGTCCCTTCGTCACATTTAAACTAAACCTTAACTCTGATTTCACTTATTCTCTGCCTCTGCACTGGCGTCTTTGGGCCAGGAGCTCCCCAGCTGCCCCAGGGCATCCTGAGGGCGGAGGGACTGGGGAGTCGCACCCGGGAGCAGAGGAAGAGATGCAGGCGTCCCAGTGAGAGTCGCTGCTGCCGGGACACAAAGCTTGTTGTCTGCATGTTAGATCCCACGGTTCCCGGGCTGACGCGGGAGGCTCTGCCGTCCGGCTGCGGTTTCCTCCTGCCTGGCCGTGAAAACATGAAAGGCTATTTTTGCCACGCCATGGAAGTCTGTGCGTGCATGAGGACGCCAACCCGGATAGGTGGGTTCTAATTCGCTCCAGCTGTGCTGGCTGGCCCCTCTCCGCGCCTCGATGTGGCAAATAAAGGAGCCGGGAAGCAGCTGTGAGCCATCCAGTCACATAAATGGAAATGAGAAGACGGCACAAGCTCCAGACCTGCAATGCCGCTGCCTTACTCCAAAGCCGCACTCATGGCCCAACGAGACAGCCGCCCAAACAGAGCCGCCTCCCAGGCCTTGGCCCAGGGACAGGAGGGAGGAAGGCCATTACTGCAGGCCCCAGGTATTCTGGTGAGCCGGAGGCCAGCTGCCGAGGGTGCAGGCGCCAGCGACACCTCCAGCTGGCGGGGGCTCTTGGCAGCCGCATCCCCAGAACTGCATCCTGGTGGGTGAGGTGCATATCCGCTGAGGCTGGGGAGGGGGCTGCCCGTGGAGGGGCCTGGCTGCCAGCACCAGGTGATGGGCTCCTACCCCTGAGGCACCCCTGCCACTCCCCCACCCAAAACGGGCACCCAGGGCAAGGCTTGCTGAGGCCCAAGACCAGCCAGAGGGCAGAGGAGCGAGAGATGCAGGCTCTGGCCAGACTCCAAACATCCAGGTGAAGTGACAGCCAGGAGCTCCCCAGGGTGGGTGGCCTCGGGGGATGGGGATCCTGCCCACCCTGCCTCTCATGTCCACGTCCCCAAGTCTCACGGCTCCGGCATCCCTGCAGGATGGCCGCGAGGCCTTGGCGCTTAGTGGTCGGGTCCACACATCTGGCCGAGTGCTCCCTGTCCATCCATTCGTCCATGTCTGCCTCACAATACTGGAGACTCTGAGGCCTGCATCCCCAAGAAATTATTTTCCTCCCCAACTTTGGAACAGAAAGCCTGGCACCCTCCTGAGTCATGCACACGGGCACACGGCACATGCTCAGGTACACACACACATGTGAGCCACAAGCAGTCAGGGCAGCGGAGCCAGCAGGCCTGTGTTGTCAGGCCAGGCACAGCAATTGCACAATGGCCACTTTGTGTGGCTCTGGAAGCCTGCACCCTCCTGACATGGGGGACACCGGCCTCTGGCAAGTGAGGGTGCCACCGACCCTGCTGTGGCCTTTCCGTCCTGGGGCAGCAGAGGCAGGGAGCATGTGCGGATTGGGGGGCCCACCCTTGGCGTGGTCCAACCTCGGTGGCCCTCAGACGCAGCTCAGGCCCCCATGGAGGCCCCTACTCCGGATGCAAACTCAGGCAAGGAGACCCCGAAACCCCACCCCAGGGGGCGGCTAGTAGGGGTCGAGGTAGCTGACGGGCATGTGACAGAGCCAGAGCATCAGGCTGCCTACTGTGGGGTCCCCAGGGCACAGGGCCTGCAGCAGCAGAGGGCTCAGGATGCACCCCTTCCCAGGGGAGGCTCTCCTGCCAGGGGTCTGGGGAGACATTTGGAAGGAGGTTTAGGAAGACCAGGCCCTGAGCCCCTCGGCCATGCCTGACTCTGTCCTGCCCCAGACGGTCCCCGGGGCTCCTGCTGTCTGGCCCACTGCCCTCAGGTCCCATGAGCAGTGGGCCCTGCCTCAGACCTGGGGGGCAGCTGTGGAACCCCAGGCACAATGGAGGCCAACTCTGCCCCCATAAGACTCTGCCCCATATGCCCGCAACCTCTGCTCCCTGAAGCTTCCCCTCAAATTGCAGGGAATGCAGCCAATTAGAGATCTATTTGGGTTAATACGATCCTATTCTAAAAATGCAAATGTATGTGCCGTATTAAAAGGCCATCAGTCATTCACACATTAGTGTGAACGAGTCCACAGGCTATCGTCCCCAGCCTTCACTAAGGCAGCTACTGGGCTGGGCTGAGCTCCTGGATGGGGTTGCACTGAGGACGCCAGGCCCAGCTCAAGGGTCTGGGCCTCCCCTGTTCCTGCCTCCAGCCTCTGGAGATGCCCTGCCTGTGTGGGCAAGACAAAGCCCGGCCCCAGTACAGGCCCGAGGCCTGAGTGGCAGTGAGGCTGAGAGCTGAGAAGCTTGCAGTCAGAGAACTTCCTGTTCCTTTGGGAACGCATGCATCTCTCCAAATCCAAGCCGGCCCATCAGAGCAGCGCCTGCAACCCGGGAGGCTGCTGCGGAATCAGGAGGCGGTGGGCTCGGAGGGGGCGCCAGGGCTCAGGCCGTGACCTTGGGGCCATGGGGTGGACAGTGGGTCTCTGCTGGAGCTCCTGTCTGCCAGTGGCTCTCGTGCTCCCCCTGTCTGCACACGTGCTGTCCCACGAGCAAGCACACAGCTGTTTCCATTGGGGTCTCAGGTGGGTCCCCCCAACCCCCGGGCGCTGACCTGTGCTGACCTGCCTTGGCTCTGAGTCCCCAGACAGGAGTTGAGCCTCCATCCATTCCTGCAGTAAATGTCCTTGAGTAAAGACGTAACTGAGGGCAGTACCAGAGAGAATGCTGTTCAGCCGCCCACCATATCATCCCCATGTGGTCCCCACGTGCGTGCTCCTCATGTCCTAGTCCGTGTCTACTCTGCTGCTGCTTATGGCACGTACATCCTTTGTCATCTCCCAAGGAGCCTGGGGCAGCAGAGTCCAGACAAAAGCACAAGATGACCTTTCCCTGGATGAGGAGCATGGACAGCGAGTCCACAGTTCCGCCTTCCTGTCTGGGGACAGCAGCGGGGTGGGGGTGGGGGGGTGGCATGGTCCAGGGAGCCCTGGGGCTATGGAGCTGCTGTGTTAGAGCCTGGGACACTGTGGACACCCTTCCCCCACCAGGCTGCTCAAAGCTACAGACACTTACTCATGACCCTTGGGGAGGCCAGAGGTCAGAGACCAGGGGTCCCGGGCCCCACGCCCTCGCTGCCCTGGGCTGTGGCTGTGTCAGCTCCATCCCCACCGGCCTTCCGCTGGCCTCCCTCGAGTCTGTTCCTGGGGGTCTTCACCCCAGCTGTGAGTCAGAATCTTGGGGGCAGCCAGACCAGGGCTCCCGGGATGAGGAGGCTCAGTGTGAGTCGCAGGCACAGGACTGCTCCTGCAGTCCTGGTGCTGCCCACATCGTTCCCTGCTGCCGCCGCAACCCCCCCCCCCCCCCCGCCGCAGGGAGGTGCTACGGTGGCCTCGCACCCAGGGAAGGGCAGAGGCTTGGGAGGCCATGCTGTGCAAGATGGGTCCCCTGCAGCCCTGGCTCCCTGCGAGTGCTCAGCAGAGTACCCAGGCCGGTCCCCGCACCTAGGCCTGCCCTCCCCCTCCATAGGAGCACAGATGACGCACGTGGGCAGCACGTGGCTCCAGGGGAAGGACCTGTGCTGACAGGGAACCACACGCTTGCGAAGACGCAGTTCCAGCTCTGGACGAGTGATGCCTGCAGGGTACCCGGTGTCTCGGGGACCTGCTTCCCACTCTCAAGGGAGCGAACAGATCCAGACAGCTCACCTCCTGGCATGTTATCAGCTGCAGATCCAGGGTCCAAACCCAGCGCACGTCCACACCGTGCCTGTCGCATCCTGGGGCTCACGGTGCCTAGAAGCCAGGGCCCCTCACTTCACTCCCGAGCAGGCCCCAGGTAGGATCCACATCCACCCAGCGGCCCTAGCCCCACCTCCCCAGGACCTCGTGGTCCACACAGCCTGCAGCTTAAAGCCCCTTATAGTCCAAGATACTTCCTCAAATTTCCCACAAGTTCTGTATTTTGGATAATGTTGGTTGCTTTCAAATAAGTGGCATCATCAGTAACACACAACAGTCCATGACAAAAAGGCTCACAGGGACACAAAACGTTTAACCTGCCACCCTGGACATTGGTGTCTTCCCCATGGTGCAAGCGTCACAACAGAGAGCAGAAGCGAGTAACTGCTTTTTTGGCCATTAAAAAAGAAAAAAAAAGAAAAAAACAGTAACTGGGCAGCTTGGGTGGCTCAGCAGTTTAGCGCCACCTTCAGCCCAGAGCGTGATCCTGGAGTCCCGGGATCGAGTTCCACGTCGGGCTCCCTGCATGGAGCCTGCTTCTCCCTCTGCCTGTGTCTCTGCCTCTCTCTCTCTCTCTCTGTCTCTCAAGAATAAATAAATAAAATCTTAAAAAAAAGCAGTAACTGTGTTAAGATACACATACTGTAAAATTTATCATCGTAATCGCGGTTCAGTGAACAGTTCAGTGCACTGCATACACTCACGTTGACGAGCTTGTTTCCCTCAGCACCGTGTCCCCAAGGACCATCTGTGTTGTAGCAGGTGCCACAAGTCCCTTCTTTTAAGACTCAGTAAAGCTCCGTTAGATGGATAGACCACATTTGCCCATCCATTCATCCGTCCATGGACATTGGGTTACTTCCATGTTGTAGCTGTTGTGAAGAATTCTGCTATGAACATGGATGTACAAGTATCTCCTCGAGACCCTCCTTTCCATCTTGAGGGTCCCCACCCAGAAGTGGAATTTCTGGATCTGATGGTAATTCCATTCAATGTTTTGAGGACCTGCCATACCGTTTTCCACAGTGGCTGCACGTTTTATATTCCTACCGACAGTAGGTAGAAACAGGGGTCCCTTTTCTCCACAGCCTGTTTTCCGTTTTCCTGACCATCGCCATCATCCTGAGTGTGCAGTGGGACCTCATTGTGGTTTTGATGAGCGGTTCCCCAGTGATTAGTGATACTGAGCATTCTTTGATATCTTTTTTTTTTTTTTTTTTTTTTTTGGTCATTTGTGTGTCTTTGGAGACACGTCGATTCAAGTCTTTTCCCCATTTTGGTGCTGGTGGTGAGTTTCAGGAGTTCTCTTTCTGTTCTGGGTGTTAATCCCTTGTCAGATATATGATTTGCAGTTATTGTCTCCTCTTCTGTGGTTGTCTTTTTACTCTGGATAATGTCTTTTGATGTACACGATTTTACAATTTCATGAAGTTCAGTTGGTCTGTTCTTTCTCTTGTTGCTTCTGCCTTTGGTGTCACATCCAAGATATCATTGCCAAGTCCAGTGTCATGAAGCTTTTGTCCTATGATTTCTTCTAAGAGTCTAGTTGTTGTGAGTCCCGCTGAGGTCCGTGGTGTACATCAAGCGGGTTATGCATACGGTGTGACGGGACATCCCGCCCTCACCCCCGCCCACCCATCAGAGAGGCTCTTCCTCCCCTGCACACGGTGTCGATGTGGATTTATATCTGGACTCTCCGTCTTCCTCTGCTCTGAGTCGGCCTCAGTGCTGGCGCCACAGGGTTCAATGACCACAGCTTTGTAGGAAGTTCTGAAATAGGAAAGCCACGCAGGACACACTCCAAGACTGCTGCAGAACCACCACCCGGGCATCAAGGTAGACACAGTCCCTCAGAGGGGCAGTTCAGTGTGTGTCCTGTGGGAACAGTCAGCATGCTGCTGGGGGTCAGGCAGGCTGCAGAAGGCACATAAGGAAGCTGAGCTGTAGGGACGAATGTCACCGACGGCGTTGAGTGGCTGTTCGTCCTGAGGGGCTCACTCCACTACTGCCCAGGCTGTCCTGTGAGCTGACTTCCCAGAGGGGTCCCGCAGCTCTGAGTGCAGGCTTGCTGGCCATGGTGGGGCCCAGAGCCCAAGTGCCTGGGGTCGAGAGCCCTGGGAGTCATCCGGGCCGGGCAGCATCAGCTCCTGTGAGGAGGCTTCCTGGGCCAGGGGCTGAAGCCACCCACGATGTCATGCAGGGCCCACTCTGAGGGCTGCCATCGTGCCTTTAGGGATGACCCCAGGCCCCTGGGGGCTCTGGTTGTCCTCACATTGCACAGGCAAGTCCCCAGCAGGTCTGGTCCAGCTCAGAGCTCTCGTGAAGGCCCCCACAGAGGTGGGTCTGCAGTGCTGTAGGTGCAGTAGTGGCCGTGTAGGTGCATGTGGACCCTCACACATGCAGCCCCGTACATTGCCCGCACAGCCAGACTGCACTTTACAGCAGTGACCTGGACCTCGTCAGGCCGGTGACAGGGTGCCGAGTGAGCTGCTGCTTACTCACCGTTTGCTTGGCCAGATCGGGTGGATCATGAAATGCGGAAAAGGTCAGACAGTAGGAGTTTGTCTAGACGTTCTATTTTGGATCCTACCCTCGGAGTCTCTGCAGCAACCGCGCAAACACTGGTATTTTAGCAAAATTATAAAAAGCATTGTTGTCTTCTGGGATCAGGTGAGCACAGCAACACCAGCAGGCCCCTGGCTGCGCTCAGAGGCCCTCTGCCCCCAGGCCTCTCCTGGCCACGCCTGGATCTGGTGACGAGGCTCCAGCAGGACAGGGCCTCACGGGGAGGCCGGGTGGCCGGCCAGGCCCACTCCGCTTACTTCTCTTGGGCTTGAAGCGGCCCTCCCACTGCTGCAGAGAGGGCGCTTCCCAGTGCCTGTCCCATCCCAAACCGAGGAGACACGGGGGTGCAGAGAGTTGAGGAAGAGAGCTCTGAGGGCAGAGCCTCCGCAGCCTCTCCAGCTCGCCGAGGCTCCTGGGGCCCGTTCCCCTCTCGGCAGCTCTGAACCCAGGAACCCGGTGGACGCCCATCGGCACAGCTCTGCCTGCCCACACTAGGGGTGCTAGCGTGGAGCAAGTGGAGGCCGGGGTGCTCGACACCCAACAGAGTGCAGGATGTCCAGGTGTCGGCCCACAGGTGAGAAGCCAGATCTCCAAAACCAGCCCAAGTGATAAAAGAGAGCCCTGTCCCCCAAAATGATCCCGAGGGGTTAAATTCATCTCCAACGTGTCCCTGATGGCTGTCACCGCCACTCCTTCCCCAGGACCTGCTCCAACAGCAGCAGGGCGACGCGCGGCCCTAAGGACCTGGAGCAAACCCTCTGGCCGCAGCGCGTCCTCCCTCAGCCCTCCGACCCCAACATCTGTGCCAGGAGCCTGGACCTCACGCCATCAAGGTTCCACAGCCCCCGCCCCCCCAGCGAGAGCCCCACCCAGTGGGTGTGCCTGTAGCAGGATGTGGTGGGGCGGGGCTGCTTATCTGCGTCTTGGCCACAGCAGGAAGCCTGAGAGGAGGTTGGAATACCCCGCATTTGGGGAGAGATGGTAGGGGCTCCAGGGCACGCACCCAGGAGGGAGGGAAAGGCAGGTCACCCAGTGGGGAGCAGGCTTGACCCCGCGCGGCCCCAGAAGGCACTCCGTACACCATACCCACGTGTGTGGGTGGAGGGCCTCCACGTCTCCTGCTGCCCCAGAGCCCCAGCCCACCCTCCTGCCACCCCGGGGCCCCTGGCAACCCTCCTGCCATCCCTGGGGACCCCACCACGAGCAGTCTGGCTGCAGCCTGCACTGTTTCCGGGGCCTGGGGCCTTGCTTCCCGGGGAGCAGAGGGTCCAGCCCTGTGGGGAGCCCAGGGAGCAACAGCAGAGGCACATGGAAGGCCGGGAGGTCAGGACCCAGGACCCTGAGCTCCGGGCTGCCCATTCCCTGTGGGGAGACTGGTCCGTCCTTAGCAGTACCTATGGCCACAGGCGCCCCTGGCCACGGCCCCTCCCTGAGACTGACCCCGTGCCCTCACTGACTCCCCGAAGCTCTGGGCCCTACAGCCTTGTGTGCTGAGCCTGTACCCACAGGTTTGGGCACTCCGGGGTCGGAGTCCTTTGTCTGGACCCTCCTGAGAAGGATCACGGGCACCTGATGGGGAGGACTAGGCTGTGCTGGGGGCGTGCAGAGCTCCTGAGGAGTTCCCCACTTCGCCCACCCCCCTCCGCAACCCCAGCGGGTTCTCCTCTGAAACCTTACATTTCATCCAAGCCCAGCGGAGGAGCAGGAGCCGGTGCTCCCACAGGAAGGGCCCTGCCCCCAGTGCTCACCTGCCCGCCCCCTTCTCCCTCCTGCCCACTCCCCATCCCCCCAGACCAGCAGTGAGGTTCCTGGCCCCAGCAAGCTGCCAGCCCCCACCAACCCACATCTGCTCCCGGGTAACTGTGTAGGTTCCCCTGGCTCTGGGGGGCCTGGCCCAACCTGGCAGGCAGCCAGGAACACAGCAGCAGCCCCCGCCCCCAGAGCAAGCAGGCCTCTGGGAGGGGCTGCCTCACCTCTGTGGAGGCCCCAGCAGCCCCTGCACCTGGCGGGAAGGGGCGAGGATGTGCCAGGGTGCAGAAGGACAGCCAGGCCCCAGCAGCCACTCCATCCGGGGGACATGACCCCTGAGGGGTGCCCGCCAGCCTCTTGCAGTGACCACACCCTTCAGGGAGACTGACATCCTCCCTTGTCCCCTGGGGCTCCGCTGCTGGACAGGCAGGGCTGCCCTCTCCCACTGCACCCGAAGGGCAAAGGGTCCACAGCGGGGCTCCTGGGGGAGGTCACCCCGGGAACGCAGGCTGTCTGCTTTCCTAGGACACAAGCCTCGCTGGGGAGTGTGCCCTAGGCAGGGGCTGCAGGGGGATGGGCATAAACAGCTGAGCACGGTGGGCCCAGTGGGTCCCTGGGAGAGGCCTGGGCATGCCTGCCCCAACCACCCACCTCCTCTGCACCCCGAACCAGGCCCTGTCCTCATGCAGCCACAGCCACTTATTAGCAGTGACCTGGGGACGTTTCCTTCCAGGAAGGGGGAGGTGGGGTATGGGGTGGGCTGGGGGCTCTAACCCGAGAGAGAGAGAGAGAGAGAGAGAGAGACGCTCTTCCTGACTCACGCAGCCTCCTGGGGGTTGAGGACCCTGCCGGTGTGAACCCCCAGGCTGGCCCCCCATGTTTCCTGAAACACGGCCCTCTCTAGGGTGGGGGGCCTGCCCTGGCCTTGCCCTGCCCCAATCCCAGCATGTGGTCCCCCACAGACCCCCTTGTACCTTCTGGAGGTGAGGGGGCAGGCCTGCAAAGGCTGGAGGTGCCCCCAGGCCCCAGGCCGCGACCCCCAGAGGATGGTGGAGGTGCCCACCCTTCACACTGCAGCACAGGTTTGGGAGGCCCAGGGCCATGCAGTGCCTCGTGGGTCCCTCACAGGCTGGGGGCAGCTCTGGAGCCTCCCCCTATAGGCCCCCATAGTCCCCACTCCCCCCAAAGCCTCCATAGCAGTAGAGTGGGTGTCCCTGAACATGTGCCCTCCTCCCCTTTACATGTGGAGACTTCTCCAGAAGCGTATCCTGTGCACTTAGGTGTCAAGGGCTCTTCCGGGAAATCGCATTCCCAGCCCCAAGGGCACGCCCCCGCCTGCCCCACTCACTTGAGGGGGCTTCTCCTGACAGCATGGTGGGGTTGGACTCAGGGAGGGTCCAAGGGTCTGTCAGCTCTAGCTGCCAAGGCCCCGGGAGGTGTGCAGACGCCCTGCAGCCAGACTCTGGTGACCCATCTTCCCACCTACTGCTTTCCTGGAGGGCCAGGGTCAGAGGACAGACTGGGGCCCCACATCACCCCTGACTGACTGGAACCTTGGCCACCCGCATGCCACCTCCCTGTGCCCTGCAGCATCCCCCAGACGTGAGGCCTGGAGCTGCCCCCAGGGTGACAGGAGGCTCAGGTCGCTGTGGTCCCCGAAGTCAGCTCTTCTTCACTGATGGCAGCCGTAGTATGGGGCTGCCCCCAGGAGAGTGGGGTCAGGAGGCTTCCTGGGGACCCCACCCCGTCCTGGGCCTCTCCCACCCTGCATCCCGGGCCGCCTGGACGGGTGAGGATGGGCGCACAGGGCTGTGCAGGGAGGGCAGGCTGAGCTGGCAGGTTGGGCTGCAGCTGACCCCCCCACTGCCCCGCCATCTTCCCTATATAACCGGAAAGTAGCCGTGGGGACCCAGTGTCTCCAGGACCCCCCGCAACCTCCACGTGAGGGCAGGACTTGGTCACGTCTGGTCCAAAAGCAAAATGGACAGAACAGGATGGCAAGGTACCTGCCCAGCTCCCGGTGCTGGCCTTGGGCACAACCTGGTGCCCTGAGTTTCTCCTCGGGTCCACGGCTTCCGGGTCCCCCTGCATCATGTCCCCCTGTGCCTGTGCTGACATCCAGGCCATGGCTCCCATGGTTGCTTCCAGGGGCAGACTCTTGCCACTCAGAGGTCCTGCCCCAGGGTTCCCAAGCCTCCCCTCCCCTCCCCCCCTCCTCCTACCCCCTCCCCTCCCCTCATCCCCTCTCTTCCCTCCTTCTCCCCTCCTGTCCCTTGTCCCTTCCCCTCCAGGATGCAGCTGCCAGGGAGCTGAGCTCAGCTACCCGCACCCCGTGGCCACAATGCCCTGGGACCTGGGGGTGGGGATGGAACTCCAACAGGGCTGGAGCAGGCCTGAGGCCGAGGGCTACAGGCTGCAGGCTGCAGGCACACCTGCTGCCACACGCTCCAACACAGCGACGTCCGTCACCCGTGAGCCCTGGCAGATGGCCGCAGGAGGAGGCGCCCCCATGGCATGCCCTCGCCCCAGGCCGGTTTGGGGAGCTTACTAAACTGCATCCCATGTGCCCCCCACAGCATCGACCCCAAGGGGGGCCTGCCCACAGGACCACAGGCGGGGTCCCCGCCTCTCCTTGGAGAACAAAGCCTGGAGCCCGTTCTTGCTGTGGCCTGGCCACTGGTCCCGACGGGGCTCTGAGCTGCCGGGACGTCACATCCAACTTCCTGCTCACGGGGTGTCAGGGGAGTGGAGGAAACCATGTCCCGCCCTCTGTCCTGTCCTCTGCAGCCCATCACCTGGGGAGAGCGGGGACCTGCCTGGGAAGGACACACGATGCAGGAACAGGAGCAGCATTTCTAGAAGAAATGGACGCATTCCTGGAAAGCCACAAACTACCAAAACTGGAGCAGGAAGAAATAGAAAACCTGAACAGGCCAATAACCAGGGAGGAAATTGAAGAAGTCATCAAAAACCTCCCAAGACACAAGAGTCCAGGGCCAGATGGCTTCCCAGGGGAATTCTATCAAACGTTTAAAGAAGAAATCATACCTATTCTACTAAAGCTGTTTGGAAAGATAGAAAGAGATGGAGTACTTCCAAATTCATTCTATGAGGCCAGCATCACCTTAATTCCAAAACCAGACAAAGACCCCACCAAAAATGAGAATTACAGACCAATATCCCTGATGAACATGGATGCAAAAATTCTCAACAAGATACTAGCCAATAGGATCCAACAACACATTAAGAAAATTATTCACCATGACCAAGTAGGATTTATCCCCGGGATGCAAGGCTGGTTCAACACTCGTAAAACAATCAATGTGATTCATCATATCAGCAAGAGAAAAACCAAGAACCATATGATCCTCTCATTAGATGCAGAGAAAGCATTTGACAAAATACAGCATCCATTCCTGATCAAAACTCTTCAGAGTGTAGGGATAGAGGGAACTTTCCTCGATATCTTAAAAGCCATCTACGAAAAGCCCACAGCAAATATCATTCTCAATGGGGAAGCACTGGGAGCCTTTCCCCTAAGATCAGGAACCAGACAGGGATGTCCACTCTCACCACTGCTATTCAACATAGTATTGGAAGTCCTAGCCTCAGCAATCAGACAACAAAAAGACATTAAAGGCATTCAAATTGGCAAAGAAGAAGTCAAACTCTCCCTCTTCGCCGATGACATGATACTCTACATAGAAAACCCAAAAGCCTCCACCCCAAGATTGCTAGAACTCATACAGCAATTTGGTAGCGTGGCAGGATACAAAATCAATGCCCAGAAATCAATGGCATTCCTATACACTAACAATGAGACTGAAGAAAGAGAAATTAAGGAGTCAATCCCATTTACAATTGCACCCAAAAGCATAAGATACCTAGGAATAAACCTAACCAAAGAGGTAAAGGATCTATACCCTAAAAACTATAGAACACTTCTGAAAGAAATTGAGGAAGACACAAAGAGATGGAAAAATATTCCATGCTCATGGATTGGCAGAATTAATATTGTGAAAATGTCAATGCTACCCAGGGCAATTTACACGTTCAATGCAATCCCTATCAAAATACCATGGACTTTTTTCAGAGACTTAGAACAAATTATTTTAAGATTTGTGTGGAATCAGAAAAGACCCCGAATAGCCAGGGGAATTTTAAAAAAGAAAACCATAGCTGGGGGCATCACAATGCCAGATTTCAGGTTGTACTACAAAGCTGTGGTCATCAAGACAGTGTGGTACTGGCACAAAAACAGACACATAGACCAATGGAACAGAATAGAGAATCCAGAAATGGACCCTGAACTTTATGGTCAACTAATATTCGACAAAGGAGGAAAGACGATCCACTGGAAGAAAGACAGTCTCTTCAATAAATGGTGCTGGGAAAATTGGTCATCCACATGCAGAAGAATGAAACTAGACCACTCTCTTGCACCATACACAAAGATAAACTCAAAATGGATGAAAGATTTAAATGTGAGACAAGACTCCATCAAAATCCTAGAGGAGAACACAGGCAACACCCTTTTTGAACTTGGCCACAGTAACTTCTTGCAAGATACATCCACGAAAACAAAAGAAACAAAAGCAAAAATGAACTATTGGGACTTCATCAAGATAAGAAGCTTTTGCACAGCAAAGGATACAGTCAACAAAACTCAAAGACAACCTACAGAATGGGAGAAGATATTTGCAAATAATATATCAGATAAAGGACTAGTTTCCAAAATCTATAAGGAACTTATTAAACTCAACACCAAAGAAACAAACAATCCAATCATGAAATGGGCAAAAGACATGAAGAGAAATCTCACAGAGGAAGACATAGACATGGCCAACATGCACATGAGAAAATGCTCTGCATCACTTGCCATCAGGGAAATACAAATCAAAACCACAATGAGATACCACCTCACACCAGTGAGAATGGGGAAAATTAATAAGGCAGGAAACAACAAATGTTGGAGAGGATGCGGAGAAAAGGGAACCCTCTTACACTGTTGGTGGGAATGTGAACTGGTGCAGCCACTCTGGAAAACTGTGTGGAGGTTCCTCAAAGAGTTAAAAATACACCTGCCCTACGACCCAGCAATTGCACTGTTAGGGATTTACCCCAAAGATACAGATGCAATGAAACGCCGGGACACCTGCACCCCGATGTTTCTAGCAGCCATGTCCACAATAGCCAAACTGTGGAAGGAGCCTCGGTGCCCATCGAAAGATGAATGGATAAAGAAGATGTGGTTTATGTATACAATGGAATATTCCTCAGCCATTAGAAACAACAAATACCCACCATTTGCTTCAACGTGGATGGAACTGGAGGGTATTATGCTGAGTGAAGTAAGTCAATCGGAGAAGGACAAACAGTGTATGTTCTCACTCATTTGGGGAATATGAATAATAGTGAAGGGGAATATAAGGGAAGGGAGAAGAAATGTGTGGGAAATATCAGAAAGGGACACAGAACATAAAGACTCCTAACTCTGGGAAATGAACTAGGGGTGGTGGAAGGGGAGGAGGGCGGGGGGTGGGGGTGAATGGGTGACGGGCACGGAGGGGGACACTTGACGGGATGAGCACTGGGTGTTATTCTGTATGTTGGTAAATTGAACACCAATAAAAATTAATTTATAAAATAAAAAAAAAAAAAGGAGCAGCGCTCCCCACACGAGGGCAGGCAAGAGATGAGCCGCTCCTGTGCCCCATCGTTTGCCTCAGATTTTTTAAAACACAGAATTCCACAGCTGGATGTGAGCAGTTGTGGACAAGGACAGCAGAGCACAACTGAGGCTGACCTGACCTACGCGGCAGCCATGCCGGGGCGGGGGGGGGGGGGGCACCACAGACAGTGTCTATGGGAACTGCCCCTTACAGGAAAACTGAGTCCTACAGGAGCCAGGCGCTCTGCTTGAAGCCCAGAAGAAAA
The DNA here is from genome assembly GCF_905146905.1 of Nyctereutes procyonoides. Classification (NCBI taxonomy): domain Eukaryota; kingdom Metazoa; phylum Chordata; class Mammalia; order Carnivora; family Canidae; genus Nyctereutes; species Nyctereutes procyonoides. The sequence goes on along the minus strand of NW_026575082.1, from coordinate 550,415 downwards.
GAGGGGTTTTTCCTGGTGTAAAACTCTACTAGCGTCCTGTGTCCAGCTGTTTCTCATTAATTTGTCTAAAAAGCAGCAATGGTGAGAGGAGGGAGCAGCTCTCCAGCCCTGGCACACGACAAACTAGTGCTGGGGGCGGGTGCAGCCTGCAGGGACACCAGGGACCTGGCAGGGCTCACGTCTGTGTCTCAACCACAGAGTCACTGCGGTGGGGCTGGGAGATGCAAACAGCCCAGGGAGCCCAGGGCCCGGCCTGGAACCTTCCCTCCAACACACCTGCCGTGAGAAACCCATCAAATTCAAAGCTAGAGTCATAGTCATTTCTGTCATTGGGCAGGGAAAACCAACCCTTATGAAGGCGACGTATTGTTTGACCTGTACTTTATTCCATACAACGTCCTTAAAGCAATTACATGTTAATAAATGCAACTGAGGGTACGGATGGCACTTCGTTTCCTAACAGGACCTGATCCCAGAGTGGATGGCTGGCGTACGGATGCTTCCATTACGGGAGCTACAGTAATCCACTGATCTTGCCCTAACGCCCAGCAGCGAGTCTGCACCCCTCCCCCAGTGGGGCCGTGAGGCTGCTGTGAGGAAACCCAGTCAGAAGCCACAGGTCCTGTCAGCGGAGGGTCCATGCTGGGGACAGACGGTCCTTGTGGGATTCTCACGTACTGAGGCCCTGGAGCAGCATCCCCACACCCACAGCCCTACTCACACAGGCCCCTCAGGACCCGCCCATAGGCCTGCCCAGGACGTCTGTGTGTCCGGGAGGGTCCGTGTGTCCAGGAAGGTCCGTGTGTCCAGGAGGGTGTGTGTGTCCAGCAGGGTCCGTGTGTCCAGGAGGGTCACCGTGTCCGGGTCCCCTTCCTGGGCCCTCAGCTCTGGTCTTACCTTGACCCTGATGGCCGCCCCCCTAGCTGCCAAGGGCTCTTTAGAGAATGGGAAGGGTCCCAGGAGGAGCACCTGCAGGAGCAGCAACCCAGGCCTTTGTTTAAGACAAAAACCTGGAATGAGTTGATGTTTTTCAAATACAAATAAAACTGAATCATTCGTATTCACATGGAATCTGATCTGGTCTTTGCCTCTTCCCTCACAAGGTAGAAACCTCAGAAGGTGGCTTTGCTTCGTCTGGGCTGCAGCCAGGGTGGTGGCACAGTGGAGGGTGGGGCACTGCCCTGGAGGGGTTTCTCCGCAGCTCAGACTCCTTCCTGTGATCCGGCCCCTCCCAGGACGTGGGCACCTGCGGGAGCAGCTGGGTGACAGCCATGAGGAGAGGCCACAGGTCCGTCCCCAGGTCCTCAGTGACAGACCAGCCTGCCAGGAAGCACAGACTCTCAAGCCCAGTTCCCTTCTCTCAGCCACATTTCTGCCTCCAGGATTTTCTTTACTATAAACAACCTGAATCCCTTTTGGGGACAGACAGGTGGCGATACCTGGATGCGGGGGGGCTGGTGTGTGGAGGGGAGAGAATCTGCCCTGGCCGCTTAGGCGGCTCCTGCTCTGTACATGGCCTTGGGCCCTCCTAGCACCAGGCTCCTGGGACCACACCCTGAGGTGCACCTGTGGACACGTCTGCCACAGACATGCCTACAAGACAGGAAATGTCCTTTCCCATTAGCATACTGACCGCATGACGGCGTAGATCGAGGTAAGGATCCGTCCACCTTCCTGCGGAGACAAAGGGGCTGCTGCCTTGCCAGGACCCTGGGCATCTGTCCACGCAGCAGGGAGGGCGTGCGTTCCTCCAGGCACCCAGGGGTGTTCAGGAGGGCCGGGGGCCCCACCCTGAAGGCGGGCTGGTCCTCGTTCCCACAGACCGCCCCTCCCTGCAGATGCAGTGGCTTTAGTGTTCAGGCCCCATGCCCTCGGAGCCCTGGGGGTGGGCACCCCGGACCATCTGCCATCTGCTCATCAGACCCCAGGTGGTCCAGTGTCTGGGCCTTGGCCTCAGGGGTGCTGTCTGTCCTCCCTGGGGCCCAGGGATCTGAGGGCAGGAACCCTCCATCCAGGATAGGGACCCTGGCGGGGCTCTGACCACCTCCTCCCTGCAGCCCACTGCCCTAACCAAGCCCCCAAACCAGGCAGCTCCAAGCCAAGGACATTCACTCTCTTGGACACCAGCCACCTGAGGTCAGGTTGCCAACACTGTGTGCAGAGCATCTGGAGAAGACCCATCCTGGCTTGTCCAGCATCCACGGGGCTAGCAGCCCCGGCCTTAGACCCCGTGTCCCCTGTCTGTCTCCATCATCTTGAGGCTTCTCCATGTGGGGTCTGTGGCATCCCTCCTCCTACGAGGACACCAGTACCACACCAGGCTCACCCTAGTCCAGGACAACGTCCTCTGCACTCATCACACCTGCAAAGACCCGAGGTTCCCGGTGGGGAACCAGCGGGGCCAGTGGTCAGTCCTGCCCACCCCGTCTCTGCAGCAGGGGCACCATGAGTGTGCTCACCCCATCCCCCGGGCCCAGGGCTGCCCTTCCAGTCTCCCTCCAGGGCCCCAGACCCCCAGCAGCCCCAGCTTTTGATCGGCTGTGGGCCCACATGGACAGTGTCTAACAGCCTCGTGGGGCCCCAGGCTGACCCCAAGCTGCAGAGCACGGCTGCAGCAGACATGCATCCCTGGGTACCACGCAGGGTCTGCTCCCCACTCAGTGTGCTGTGAAGATCCCACGGCCCCTCTTGCGCCTCGAGCTCACGGGAGCTGGTCTCCTCTGTGTCCAGAGATCCCCAGTCCTGGCCTGATGACCTGACCTGATATCCTGACCCAACACCTGGCGAAGCCCAGGAAGACGTGCCGAGGTCGTGAGGGCAAGCAGCATTGGGAAGTGCCCTGTCCTCGGACCACTGCCAATTGGCACTGAGACGTCACGAATTCTGTGAGACACATGAAGCCCCTGCTCAGATCTGGGTGCATCCCCTGCAGAACCCACCGCGACGCTGTTTCCAAAGGTGCCAGCCCCACGTCCTGAGGCGCATGGGGGGGGTAGGACCCCAGGGCTGGGCGGCAGGCAGGCTCTGGGGCTGCAGCTGAGACAGCAAGAGGGTGGTGGGCTACACCCTGCCCATCAGGCTCCAACCGCAGGAGGGTGGTGACTGCTGTCCTCACTGAGGCTCCCCTTCCCCTCAGGACTGCGGATCTAAACAGCTCATTTGGGAAGGGGTCTCTGGTCGTCCATCTATACACTCTCACATTGTCCACCTGCACAGCCGGACCCGAGGGCATGGGCAGCGCATCCTGCGACATCCTGACAACCAGGATATCTTGCCCTGCGTGGTGAGAGCCACACAGCCCCTCCCCACTCAGGCCAGCCCCCCCACTGCCCGCTGCCCTGTGTGGTGCCAGGAGCAGGAGGGCGCTGCCCCTGGGACCCTGTGGGGCGACCCCCTTTCCATCCCCATCGGAGCCCAGCAGAGATCCGAGGGGAGACCCCAGTGCCTCCTGGAGGGGCTCTGGCTCAGTCCTCCCCACCTGCTCCCAGTGGGGTCAGCAGAGCGTGCTCTCGGCATCACACCCTTTATCAACTCATGCCCCTTGGGATGACCCTGCCCCCGGGATGGGGCCTGAGGTAGGAGAGCTGTCACTGGGAGGGAGCACCCATCTTTGAAAGGCAGACCCCCCACCACGACCCCATGTCACCAGGCCATTAGGGTTGGCACTCGGGGCTGCGCCCGGGACCCAGAGCTACTGCAGAGAGACCCCAAACGTGTCCAGACACAGGGATGGGAAGAGTTCTCTTTTCCACTCTACCTTAAGGAAGAGGTTTTACTCTCCCTGTAATTTGAATTTAGTTCTAAACTGTTTAATAAATTTTTCGTTTTACATAAAAGTCTCAAAACTAGTAGGAAGGGTGTTCCTGGAGTCGCACCCACTATAGCAGCTGCAACACCTCCCTCAGCGGTGACGCCCGACCCCGTCAGCGCTGTGCGCATGCATGAGGTCAAACCAGGGTGAGCACGTCCTTGGTACCTGGACCCATCGTTGGCTCAGACTTCCCGCGCACCCTGGTGCCCGCTCCCATGCAGGGCCCTGTAGGTCAGATGCCCTGTTGGGACCTCAGCCGCCCAAGGCTCCTCGGGCTGAGACCGCCTCACACTGTTCTCATTTCTGACAAGCGGTCAGTGTTGAGGACGTTTGTAGGGTGCCCTCGGAGGGGTGCTTGGGGGAAGAGGTGATGAGCCGTGCCCGGGTCCCGGGGGTATCCACACAGAGCCACCCGGGGCAGTAGTACACTCTGCCTCCCCAAAGGGGAGCCTCCAGGGCTACTTCCAGCTCCTGCACACTCACCCCTCACACATGATCCCTGAGCTCTGCAGGAAGTGGGCTGTTGCCCCCGTTACACACGGCCCGGACCCCACCCCTGCTGGCTTCTCCTGGAGACCCATCCTTCCTGTCAGCCCTGGGGCTGACCTGCCCGCCCCTGGGCACCCACAGTCCTGCCTCCTTCCCCACCATCCCTCTAGGGTCCCAGGAGTGGGTGCTCATGCATGGCTGGGTCAGCCCCTGCGACCCGTCAGCCCACCAGCCACTCTGGCCCCCACGCCCTGAGTGAGGACCTGCAAGGGGCCGGGGCCCCCACGGACCAGCCTGGGTGACCTGTTCCCAGGCTGGAGGCACCTACATGCCCCTACATGGGGACAGCACTGGGGGAGACAGCCTGCCCCTGGCCCAGGGAGGCACCACCCCAGCTCTCCCTCAATGGCCCCATCTGTGAAATGGGCTCCGAGCTCTGCACATGCGTGTGGGGCCTCTGGGGCCTGAGCCATGTCTCCTCAGAACCTCCAAGCACAAGATGTGCTGACAGTGGGGCCGCCCCCAGGTGAGAAGTCACACAGGTGGCCCCAGGCCTCCGGCAGATGAGGATCAGCACCTTGTCTGTCAGCCGTGAGCCCATCTGAGGCCCCGCGGGACAGGTAGCCCCGTGGCAGGAAGAGGAGCCCCAGCCTCCATGACCACACTGCCAGTTGCAAACTTTGGGGAGTTGGGGGGCTCTCTGCCCCCCCCGACCCACTGCCCCAGCAGCCCCTGGGGGACTGGCCTCAGCCGGGAGCTGGCCACACAGATGCCCCCTTGCCCAGGGCCAGCCCCATCCCCAAGCATCCTGTTTCATGAGAATGTCCTGGAGCAGTGGGGAAGGCCATGCATAGGGCGCTTTGGGGGCGCCCCACCACAGACGAGCCCCGGGGTGCCCAGGCTGCCCCCCGGAAGGCTCCAGCTTCCACGGTGGCCCTGAGAGGCCCCCAGGCCCCCAGGGTCACCCAGGGTGCACATGTCTCTGCAGGGCTCGTCCTGGACGGGACCCCATCCAGGGCTGCCTGGTGGACCTTTGCCAGGACCTCAGGCCGCGGGGAGTATGGGAAGTTCCCATGGGCTTGATGTCCAGGAGCAGAGGCGAGAGGAGCGCCAGCCGTGATCTAATATTCCCTCTGCTGCAAGGATTGCATGCTAACGGCCGCAGCCTCTTCATCAAGCTCGGCCCCTGAGTCCTTTAAACCACGCAACTTTCAAAGAAACATGTGTCTTTCCAAATTAGTTTTGTATCTAAGGATAATAAGACAGTAAGAGTCATATTAATTAACTTACAGGAGCCCTAGGGATGCATCTGCAGGTTGTTTTATTTGCTGCCAGGGCCTGGCTGTCTCTCAGGTGGAGAGAATGCCCCAGACGCCCACCAGGCACGTCTGGACATCAGCTGCTGCTTCACACAGACCTCTGCCCGGGGTTGCAGCACACCGCCCGTCCTGACCCGTCCCAGCCGCCCCTGTGCATGACGAGGACTCATGGGCAGAGCCTGCCTGGGGGCCCAGCAGCGCATTGAAACATCACGGAGAAAACCCTTCCTGCGAGTGGAATCCTCAAAGTTGGGGATCGGACTGTAAATGCAGAGGCCGGGGTGCTCGTCCACCTGCGCCTCTAAGGCCCATGGCAGGAGGTCCCGGGCTGAGCAGGGGAGCATCCACGGGGAAGAGCCGAGGGCTGGGCCCATCCACACTGTCCTGCCTCTGCCGCACACAGCCCTGGCCTGGTATGCTGGGTGCAGAGCTGACTCCTGCGGGCTTGGGAGCCTCCTCAGCCATGTACCATGCTCTGCTGTCTAAGCTTGACATGAGGTGGCTGTGGAGTCAATGCTGGGGGCCTCCTCACCCGCTCACTTCACGGCCCATCACGCAGGAAGCGTGAGGACAGCCAGAGTCACCTCCTAGGATCCAGGGCTTTCCTATACCCGCTGACCTGCCCAGGGGCATCTGGACGGTGGGGCCACAAACACACAGGACGGGCTCCCAAGGCACCAGGTCCCTGCAAGGCAGCCGGTGTGACATCGAGCACGGCGGGCAGGCGTGAGGACCTCTGGGGCCAAGCAGCCCTATGTCCCTGGACAGCGGGAGGCCTGGCTCCAGAGGGCCCCCCTCCCCGAGCTGCTCACAGTCCAGCCCTGCAGAGCATGGCCACGGGTGCCAACACAGGGTCGAAGGAGACCCTGCAGGCAAGCCAGGAACTAGAGTTTGGGGCAACGAGCCCAGGGGTCAGTGCGGGTGGGTGGGCAGGATCCAGGCTCTTGACCCAGGTAAGGCCCAGCTTTGCCCCTCGGATGCCCCAGGAAGTCGCACAGAACCCAGTGCCTGAGACCCAAACATCCTTCAGAATCAAGGACTCTGTGGTGCTTTCTCTGTGGCTCCAGGAACTCCCCTGCTTCTCACCTCCTGCTGCCCCAGAGAACAGAGGCATGAGCAGAACACGGGTGAGGAGCAGCTGAGGGCACTGCACCCCCATTTCCCGTGCAGATGGTGGCGTGTGGGCCCTTCCGGGGACATAGACGGTGGCCTCCAGCACTGGCGGCCCGGCTGCTCCTCCTCCATTGCCTGCAGCATCTCTGTAGTGGGATCCCTGCGATGCCCACCCCCCAAGCCCACTCCCCTCCCAGGAGCCAGCGAGTCCAGGGCCCAGGGACCGGCCATCCCGGGGTCTAGCTCTGTGGGCTGCGCTGACCCCACCACCCCCTAGTCCAGTGTGTGGGTTGCAGGCCGGCAGCCCCTCCAGGGCTGGGGGCTGGAGGCTCGGGCCAACGGGGACGGCTGGGACATGCCCACCTCGAGCTTGGCCAAGCAGGGTCCCCAGGGTCCTGGAGGTCTTGCTCGGCCGCGGCCTCTGTGGGTACCTGCATCCTCCAGCCTGCATCCTGGGGCCCGGTGAGCACCACTCTGCAATGTCTCCCACCCTGCGCTGTCCACCCCATGCAAGCACAGCTCAGGGGAAGTGGCACCATTTGTAGTCAGACCATAGGGTCCCCTGGTCTCACTGTGCATGTTCTGGGCAGTGGCGGCAGGCGCCTGGTCCCAGCGGCATGCGAGCTCAGAATGCCTGGACTTGGCCCATCCGCACGGGCAGCCAGCCTGTGTCCTGGGTGCCCCAAACAAGCCCACCCCGCCCCACCCCAGTGCCCCCACCCCACCTCTGACAGGGAGGCAGGGAGAGAATGGTGGCTTTGAAGGTACGTCAGAAGTGTAATCACGAGATAGAAGACAAGAGCAGCTCCGTGTGGAGGGAGTGCAGGGTTTGCGGTGGACGGCCGGGCCCAGGGCCTCCAGGGCTCACAGCACCCGATGCCTTCATGCTGCACTCCTGGCCTTGGCCAGAGTCCTGGCTATGAACTGGGAACCAGCCTCTGCCAGCCCTTGGGGCTCCTGGGCAAGACAGCAGCCTGCGTGGGGAACACAGACTGACACCTGGCTCTCCTGTCGCGTCCCGGACGCCCCCAGCAGGAGTGGACATGCTAAGAGTGCCAGTGTCTGGTGCGTGCACCACACAGGAAGCCTTGCTCCGGCCGTGCACAAGCACATACGCCTGTTTACACACGTGCGAGTGCCGTGCCTTCATACAGAATGCGCGGACCTGATACACGTGTCTCTCACCGTGTGGAATCACCAAGGTCGCACGTGTCACAAGCCAGGAAGCCGCCGCCCGCCCCCCGCCTCCCCCCACCCCCGGTGAAAGTCATTGCTTCCCAGGCAGGCCGGTGTCAAGGACAAGTTCCCGTAGTTCACGGTACTTACGTCCTGCAGAGTCTGCAGCCACTGACCTGGGCTGGTCCCCGGCGCTGCTGCACCAGTTCCTGCTACAGATGCTCACGGCGGCATGTGCGTCCCCCGAGCGCCCTGCCACCTGCCATCAACGTGTTTCTGATTCAAGTCGCCGTATTCGCCACATACTGCAGACCCGCGGCTGCTGAGTTGGTGGCCAGGCCTGAGGCCTGTCTCACACTCGGGGTTTCTCCACAAGCCGTGTCATGCCCTCGTGGCCCCAGACAGCTTCCCAGCACTTCACTCGGGGGCATTTTAAATGGTGAAATCACCAAGAAAAACACACAAATGCGAAAGGCAAGGCCGCAGGACCCGTGATGAGGCAGGGGTACAAGGGGGAGCAGCTCCCGCAGAGCACGGAGCCCGACATGGGATCCCCCCGGCCCCAGGATCGCAGCCTGAGCCAAAGGCCCCCAGGCGCCCCGAGAGCATGTGTGAGGGCACGAGGCAGTAACGCTGGGGCAGCCCCGAGCAGCGCGGCCGCACACACACCCGGCCAGGCAGAGCCTCCCCTGGGCCCAGGGCCATGCCTGCGTCAGCCGGTGTGGGGGCAAGGACCGGGTGGCCCCGTATGCCCGTCAGGGATGAGACCTCCCCTGCTTCTCAGTCCACACTGCCTGACGCTGCCTCGGCCACACAGGCAGCTGAGCCCACAAGGGGACCTGCTGCCAGCTCCATCACTTTGTCAGGTGAGGCCCTGCATCCAAGTGCGAATTGAGCCGAAGGCTGAGCCTAGGGCCCTGGGGCAGAGAGGCTCGTACGGTGACAGAGCCTGTCCTGGGCACAGGGCCAGGTGAGTCCCCTGGGGCGGGGGTCAGGGGGAAGGCGCCGCAGTGAGGACTCCCACTCACAGGCTTTCTGGCTTCTCGCACCAACAGCAGGTCTGTGTTACAGCCTCACCCGTGTCCTGCAAGGAGACTCAGACAGATAGCCAAGCAGGAGACCGTGGGTGGGTGCCCGTCGGGCCTGTGCCCGCAACGTTCCTGCCTGCCAGCCCCTGGTCTCCGGGGGCCCCTGCCGCCCCGACTCTGGTAACTTCAACGCCCAGCCTGAGAGCAGACAGCCCGACGGAGCAGCCACTTTGGAGCCGCCTGTGGTCTCAGGGACTTCCCCATGGTGACACCTGGCACTGCGTGTCTCCAGGCCTGACGCCCCCACGTCCCTGCAGGGGAGGGAGGAGCAGAGGCCACCATCGGGTGGACACACACAGTGTGTGGACCATGACTTGTGCGGCTCCCTGTGTCCTCCTGCAAAGCTGCCCCGCTGATTCCAAGGACTCCTGAGAAGGAGCAAGCAGAGCCCCTGGTGGATGTTCCCGGCAAGCACCCAGCTGCTGAGCAGGGGGACAGGCCATCAGTCTCAAGTCCTAGGGTGGAGGACGCCCGGGGAAGGGGATCCATGACCTCGGAGCCACCAGGACTCTTGGGCCCCTGGCAACCAGCCAGGGATTTCCTCCGCGGTCCCCGTTAGCTTGCCCAGATAAAACAGCAGGTGCCGAGTTAGACTTGAGTTTCAGAAAACCAACAGAATATTTTAGCATATGTCCCAAATTATTTATTGCTCAGCCGAGAAGGGAGCAGGGAGCAGGCCTGTCAGCCTCTGCGTGACCGTCCTCGGCGGCTTCCTGGGCACTGGCACAGTGCCCCAACCCCCCCCCCCCGCCCCGCCGGTGGATTCCCAAGGGGCTTCGGGAACAGCCAGCTAGAGACAGCACAGACCAGGGCAAAGAGTGAGGGACCGGCGGTGGGGAACCAGGACCCACTTCCATCGAATGGGTCTGGGGCTGCCTGTGTCCTCCAGGCTGTGGCACCTTGAGGGTGGTGGGAGGACCAAGGACTGGATGCTGAGGGACGGTGGGGCCGAGCCCGGCAGGCACCCGTAACCAGTTCCCACTAGTGCCATGCCTGACTGACCCCAACTCCATGGCTACCAAGTGAGTTCCAGGACCCTGGACCCTGGAGGGGCCCAATGGTGGGGAATCCTACACCAGCTCCCCCAGCTCTCTGAGAGCCCTGCAGTGGACTCATGTGGGTGGAACCTTAGAGGGGGGCCCAGAGGCAATGACCCTGTGAGTTCTGTGCCTCTCTGGCCCCCTGGTCATGAAGGTCCCCTGGGCTCTGGGCCCAGGGCAGGAAAGAGGGGAGGCTACAGTAAGCACAGCCCCTGGTCGTCGCCAGCATCCCCTGCAGCCTCAGCAGCAGAAATGTTTCAAGACAGATCTGCAGAGCAACAGCGATCTCCAAGTCGGGGTCCCCAGAAGGGGTTTGGTTTCCCCAAGATGGGGTCTTCCTTACTCCTCTGCATGCTCCCTCTTCAACCAGTGGCCCTGCCCTCTGCATAGCCCTGGGGCGGCACCAGACCACTGGGCAGGCTGCCCCGGGGCAGGATGACATCACCTTCCCTGGCCCCCTCTTGCGGGATGAGGCAGAGTTGGCCTCCACAGTCAGAAGCATGTCACTGTGAAGTGTTAGGTCACTGGGGATACAGGCGATACAAAGACCCTAAAACCCTTTGGTGAGAAGGCTCAATGGCACTGGAGCGGGGTGGGGGGGGGCACCAGCTGCCTACAAAGTTCTGCAGAGAGTGGCTCCCTGAGGGCTGTGACCCCAGGATCATGACCTGAGCTGAAGGCAAACACTCAACCACTGAGCCACCCAGGCGTCCCTTGCATTAAATTTTGATGGCAGGTTAGCGGCCATGGAAGTCTAATAGGTCTTAGTGAGAGAGGAATAATTTCCCAAATGGATCAAAATAAATAATTTACTGTTGAATCCTTTTGCTAACAAAGGCAGGTCTTGTTTGCCATGCTCATCGCCCTCCTTTGGGCCAAAGTCTCAGTGGGGACATTAGGAGGGGACCTCAGGGACCAAAGGTAGGGAAAGTGAGGCGTTGGCACTGCAGATGAAGACCCCGTCCAGAAAGAAAGGCACCGGCTGACCCCCAGAGCCCACAGTGTGTAATTCAGCACCCAGGTCCTGCCCTCCATCCGCCCACACACACAGGAGCCACGTGTGCTCTTTAACACGTGCCTTCCCTGGGGTCCTGGGAAGGAAGACTTCTAAAATACCGTCTGAGAAATAACAAAAGACGTCATCAGTGCCAACTGGCCATGAGGCCGAGTGAGAAAAGCCAGTCGCCAGGGACCAGATGCCATCGATCTCATTCACAGAAGAAACCAGAACGGGCAAAGGGTGCACAGACAGGAATTCAATGCTCACGGGGTGTGGCAGGCGATGGGCAAGGGGCGGCAGCTAAGGTGCAGGGCACGTGGTAAACATGCCCTAAATCCACCATGGCGTTGGTTGCACGAACCTGTGAAAGTACAAAAATCACTGATGTTTTTAAAGTCATTGCAAAACAAACAACAAATGAATAAAAAGCAGCTTTTGTGAAAAGTATGGAAACAGCATCGGATGCCAGAACCGGGTGCCCTGACCCTTGAATCTGCAAACGAGGAAGCTGGGGTATGGAGAGGGTGCCAGGCTCGCCCATGGCCCTGGTGGGTCACACGCCTCGTCCCCAAGTCCTGGTCCATGGCCAAAGCTCATCACTCAGCTCACCTGCAGAGACGCCACACTTCCCTGGGTGAACTGGCTCTGTCCACACAGACTGAAGGAAACAACACAGACGCTCCCCCTTGGCCTTCCACCCTGGGCCACCTGGAAGCTGGGGTCAGAGAGGCCCCGCCCACAGGAGCACGCCCTGCAGCTGCAGCATCTGGAAGCGGTCATCGTGGGAGGCAGGAAGGGTCTGGGAAGATGACCCCTTGGGCCGGGCTGGCGCAGCGTCTCTGTGCTCCCAGGAGCACTCCGAGGACCACCGGTTCTGCATCCTGTGCAGGCCGTGCGTCGAGGGTTGGTGCAACTGAGGCCCAATGGGATCAGGAACCCGCCCTCTGCCTGCTGCATTACCACAGAGTGTGTTGGAGCCGCTGCTGTGGGGTATTAGCCGTGGGGCCCCAGAAATATGCCGCAAATGGTCCCACAGCCGGGGAGGCTGCACCTTGCAGCCCCAGGGCAGGAGTGACCCCTGGTCCACCATAGGGACTGTCCCCGGGGCTCTGGCTAGGCCCTCCTCCTGTTGAGGCAGCTGGGCCCCTACCTGGCCGGCCTCTGGTCCCCACCCTGGGGAGGGAGCCACCCAACCCCAGGCTTGCCAGCCCCTTGCATGCTCCACCAGGCCCATCCCCTGAGTGGGGTGTGCATGTGCATGTGAACATGGAGGAGGTGACCCAGGGGTCAGGGACGGCTGGACGAGCCAGCGTGTTACAGGTCCCTCGTGGCAGCTCAACACTGATGCCAAAGTGGGGGTGCTCCCCGCAGTGCATTTAAAATTGTGCATGCAGAAGGATGCCCGTGAGTGTGTGCGAACACGTGCTGAGTACACAGCCTGATGGCGCCTCACGGTGACCCTGCAAATGCTCTTGCCTTGATGCCTAAAATGTTCTAAGTGTTTTTATAGGAGAGATTTTGTTTCTAAGTGAAATTATGTCCCTTGTAGAAATGCGAAGTGAACATAGTCTGAGGTTGCTCAACACGTTGGTGAACAAGGGACCCTCATTCTTCCACCCAGTGTGCTCTGCGGAGTGAGATGGGCTTGCACACGAATGCAGAGCAGAGTTAATGGGCGCCCACCCCACAAGTGAGGGGCATGGGAAGGGACAGGGTGCCCGAGTTGGGGCCTCTGGCACTGAGGAGCAGGGAGACTCTGGAAAAGCAGGATCCTCACAGCCTCGAGTGAAGCAAAGAAAACAGGATTTCCCAACCACGGAGGTAAAGGCTGGAGGTGGTAGCTGTGCGGGGCGGGGGGGATGCCTGTGGCCCAGGGCATGGTAGCTGCAGGGCAGGAGCAGGGCGGGGGGGGGGGGGGGGAACCAGGCAGGCCTCCCTCCCGAAGCCCTCGGGTGCAGTCATTGTCACGCGCTCCCTGAAGAACCGGGAACCACAGAGAGGACGTGTCCCAGCAAACATGTGCCTCCGAATCATGGTGCCTTCAACCCGGTGCCAAGGGGGTCAGCCGGGAGGTGTCATTGGGCTGGGGCATGCAGGGTTGGGGCCCCGGGACCACGCGGAGGTGACAGGCGGCTGCTTGCTCCTGCCAAGGTTGAGGGGCCAGGAGCCTGTGGGGGTGGGGAGTGCTGAGCTGGGGCCACATTGGGGCCAGGGCGCCTCCCCCACCTGCAGAGACATCAGGGCTGCAGGAATTCCAGCTTGCAGCCGCACCCCTGCCCCTGCCCTGTGCCCTGCAGTGGGCTGATGCTGGTTCCCACGCCCCCCTCCCCTCCTGCCGCTCTGACCCACAGGTCTCCCAGGTCATCGCCACCTGGCAACTCATGCAGGAGGTAGTTCTCCCAACCCCACCCCTGTCCCAGGCACAGGACAGTCAGGGGAAGGGGGAGGCGAGGGTCCGGGCCCCAGTGGAGGACAGAGCTGCCATCCTGACAAACCCTTTTTCAACCACAGGAAACCTTTATCTTGTGAAAAGTCCACATGCAACCCACTGTTATCACAGGTGCACAGGGTCGTGACCCCTGGGGGCCGCTCAGGGATGCCCTCCCTATGGGGCTATGGGGAAGGACCTCCTGCCAGAGCTGGAGCCAGAGTCCAGCTCCTAAATCTGAGTGCTAATAAACCAATCCTGGGGATGGGAAGGCCCTGTCTCTAGAATTTTCTATGATCACCTACACACAGAAGAGAAAGGGTCTCCTCTGCCCCTGCCCTGTGTCTCGGCCAGGTTTCATTGGCTCTGAGGGCAAGCCCCTTGCCCGAGGCCAAAAGCAGCAGAATCACATGTGAAGGAAGTGGTGGCATGTCCTACACCAAAAAGCCTGGGACTCTGGCCAGATCCTGTGTCGCGGGGGAGCTGACCACCTGTGATACATGGTGTTTGGTGAACCAAACCACCCAGCCTGTGGGCAGCCATCCGGCACAGAACTGTCCCCTGCATCAGGGGTACTCACAGCTGGGGATGTGGCCTAAAGTTAGCCTACTGGCACGTCCTCCAGATCTGGCCTCTGTCCGATTCGGGGAAGGGGAGATCCCCACCCTCGTGGACCAGCTGCTGTTGGAAACCCCCCTGGGGCAGCAACCAGTCTCCGCATGAGGCAGAATAGAAAGACTTAGAACCGATGCGATGTCCTCGCCGAGCTGCTGGATAAAACCATCCCTGAAGACTGATCCTCTGGACCTGTCTGCCATAGGGGCCAATGGATCTCCTGATTATATCATTGTATAAGCAGCCTCGTGATGCATGCGGGGGTGAGCCGGACATCAGCACTGGTTTCATGTGGCCTTGAGAAGCCTGCATAGGCCAAGTGGAGCACAGGACAGTGCGTGAGGGGGTTTCCTCCAGGACGTCTGGTAAAGATTTGCGGGTCCACAGTCTCAAGGGATGGCTTGTAATGGGTGCCACTGCTTGCTGCTTTCACGGGACGGTGTCCCCAACCAGGGGACACAGCGTCTCGAGATCTGCCTTCTGTAGTGAACAGAATATATAAGATGGTGGCAACATCACACCTTAGCTCTGCCTCCAGAGAGGGCAGCCAGCTTTGTGAGTGAGGGATGCGTCTCCCTGCGCAGGAGCCTCTGGCGGAGGCCCATCAGCGAGGCGTGTCCCTGGTGAGCGTCCATCTGCGGCATCAACGTGTCTCAGCAGCAGGGAATTGTTTCTGAACAAAGCAGGAACAACACACTGACTGAGGCACTCATGATTGATCCGAGCTTCCCCTTTCAGAGAAAAACCGGAAGCTGCCCTTCCCTGTTCTTGTGGAAACCCTCACAGGTGCAGGGCCACGCGCCGGGCGTCTGGGCGGTGGGGCCCTCCTGCGGCTGACGGGCCGCGCCTGCTGACCAGCACTTTCCAGTCATGTCCTGTCCCGTCCCGCCCCATCCCCACCAGCACAGGTGCCGCTAGCTCAGGCCCAGGGGTGGCCCGTGTCAGAACTTCTTTTCTTGGAAAAGTACAGGAAAGCAAAATAAAGCCAAGCAAGAACCTTCTGGTCGTGATCAGGGTTGGTGCAGATGGGTAGAGTCTATCCCGTGGAACCATGAGGGCTGGGGCCAGGCGGGGGGCCCAGGGCAGCCCCAGGGTCTAGGGACATGCGCCCACCCTGGCTGCCTGCAGATGCTCCACAGAGCTGTGGCCCCTCGAAGGCGGGAGCAGTTGTCAGGACAGGCCAGCGGCGGGCTGGCGGTGGCGGGGGGGGGAGTGCAGCCGTGTTGTGATCCACCCCAAGCAGGCTCCAGCTTGGGCCCAGGCTCCCCTGATGGAGCCCCAGCTCCGGTCAGGGTGCTTTCCCAGGGCCCTGTCAGGACACAGAGCAAGTGGGCACCAACAGTTACACAGAGGGGGAAAGAGCCCAGTCCCCCCCCCTCTGTGCCCCCGCGGGGTAGACGTGCAGGCCGCTCCTTCCTGCTGCGTGGCCTCCCTGCCGGCCCTGCCTCGGGCTCCCCCTTGGGCGCAGTTGGGGGCTGCCAGCCCCATCCAGCTCTTCAGACTGAAGCTTCCAGCACACGGGCCCGGGGACCATGAATCTGTGCCCCGCATCCCCCGACCCCCTCACCCCATTTCCCTTCACTGTGCGTATTTACTTCCTACGTGTTGCCTCTGATCCTTTCTGGAATTGGGCCCATTTCTGCTGACGAACAAACTTGCCTCCGTGAAGCCCAGTGCTCGGCCCCTGAAGTGCTCAGATGGACCCAGTCCCTTGCGTGGAGACCTGGCGAGGAGTCTGTCTCCTTAGAAGCGATGGGTGTGTTCACAGTTACTCACGGGATGCGAGCGCGGGCTCTGAACCGATCAGCAGAGCAGGGCTCCGAGCAACAGCTGGCACCTATTAGCGCCCACGGCTGCCTTCCCGGGGAGGGAGCTGTCACCGTGTGCTAAGTATATCCACGTCACGTTCGTGGCCACCGCCATCAGGAAGTCACTGGAGCTTTCCACCCACTTTTGGAATCTGCATTTGGGAGAAGCCTGTGGTTAGAGGCTCCTAAGAGGCAGATGGCAGCTGCGTGTCCACTCAGGCCGCAGCCTGCTTGACGTGAAGCCGGCCTGATGGGCTTGGCAGGTCCAGCACGGCCATCTGGACAAGCAGGGACGACTCCAGGAACAGGGACGGTCGGTTTCCAAGGAACAAGTGCAGTGACCGTCCAGTGGAGACACTTGTCTCTCACGCCCAAATAACCGGGTGTCAGCCTTGCCACAGACTTCTAAACGACCGTCACCCTCCGTCTTCAGCTTGACGTGCTCAGTCAGGGCAGCGGCTGTGCTGGGTTTAGGCGAGGCCGTGCTGCCTACGACCCTGGAGGAACGAAAGCCCCACTGACGAGAGCAGTGCAGAAGGGCTGCCAGGAGACCATCCAGGAGGGACCCCGCAGACCTGGGGGGCCCTGTGGAGCTGGACAGGGGACCCTGTGGACCTGGGGTACCCTGCAGAGCTGGATGGGGGACCCCACAGACCTGGAGGGACCCCTCAGAGCTGGACAGGGGACGCCACAGAGTCAGAGGGACCCTCAGAACTGGGGGGACAAATGTGGCTACAGGCCTCCTATTCAGCAAGGGCAGTGGGACTTGGGCGCTCCTGGCAGGAACCCCTCAGGCGTGCCTGGGCCATGGCATCTTGGGGACCGGGAGCCCTGACACCCAGGGAAGACCGCCCGAGCCAGGCCGCGAGGCTGCTGCCGCTCCCACCCCTGTTTGGCCGCAGGGAGGCCACCTGGTCAGAATGATACCCGCCTGGACCCCGCCTCCCACTCATGGGACCGCAAGGTCCATGCAGACTGACTGCCTATGTCTGAGAGCGCCGCTGCTTCCCGCCACACTGCGTGGTCTCCGCCAGAAGTTTCCCAGCACAGTCACTAAAGTAAAGAACAGGTGCTCACGGCCTGAGGCTTGTCATTTGTGGGAGCTGATGGGGAGGTGATGGTGAGGTCATGGGGAGGTGACAACAAGGTTACAGGGAGGTTACAGCAAGGTCATGGGGAGGTAACCTGGAAGCCTGTGCCGCGCTCTCCGTAGTGGACCCTGGGTGCGTGTGCTCACTGTCCTTTCTCCTGACCCCGTAGAGGAGGCTGGTTTCCTGGCCCTTCGACCACGGGCAGCCAAGAAGGGGAGCCTGTCCTGGCTGCAGACACACTCCAGGCACCACGCGCTAGACCCCAGGCCCAGAGAACATCACCACCTGAAAGCTGGACACTGACTGGGGGCGTTTGGGGCACAGGCAACTTTCCCAAAGCTGTCCTAGCTGTGGTGCTGGCTTCTGCTCCCATCAGGTGCCGGGTCCAGGGTGTAGTAGAAGATTTAGGGCAATGCCGCCAGAGCTGAGAGCCAGGAGGTGATGTGAAAACACTTGCTCTTGTTTCTGCCAGAATGTGCTGCAAACATTCTGTGAATCAAACCAGCACGGACGGCAGAGTGAACAGGAGATGGACCTGAAGCTGGTAGATTGGGTACCAATGGCTTGAGGTGGCAGAAAGGAAGGCAGAGAGCAGACCTGGCCCAGAACTCTGTCCCCACAGGTGCCAGCCTGGTTCTAGAACCTTCTCCCCATCTCCACAGCAGGGCCGCCTCCTCCCTCCCAGGTAAAGACCAGGGGTGCTTCCCTGAAGATACTAAAACCCAGGGTCGCGGGGTCCAGCGTCTACACGTCCTGGACAGGAGACCCCATTCCCACTGTGGCCATGACGCGCACACCAACTACCGACAGGGGCCTCGAACCCTCATAAGGAGTCCTGGACCTGGAAGGGCCAGGGGGAGAGGCTTGGGGAAAGTGCCTGAAGCTTCGGCTCATCTGCACACAGATCCGACACAGAAAGGAAGCTGGGGACAGGGTGGGCCGACGGGAGCCTCGGGGCGAGAGGTGAGGAAGGGGGACGGGGGCTCCGCTGTGACCCCAGAAGGGAGTCCCCAGAACCGGAGGCAGGAGCTCCAGGCAGAAGGGCCTCCCACTGCGATTTCCAGCAGCTCTCAGCACGGGCCGCAGGAGGGTCCCCACAGGGCAGTGACAGGCTCCGGGGCCCAGGCACAGCTGCAGCCACCGGGTCATGCCACGGACCAGCACTTCGTCTGGTGACCCCGGTGCAGGGATGGCAAGTCCGGGGAAGATGGAGGGCGGTGCCAGGCCCGCGGTCACCACCACAGCAGGCCCCTGGACGCAGGCAGGGCAGATGGGCAAGCCCCATCCCCACCCCCAGTGGTCGGCAGTGGGTGATGCCCACACCTAGCACATGCAGAAGCAGCAAGTGTGGCAGCGGGGACATGCGTGTGCTCCGGAAGGGCCACCAGGCCCCAGGAAAGCACAGGGTGTGACAGATGCCAAGGAAACACGCCCCAGGAACAGTTGCCCTGGGCTGTCAGCAGACAACGGTGGATGGGTCCTGGGTGCATCTCGGGCACTGGCCACCGGCCGCACAGGGGGGACAGCAGCCTCCCTTAGCAGCGCTGATACAATGGGGTGAGCAGTCAGTAACCAATCACCTATCCTCTCATGGTCCCCCAACGACACAACACCGATGTGGAAAGGCCTCGTGGGCCCTGGGGGCCCTGCTCAGAGGCCGTGCGTGGTTCCCCAGCCCTTCAGGGGCCTGTGACAGTCGGGCTGTGCAGGGACATCCAGGGATGCTGAGCGACCTGCCTGGGGTCCAAGGGCCACCCAGACCGCGGGTGCTGCACATGGGGGGTCGCAGGATGCCCCTGACCCTGTGACTCAGTTTCCCTCTTACACATGAGGGCAGATGTGCAAGCTGACAGAGGTAAAATGTGTCACAGGAATAGGAGGAAGTGTCTGTCACCCCAGCTCGCAGTGAGGCTGACCCCCAACTGAGGCACATGGCCTGCAGAGCTGTGGTGAGTCACCCCCCATCCAGGCAACCGGGGCCTTTCAGCCTGCTGTACGCTGTGTCTGAATTTTTGTTTGTGATTATTTTCTTTTTTTTTTTTTTTTATTTTTATAAATTAATTTTTATTGGTGTTCAATTTACCAACATACAGAATAACACCCAGTGCTCATCCCGTCAAGTGTACCCCCCAGTGCCCGTCACCCATTCACCCCCACCCCCCACCCTCCTCCCCCTCCACCACCCCTAGTTCATTTCCCAGAGTTAGAAGTCTTTATGTTCTGTCTCCCTTTCTGATATTTCTCACACATTTCTTCTCCCTTCCCTTATATTCCCTTTCGCTATTATTCATATTCCCCAAATGAATGAGAACATACACCGTTTGTCCTTCTCCGGTTACTGTGGCCAAGTTCAAAAAGGGTGTTGCCTGAGTTCTCCTCTGGGATTTTGATGGAATCTTGTCTCACATTTAGATCTTTCATCTATTTTGAGTTTATCTTTGTGTATGGTGCAAGAGAGTGGTCCAGTTTCATTCTTCTGCATGTGGATGTCCAATTTTCCCAGCACCATTTATTGAAGAGACTGTCTTTCTTCTAGTGGATCGTCTTTCCTCCTTTATCGCATATTAGTTGAGCATAAAGTTCAGGGTCCACTTCTGGGTTCTCTGTTCTGTTCCATTGATCTATGTGTCTGTTTTTGTGCCAGTACCACACTGCCTTGATGAACACAGCTTTGTAGTACAACCTGAAATCTGGCATTGCGATGCCCCCAGATATGGTTTTCTTTTTTTAAAATTCCCCTGGCTGTTTGGGGTCTTTTCTGATTCCACACAAATCTTAAAATAATTTGTTCTAAGTCTCTGAAGAAAGTCCATGGTATTTTGATAGGGATTGCATTATACGTGTAAATTGCCCTGGGTAACATTGACATTTTCACAATATTAATTCTGCCAATCCATGAGCATGGAATATTTTTCCATCTCTTTGTGTCTTCCTCAATTTCTTTCAGAAGTGTTCTGTAGTTTTTAGGGTATATTTTGAGAACCATTTGAATGGTAAATGGTTCTCCAACCTTTTATTTTCAGGTTGTAGGTGTCCTTCTGTCTAAAATGAGTCTCTTGTAGACAGCAAATAGATGGGTCCTGTTTTTTTATCCAGTCTGAAACTCTGCGCCTTTTGATGGGGTCATTAAGTCCATTCACATTCAGAGTTACTTGAACTTCTTCTTAAAGGGGAGTTTTAAGAGTCCCCCTTAAAATTTCTTGCAGAGCTGGTTTGGAGGGTTTGTGATTATTTTCAGGGAGATTTGTATCCATTAAAGTCACTGAGAACAAGGACGGTCGGTCACGTAGAGCTGCTGTGCATACATACACACACGTGTGGGTCGGGTGTGTGCGGGGCATGCGTGTGTGTCCATGTCAACACATGGTGACCCTCAAACACACAACACTGACCCCCATGGCCGCCGGATGGAGCCCAGGCCCAGCATGTGGGCGACACGGATGTCGTGGGGCTTGTGGGCTGTTATCCTGTGCATGGTTGGGCCAGGTAGGGAGACATGCCTGGGCACCCAGACCTGTGTGTGTGGAGGGGTGGCAGGGATGTCACTCCACAGGGTCGCTCAATAGCCAGGGCAGCACCCAGTGGATGCACATAGCAGTGCGCTGCACATAGCAGGCATTTAGTAAGCACTGACCCCCGCCGTGAGAGCGTGTGCAGGCCCTGCACACACCCCCACACACGCATGCCCTCAGCTTCATGGCTGTGTCGTGGCCTCCATGGCACCTACTCTCCTTGTGAGCATGGATTTGGGTGGCTGCATGTCTCCGCTGGGGGAGGTTAATGCCATGTGACTCAAACTGCCGAGGACGCTGCATGTTTCTGCCCCGTGAGCCTCCCCTCACCTCCCAGGACAAGTCCCAGCAGCAGGATTTATGACAGCACACAAGCCAGGGGGAGAGGCACAATTCAGGGTCATAACCCATGGGGCGTGGTGGAGGGGCCCACGGGGGATGGCACACTGGGTGTCACTGGGTGGGGGCATCACTGTTGCAGTAACAAGCAGCCCCCTGGGACCCCCAGGCTGCATGCTGATGCTCCCCTGAAAGGGCCCGGGCAGGCCACAGGACTCCTGGACAAACATGCACCGTAGGCCAAAGTTCCAGGACGCGGGAAGGGACAGACACCCAAAGCATCTGCCCCTCGAACCAGGGCCACTATGGGGCCTGGGGCCGCCCCTGGGTGTCTGTGTTCCCGATGGAGAAAGCACGCTGCGCTCTGCTGGATGGTGCCTTGCTGTCGTGCTCATCCCTGTGTCCACGTGAACACCTGCCCTACCCTGCGACCTCTAGGGCCCTCAGACATGCCGCAAACACAGCTCCTCCCATGTCCTTTGATACAGTTGCACACCCCATGTACCCAGGCCCCACAAAGCACAGGGCGCGGCACCTCCAAGCCAGATGCAGATGGACGGTGGTCAGGGCTGGGAGCTGGGGACAAAAAGAGGATGAAAGGATACTGGTGGTGGAGATGGCTTGGTAACACCTTCCATCAGGAGCCGCTGTATCGTTGGGCCCCCAAGGTAAATCCTCTCAAAACACAGACAGGAGGTGCCTCCTCCTCAAGCTCAGGGGCCCATGGTCAAGTCCTCCTTCCTGTTGGGGCTAGGAGCGCCACGCTGAGGCCTCCCACCAACTTCTATTCTTGTGTAAGTTCGTTCTAACCTGATCTGTCCTTCTCCACGTGCATCTTGGTGTTGTTCGCTTTCACCCTGTTCGGTGCTGGCGAGCCATGAGCCTTGAAAACAAAACAAACAGTGCATGTGACAGCCAGCCCCCAACCCTGGCAGGTCCTCTCAGAGCCAGGCCTCGCCTTCTGGTACCTGCCGCCATGGCCAGCAGGTGGGGGAGGCCTGCATGAGGCAGGTGGGCATTTGGGTGGGCAAGCATCTCCTGCACCCCGGCCCTGGGTGCGAGTGGCCGGCCAGTCTATGGATACCCCTCTCTTGTGTCCGCCAGGTGCCCAGAGCTGTCTGCGCTGTGCGCATCACTCCCAGAATCACAGTGGACTTTCCTCCGTCTAAAGTACGAGTCGCCCTGCAGCGGGGTGGCCAACTGTGACAGCAGTAGTCTGCGTTGAAGATAAGTTACATTCAAAGTCGGGTAAATTACACTTGTATTTTCAAATTTTTCTTAAAACCAGCATGACATCAAAAGAGTTGTTATAAACTTCTAGGAAACATCAAACAATATCTGAAACAAAAAGGCAGAAGTTCAAGAGAAATACATGAGATTTCTGCCACTAAAAAGATGGCACAATCTAAATAAGACGCAGAAGTGGGACAGAAGTGAATGCAGAGTGTTTGCCAAGGGTTTGGGCACATTCTGCCGGGGCCTCCAAGGGCAGCAGATATCGGGACGTGGATTGTTGGACAACACCAAACAATCCTCCGAGGGCACAAGGCCTGGCCTTCCTGCACAAAACTCCACCACGAGGGACAGAGATGCAGGTGCTCCATTTCAGTGTCTATGAAATCCAAAACAATGTCACCCAGATGCTGATGGATTTTCACTGTGTCTGCCCATCTGTCACTAGGGAGAGTCAGGTCCCTGGAGCAGTGTTTGCTGCGTGCCCACAGACACCAGGCTTCCAGGAAAACCAAGGGGCACCCACTGCCCACCTGTGTACAGCTCAGGGATGGACAGGGCTCAGCACCGAGCTCACTCCCAAGGACACCAGAGCAGAAGGGCCTGGAACCTGGCAGCGTTTGGCCTGCAGAGACAGTCAGCTGGGAACCTGAGGTCAGCGGAGGTGGCAGGAGAGGACGGCACAGACCATCAGGCAGAGGTGTGAGTGGCCGGGCAGGACCTGGGGCAGACAGGGGGGCGGAGGACTGGGGTGGGGGTCTTGGAGGAGGACTGAGGGTGGGTGGGAGCCACAGAGCAGGGAGCGCCTGCAGCCACGTGGAGACCAGGGCTCCTCCTCCACCATATCATCCAGGCGCACAGTGTGAGGCAGCTGCTGCTCCAAGTGGGAGACATGCCCTAACCCATCCTGGCCATCGGCATTGGGATGTGGGGGATGCAGGTGGGGTGAGCGGGAGCAGACCCTCGAGCTTGGCCCTGCTACCTGCCTGGACCTCAGCCCCAGCTTGACCCCAGTGTCTCCCCAGCCGCATCAGGACCTGATCATCTCACACTCACACTCATATTCACTCCATGTGCACATGCAGCTCAAAACCCCTCCCATGAAGGGGCGGCAGGGGGGAGAGAACACTCAAGACCATAAGCAAAGGATGAAAACAGGACTGAGGTGGGGATACGGTGACTTGGCTGTGGGTCCTCGGGGGGCTGACTAGCTTTGGGGGCAGGGGGCGCCCTCCAGCCAAAGCACCAGAAATCTTGGGTCAGCCGGCAGATTCCAGCACATGGGCTGCCCGCAGACCGCGGCACATGGTCCCAGGATGGCAGCCCCAGGGGCACGTCCCGCTGCTCCCCTGCAGGTGCAGAGAGAAGGGACGGTGTCCTGCACGCTGCGGAGCCATGCCTGCTTTCAGGACAGACCAGCGCGCAGCACCCCGAGAGCAACCTCCCCATATTGCAGCTTTGTCACGCAAGAGGCCTGTGTTCAATAACCAAATGGGATCCCAGACCCTGACGGCACGGAAGTGCTTCTGCCCGGGGTGTGAATTTGCTGACAGAGACACATGGCCTCCCCAGTGAGTTCCCCCAGAGGAGGAGGGGCACCGCCCATGGTACCCCCCTGCGCAGGGCGCTCCAGCGGATGCCACTCTGTAACCCAGGCCTGAGGTCACAGTGGGGCAGGGGTCACAGCAGCTCGGGGACAGTCACGCCACGGAGGGGGGGGTGGGGAGTGTCTCATCACAGTGGAGGTTGCATAGGAGCAGGGGTCACACCACAGCAGGGATCACAGCAGAGCGGGGGTTCATGCTATGGGGGAGGTCACAGCAGAGCTGGGGTCACAGCAGAGCAGAGGTCACACCACAGTGAGGGTCATGCCGGGACCTGGTATCCCGCGGCCTCACGGTGGTGCTTTCCGACTGCCCTCCAGGAAGGTTCCAGGCGAGCCGCTGAAGGGACAGCTTCAGACTGGAGACAGCGCTGCAGGTCTGACCTTCTGTGGAATGGTGCCGGCGCACTTAATCCCCTAGGAACCTGGACAGAAGAGCCCTAGGGTTGGCCTTGCTGTGGGCAGAGGAGGGGACCCGAGCCTGGGGTGTCCCCCCATAAGAATGACCGTCTGGAAAAGCCAAGGGAGGGGCTGGGCCTGGCAGCTCCTCAAGCCCCCCTGGTGGGGGGAGCCACCAGCACGAGCTCCGTTTTGGGCCAGGGGCCAGACGCAGGCCCACCGGCTTCTAGAACCTTCTGTCCTCATAAGCCCATGGGATCCAGGGAATGGCCCCTGGCCGGCAGTGGGTGGGCTGGGCCACGTGGCCGAGAGCTGCTCTCATCCTGGCAAGAGCAACGTAGGCTCCAGTGGCTGTGATGTCACCAGACACCAGCAAGGTTGTTTGGGGGGCCCTAAAGGCAGCAGAGGAGCCCAGCTCCCATCCCCCATTGGACCTCATAGTCCAAAGTCTGGGGCAAGACCCCGCCAGCTCCATCCTGACACACCAGTGCCTTCCAAGGCTCTGAAATGTGGCAGCTTCCAGGCTTTTGGGGCAATGTTTCTGGGGCTGTGGTTCCGTGGGGCCTGGCAGCCTGCTCCTCTCAGGACGGAATCCCAAGTGAGCCTACAGGGGTGCAGCTAGAAGTGTCTCCACGGAGTTGTCACCAAACTTACTGAAAGTGTGAGCCTGTTTCAGAACGAGTAAGTCCAGCCGGGCTGTGCTCTTGTCGACGGGAATCTGCGCCAAGGCAAACTTCGCCAGCGTTTGGACTCTGTAAACATGTAGCGCCAACCTCAAATCTTTCAGAAGTTAGAGGCTTCAGTGGAAATTCTTGGGCAGTCACATTTCTTGAGAAGCTTGGGGCAAGAAAAGAGCATCTGTGTCACTTGAACACAAGGCCCCTGGCCCTGCTCTGCGTCTCCAGGCCACTTGCCCCAGGCACCCCAGCCTTGAACCCATGAGGTGGCCACGAGAGATGGCCCCACAAGGGGGAGAGGGTCTGGGCCTCTCGGAGGTCTGCGGCAGGAGGCTGGGTCAGCCCAGACGACAGGTATCCATGCGGGGGCTCCTGGCCACCCAGACGCTTTTCCACTGGGAGTCTGGGTAGGACGGAAAGTGTGTCGAACCATTAGGGCAGGTTTTACCGGACTTGCAAAGAAGAGTGACATCCACTCAAAATAC
This sequence comes from Nyctereutes procyonoides, assembly GCF_905146905.1. Lineage (NCBI taxonomy): Eukaryota > Metazoa > Chordata > Mammalia > Carnivora > Canidae > Nyctereutes > Nyctereutes procyonoides. The sequence continues at coordinate 525,189 of NW_026575082.1, read as the reverse complement.
GCCATAAATCCCTTTCACGGGATGGAATGTGTCAGCCTCACTGCCATGGCATAAAGGACAGGAGGGACCGCAGTGTGAGCAGCCCCAGGAAGCACGTCTGAGGACAGGTGCAGGACGCCCGACGCCACTCGGAGACCCCACAGCATCCCCCGCCCAGGAGGGCCCCCTGCACCACTCCGCCAGGGGCTTCAGCTCCGTGCTTCCCCAAGCACCGGCTCCGCTTGCTGATTCTCAGGAGCCACCTTCCGTCCCCGCTGTGACTCTGGATCACTCCTATTTAAAACAGGTTGTGTCGTGAGTGTGCAGCATCACAGTCCTTCCAGAGAAACGGGAGCCCCAGAGGCCCCCACACGATCTTGCGTCCTGGGCCCTGGCTCCCCTTGCTTCACAAGCTGCCATGGTGGCAAGACAGCCAGAGGCATCTGTGCAGGGCAAGTGTGCCCGCACTCCCGGGCTGCTTCCCCACATGTGTCAGATTACTAGCAAAACACACGTAGCATATATAAGCTACCGTCACGATGGCATTCAAACGGCTCACCACGTTCAAAACGCCCAACCCCCGTCCCCAACACCGTCCCCCACACCCATCCCACCTGTCCCCAATACCTGTCCCTGACACCATCCCCATAGGCTTCACCTGCAACGGAGCCCCCACTCCACCACCCCCCGCGCCCACCATCTGCTTTCTGTCTCCATGATCAATGGCTCTAGGGACATCCTAGGAGCGGACTCACAGCACATTGGCCCTTTCTGGCTCACCTCACTCAGCACAGCGTCGTCCAGGATCACCTGTGTCGTCACAGGTGCCACAGTGTCCCTCCCCCTTCCGGCAGAAAGATGTTCCAGTGTGTGCTCGGACTACTCTATGCCCATCCATCCACCTGGACCACGGGCACCTTTGCAAAGACCGCTGTTCTGAATGTGGGGCACGTGTATGTTTTTGAGGCTCTGCTTTCAATTATTTGAGGGATGTACTCAGTCTTCACTGTACTTTAATATATGATTTCGTATTTCTGTAAGCCGCCTTTATACAGGTTGGAAAATTTAACTCATTTATTAATTGAAATATATTAACTGTGGGGGGGGGGAGGAAAGAGGGGAGGGGGAGGGGAACAGGAGGGAGAGGAGGGATGAGGAGGCGGGAGGGGGAGGCTTTGGAAGGCCTGGCCACCCCCCATCCCCCACTGGTTCCAGTGTCCTCAGGGAGACCATCTGCTGTGGGCCCTTCCCGCAGGAGTCACTCCCCGTGACCCACATCCATGTTCCCCAGTGTCTCTGATGCCACCGGGCTCTGATGTCCAGGCATCTCATCAGTAATAAGTGCTCATAACCCCCAGCTCCTATGGAGATGGATGCACGGTAGGCTCCTTGGGGCTGGGCACAGGGCCTCCATCACGGCGCAGCTCCTTTGTCTCCCGTGCCCCCAGCTCCATGCCCCAGCCCCTACCCTGGGTTCGGGTGATTTGGTCACTCCTGGTCTCTGTGACTGCAATCAGACCCCAGGGTCCTCACCCACAGGCCTCCCCACCCTGCCCACCCCGAGAAACCAGGATGCTCAGGAGTCACCTCTAAATCGAACATCTCAAGGTGCCAGGGACACAGGCCGTAATCCATGGGTGGTGGGCGTGGAGCCCAATAATAGCAGGAGTGGGCCCACCGAGGTCCACGCAGGTGGCCCCAGCTGCACCCCTGCACCCGGGATCCTGCTCCCCTGCACCTGGGTTCACAGGTGTTCAGCCTCCTCCCTGCACCCGGGCTCCAGGCAACCAGGCTGCTTCTGGTCCCTTAGACCACTCAGGTGTAATCTGGCCATTCCTAAACCTTCTTCCCCCCTGGCATGGTGACAGCACACCTCTCATTCAAGCCTGATCCCTCTCTTTCCCTGATTAGTAAACTGAGTTTTGCCATTTTTATTCCAAGGATGCTATAAATACAAAGAAATACATTTCATCCTGCACACATAATTTTCAAAGGTCCAATTGTGCCCCCGTGTGGTGACAGAAAAGACTGCCAAGCGGAGAAAGCCACAGGGAGAGTCTAACTTGCTTGCCCAGGGTCTTCAACACTGCTTGCAGCAATTGCAAATAATCAAGGACGACGGCAGTGCCACACCAGCCTCTGTGCGAAGCCTCATCATATTGTCTTGTTCATTCTGTAAGGCCAGATACTATGTCTGTTACCTGATTTATCTATTTATTTATTTCCTCAACAAATATTTCTTTTTTAAAAAAGATTTATTTATTTATTCACAAGAGACACAGACTGAGAGAGAGAGAGGCAGAGACATAGGCAGAGAGAAGCAGGCTCCCCGAGGGGAGCCTGATGCAGGACTTGACCTCAGATCCTAGGATCACAACCTGAGCCAAAAGGCAGGCACCCAACCGCAGAGCCACCGAGGCGCCCCTCCACAAATATTTCTTAATGCATTTTATATACCCCTGGAGCATTTTAAGCAGTTGCTTCATAGTAGGAAATAAGACCCATTTTATGCAAGAGGAGTCTACAAAACCACAATCTTTCCTCCCTCCCAAAGCCAATTAATTACTTGGTATCTGAATTCCCCAAAATTGCAACACTTCATGATATGGAGAAATCGACAATGTCTTGGGTTTCTTCATTCTAATTGTTTTCCCCATGAAAAAGCTAGCAGTCATCCTGGCAGGTTAAGGGCATGTATGCCAGGAGCAAGCCAAGCCCCTGTGCTTCTGGGTGCTGACTACTCTGCAAAAGTATAACAGACCAAGAGAGTTCTGGAGTTAGAGGCCAGAATCCAGACGCCACCACTCCAGTACCCAGTGTAGCTACAGCCGAATGAATGTCAGTCTCCTCACCCAGAAAATGAGGATAGGAACATGTCTTAGCTCACAGGATTGCCTCTAGGGTGGAATCAGGAACTGAGCTGAGGGCCCAGGAAGCACCAGCAGTGGGAGGTGAGGGCTCGCCACGGGGAAGACAGGACGGGACCAGAAAGAGCTTGGACTCACAGACTAATGGTTATTTCCAAACATCTGATTTTCAGGTTTCCAAACTGTTGGCTAAGTCCCACTAATCACTCTCTGCCCCCAGAGCCTCCTCATTCCTCTCCCCACCTCACACTGCACGCAGGGTGACAGGCTAGTAACTCCAAGCACGCACCCCAGGCCTCTAATTGTGTAAAGGGCCAGCTTCCTGATTGCATTAACAGCATGAGGAATTTCCAAATTACCAAGGGCCTTCTCCCCTGGCACAGCTACTCGACAACATGATATAAATCAGAGGCCTTGCTTCAGAGGCCGGGGAGAAGAGTGAAGGACTTGGAAGCCGATCAGCAGGTGGAGGACCCCAAACCAGGTGAGGAGACGTGGAGCTTCCCATTCTCACCATGGTGAAGGGGCTTGTACCAAAGCCTCCCACGATCGTTTCTTCAGCACCAAACCTCAGATGCCTGAGCACCCCCACATGGCAGCCGGCATGCCCCTGTGTCACTGGTGCTATCAGGTACTTAATATATTTATTTAAAGTCATATTTACTTAATCATCTGGTTCAGTTAGCCTTGTCCTAAGTAAGGAGCGTGGGAGGAACGTCCCCCTCTGGCGGTGGCCACCTCCTATCACACTGGGAAGTGGCTGTGGTGCTGGCCTCAGGGGAGCCTTCCTCGGGATGAACCCTCCTGGACTCTGAATATCCATACCCCACTGCGCTGCACCCCGCAAAGGGGCGAACTACACGCAGAAGCTCTATAGGAGGAGCTTTTGCAGGAGGATTCAGCAGCACGGAGAACCAGCCCCATCTTCTGTGACAGTGAATCACCTGTGGCGCCACCGTAGGGTCCCTGTCTGTGCTTTGTCTTGGTGACATTACCACCTATCCCAGCCACCGGCAGTCTTCAAAACAGAAATGGATTTTTTACTTGTGTGTTTGGAAATCACATCTATGGCTCCTATGAAACAAATTTCCCCAGGATTCTTTTATCTGACAGGCTAGAAAGTCATTTCTTTTTAAGGCTGTTTCTCCCTAAAACGTGCTTCCAAGCCGCAATTACACAGATCTGAGATGTGCAGCTATGCCTTTGCTGTGGCCTCACAGTGGAGCCTGTGGGTGTGGTTAAATTATGATTTTTATTCTAAGGGGAGGCTAAGAAACATCTGCTGCCTGATGGAAACCATGTGTTATTACAAGACACTACGTCAGGCGTTTTAACATGACATATTCCTTACAATTGCACTTACTAAACAGAACACCATTACAGAATTCCCACTAATGTTCTCATCACACACCAACTCAACAGCCTTCCCCTGCAACTCACAGGGGATTGATCAGTGCAATTATTTTGTAAAGGTCTTTGTCAGTGGATTCAAAATAACCAGAAATAGTAATTATTATTATTTAGGATTCAAGTGTTAATTTTCCAGCTGAGATGCAGCCTCAGCCTTCCACAGCTACAGGTGTGGATAAAGTGGAAAATAAAGCCGTGTGAACGGCACGTCTTCTGGGGGAGCACACCAGAGTCTCCCTTTGTCCTGTGAGCGGGGTGCTGCTCCTGCAGACGTGCATCGGAAACATGGCCCCGAGATCCATAGGGAACTTTCCGCCACCAAGGCCCAGGTCTTCAAGGCCCAGTTCACCTTCCTCAGCTATAAACCTCAGACAGCCAGGTCGCTCATGGGGCAGACAGGAGTGTTAGCACCCACAGCCCCGGGCCGGCCCTCTGGCTTCCCTACCCAAGCCGCCGAGCTCCACGTCTGTGGTCCAAGCGGGGCACACAGGAAACGAAGCAGGTCTGGGCCAGCTGTCTGGCCACAGGCCCTCAGGGCCACATGGGGTGGCGAGGCCGGAGAAGCTAGCACCCCAAGCTCGGCCTGTCCGGGGCCCACTCAGACATGCAGGCAGCCCGAAACGGCAGCAGCAGTGCTAGGATCTGGATGTCCTGAGCTGGACCAGCCAAGACAAAACAGAGGAGGACTAGCAAAACCAGGGACGGAAGAGGGGGCGCCTCTCCTGCCGCGGGACACTGAGGGCCGTACAGGACTGTTAGGGACAGCACTGTGCCAATGAGGATGGAATGCCCACGTCCCCAGAAAGACAAGTGAGCAGAACAAAATCGACATCTTCTGTGTCTCTGCGGAGCCTCGCAGTCCTCCTGGAAACCCAGAGCCTCAGAGGACCCCGCAGGAATCACCCTGACGCCAAAGCCAGACAGAACATTACAGGAAAACTTCACACCAGTGTCTCATGAACACGGACACAAAACCCTTAACAAAACATCAGCAAACTGTATCTAAAGGCATTTAAAGGATTAAAGGAGTGCCTGGTGGCTCCGTCGGTTGGGCATCCAACTCTTGACTTTGGCTCAGGTCATGATCTCAGGGTCGTGGGGTTGAGCCCTGCGTCGGGCTCCCTGTTCAGAGGGGGGTCTGCTTCTCCCTCTCCCCCTGCCACTCTGCACTATCTCTCTACATAAAGAAATAAATCTTTTTAAAAAATCTTTGAAATGATTATAAACCATGACTGATCGGAATTTATCCCAGGAGTGCAGATTGAATCCGAAAATAGGTCCATCAATAGCTGTGGGAAAATATTATTGACAAAATCAAATGTCTACTCAAAAAAATTTTTGACATTTTATTTATCTGCCAGAGAGAGGGAGAGGGATAGAGAAAGAGCACGCACAGGCAGGGGGAGGGGCAATCTCCCCACTAAGCAGGGAGCCCAATGCAAGGACTCGATCCCAGGACCCCGGGATCATGACCAGGGCTGAAGGCAGACACTCCACCCACTGAACCACCAGGGTGCCCCTAATCATAGCAGTTTTTGAAGAAAGACTTGAGTTCTTTCCCTCCTAAAACTGTGAACAAGGAAAGAGCATCTGTTCTCACCACTTCTACTGAGCTCCTAGTCTGCACAATGACTACCTCCCCTCAAAGAAAAGAGGGGAATGAGAGAAAGGAGAAGAAATGAAAGCCATAAATACTGAAAAGAACAATAAAACATTTATGGATGACCTGATCATGTTTATAGAAAATTCTAAGAATTCTACAAAAGAACAAAACACACAAACCAAAAAGAACTACCAGAACTAATAAGCAAGATTATCTCATCAAGACTGTGGATTACAGGATGATCATGCAAAAGAATCAATCCTATTTTCACATAGTATCAACAACCTGAAAATTAAGAAAACAATTCCATTACCATAGCATCAAAAAAAAATACCTTATATTAAATGTTAACAAAAGAAGTGCAAGATTTGTTCGCGTAAAACTACAGAACATCGCTGAGGGGAATCATGGAAGATTTAAATAAGAAACATTCCATGTTCGTAGATGGAAAGAGTCAGTATCTTTTAACTTTCAGCTCCATGCAATCACTACCAAAATCCCAGCATGTTTTTGCAGAAATTGACAGAGCAATCCTATTATTTTTATGGACGAAAAGGACCCAGAATAGTGAAAACAATTCTGAAAGAGAACAAAGGCAGAGAATTTACACCATCGGTTTTCAAGCTCACGCTACAGCTGCCGCAATCAAGATCAGCTGGTGTCGGCATAAGGACAGACATAAAGATCGGTGGCGTAGAACTTGAAATTACAGGACATTCATGGTCTACGTGGCAAAATGTAACACAGAACAACATTCTAAAGAGCCGCTGGAGAGAGATTTCTTTCTATTAAGGACCCTCTCAGCCCTATAGTACCTTCCATGTCTATCTCGTGCTAGATTCGAAGCAGGGCATGAACGGACAGCGGCCCCACCCCATCCTCTGTTTCGAATTACACTAAGATGCTCATCCTGGGACCTGTTTTTTTTTTTTTTTTATAAACTCTCTCCCGTGGCTGTGATGGAAACTTGGTAGTCATGAGGGGAGAAGCAAATTAGAAGGTAATTTGTACATAAATTACATGTGGAATTTATACAGGAAGACTATGTCCTCTAACACAACATTTAACATTTTTTATTATGAAAGTTTTCAAAACATATGCAAAGATCCTGATGTTGCTCTTACTAGTCCCTAAGTATCAGCAGAGAACCTTCTTCACGCCAGCTGCATCTGCCATTCCTTGTTCTGGATTCTGTAGAAGTAAATCCCAGGTGCCATATCATTTCATCTCTAGGTACGCCAGCCTATGTCTCTAAGTGATAAGGATTTTTTTTTTAAACAAATCATCAAGTAAATCAGCATTAAGCTCCCATAGGAATTATTTTAATAGGGACGCCTGGGTGGCTCAGAGGTTGAGCGTCCACCTTTGGCTTAGGGCATGATCCCAAGGTCCTGGGATCAAGTCCCACATCGGCCTCCTGCAGGGAGCCTGCTTCTCCCTCTACTTGTATCTCTGCCTCTCTCTCTGTGTCTCTCATGAATAAATAAAATCTTTTTTTAAAAAAAATGAATTATTTTAATAAACAGGAAAAAATCCACACATGGACTATCCACATTCAGTCTATAAAGTCTAGAGTTCTTTTTGAAAAGCCTTTTTTACACTCATCTCATGATGTAAAGTCAAATGAGTGCTATGCTTATCTTCCCAAAAATATATACTTTTCCCATATGTGATGGTGACCAGCCTGTTGCCATTGCCAGGGCAGAGTAAACCCACTGGGCTGCAGGGGGTACATTGGGGCTGTCGGTGTGCTCACCCTATGCGGCGCTGGGGGGCTCTAGGGTAACCACCGCGGAACTGGGAATACTGAAGCTGCCTGCAGGCTCTTGGCCTAGGAGAAAGGCTTACTACCCAGATCTGAACCTGATAAAGCAGGGTTTCAAATGAAAACTTGGGGCTTGGAGAATCAGATTCATTCTAAAGTATGTTTTATTCACACCTGACTTGAAATAATAATTTTAAAAGTTAAGCCTAAGCCATAGGGGCAGTGCAAGCCCCCAGAGCTACATCTCCCTGCCGTGAGGAACACACCTGGGGGGAATCTGAGACCAACCAGGCCCTCTCATCCCCTGGGCTGTCACCAGATCATAATCCATAGATGCTCCTGCGGAACTAACCCCAGACTTTACAGCATCTCCCTCTGCTGGGAAGCATGAACAACAAGGACAAAGAGCAGGAAGCGTCGGGGCCTATTTGCTGCCGCAGTTACCTGGTCGCTCCCAGAAAGGAGCTGCCTGATGCAGTCTGGACTTCCACAGGCCCTGAGCGTGGGTCCTGATGCTGACGACGCTCCCTTCCCGTCAGCTTGTGGGTCTATGATTGACAGTCGAAAGGCAGGTGTGCTAGCCCCTGCCCAGACTGGCATGCACATACCAGCCGCTTTCACCAGCAGCACCTGCCTTCTCCCAGGGGCCACCAGGGCCATTTCCCATCTCCCGGCTGTCTGTCCCCTTCCACAATTCACACAGTGTGTACTAGTGGTTCCCTTAAAAAAGAAACAACAACAACAAAAAAACACAAAACATAAAGGTAGCATGTTCCTTTTAGCCAAAATGCATCTGTTTTCATTGTCCTCTCTTCTGGAAGAGCCATTCTAGTGGCAGTGCTGGGCAGCCAAGCCCAGGGGAGTGTCCGGGTGCAGCTGGAGGCCCGGATGGTCCCAGGGCCCACGCGGTGGATAAGGGCACGTCTAACTGGCTTGTATCTTATGTGGTGAAGCGCAAGTGTCGTCAAGTTAACCCATCACACAGGATCATCCCATACCCAGGTGCCTCATCTGTCCACAGGCTCCTTACCTCCCAGAGCCCCAGTCTCCGAGTGGCTGAAAACTCTTCTGTGACAGTGTCTCTCCTTCCCACGCGGGCGCATTCCTGTCTCCACCTTTCACTCAGCCCTTCATTCAAATAGAAGGGACTGGGAGCTGACAGCTCCTCCTGGGCCAGTGCTGCATCTGGGAAAACAGGCCAAAAAATAGGCGAGGGAGTTCCCTGTTGGTCTCTCTGATCCAGTTAAATACAAATAAAGAAAAATCAGAAAGGAGACTTCTACTCCAGGCAGGAGGGCCATGGAGACACTATGAAGGGCCCTCACACTACAAAACAATTAGATTCTAGGACTTGATTTTCATGCCAGAACTGGGTTTAAAAGTAGCAGGGGCATCCTGAAGATTCCCAAGCCAGGGAGACCCTCCTGAACTGGATCCAGGGCAGGGAAGGAGAGTGGGAAAATACAAAGAGTGGGGTGCCCTCAGGGAACCTGCCGGAATCAGGATGGCTTGGGGTTGTGGAGGTGGGGAGGGTCAGCAGCACAGGTGACTCCAGACCCCTGCCCGCAAGGATGTGGAAGTACCCACCGCAGGCCCTCTGGCTCTGGCCATAGTGGTCACCATGTTCCCACAGATGACTGTCAACTGAACACAAGCTCACAAACAGCACCAACCGGGAGAGGAAACCATGTACATGAACTGAGTCAGTAGGAATAACAAACAAAACAGACAAACCCACAATCATATCAATTATTTAAAGGATCAGACTCAGAATCTTAAAAATTAGGTGTAAAGTATTAAGGGAAAAAGAAAGAATTACCAAAATAAATGAGCAAGTAAAAACAGACAATAAATGAACATACATATTTGAAAAATATCCAAATACAGCTTTCATTAGTGAAGACTATGATTTTTGAAGCCTCAAAAGATGAGTTAGACAGCAGATTACACACGGACAAAGGGAGGCTAATAAACTGGAGGCACATCAGAAAAAAATGCACCTAGTGCTGAACAGAGACATGGGAAGAAGGAAAATGTAACAAAGATTGAACAGATGTTACAGCACAAGAAGGTTTAACAAATACTGATCCATTCAGATTTCCATACAACTAGAAGGGAAGAAGTATTTAAAGACATAATTCGTTAGAACTTCAAGAACTAATGAAAGTCATGAATCTAAAATACATCCTAAACAGAATACAGGAAAAGAAACTCACCCCTACACTGATGGCAATGAAATGAGAGAACATCAACAGCAAAGAGAAGACAGGTCACCAACAAAGTCACAAGGACCAGACTGACAGGCCTTCAACAAAGCAGGGAAACCAGAATCCAACGGGAAACGTCTTCTAACAAGACAGATCTCTGCTGCCTGATGGCTCTACGTTGGCCAATGCTAGCCTTCCTCAACAAGAGCAAAATAAGACGTTCTCAGATAAACAGTTTCCCTCCGCCGTAACCTTGGAACCTCCAAGAGAGTGAGCACCGATGCATGAGCAGGCTGCTGATGGGGCGCATGTATGTCCACGTGTCATAAGTAAGTGATGTTACACGAACATTTTAGATATATGATAGCTAGCCCTTATTTCAACAGAAAGTTTCTTCTCATTGGAATGTTTCTCTTCCTAAAAATTAGTTGTTACTTAAAAAAAAGGAAGACGAAATATAAGAAAAAATGGTGAGCAAATAAACTGATAAATATACATCAAATAAAAGCAAACATTGTCAACAAATAGTAAGAGTACCTAATTTGGGGATGTAAAAATGCAGAACCAAAATACTGGACAATTTCAGCATGTAAGTCTAGAGAAGTGCCAAGGTCCTTTAAGATCTATAATAATAAGTCCTTTAAGATCTATATATTGTTTGCAAAGAAATTGCAATATTAACTTTACATTAAGTTAGGAATTTCAATGGTGATAAGCAAAAGCATAAAAATAGAGTAAGAAAAAATAAAATAAACAGAAAAGCAGATGTCAATATACCAAATATATCACCAAAGGGGGAGAAGAGATAATAAAGGGGAAAATATACCCCTAGAAACATGAGGTTAAGGGACGCCTGGATGGCTCAGCGGTTAAGCTCTGCTTTCAGCTCAGGGCGTTACCCTGGAGTTCAGGATTAGTCCCACATGAGGCTCCCTGAGGGGAGTCTGCTTCTCCCTCTCCCTCTGCCTATGTCTCTGCCTCTCTGTGTGTGTGTCTGTCATGAATAAATAAATAAAATCTTAAAAAAAAAAGAAACATGAGGTAAATATGAACATCTTGGACTTGCAGCTGATAGTGTGAGAATAAACCATAGAAGTCTAGCTACATGTTGTTTATAGCATAAATATCTAAATGTAAGGTACACAAACATTAAAAGTAAAAATGAAGAATATACCAGGCAAATATTTATTAAAAGAAAGTTATGATAGTCATGTTACTTCAGACAAAAACATTTTAAGGGATAAGCATTGTTCAGGGTACAGAGAGAGGGCTCCACACAACGAAAAAGGTTCAATTGATGAAGGATATAAAAATTCTAAATTTGTATTCTTTTAATAACAGCCTCTCCCCCTCCACACACACACACACACAAATGCGTGCACACATACACCAACCTGCACACAAACATGTACACACATACACAAACACACACATGCACACACACACAGTTAATAAAGCTACAGGGAGAGATTGGCAAATTCACAACCATAGAAGAGATTTCAACTTCTCTCTCAACCATTGCTTGGTCAAACAAAAAAATATGTAAACTTAGAAGATTTGAATGACACGTTAGCTTTATTGATTGGGTAGATCTAGAATCCTGAATCAAATACGGGAAAAATACACATTCTTTTGAAGCACATATTAACCTGATGCTGGAATTATGCCAATTGCATTAAATTTCAAAAAAAATTATATCATTCAGATTATGTTATCTGACTATAATGCTATTAATTTAGAAATCAACCATAAAAAGATGGGAGAAAAATCCCCATGCATGTGGACATTTTTAAATACACTTCTCAATAACTGATTTGTCAAAGAAAAAGATCATGGTGGGGATGCCTACAGGGCTCAGCAGTTGAATGTCTGCCTTTGGCTCATGTCATGATCCCAGGGTCCCAGAATTGAGTCCCACGTCGGGCTTCCTGCATGGAGCCTGCTTCTCCCTCTCCCTGTGTCTCTGCCTCTCTCTCTCTCTGTGTCTCTCATGAATAAATAAATAAAATCTTTAAAAAAAATCATGGTGAATACAAAAGAATAACTGCATGATTGACAGTAGGAAGATTGCATATCAAAATGTGAAATGAAGCAGAAGTAATGCTTGAAAGGACATTTATGTCATTGAAGTTTTCCTCAAAAAGGAAATTAAATGAATGAATGAATTCATTAAATTAATGAATTCACCTAAATTAATGAATTTAACATAAAAAACTTTTTGAAAGATTAACAAGTTTAACATCAGCTCACAAAAATCTATTGCATTTTTATATGCCAGCAACAATCAACCAGAAAAGGTTGGAGTGTTTTCTTTTTTTTTTAAGTTTCATGTAAAAACAGAAGTGTCAGCAAAAAAATAAACTAGGAATAGATCTAACAAAAAAATGTGCAAGTCCTAAATGGAGAAAATCATTAAAATCTTATTAGCAGACATTAAAGAGAACCTAAATAAACAGACTGATATACTGAGTTTATGGACGAGACAATCCAAGTCACAAAAATGTCACTTCTCCCCTAATTGATTTACAGACTCCAAACAGGTCAGATCAAAACTCTAACAAGTTTTATCAATAAAACTGACACACTAATTTTAAAATTTATGAAAAAACAAAGGCCAAAATATCCACAAAACATGTGAAGAAACTTCCCAGATACCATGACTTATTGTGAAGCTATAGAAGTTCAAGGATAGAGCAGAACAGAAAGTCCAAAATAGGCTCGTGCATCTCTAGAGACTTACTGAATTCCAGAGAGGCATCACAGATCAATGAAAACAGGATAAGCTCTTCTATACACAGGGCTGGAACTGGCTACCCCCGTGGGAAAGACATCTGATCACTGCCTTGCACCATATACAAAACATCCATTTCGTATTATTTAAAGTCTTAGCTGTGAAAGGCAAAGATTTACAGATTTTAAGAAGTAAAAAAAAGGAAGCTATCTTTATAATCCCAGATTAGGCAATGCATTCCTAAAATGAAGAACTTCTGTTCATCAAAAGATTTCATACAGATAATGAAAAGGACAAGGCAAAAATTGATAGATGATGTGGGTAACATATAAACAAAGGTAATCAGAAGCCATGAGGAGCTTCTACAAATCAATAAGAAGACAACCCAATAGAAAAATGAGCCATCAACATGAACAGGTTAAGTCAGAGAAGATAAAGCATGAAGGGCAAGAAAACAATAGGAACAATGATTTGGGCAGATGGCCATTGGGAGACCACAGATCTTCACCCAGACCTGCAGAGCCACCCAGGGTGCAGTGGAAGTACAAAGTGAGACAGCCCTGTGGGAAAGTGGTTTGGTGTTGCCCAGTAAACCCGCACTTGCTGACCCTGGGACAGAGCAGCTCCACCCTCAGACTCTAGCTCAGGGGCACCAGGACACGTGCAGCACTTTTCGTAAGAATCCCAAACCAAAAAAAAAAAAAAAAAAAAGAATCCCAAACCACCCAAAGGTCCATCTGCAAGAGAAGGTTAAATACATCTTGTCAGCTTCCCACATGAGCTATTAAATAGAAGTCATAATGAACAATAAACCCATAAAGAAATATGAATTCTAGATACATAGCGATGAATGAAAAGGCCATTCAGAGACCACAAACTCCCCATATATGTGTGATGCGCTTTTATAAACCTCAAAAGCAAGCATAGCCACACAGTACTTTGAGCATCCCTCCACATGCATGCAGCAAAGCCCCCATGGAGGCAGCAGAGCACATGCCAAGTTGAGGGGATTAAGGGGGTGGGAGGACAATGGAGAGCGCAGGCAGTCCTAACAGCACTGGTAATGCTGGAGATTGCAGGTTGGCTGATGGGCTGGTTTTAGGGTTAAACACAAGATTTGTCTGCTTAATTTAGATAATTTTTAATGGGAGGAGTGAACAGAGGAAGAGAGATCCCACTAAAGGCTGTTAAAGCTTACCCCTGGGTACAAACGAATCTGTGAGGCTCACCTGTGCTTGCCCCCCCGCCCCCCCCCCCACACTGCCCATTAACCCCGCCTCCCTCTGCAAACCCTGCTCAGGCCCCATCCCACTCCCCCCACCGCCACACCTGGCCTGGTTTCTTGTGAACTCTCCTCGGCCTGTGCCACCACTGGCTGCCCTGCCGGCGCCCCCTTCTCTGCCTGCACCCCCTTCCTCGGCGCCTGCTAGGCCACCCCGCTGTCCCTGGAGCCCACATGCCAGCCCTGCACCCCCACCTACTGGCGGCTCACCCCTGCACCCTGGCAGCTCCCATCTGGCATGCTCGGGGGGGGGGGGGGGGGGGGGGGGGGGACACGACCACTCCTGGGGGACATGCTCCCAGGGAACCCACCGGATCTGCACGCACCTCTCCGCCTCCCTTCTGGGGGCAGCTGTGACTCCTCATCTCACTAACCTGCCCAGCAAGTGATGCACTGCTGGTTGTAGCTCAGACACTTCAACAACCACTGCCATCCGTAGGGATGCCCTGGGGCCGGGGCTTTCTCTGCAGGCCCCTCACCCCCACCCCCACCCCTCAGCAGCCAGCACTGCCTGAGCACATTTGCCCAAAGGTGTGTGGTAACTACCCACTGCCTGCAAGGGTGGCTCTCCCACCCAGCAAGTAAGCTCGGGCCACTCCAAAACCAACTAAGTCAGGGATCTTAAGCATCCTAGCCCTGCTCCCTTCTTGCCATACAGGACTCCATCACGGGATTCCCCAGAGCCCCCATCCGGGGTCCTTGTGGGGGATGCCCGTTCCCCTTCTGCCACGATCCTGTTCCCGGTCCTCCCCAGGAAGGATGACGCAGGTAGAGAGCAGCCCCTGCTCCTGCCCCAAGAGCTTGGGGGACATGGCCAACTGCAAACACCAGACTGCTCTGGACACTAAGCGGGCTGAAAAACAGAAAATCCCAGGGGGTGGAGCTGGTCCTCAGCAAACCGCCCTCTGTGGCCCCTCGGGTCCCTGAGACAGCTAATGAATCGGGAAGCCTGAGCTTAGGGCAAGGGTGGAGAAACCCCAGTGAAGACACTCGGGTGGGGGAGGGGGAGGATGGAAACAGAGAAGCCGGAATGCAGGCTGGCTCTCTTGGGATGCCTGCCTCTCGTCCCCCGGGGGGGCCGCACATCCTAGGGGTGAGGCCAGGCCTGGGAGACAAGCTTCCTGGAGCAACAAGGGCCTACATGGGAAGTCTTCCTTCAACAGGCTTGAAAGCAGACACGGACTGAGCCACACTCCCTACCGCCACCCCCCCCTTCAGTTCTTGGTGGACTGGAGGCCACCAGCCCCTCCCCCACATGCCCACACAAGGTAGACTGGGCTGTTGGGGCTGCAGGCATCCACATTTGGTGCTAGCGAGCTCCCAGGACAGCCCATACGGGCTGCACGTGGTGCCTCTGAGAAGTCCACAGAGGGCACCAGGCCTGCAGACCACATGGGAGGGAGCGAGGGGGAAGAGTGAATCCTGAGGGTCCCCCTGGGACACAAGCCGCAGGAGTGCAGAAGACTCTTTGGAACCTCCTGAGGCTTCTGGGGCTGTTTGGGGTGAGACTGGGAGAGGGGATGGGCTGGAGAAGGTGCACCAGCCAGAGCCTGAAAAAGCAGGTTCCCATGACAGCTGGAGTGGCCTGAGGATGGTGAGGGGTTCAAGGGTCACCTCCTCTCATCAGAAGAGGATTCGGGAATCAGAACACCATGAAGGTGGCACTGCCACCAGGGAGCTAAAGTGGAGCTTGCGAGGGGCTCTTCTCCTGCAGACTAGGGTTGGGAAGAGCCAGCAGCCCCTCGTCACCATGATAAGGAAAACGTGTTGCTCTAAGGTCAGGATCAAAATCCTGTGAATAGGGATCCCTGGGTGGCGCAGCGGTTTGGCGCCTGCCTTTGGCCCAGGGCGCGATCCTGGAGACCCGGGATCGAATCCCACGTCGGGCTCCCGGTGCATGGAGCCTGCTTCTCCCTCTGCCTGTGTCTCTGCCTCTCTCTCTCTCTCTGACTATAATAAATAAATAAAAATTTAAAAAAAAATAAAAGCAAAATCCTGTGAATAGGAAATACTCTTGGCACGCGGCTACCCGGTGTTAATTCCAGAAAAACGGCACTTGTCTTAGGGCGGCACACCTGCTGCTCAGGCAACCAGAGGAAAACAGCCACCACACTCCCTCCATGGCCTCCCTCAACACCTGGCCATGCCGGAGGACTCAGGGCTGGAAGGAAGCTTCCAGAGACTACTGGAGGGTCATCGGTGGGGACCAGGGACAAAGAACTTGTGCTCTGGAAGGCTCCTTGGAGTAATATTTGGAGAAAGTGAGGCTCCTTCTATTTGCCTGTTACAGGCCTACTCATGTTTTGTTTCTTCCTCAATTTCTGTATTTTTGTTTTTCCAGGAATTTATCCATTTCACTTAAATCACCTAATCTGTTGGTATGCAGTTGTCCACCTTATTCCCTCATCATCATCTTTATTTCTGTAAATCATTCCTGACATCACCAAAGTTTCCCTCCCTTTCACCTGGTCAATCCACTCAAAGTCTGGTCATTTGTCCGCCTTTCCAACCAACTGGCTTCTGGTTTTGCAGGGTTTCTCCACCGCCTCCTGTGCGGTCTACTCCTGCTGTAGTCGGTGTTTCCTGCCCCTGCACTCCCTGTGTAGTTTGCTCTTCCGATTCCTGACGGTCCCGCTTGGTTCCAGGGGTCCCCTGGACACGACACCCACCCATCCTGCAGTGCGGGGGCGGGGGGGGGCCCTGGTGTGTGCTCTCAGCCCTAAGCTGCTGCTTCCTCCAGCTTCCCTCCCTGTTGGGTCAGCTGACATCCAACTGGGGAACAGCAATGGGGGTAGCGGGAGGATGGCCAGTGGTACAACGGGGGGCAGCAGGGAGGACAGCGGGGGACACGGGGTGGCCGGGAGACAGTGGGGGGACAGCGGGGGGGGGGCAGGTAGAGGGGGGGCCGGGGACGGGCAGATAGCAGGGAGGCGAGCCAGGGTACACGGGGGCGGGGAGATGGCCGGGAGACAGTGGGGGGACAGCGGGGGGGGCAGATAGAGGGGGGCCGGGGATGGGCAGATAGCAGGGAGGCCAGCCAGGGTACACGGGGGGGGGGGGGGTGATGGCCGGGAGACAGTGGGGGGACAGCGGGGGGGAGGCAGATAGAGGGGGGACGGGCAGATAGCAGGGAGGCGAGCCGGGGGACAGCGGGGGGACACTGGGGGGGTGGCCGGGAGACAGTGGGGGGACAGCGGAGAGCGGAGAGTGGGGGGGGGAGCCGGGGGACAGCGGGGGGACACCGGGGGGGGGTGGCCGGGAGACAGTGGGGGGACAGCGGAGAGCGGTGGGGGGGAGCCGGGGGACTGCGGGGGGACACCGGGGGGGGTGGGGGGACAGCGGAGAGCGGGGGGGGGGGAGCCGGGGGACTGCGGGGGGACACCGGGGGTGGGGGTGGGGGGACAGCGGAGAGCGGGGGGGGGGCAGCCGGGGGACAGCGGGGGGACACTGGGGGGTGGCCGGGAGACAGTGGGGGGACAGCGGAGAGCGGGGGGGGGAGCCGGGGGACAGCGGGGGGACACTGGGGGGGTGGCCGGGAGACAGTGGGGGGACAGCGGAGAGCGGGGGGGGGAGCCGGGGGACAGCGGGGGGACACTGGGGGGGTGGCCGGGAGACAGTGGGGGGACAGCGGAGAGCGGGGGGGGAGCCGGGGGACAGCGGGGGGACACTGGGGGGGTGGCCGGGAGACAGTGGGGGGACAGCGGAGAGCGGGGGGGGGGAGCCGGGGGACAGCGGGGGGACACTGGGGGGGTGGCCGGGAGACAGTGGGGGGACAGCGGAGAGCGGGGGGGGAGCCGGGGGACAGCGGGGGGACACCGGGGGGGGTGGCCGGGAGACAGTGGGGGGACAGCGGAGAGCGGGGGGGGAGCCGGGGGACAGCGGGGGGACACTGGGGGGGTGGCCGGGAGACAGTGGGGGGACAGCGGAGAGCGGGGGGGGAGCCGGGGGACAGCGGGGGGACACTGGGGGGGTGGCCGGGAGACAGTGGGGGGACAGCGGAGAGCGGGGGGGGGAGCCGGGGGACAGCGGGGGGACACTGGGGGGGTGGCCGGGAGACAGTGGGGGGACAGCGGAGAGCGGGGGGGGAGCCGGGGGACAGCGGGGGGACACTGGGGGGGTGGCCGGGAGACAGTGGGGGGACAGCGGAGAGCGGGGGGGGAGCCGGGGGACAGCGGGGGGACACTGGGGGGGTGGCCGGGAGACAGTGGGGGGACAGCGGAGAGCGGGGGGGGGAGCCGGGGGACAGCGGGGGGACACTGGGGGGGTGGCCGGGAGACAGTGGGGGGACAGCGGAGAGCGGGGGGGGAGCCGGGGGACAGCGGGGGGACACCGGGGGGGTGGCCGGGAGACAGTGGGGGGACAGCGGAGAGCGGGGGGGGAGCCGGGGGACAGCGGGGGGACACTGGGGGGGTGGCCGGGAGACAGTGGGGGGACAGCGGAGAGCGGGGGGGGAGCCGGGGGACAGCGGGGGGACACTGGGGGGGTGGCCGGGAGACAGTGGGGGGACAGCGGAGAGCGGGGGGGAGCCGGGGGACAGCGGGGGGACACTGGGGGGGTGGCCGGGAGACAGTGGGGGGACAGCGGAGAGCGGGGGGGGGAGCCGGGGGACAGCGGGGGGACACTGGGGGGGTGGCCGGGAGACAGTGGGGGGACAGCGGAGAGCGGGGGGGGAGCCGGGGGACAGCGGGGGGACACTGGGGGGGTGGCCGGGAGACAGTGGGGGGACAGCGGAGAGCGGGGGGGGAGCCGGGGGACAGCGGGGGGACACTGGGGGGGTGGCCGGGAGACAGTGGGGGGACAGCGGAGAGCGGGGGGGGAGCCGGGAGACAGCGGGGGGACAGCAGGGGGCGAGCCGGGGGACACAAGGTGTGGCGTGGGCAGGAAAGCAGCCGGGCACGGCCGCGGACCCGAGCGGTCAGCGCGGCGGCGGCGGCGGCCGGCAGGACGGGGGCTGGCACCCCGCGGGGACAGGTCACGGCCCCGCAGGTCCGGTCACCACGACACCTCACGTGGACGAGCACGGAGCCCAGATCAGGGTGGAGCGCCCCGTCCCCGCACAGTCGCTGAGCGCGGCCCGGAGGCTGCGGGGGCCAGGGAAGCCTGACCCTCCGCCCGTGCCCTCTCGCCCCAGCGGCCCGGCCTCAGAAATCGCCGAAGGTCGCGACCGCCCCCAACCCGGTTCCTCTCCTCCGCAACTCCGCGGGCCTCCCCCCGCGCAGCCCTGGCGGTGCCGGGGGCCAGCGCCCTCTGACCCCGCACTGCGCACGGCACGCCGGGACTGTGGCGCTCCGATGCTCGCGCTGTCTGCCGGGACTCGTAGTCTCTTCGCAACGGGCCTCGGCGCGGGACTACGCTGCGGACGGCGGCCCGCGCTGCATGCCGGGACTCCTAGTTTAACGACCCCCGGGCTTTGGTGCACCAGGGGAACTGTGGGACAGGGGGCGCGCGCGGCATGCCGGGAAGTCGCAGTGCATGCCGGGGTTTCTGGGCAGCGCGGGCGCGCGCTGCACGCCGGGACCGCAGCCCCTCGCCGTCGGCGTTCCCGGGGCCCATGGGGCGTGGCCACAGCGTTCCCGCCCGGCCGGCCCCACACGCTCGTTCCCAGGGCGCTCCGGGCACCCGCGGCCGGCGCCGCGTCTCCCGCGTGGGTGTGTGTTTACCCGCGGGCCCAGCGACGCACACACGCGGCGTCACGCGGCGTCACGCGACGTCAGACGCTGTCCCGGAAGTGGGCGCGGGCCGGGCGGCGGGTGGAAGCCGGTGCCGGAGCGCGAATTGCGGGGCCGTCGTCTTCGCCTCCTGGGCCGGGGCCGCCGTCCCGCCCCGCCCGCCCGCCCGCCCGCGATGGGCGCCGGGCCTTGAGCGCCCAGTCCGCCGACCTTCCCACAGCGACCCCGCCCGGCCGCGATGGAGGCGCCGCCCGCGGGCCGCGTTCCCGCCGAGGGCGCCCCGCCGGCGGCCGTGGCCGAGGTGCGCTGCCCGGGCCCCGGGCCGCTGCGCCTGCTCGAGTGGCGGGTTGCGGCGGGCGCGGCCGTGCGCATCGGCTCGGTGTTGGCGGTGTGTGAGGCCGCCGCCTCCGCGCAGCCCGCGGGGCCCGCCCCTGCCCGCGCCGGCTCCGGGGGCTGCGTGCGCGCCGAGCGCCGGCTGAGGTCGGAGCGTGCAGGTGTGGTGCGGGAGCTGTGCGCGCAGCCGGGCCAGGTGGTGGTCCCCGGGTGAGTGGGGCTCGGGGGCGGGGGCGGGGCCCGCTGGGGAAGCCGGCCCGCAGGCGGTACGCGAGACGTCGGCCGACCTCAGTTGGCTTCCGCGGCGCCGAGATCCGCCGCCGCCCGCGGGGTCCCGCGGGAGCTTCCCCTGGGGCGTGGCGCGCGAGAGCGACCTGGCCCTGCTTCCCGCCGCCGCGGAGTCCTTCGCCCTGGCCTCCGCCCCTCCCGCCGGGCTTGCGCTGGCTGCAGCGTCTGCTTCGCCCCACGCCCCGCCAGACAGCCCTTCCCGGGCCGCCCCGACCCCAGGAGGCTTGTCCTGTGTCCGCTTCGCCCCAGCATTGTTTGCAGAGGGCACCGTGGTCGTGGGCCCTGGGGTCAGGGGCGCAGGCTGCCCAGTGAACGCAGGCTCTGTCCACTGAGCTGTGGCTGGCGTCCTCGGAAGGGAGAGGAGAGGCTGGTCGGGCCGTGCTGGGGGCACGCTGGGGCACGCTGGGGCACGCTGGGGCACGCTGGCGCCATTGCCCTGAGGTCGAGTCTTCCGACCATCCCGGGCTGGAAAAGCCACGAGCCCACGGTTGTGGTTCCAGGGAAGCCCAGTGCTGGTGTCGCTGTGTAGAAGAGTCCTGAACTGAAGGGCCCTGTCTCCAGTGACCCAGATGGGGCCAGGAGCGCCGGGACTAGTCCGAGACTGGTTGCAGCTAGTTAGTGAGAAAGTCCCCGTGCGGTGCTTTGATCACGTCCGCAGAACTGGCAAATCAGAGTGACCCTGTACGTAGCCTCACCGTCAACCACGTAACTCCTCTAAGAACAAGTTCTCTGTGCTGAGAGGTGTCTGGTTTTTTTTGTTTGTTTGTTTGTTTGTTTGTTTCCGTGTTTATGGTGTTTGAGGTTTAGGGGGTCTCCTGGAGTGCGGGTATGGGTGGATGCAGGGAAAGCACCGAGCAGCCAGGCTTGCCTGGCTGGAGCTGTCCTTGTCCCCACCACTCCGGCAGCAGCAGGATTGCTCCTGACACATCCACGGTTATCCTCAGGCTGCAAACACTTAGTTCTAGGAACTGCTTCTGGTTGTGGTTGACTATTCTGATCTGTAATAGGATTGTATGTTTTTGTATCTGTGCTCAGGTAGAGGTAGGAACCGCACCCTTGTCCTGGGACCAGGATAGGGTGGGCAGGGTGGGCAGGCACTAGGGTCCCAGGGGTGTTGACACGTCCAGCACCTTGCCTTGCTGAGCTTCCCAGCAGCATCCTCCTCCATGCTGCTCTGTCCTTGGGCCGAGTCTCATCCAGAGAGTCCTGGGGTGGGGAAGTAGACAGAACGTCTTCATAATTTCCACCCGGAAAAACAGAGTTGAAAATATTCTGGCAAGGCACAATCTGTCAAACTGAACCTGTTAACTATCACTTTATCTAATGATGTCTTTCCTTCTCACCTGTGTGCTTTCCTGTCTGTTGTCATTCAGTGGGAGATGGTGCAGTCCCCAAAGGAAGATCCATGAAATAACCTGGGAACAAGTGTGGTGGTGGGTAAGGACCAACGGGGGTAGGGGCAGGTGTGCATGGTGTCCACCCAGCTCCCTGGGCCCCGTGGTCTGTCCACAGAAGAATGTCTCCATCAGCCAGGGTCTGGGCTGAGTGCTGCCGGGCAGGGTGACGGTACCAGGCTTGCTTCATAGGCTTGAGGATGAAAGATCAGAGAAACTCCTAGGGAACACTGAGAGTCCAGCCAAGATTGTAAAGTAGAGTTAGGTTATATAGGGTTTAAAATTCTGAGTGCAGTCCACTTAGCGCCCCGAAGTGCTCATCTACAGAGGCCTTGCCTTTGGAAGTAAGGAAATTACTTTTCCATCCTGGTATTGACATCTCTGATGAGCTAGAACATTCTGTCAGTTAAATGATCTTATCCTTCCCTGTTGACATCTGCACTGTTCAAAAGATTACTCAGTTAAAAACTCTTTATGTCTAAAAGTGGGAGAATTGTCACTTTATTTAATTGAACCCACTAAACAATCTGTACTTCAGATGAATTTGTGTGGGTTTTTTTCCAGTTTTCACTTAACTACAAAACCATTGGCCTTTTAACCAACTTTATTTGATATACATGCATGATTTATTTTTATTGCAGTTCTTTGGATTTTTAGGTATCTTGTATATAATCTTTTAAATAAAGACGTTTGAAGCAAATGGGCTTTGAAGCATGATCGGTCTTAAAACTGATGGGTATGCTTTAAGAGGTTATGGCATGTGTTACCATATTTATTTCCATTTTCATGTTTAAAGTTAATTTCAAAGCATATAATATGAAATCAAATATCTGGTTACAGAGGAATGGAAATCTTTAATTTCATGTGTTTTTTTGAACTGCATGAATACTGATAGTAAAGCCAAAAATGATAACAAATAATGTAATAATATGTCAGTTATCTCAGAAAAAGTGCTTTTTTTTGGGGGGGGGGGAGTGAGAATCTAGACAAATCAGTTTCAAAGTATTTGTGTGGTATCTCAAAAATATACAATAATTTCTAAAGGTTGTAAGTAGATCGTACATACTTCTTAGCACTTTATATTTACAAAATTCCTTAGAACTTCAAGAACTTGAGCTAAATGTTGACCTATTTAGTCTTTGTATTTTGAAGAAATTTAGAAGACATTCATGGCTTTATGGTGATGCTGTGGATTATGGGTGCTGGCTTCGTCCTGTCCTCACCGGTCTCTCATGCTGGCGGTGAGTCGGCGGGGTGATGGAGTTCAGTGTGCTGTGTGCGATGGCTGGTGCGTCCGTGCCCTGCGGTGCTTTCATCTGAGTATGGTGGGGGGTTGGAGAGCGGCTACTGCTTTTTAAGGCTGGAAGCATTTAAAATTGCAGGGGTGCATCCTGGAGATGATGTTGAAATTCTGAGGCCGTGAGTCCCCTGCCTGTGTAACCCAGCAGTGCAGGGGAGCCTTGGTGCCCCTTGCTTTTGAGACTTGGTAGGAAAATAGAGTTTTGTCAGAGAAGTCTTAGTAGGCCACACTGGCCATACATCCAGTTTTAAGAGAATTCTGTAAAGAATTGCTTTGTGGAATCTCAGTAGCTAAGTCTGGAGATTTTTTTCTGACACTGGGAATGGGTGTTGCCCACTGTTTTTAATTTAGTTTCTTCCGATGCTTTGGTTTTGTCTCTTACAAGCACACTCAATCACCAGGCCAGGGGTGGCCGACATCGTCTGAAGTGCCCTGTTCTGGCTCTGAATGTGGCAGGCTGGGATGGCTGCTGGATGGCTGGGATGGTGCTTCAGTCACCACCGCTGCCCTGTGGCCTGTCGCTGGCCCATCACTCGGTCAGAGCAAGTGTACGTTTTCCCTTTTTTGTGAACATAATTCCAGGCCTAGAGAAAAGTTGCAGGAGTAGTACCAAGAGTCCTCATATAAGGGTCACACAGATTTCCTGAAGGTCAGCACATTGCCTTATCTGCTTTACTCTTCTTCCCCCTCACATATGGTATTTTCCTTACCAGGGTTGAGGAGTAAGCTGCAGATGTGATGTATTTTATCCCTAAAGCTTTCAGTTTCCTAAAAAATATTCTCTTAACCTAACCATCACCTGATGATCAGAATCTGAAATAACGTCCATGCAGGGCTATTTTCTGCTCGTTAGATTTCCCCCAATGGGCCACTCTTGTCCGAGGAAGCACAGGAAACCCCAGATGTGGGTTAGGGACATCGTCAGAGCTCCTGGGTCTCTAGCGTCAGGTGGTCCCTCCTCTTCAATCTCATCATCAGCTGGTGGCTCTGCAGACTGGCTGGCCACCCACCCACGTCGTGCTGTGCGCTGAGGCAGGACTTGCTGGGGCCGTGTGTGTCCTGAGTGGGCCACTCAGGCAGCAGGTGTCCCCAGTTTGTCTTGTTCTGCTTTGTCAAGGTGGTGGCTGTCGTGAAAAGGTACTAATTTTCCTGTTGTTATTGTGGAGTATCTTGTGAGGGGTACTTTCTTCCTCAGTAAATATCTTTAATTCTCTCATTCAATGGCATCTTGATGATTCTTGTCTGAATCTCCTGTATTTTAATCAGGATCATCCAGGGGTGACTTTCTCCAGTCTGTCACTGCTTTTCCATTTCTGGGTTGGCTTTCTGCTGTAAGAACAATGAATTGAACCATGTGGACTCTTGGGGTCCTGTTGTTTGTACTGTTGTTTGTCCTTATGCTCCCGATGTCCCAGGTTTGGCCTGGAACTGACCCCGCAGGCAAGACCCCACCAGTCTGAGATCGTGGCCGTGTTTTCCAACATGAATGGTATTGGGCTCACCACCAATACCTGCTCCTCAGCTCTGGAATCCTCCATTTCTCCAAGAAGTCCTGCTTCCTTCTCATAGAGAAGGCCCTTGAGGAAACAAATCTGGATGCACGAAATACATTTTCCCCAGTGCCCTCATACTGAGCTGTGTGTGTAGAGTGGGAGGACGTCCTTGAGCTCTCCTAACCCACCAGGAGGAGGGAGGGGTCTGACCCGACATTTAGCAGCGCAGAATGCAGGGCACCCGGCTTCCTGAGGCTCTGCTGTGCCTGGTACACCCGTGCCCTCTGGCCTTCCCGTCACAGCAGACACAAGCTGATGCGCACAAAAGATTCGAGAGAGCTTGGGATTTGTGTATTTAGGGGAAAATAACTTTTTCAGAAATTGCATTTCATGATTTTTCTGTCGGTTTTTTTCAAGGACAAACCAGGAAAGTTAACATTTATTGGTGACTGACTTGAAGTTCTGGGGCTGGCTCCTGGGCCAAAGTGTTTTCTCTAGAGTGCCACTCCCTCACGGGGTCGCAGTAGTGGCTGTTTGTGGGGTGGAGGGGCAGAAACACTAGAATCACTCCCTGCCTTTCATCCTTGTCTTGTGTCAGTATCTGCAGAGTTGAAATCATCTTATGCTGAAAAAGGACATTACTATTATTTTTTTAAAATACTCATTCCCTGGGATGCCCAGGTGGCTCCGTGGTTGAACACCTGCCTTTGGCTCAGGGCATGATCCCGGGGTCCTGGGATCGAGTCCCGCAATCCAGCTCTCTGAGGAGAGCCTGGCAGGTGTGGCCTTAACCCTGATGGATCCAGTTCTGATATGATGCTGTTTGGCTTGGGGGCCACTTTGCTAGATGTAGCATGTTGCATCTTCTGACTTGGGTACTCTGAGGAAGTTGCCTGCATTTTGTCTTGCATCGGACGACTTGCTTGCCACCTCCTGTCTCCCTACAGCCTTCCTGGTGGGCTCCCCCACCTGGACCCGGCTCACCACCACATCCATGAACTGCGACAAGCACTGCCAGGGTGAATTCAACTGGAGACCTTGTGTTTAAATTAAGCAAATACAAAAATCCTCTTAATGTTCATAAATACGGAGTTTTGGACTCTTAACACTACAGTTGACTCATATGTCAAGGAGAGTAGACATCAGAATTTTGAAATGAAGGCTTTTTATAAGGGATTACATTCATTTGTGAGTTATCTGCATCTCTTACACGAGTCATATGGTGATGACACGCATGTGGTGTCACCATGGAGGGGTTCCTAGTAGAAGCTCACTTCATGTGCTAGTCATTGCTCAACATGAAATATTCCTTCAGATCTTTGGGTGATTGGACTTGACCCGAGTATCTCTTGAGAGTGGGGGCCTCCATGCACCTGTCTCCCGGCCGCCCTCTGACTGTTCTCCTCCTGGGGATGGAACTCTGCATTGTCCAGGACAGGCTTACAGGATGACACCCCCAATCTGTTTGTCATCTGAACAAGACAGGCAGAATCCTTTGACCCTGGCATGGAAAGTTACGGGACCTTTAATGTGACCCGTACGTGAAGGACTTTTTAGTGAAAGGTGCATATTCAGGCCACTTGCAGGGGCACCTGGAGTGGTTAGCACATGTGCCCCCACCTTGTATTCCTGCCTGACTACCCGCCTCTCTGGTTGCCTACTGGCGGCAGACTCTGCCTGGGACTCAGAAACTGGGCCAGTGCCTCCCCACTCTGTCAAGGAAGGATGCTGTGTCTGCTGGATCTTCAAGGTACAGCAGTGGAGGGTATGCTGTGTGTCACCCAGAGCAGTGGGAGCTGAGGGAACTTTGGGAGGAGGTGCAGCTCTGGGTTTGGGTCCAGACAGAAGGATGAGGCGGAGGTGGTTGAGTAGCAGGCTGGTCTGAGCAGAGGAAGCCCCTGTGTTGAGGGGAGAATTCAGCAGCACTTGGGAGCACTTGGCCAAGCCTGTGGGTCCCAGCGGCCGTGGAGTGGCACAGGGAGGAGCCAGGTCTGCAGGGTGACAAGAAGGCAGGCTGGCATGCCACCAGCTGTCAGGCTGTCTTAGCCCAGGTTGCCCTGCGTGGGTGACCCCACAGCGCTCTGCTGAGTGGATGGTGCTGAGGACGCAGCACTGAGCTGCAGCACCGTGCCCAGGGTGCCCCCTGTGCCTCGCTGTGCTGCGCTGCCACGTGGCCCTTGGAACGGTCACCAATAGCTCTTCATCACCAAGCGTGTTGGCGTTGGCCTCGTTGGCTGGTCATCGGCCGATGTAGATGTGCATTTTAAGTTCATAGTTGAGTGAGTTTTGACATGTGTGCCTGAAAACCACCACCCTGCCTGGGGTTGAATCCACTCTGGATTCTCCTGGGAGCACTTACACTGACATTCCTTTTCTTTCTCAAAATGTTTGTTCCCTGGCAATCTGTTGTCCTGACTCCCAGCCTTTGTGAGCAGTGTTTTTTATTTCTGTTTTTAGTTGATGTTCTTTTTCCTGCCTATCTCTTCACTGTTGGGGTTCCCCGCAGGCCTGCCATCTGTTTCTATGAGGTGGTTACATCCTGGCCTGGGACCCACAGCCCATCACACCTGTACTCCCGCCCTGGCCATGTCCAGGCATGCATGGTGGCTGGTGGTGCCTCTACTGCCCTTGCTCTGTCTTCCCGGCCGACTCACTGGTCCTTTTTGTCCCTGGTCCCTGGCAGGTTTCTTCCAGAAACATCCCAGAGTGTCCACCACAGCCCCGTGTCTCTGGGTTCACACTTCTCCCCGCATTTCCTGCCTGTGCTGCTGAATATAGAGCTTGTCTGGTCAGCCCGCTCCTAGCACCCTTGCAACACCACCTGCGGGTTCTTGGTGCTACATTCAGGGTTCCCAACTGTTAACCTCATAGCTGCTGCTTTCACCTTGCTCTTCACTTGGGACATCTGAAGCTTGCTGCCCCTCACCTGTGCAGCTTGGTCTCACCTGCCCTACCCTTGGCCTGCTTCCTGTCACCTTGTGGGGGGCCGTCCCAGAAGATTCCTTCTGCTAAAGGACATTAATCCTCTAGAATTAGGATTCACACCCACCCACTTGAGGTTCCCCTTGAATCATGGTGACTTGGGTAAGACCAAGATTTCTCAAGGACCCAGAACATCTGATAAATTGGACTTGATCAAAATTTAAAATCTTATTTTCAAAAAACACTTAAGAAAATGAAAAAGCTGACTACAGAATGGAAACACCTACCTCACAAAGCATTTCAAGGTATTATTGGTTGAGCTAGAGACACCAAACGCGTCTTCAGGTTAATGTTTCAGGAGAGATTGGTTAAATCCTCCTGGTCAGGTGTTGACATTCCTGAAAACATATTCCCCAGCTCATAAGTTTTACTATAGAAATGAGTAAAGTGGGATGACTGGGTGGCTCAGTGGTTGAGTGCCTCCCTTCAGCCCAGGGCATGATCCCGGGGTCCTGGGATGGAGTCCCGTGTCGGGCCCCTGCATGAAGCCTGCTTCTCCCTCTGTCTATGTCTCTGCCTCTTTCTGTGTTTCTCATGAATAAATAAAGTCTAAAAAAATAAATAAATAAATAAAGACACAAAGTGACACAGAATTTTAAACCCTGAAGACTGGTAAAAGAAGACTCAGCATTCCAGGGGGCAAACAGCAGACTTTTGCCAGGTTCCAGAAGGCCTGACAAACCCTTCAGTAAACCCATTAGCCAACAATTGATACACACTTTTGACTTTTGGGAAAGTGCAGGGTCAGTCCTCTTGCCAGCTCTGCTCAGATCCTGTCAGTTGCCTTCCTGGCATGTTGCTTCTCCTCCCGCATGCAGGAGAGCAGGACAGGACAGGCAAGGGTGGGGCCCCAGCAGGATGCAGTCTAATTGCAGGTTGCTGGCAAGGTGGGCTGCTCTGTGGGCAGCTCCACAGGAGAGTGTGACCCTCATGTGGCCGGAGCCCGGCCAGGTGTCCGAGCGAGGGCTGATTTGGAGGTACCTGCCATAACGGCCATGAATGCAAGAGTCCTGGACCCTGGCTGCCACTTGATGTGGGTGGTGTGGGGTCAGAAGAGAGGGTGAAGGGGCTGTCATGCAAGGATGTGTGTGGGGATGGGTATGGTTGGGTGAGGTGCTGCAGAGCCAGCCAAGTGCAGAAAGCCAACCGGGCCGTGGTCTCAAAGCCAGACCCAAGTGCCAGCTCCATCAGCAGCAGCACAGAACCTGGTGGTGGAGGGTTGACGAGATGCAGGGTGCCCAGAGTGGAGGGACAGTAAGCTGGGGTGGCAGGGGAGATGATGGGGACTACCCTTTGGCACACAGATCCTCCGTTTCAGGCGGGCAGGAACTTGGGCCATGAGGACGTCTTTGACCGGGCTCCACACAGATGGGGAAGCTTTGTGTGGAGCGGTGTGGTCCCCTGCAGGACTTGGTTGAAGATGGGAACATGGGGCAGATTTTAGGTAGAGGTTTATTTTATTTTTTTTTTTAATTTTTTTATTTATTTATGACAGTCACAGAGAGAGATAGAGAGGCGCAGAGACACAGGCAGAGGGAGAAGCAGGCTCCATGCACCGGGAGCCCGATGTGGGACTCGATCCTGGGTCTCCAGGACCGCGCCCTGGGCCAAAGGCAGGCGCCAAACCGCTGCGCCACCCAGGGATCCCTAGGTAGAGGTTTAAATGGTGCTGAAGCTGAGCAAGCACACCCAGGAAGGGGCTAGCTAGAGTGGCAGAGCACATCCCTAAAGAGCGCCAGCACCTGCCACCTACCAGCACTGTGGTTTGGGGTCAAGCATGGGCTGTGAACACAGGGTAGCAAGTCTGGGCCCAGCCATTGGAGTACTGAATGCCTGGTTGTGAGTGTCCAAGATGGGAAGGGAGTAAAGGGGCCCTTGGTAGGGGGTACCCATTTGGTACCTCTGTTAGCCCATGGAAGTCCTTTGTGGTCCAGAGCTCTGAGGCAGTGTGGTTGAGGAAGGAAAAGTGTGTGGCCATCCACTCTCTGCGTGGCACTCAGTGGTCAGCCAACTCTCGGGCCTCAGGGTGTCCGTGTGCTCTGTGGCTTTTGTGAGGATGCACCCAGCAAGGTCCTACTTCGCAGACACTGGCCTGACGAGTGCTCTCGGGCCCAGGTCTAGATGAGGCTCAGTGGGATCCGCAGACCCCCATGGCACGGAGCTACAGGGCCCTGGAACTCTGACCACTCAGCCTTTAGTTTTGTATGCCACTTGCCCTACTTGGGACCAGGGTTTGATACAAGATACAAAGGAAATTGCCGTTTCTGTGTTGGTAAAAACCAGAAATATAATTATAGTTCTATCAGAAAAATGTCTGTGACTCATAGCTTCTCTGTGGACTGGGGACGCTACATGGGAGACAACATTCATCAGTTTTATCCCAGGTTGCTCCTTGCTGTATTAACAGCAGCTTCTGTGTTTATAATTTATCGGAAGTGTTAGAGTGGGGCTCGTGAGCATCCCAAGTACCCTCTCCTGCCAGGACGTCCCTGGTTCCTCCAGCTGCAGCATACGTGGTTCTGTTGTGTTTGCATGAGAGAGATGCGTGGGTGAGAAGCCCCTCTGCTTCACAGCCAGGGGCAGGGCCCTGCTGGGCAGTGCCACCTGCCGGGAGGGAGCTAGAAGTCACTGGGAGAACCAGCGTGGGACCTGGAGGTCTATATGCCCCCTGGGGTTATGTGGAATCCAGGGATTGTACTTCTCTCCTTCCCTAATGTGGGACCATTTTCATCTCTATTCTAGGGCGGTTCTGGTACGGTTGGAAGGATGTAGCCACCCCGTTGTCATGAAAGGCCTGTGTGCTGAGTGCGGCCAGGACCTAACCCAGTAAGTACTGGCCCCTCGGGCTGGGGGGCGGGGCCTCTGGGCATTTGAGATGGGGTGACCTACGGGTTCCAGGAGCCTCCACCTCTGATGGCACCCTCCTTATCTGGCGACTTAGGTCCATCTCCCAGGGAGGTGTTCTTTCTGGTTTTGTTTCCATAAGTTCCGAAGGCACTGGAGAGGTCTGATACTCACCCCCGTGTGGTCAGTTTGCTCTCCTTTTAGCCAGGCAAACGGCGCATCTGTGATCAGCCTACGCCTCACTGCTCCCGGGTCCCCTTCAGGTCCCCCCACCTCGTTCCTGGGCTCCTTTTCCACCTGTGGCAGGCGGTCACCCTCGGTAGACTTGCTGAGCAGCATGGACTGTCCTGTTTCGGGGGCTTTCATGTTTTGGGGCCTCTGTTTCAGTGCGGCCATCACAGTTCATTTCCAGGAGATGTCTGTGAGAACTTTCCCATCTGTTCTCAGACGTCAGCCGTTTCAGCAGCTGTGGGCAGAATGAAACTGCACTGTGCTGGCCGTGAACTTCCCCTGCGTGTCAATTAAAATCGTGCCCTCGACGTCCTGTGTGCGTTCTGGGTATAGTTCTTCAGTGTGTTCATCTCCGTGTGCCTTCTCATGCCCGCAGGCTGCAGAGTAAGAACGGGCAGCAGCAGGTCCCTCTGTCCACAGCCACTGTGTCCATGGTGCACAGCGTCCCGGAGCTGATGGTGAGCTCTGAGGTAAGTCCTGCCTCTGGCAGAGGCTAAGTGTCAGAACATTTCCTGCGAACAGCAAGGAGCATCCGTGGGCCTCTCACTACACAGAGGCTGGCTGAGGAAGGTACCAGGTCTGTCGCTGTGATGGTTTCTGGGATAGCCACTGCTGAGACAGGTGGTCTGTGTGCACTGGGTGGCCCACCTGCAGTTTCTATTTTTGCCAAAGGGTTCTGCCCACTAGGGAGGTGCCGGCCCCAAGGGGTGTTGTGCAGAACAGGAGGCTGATGGACGGGAAGGCATTGTGCATGCTGCCGTGTGAAGAAGAGTGTTAGGGTGGGGGGCAGGCAGTAGCAGGTGGTGAGAAGTACTTGCAGCAGGCAGTGCTGGCGGAGTGGACGTGGTGTAGAAGGAAAAGACATGCACTGTGCGTGTCCTCATGGAAAGGCTTGGCAGGGCAGTACTTCTCTGGGGTGGGGCAGGTGTATGTACCTGGAACCCTGTTTACTTCTCCCCCGTGTCCAGGGTCTCGTGGGCAGTGCTGGTCAGAGGCTTCCTGACACCTTGTATTCAGGGGCCGGGTGAGGGAGGGGTGTGAGGACGGAGCTTCTCCTGTGATGGGGAGGCAGGGCAAGCACCTGTTATTGTAAGTAGGTGAGACAGTTTCAGCGTTAGTTTTACCAGATTTGTGCTCTTGAATGATACATACCGGCTCTATTTTTTGTGGGAAAGACATGTCAGATACAGGATTCTGGCTTTCCTGAATTTTAAGCCAAATGTAAGTATTTAAGAGTGTATGGGGGGATCCCTGGGTGGCTGATCGGTTTAGCGCCTGCCTTTGGCCCAGGGTGCGATCCTGGAGTCCCGGGATCGAGTCCTGCATCGGGCTTCCTGCATCCGAGGGAGCCTGCTTCTCCCTCCTCCTGTGTCTCTGCCTCTCTCTCTCTCTCTCTCTCTCTCTCTCTCTCTCTGTCTATCATAAATCTTTTTAAAATTTTTTAAAAATTAAAAATTTAAAAAAAGCGTGTGAGTGAGTGAGACAGACAGAACTGGGAAGTCAGATAAAAAGAGAAGAAAGTGTCCCCCATTGTTGCTGCCATGACAGATTATCGCTGGCCTGTGTGCACAACCCTTCCAGGGCTGGACGTCGCAGTCCTATGGCTGGCTGATCAGGACCAGGGGTTTGTCTATAAAAACAGGAACTGAGCCAAGGAGGCATAAGCAATGCGCAGGCCAAGGCCCCTTCCCGGAGGAGGCTCCGTGCTGGCCCCGTGCTGGCCCCAGACGCCACTGCGTGCCCGCCATCTCCAGGACCCCCCCTGGGTCTGTCCCATGGGGGGTGGTGCCTTCAAGCATGGTGAGAGGTGTGCCACACCCCTGCCACCTGCCTGTTGCTCCTCAGTTGGCTGCCCTCCTCCCTCCATTTTACAGCTCGTGGCATCCCATCAAACCTTTATGGACACAGCTTTCTTTTCATCTCCTTTTTCATGAGTTAACATGTTACATTATAGAATTAGGTCACAAATCATGTCTTCAGTAGTTGGGACCAAACAGAAGCAGCTTGGGCAGCCACGGAGCAGGCCGTGTGGCTCCCTGTGCAGTGTGAGCGCGGTGGGGCTGCTGGCGTGGTCCAGAGGGCAGCGGCCAACACCTCAACTGCGTTTGTTTGACTAACAAAATTGGATTTGGTTTTGGGTGCAGATATACTCACGTCAGAATCTTCCTTTTTATTTTAACTTCAGCAAGCTGAGCAGCTGGGAAGGGAAGACCAGCAGCGTCTACATCGAAACAGAAAGCTGGTGCTCATGGTGGACTTGGACCAGACGCTGATCCACACGACCGAGCAGCACTGCCAGCAGATGTCGAACAAAGTGAGTGCTTCCTGGGCCGGGCTGGTGAGGAGGGGCCGGAGCCCAAGGCCCATGTGTCTGGGGTGGTTTCCCCAAGCTGGGTCTCACTGGGAGGCATCAAAGCATGCTCCCGCCTCCTGGCTCCCTTTGGGGTTCGGGACCTGGAAGCCTTGAGGCCCAGCGGCAGGCAGTGGTGTTGGCAGCCAAGGAGACACAGTCTGGGTGGGGACAAGGAGCTGGTGTTAGGAACCTCTAGGAATCTCTGAAGCATTGAGGGTAGGGGTACAGGTGGGTCCTGGATCTGGACTCAAGAGATGGCAAATAAAGGCTGGGGTTCCCCAGGGAAATGAAGTTTTCAGAGAAAAGTAAAGGGTTGAGAATGGACCCTTATCTCAGTTAAAACTGTTGCCACGTCCCACCTCTTTGTGTGACATGGACCCTGAGAAGCCAGATTTCTTCAGGCACCTTCAGGAGGCATGTAATAGTGCCCAGTGACACATGGCTCTCTGAAGGCTGGACTGGCCGATCCTGTCATTGACTAATGAGGCCTTGCCAACACGGGAGCCCTCAGTTTGTAGAATTCTTCGCTGTTGGGCCATCGATGCGTAGACTGTGTCAGAGGTCAGGTCGTCAGCATCTGCGGTTAGCGGTTCCTAACTATGGCAGAGCCTGTAGGAAGGCCTCTGAGGAGAGTGCCAAGGCCAGGCCCATGGCTGGGGACATAGGAACAGGAGAGGTTTGGGCCCAGCATCTGGTGGAAGCGGTGTGTCTCAGGGTTGTGTTACTAACATGGCCTGCAGGAAGTTTGGCTTCGTAAAGAGCCTCGGCAGTGCAGCATCCATGTGGACCCTCTCCCTCAGTCCCGCAGGCACTGGGGGTCTCCTCCCTCACCGCACACTGCAGGCGGCAGGGGCTCCTCTCAGAGCTGCAGTGTGCCATGGATTCATTCTCGCAGAGGTTTAGTCCTGTCTCCCTAAAAGCTGTGTGCGCTGTTGGTCATATCGGGAGATCATTCATGTGTGGGAGCGACATGAGGTCGTTTCATTCCTAACAGCTGTTCTGCTTCCTGAGTGAGAGTCAGGGGGACTCTGTGTAAAGAGATACTTGCCGCACGTATGTGGCCGTGTGTCTATTTCACAACTGGCTGGGGTTTTTGTTGTGCCTTTGAAGTTGGCACTTTTAATTAGTTTCATAAACGTTTGGACTGGTTGTGACGTGCCTGTTTCCTCAGCTTGTGTGATCTACAAGCTGAAGACCCCCGCCCCTGCCTGTGTGGACAGGCCTCAGCTTCAGCTGGCCATGGTGGGTTCCATTCTCCCCTCTGCTCACGGCTCACCCGCAGGCCTGGCTCCCATTGGGCTCCCACTGGCACTCAGGTGCTCACCCACCTGCCAGTGACATCTAGACAGATGCATTTAACTCCCAACTTTAGAGATCCAGACTTGTGTTTGTAAGGATGTTTCTGTTGCACCTGTGGAATAGGGGAATGTGATTCTAGAATTCTACACTAACAGATGTTTTAACATCTGCTGCCAGGTTTGACTAGAGTAGGGCTATTAAAAAGTTAATTAGGACCAAGGTCACTTACTTTATTTTTTTTTAGTTGAGTGTTTTTACCAAGGAAATTAACATTAAACAGGATTAAGAAGATCAAAGTTTAGCCTCCTTAGGAAAGTAAACTAATTCACGTATTAATCGCATCTAAGCAGGTTGGTATTACTAATGTTCCGTGTCTACTGTGGGGCTTTGGAATACTACGTCAGCTTTGGTGCAGTGTTTGTAAGTTGACCTGCATCTTGAAACAGTGATCTAGACTAAGTTGCGTGGTTTGTCCTTTCAGTGGGTCTCACCTGCTGTGGCTCTGCTACTCCACAGGGGTTAGTGTTTGAGGAACCAGAGACACGCATGTCTTCACTCAGGGACACTTGCTTTATCCCTTATCAGAAAAAGGCCACAGACAAAAGAGCACAAAGATCTGGTGACATTGCTGCAGCCTGTGATAATGGGGTCCCTTAGTTGTCCTGAACCACCTAAGGTGGTACAGTCCTCGTAGGTGGTTTCTGGGCTGTTGGTTATGTGAAAGTCCCATGGGTGGGTGGCCGCCCTGACGGTAGTTACCGTGGGGGGCACTGTCAGGAGGGGTCTTGTGGGGGGCTCCGGCCTTCTCACCAGACGTGTGTGTCCTTCCAGGGCATCTTCCACTTCCAGCTGGGCCGGGGCGAGCCAATGCTGCACACCCGCGTGCGTCCCCACTGCAGGGAGTTCCTGGAGAAGATTGCCAGGCTGTACGAGCTTCATGTCTTCACCTTTGGGAGCCGGCTGTATGCCCACACCATTGCAGGTGGGTGGTCTGGTCCTAAGTCACCCATCCTCAGTCGTGAGTTAACTGCACGTTGTCCATATGGGTTTGGGTTATTTCTTTCTTTTGGTGACACCCTTAAAGATGGAGGAGAAAATCCAGCTCTGCCAAAGTTGACTCTGTCTCAGAGCGAGCTATTGCTTCCCCAGATGGGTGGGCCGCTTGGGCTGTGGTGAGGAGCACACTGCAAGCCCGTTTGAAAGTTGCTCAGGACTGCAAGTAGGCAGAAGAGTAGAAAGTGGCTCTCTGAGCTTAAAGTTTTTTTATTAATTCGTTTGGAAGTGCCCCTGGAGCCACATTGCTAGTGTCCGTCCTTAACCCCTCAAGTGCAGGCAGCACACATCTCGTTTGTGAGCGAATAATGTGATGGCTTTGGGCTGGCCACACTGGTGTGGCGTGTGTGCACAGGCCTTCCTGGGCCACAAGGCATTGCACACCGGCAGCGGCTCCACCCAGGGACCGCTGGGCTCTGGTCCACTCTATCTGTGGACGTTGGTGCCTGCATTACAGTGTGGTCCGGCACCTCCTTCTTTGTTACGGGGTGGCCAGATTAAGTAAAGTACTTCTAAGTAGAAGTGTTTTTGCAGGTTAGTCCTGACGTTTGTCAATGGAAACGTTCTTTTGAATCCCCATTTAACATGTAACCTTTGTAGGAAATTTTAATCCTGAGCGTGACACCCGTGCGTCAAGGTTCCCTTGTTGTGTAACTGAAGTCACTGTATTTGCCTTTGTCGAGCGGCTGCTGGGAATGTGATTTGAACATGGTGTCACCACTCCATGGAACTCGTGTGCACCCTTTGGGCTTTGCCTCCTGGCCGCCGGGTGACTTGAGCCTTCACCTCCAGAGCCGTGGCGTCTCTGAATCTCGGTCAACAGGGCCTACAGGGTAGTGAAGATACCACTGATTCTGATAGGAGGGCCAGGGTGGGGTGCCCCTGGAGGTTGAGAGGACATTCCCAGGGGCCCTTGGGCGGTCTGCCTCCTCCCCCCCTTTCAGGCTGTGCTTTGTACCTTAGGATCCTCATGTCCCTACATGTCCAGACACATGGCAGGCCAGGGGTCCCACAGCCACCAGGTGGCCGCCTCCAGCGTTGGCCACAGCGTCGCACATAGTAGATTTGGGAGGAATCCCAGGACAAGTGCCCCACGGGGCTGTGAGTTGGGTGGGCCTTCAGAGGGCAGGTCACTGGCTCAGAAAAGCCCTGGGGCAGGAGAATCGAGCTTGGTGCCAGGGGTGGATGTGATTGTTGACAGTGCAGCTGGAGGCCCTGCCATGGTTTCTACAGATTCCTCTTTCTGTCCACTTTGTTTTGAAAGTTGTCATTTTCACAGAACGTGTAATTTTGGTATAAGTTGGATAGACCTATTTTTGTTAGAACTATGAAGAGCCTGGGATGCTTTTCGTTTATTTCATTGTAGAGACAATTCTGTGAGTGAGCTTCAGGTTTAGCTGCCCAGTGGCATCAGCGTCGGTATAGGATCCGTGTGTTTATTTAGGGGAACGTATGTTGGGAATATTTCCCCTCAGAGTGCGTGTTCTCTGTTAGCACCTGCTGATGACAGGGGGGGGTGGGGGCCCCACAGATGTGAACACCAGAGGTGGCCCTGGAGGAGGGGGACGGGAGGCTTCCCTGCTCAGCGTGCCGCCTGACAGCCGTGCGTTCACAGAGCCAACAGGACGAACCGTAAAAAGATCTCCAGGGAACATGGTAAACATGTCTGTGAGGGAGACAGGCTGCCCAGGTGCCTGGTGCAGACAGCCGAAGGCATAGGGAAGCTGCATGCGCTGGCAACCAGAGCCCCTCATGGAACATGCTGGGCGGAAATCATGTGCTCATGTGTCCATTGCCCAAGACGGCAAGCTCCCTGGGGGAAAATATCGGCTGGTCATATGTCTCACCATTGTTCTGTTTTCTTTTCAAAGGCTTTTTGGACCCTGAGAAGAAGCTTTTTTCTCATCGAATATTATCAAGGGACGAATGTATTGACCCGTTTTCTAAAACAGGGAACCTCAGGTACGTACTTGGCTGTGTTCATTGAGGCAGAAAGTGCATCAGGCTGGTAATCCAGTAATTCTGTTTATTTATTTATTTTTTGAGATCTTATTCATGAGAGACATAGGGAGAGGGAGAAGCAGGCTCCCTATGGGGAGCCTGGTGGGGGACTTGATCCTAGGACCCCAGGGTGACACCCTGAGCCAAAGGCAAACGCTCAACCACTGAGCCCCCCAGGCATCCCCTTCTGTGTTTATTCTTCCTGCTTCTGGCTTTATCTTCACAGCGCTCAGAAACCCTGCTGTCTTGTCGCCCAGCCTCTTCCCCTTCAGATCCCCAAGCATCCAGGCAGCGGTGGGCTCCCCCAGGGTCTGAGGAAGGGGTGCTGAGATCAGGGCTAGGGCAGGGCAGAGTGGGAGGTGACGAGCAAAGGGACCCAGAGCTCCTCCAAGAACTTGGTGCTGGTGTCTCATGGTTGTTTCCCTAGGAGTGTGCATGCACTAATCCTGCTGGCTCACTCCCAGATCTGTCACCATCCCATCTGCCCCTGGTTACATTCCTGTCCAGCACCTGCTGCCCCTGCCTGCCCTGCTTTCACAGTAGGGTGCTCCCACCCCCAATCCACAGGCTCTTGTACATGTTTGGAAATTTCTTGTTCACTCTGTGCAAGGAATTTTCCCATTTCTACCCAGAAAGGTAGTCCATCCATCTCCCCACACACACTCCCTCCCTCCCGTAGGGTACACTTGTTTTCATGCACATTGGTCCCTGAGGATATTTGGGCAGTTACACTGGGGCCCTGGCTTTGGCTGGTGTTGGTCGTCCTTGTCCAGCGTTTCCTGTTTCAGATTTAGGATGTGGGCACACAAGGCCGTAGGAACCCAGAGGAGAACGTGAAAGTACTTGCTTCGGAAACCAACCTCGTGTGTCCTAGTTACTGTCACGGTGATCAGTGATGAAGACAGATCCATCTAGTGATAGATTCAGGGAGAAGCTACCTACCCCCAGTGAGAACGCCAGAGGGGAGCGGCCTGTTCCCCGGCAGACACAGGTGATGTGGCTTGTATAGGTACAGGCAATGGGGCTCTTCCTAGTTTTTCTCTCCCTCATCTGGAGTCAATATGCCAGAAAGTTTCGACTGTGCAAGTTATTTTAGCTGCCTTTTATTTACCTGTGGGAAACAGATTCAGGAGATACTAATTTTGGACACATGAACATGTTTTCCTGGGTAATTGTAGCCATTCGCAACTAGGGGACTCAGCAGGGGCCGGTAGTCCTCCCAGGTTATTTCCAGATCCAAGAAGAAATCCGTTTTGAATTTTGAATGCTAGCAGCCTGTCTGAATCCCAGAATTGTAGATAGAAATAGAATTTACAAGCCTGTGTGCGGGTAACAGAGCGTGTCTGCGTCTGTCCCATGGCGAACCCTTGCTACTGTTTCTGCTGACCCTGTATATTCTAATAGCATTCTTGGACTTGAGAGCACGTAGGTGCACTGCAGGAAACCGTGGTTTATTTCTCACGGTGGAGATATATGGTCATGTCTCTTCCCCCCATTACCTGAAAACCCTCAGCTGTGAAGCAGAAGCCTGCAGACTGGCTCACAGGCTTGTCACCTGTATTTGTAAATGTCCTGGGACACGACCATTTGTGTGCCAGCTTCCTAGAACGTGGACACAGCCCCCACACTCTAAACTCCAAACTGTGGCTCCATAAGGAACATGTGCTGGTTCCTGCCTTAAGGAGTATCAGAGACAGTGGAGAAAGCGGAGTTATTTTAACGTTGCTTTGTCTGGAAGCTTTGAGAGTTTAAATATGAGCTAAACAAAGTCCCTCGGTGTCATTCCCATCTGTTTCTGTCTAATCCATAATCTGCTTGCTGCCTGGAAAAGATTGTCATGACTTCTAACAGATTATTTTCTTGCAAAATATGCTAGTTCTGGTACGTTTTTACTTCTAGAAATCTCTTTCCCTGTGGAGACTCAATGGTCTGCATCATTGATGATCGAGAAGATGTCTGGAAGTTTGCCCCCAATCTGATCACCGTGAAGAAATACGTCTACTTCCAGGGCATAGGAGACATCAACGCTCCCTCTGGGTCTCGGGAGTCCCAGGCAAGAAGGAAAGGTGGGTGAAAGCCTACTGCCCAGCAGCCCCTGTTGGCAGCTGCCATCAAAGGCTCACTTTGTTTCTGTTCCTTTGTATTTCAGTACTTACAGAGCTGCCTGTCTGTGTTCATGATAAAATAATGAAAAGCACAATGTTTGGTTCTCACTTGGGGTTTTCTTTTTAAATAGTACTCCTCCCTGTCATACTGGTTTCTCTTAAAAGATAAGCAGGACATTGGGAATTTGGCCATCGTGATCCTTGGAAAGAGTGAGCTGTGGGGTGGAGCAGCTCCAGCAAGCTGGTGGTTGGCACTGTGCGTTGGCCCAGAGCCTGCAGAGAGCCACACAGCTTAATCTATTGGGCAAGTGTGAAGCCAGAGTCTGTCTGAAGAAAATGTAAAGTTTTGGTGTGAAGTGTTTCTGATGATCTTTAGTTTGTAGACACGATGTTTGAAGCCTACAGTGACTGCTGTAGTCACGAGGCCTCCCGCAGGGTGTCCACCCACAGCATGGGAGCCTAGAGCGTCCTGTACACATTTAACCAGTTGTGAAAACCAAAACACAGTGACCATCTGTCGCCAGAAACCTAAACATTTGCCTTCACAGCTGCAGTTTGCTGAGCCCAGGTCTAGAGACAAACACAGGGGATGGGAGAGGGGGTTCATGTTGGATGTTATGTAACAGTCACCCTTTGTTTTGTGCACACCTGCAGTAAATCAGTCTTCAAGAGGTGCTGATGGCCCAGAACAAGCTCCGTCCATCAGGGAGATCGAGGAAGGACGGCAGGTTTCTGGGGTTGAGCAAAGTAATGGCCTTGGGAAGCCCATGAGGGAGCTCAATGGGGGCGCCTCTCCACGAGGGGACTGGCCCCTGCCTGGGCAGGAGGAGGAGAGAGGAGCCCGGCCCACTACCCGTGGCCCCTTGGCTGATGGCAAGGGGCCCCCCGCCTGTGCTCAGCAGCATGGTCGGACATTGCCGGAAAAGCGACCTGCTCAGGGCACGGCCAGTGGTGACCTGGACTTTGACCTCTCCAGCGACAGCGAATCAGACGCCCAGTCATCTGATGGTGAAAGCGGGGAGGGGAAAAGCCTAGAAAGGCCTCAAGGAGCACGAGATGCAGGAAAGGCGGCACAGCGGGGCGGCCCCTCTGGCCCAGGAGGGGAGAGGCCCACAGGAGTGAGTCCATGTGCAGAGTCAGCCCCAGACGTGCAGGAGGAGGGCGAGCGGGACGGCCTGTGCGGGCTGGCCAGTGGCTCCATGGACAGGAAGGAAGCCGAGACGGAGTCGCAGAACAGCGAGCAGTCGGGCATCACGGCGGGCGAGTCTCTGGACCAGAGCGTGGAGGAAGAGGAAGATGACGAGGACGACGGGGACGAGGACGACCACTTGGTCTACCTGGAGGAGATCCTTGCCCGAGTGCATTCCGACTACTATGCCAAATATGACCGGTACCTCCGTGGGGACAGCCAGGAAGCCCCCGACATAAGGAAGATCGTCCCAGAGCTCAAGAGCAGAGTGCTGGCAGACGTTGCCATAATATTTAGTGGGCTACACCCAACAAATTTTCCGATCGAGAAGACACGGGAGCATTACCATGCCACGGCCCTTGGAGCCAAGATCCTCACTCAGCTAGTGCTGGACCCCGACAACCCCGACAGGGCCACCCACCTGATCGCGGCACGTGCAGGTAAGTGCACCGGTGCCCCCACTCTCCTTCTTGCCTAGGTGGGGAGGACACAGAGAAGACCTCCCGGCAGGGTGGGTCTGCACCGCCTGACACGGCGGCTTTGAGAGGGCATGGCTATTTGTTCTACTTGTGCAGTTTTCATAAGCATCATCCTTGTGAGCGTCCCCTCATGATTATATGTTGGTGACGTTGTGACTTCTGTGTCTGCCTGTGTGGGGGTCTGTGTGGGCAAGTGCTGGGCGGGTGCTGTCCATGGGCATCACTCAGCATGGGTGCGGCACCTTTGGGTTTGTTGGTGTGCTGCTGCCGTGTGCTCTGTGTCGTCAGTCTCCTCCGCCTGGACTCGGAGGTGCACATGGTTGGGTGCAGAGCAGGGTGGGAAGTTCGTGTTGGAGCCCAGGTACCCAGGAGGTGGTCGGCTGAGCCTCTGACTTGGGGGCTGAGCATGAAGGTTCCAGCTGGAACCAGATACGTCCTAAATGGTTGAAGCTATGAAAGTAAAACTGAAGTCATTGCAGGAAAGCGCCCCCCCCCCCCGAAATCTTGGAATTTCAGCCAAGAAAACAGCCCCCTAGGAACTGGCAGATCAGGAACAAACACTTAAGACAGTGTTGCTAGGAAAACAAAAAACTAAGCAATTACTATTCTTAAGTGGTCCTCACAAGCAGTGGTGCGGTGTTTCCTGGACACAGCCCATCCCTGGCTGCTCCCGCCCCTGCTCCTCCCAGGCATGCACCTGCGGAGCCAGGCCTTCCAGGTCACTGCCTCCTCACCCTGATCCCACGTGTATCACGTCCCACGTGCCTTTTGCATAAAGGAACAAATAGAAGCTTCATGTTGGTGTGAAATGTGGGCAGACTCACTGGAAGACAGATGCAAGCTTGTGGCAACACTCAGGCAATTCCACATGTGCTGAGCCCGGGGCACGGGGAAGGAGTGGCCAGGCTCACCCCTCTACCTGTGGCTTCCGACCCCGGCCTGGGTGCCCAGCCCCTTGTCCTCCCCTCTGCCCGGTCCCGCCGCTGACAGTGCCAGTAGCTGGCCTGACCTTTGCCCCCCTGCTCACAGCACAGTGCAGTCTACGCTTGCAGTAGGTGGGACAGGGGTCCTCACCAGCTGTTAAAGAGTCTTTCCAAGGACACAGACATGTGCACACCAGGGGCACACCCAGGCCTCACTCCCATCCTCTGCTCGGCCTGCTTATAGCCCAGCCTAAGGGTGCCTCCTGCCTGGGCTCCACCGTGGCCGCTGTCCTTTCAGGAGTCAGCTGGCTCTCACAGTGTGGTAACCAGGTGACCTTGGCAGATGGGGCTAGGTGGGGCCCTGAGCATCCAGCAGAGAAACCAAGACAAGATGCACCGGGAGAGGCACCTGTGCAGTATTCTGAGCTCACAGCAGTGACGGAGCCTTTGCACATGCTGAGCTTGTGGTCATGGGGAAGACGTCCCAAGCAGTTGTTTGCAGGGCACAGGCCATGGGAATTGCCCACAGAAATGGACGGGTGACTGCTGGTTGGTGTGCTGTGGTTGTCAGATTCCTGCCCTCCCCGTGGCCTTCCATCAGGTCTCGACCCCGACACCCCCCCCCCCCCATGACACCATGAAGTCTCCAGTTTCAGGCAGGGTTCAGAGCCCGACTCAACAGTCCACAGCTGCCACATGCCTGTGGCCCAGGCTGGAGTGATGGGGGTCATTTCTCTGCAGGCACAGAGAAGGTGCGCCAGGCCCAGGAGTGTGGGCAGCTGCATGTGGTCAACCCCGACTGGCTATGGAGCTGCCTGGAGCGCTGGGACAGGGTGGAGGAGCAGCTCTTCCCTCTCAGGGACGACTATGGCCGAGCACAGAGGTGAGCACCTTGCCTGCTACCTGCCTTCCCATCACCATGGGTACTCCCACCCCCAGACTGTCCTAAAACGTTGTCACCCCCACCTCAGTTGCTTTCTTTCCCAGTTATGCCAAATGGCCTTAGCAGCAAGGCTTGGCTTGCCTGCATTTCCTTCCTGGCCTGGAGCAGCATCAGGAACGATGTTGAGGCTTTGTGGGGTGCTGGTGGCCGGGAGACGGTGACCAGAGCGAGGGGTGCTCAGAGCTTAAGGGGTCAAGGTGGAGCTATGGGAAAGGCCCGCTCTGTGTGTTTGGGGGGAGAGCCGCCTGTTTTTTCGGGAACAGCTTCAGAAAACTCTTCCTGTTGTCAAGAGTTCGGACATTGTATTCAGGGTTAAGATTCCGAAGCAGAGAGGCAGTGATCGCAGACTCGGGCTGAGGTTCCAGGATGGGCATGCAGCAGTCTGCTCTCTTGATCTGCAGCCCTTCAGCTGGGCCTGAGCCTGTTCCACACTTTCTCACAGCTCTTGTTCTGGTCCCACAGAGAAGACGGCCCAGCAGCCTTTCCTGACAGGCAGGGTGCACTTCCCACTGCCTTGTTCCACCCGACACCCGTCCACCCCAGGACCCAACCAGGGCCGGAAGTTCGCATCTATGACGCCAACACGGGCAAGCTCATCCGGAAAGGTGCTGTGGGCCCTGGGCCCCCTGGCTCCCTGGCGGTGCACACGGAGCACTCCTCCTTCAGGTACATGCGCCTGCGAGTTGTCATGCAGCAGAGGGGTGCCCACGAGCGCTTCACGCTGCCATGCTCACTGAGAGCAGACCAGAGGCTATGATGGTGGGACATGAAGTTGGGGCTGGCCTTACCCACTTAGGTGTCGGGCCTCTTGCACATTCTGTGCTGTCTTGGTCCCCAACACTGGAACAGGTAGGGCTGGGCTCCAGCCTGAGAGATGTTCTGCATGTGCCAGGCATGCTCACGTGCTCGTACTTACCCATTGCTGTCTCTGAGGAGGCACTTGGTGTGTAGATGGGTGCACACACACACACACCCCAGGAAGAGGAGGAGCCAGCTGGGCCACTCCTGGCACCCCGTCCACTTCTGGCCCAGATCAGACTGAGGGAGGGCCTGGCAGTGGCTGCTTGGAAACAGGAATATGAGAGAGAGAGAGCCCTCGCTGGGTCAGTCCTGCCTTCTACTCTCTTACTCTGAAGATGTGTAGACGTTTATTTCAGGACACGTTCTCTATGTTATGAACGTTCATTTTTATTGCTGAAACGTTGTGTAAGATGGTGAGCTCACCCCAGTTCTGAGCACACTGTGTTTAAA
Organism: Nyctereutes procyonoides; assembly: GCF_905146905.1. NCBI lineage: Eukaryota > Metazoa > Chordata > Mammalia > Carnivora > Canidae > Nyctereutes > Nyctereutes procyonoides. Next base: position 481,215 of record NW_026575082.1, on the reverse strand, counting down.
AGGGAGCCCGTGGGTGGGCAGGGTGGCAAAGTGCTGCCCCAGGGACCCACAGGGACATGCGCATCTCCAGGCTCTGGGGAGTGAGGTGTCGGACCAGGTCAATGGAGGCAGCAGGCCCAGGGAGCCACTCCCATGAGGTCTGGGTGGGCACTGGGCCCGAGTGGAGGCAAGGTCACAATTAATGGAGGTTGTAGAGGTGCTTTTGACAAAGTACGTGTCAGGGGCTGTTACACAGGTATCTGGCACCAATTTGCCGGAGGCTGCCACGGCAGTGTGAGGAACCTATAGCCCTGGAGCTGTTGGGGATGGACAGCTGGCTTCTCTGGTCTCTTGGTGGCCACGGCAGCATGAGGGGAGCCTCGCCCCAACCCAGCACCTGGGATGCTATCCAGGTAGAGGCAGATGTGAACAGATGCTCCAGGGGGAGAGAGCTGGGCAGGAACGGGGAGGCCAGAACAGCTGGCAGACTGCTCCTAGGCGGTGACCTCAGTGCTGACCGTCAAGCACAGGACATGGGCACTCAGTCTGCTTGAGTGTAGACGATTGCCTACCCCCTTGACCGATGCCCCTCAGAGCGCACCCCTGAAGTGTGGCTGTGGCACGTGGCACACCTTTTATTGGACTCGTTCTCCTAGGCCCGGCTTGGGTGGAGCGAAGCCAGGCTGGGGCTTGGGACGGAGTCCCAGAGAAGTGGGCAGGGCCTTTCGAGTAACTGCTCAATGATGTGGGACAGGCAAATGGGGGAGACGTAGAGGGTTTCAGCAGAGGCTTGTAGCCTCAACAGAAGCATGTTCCAGAACTGAAAAATCCCAATCTAAGATTAACTGGAAGACAGTAGAAAATGTGCAGACGGGCAGCCCCGTTGGCTCAGTGGTTTAGTGCAGCCTTCAGCCCGGGGCATGATCCTGGAGACCTGCGATCGAGTCCCACATCGGGCTCCCTGCATGGATCCTACTTCTCCCTTTGCCTGCGTCTCTGCCTGTCTCTCTCTCTCTGTGTCTCTCATGAATAAATAAATAAAATCTTTAAAGAAAACTGTGCAGTCTGTAAACAGAAATGAGGAGGAGCTGGGACCGGTACACAGTCCCAGGGCGGGGGCAGATCAATGTATGGACTTCATCTCTGGAATTTCTCCAAAACAGGGAGAAACAGATCCTCAGGTCCCATAACCTGTGATACAGGCTGGATAGTAGAAAACTAGATGAGCGCATGGTAGTTAGGTTTTTAAAAAAACAAGGAGAAGGGGCATCTAACTGGCTCAGTAGAACATGCAACTCGATCTCAGATTATGAATTTGATCTTGATGTTGAGTGCAGAGATGACCTAAAAACAACTAAAGAATTAAAAAAAAAAGAGAGAGAGAGAGAAAACCTGTTTTGTACATATAGCGTGAGAATATACATTTTATGTTATTAACTGGTAATATTGACGCTGATGTTAACAAAGTACAATTACAATACTCCTAGGTATTAGACGCTACTATGTGATACAAGCCAAGTTTATATCTCAAATGTATTTACATGTAGCAGAAGGATGAAAGCAGGTGGTTTTAATTGCTAGAAGTACAGCAGGGTTATGACCTTTGAAGAGGGCACGATTACCTGAGTAAGAAAGAGTAGGCTGTTGAGACCTCTCAGGCCATGGACAGAGGTGAACATTAAGAGGCAGCAGCAGGTGCCATGTGGACGGCGTGCGTGCACGGAAAGGTGGGCAGTGTCCGGGTCCCCTGGCAGGATGTGAGCCATGGAGGAGGTGGGGGGGGGGGGGGGATGGCGACAAGAGGGAAGAGGGTCACCGCAGGCCAGGTGAGAGTTGACTTCTCAGGTGCTGGCAGGTGCACGGGGACAGCTGCTTGAGAAAGCCCTTGTAGCTGCAGACAGTTCAGGCCAGGGTACGCAGAGATGAGGTGCTGAGCCAGGCAGAGGCTGGGAGTATGGCTTGCCGTTCCCGTGGTGCTGGCAAAGTGGGCCATGTGTCCCTCCTGCTGGAAGAGCTGGTTTGTGCAGCTTGTCCTATGCTGAGCCTAGGCAAGCTCGGCTCCATTGGTGGTGTCCTGGGCGGAGCCTCTGTGACACTGACGCCAAGGGATGGGCTGGTGGGAGCCCTGGTGGCCTGCAGGGATGCTGCCCGGTTCCTCCTGAGTCGTGGCTCCTGCTTGTACAAGACGCTCGTGGGATGCTGGAAAGAGGTGCTGTCGTGGGCGGGAAGTGGACATCTGGACCCCTGGCTTGAGGGGCACTGTGGTGACCTCCTTCCTCACTTCATGGTTCTTGTGGAGAAGTGTTTATACAGTTGGGGTGAGGGGAGCATCCCAAGGAGGGTCCCCTGGTTTCCTGTCGTCTCACATGGGCAGCGCTGTGACCCTCTATGTGGGGGTCCCCAAGGCCAGGCTCAGCCAAGGCAGCCGAGCCATGAAGGGTAGCAAGGGGTGCTATGCTGTCCCTGCACCCTGGGTGGATGGATGGTGGCCCCAGGTCCGGTTTAGGGGGACCATGGACTGTGGGACAGGGGTCGGGGGCTGCAGTGAATCTGGGGCTTCTGACTCAGGTACTGGGTCTGATGGCCCAGCCATCCTCCGTAAGTCATCGTGGGGCAGACAGCCCTCCCTCATGTCTGTGCTCGTCGACTAGAGTTGGCAGCCCACCCAAGGCCGCCGTGCCATGCTCATGGCCCAGACAGCCTGAGAGGGAAGCGGTGCCGCAGTTTATGACATGGGCTTCCATCACGGGGACTAGATCCTCCTCTGTGAGGCTCTGCGCTGCTGTGGTGACCATCATGTGGTTCGGATTCTCTCTGTGCGTGAAGCTGTGCATTAAACCCCAGCACGCTCAGAGCACTAAAGTCAGCTTACAGTCACCTTATGTCACCGAAAGCCATCACAAAATCAGTGCTGTGCAGACGTTTATGTGAGTGATTCCTGCTTTTTAGAATCTGCTTTTCTTACTACTGAAAGTTAGATCACCAATCTTTGAGTTAATTCTCTTAAGCATAAAGAACAAACATTTGGAATGTTTAGAACTTGGGTTCAAAGATGCTTTGGGGATTATTCAGGCTTGCCTGGAGTAAGTGGCAGTAGGTCAGGAGTTTGTGCAGTGTGGAGGGGGGGAGAAGTAATTAAGTGTTGTCTGGAAACACTTGCAGTGATAGGCTGCCCTGGAACACAGCTGAGTGCTGCCCTTACATAGAACACTCACAGCAGATTACCACCTCTTTGCTCAGAAATGTGTATGATTATTGTGAATAGTGGCACAGCGGCTTGAGAGAACAGAATAACAAGCCTTTCAGCTCCGTCTTTTTGGAGGAAATCACACACTTGCATGGTAGTTTATTTGGAGGTGGCTCTGATGCAATTTTTGTTGTTGTTTGTTTGTTTGTTGTGAGCTTAGAAGTATGATTTCCACCAAAATACTCATTGACTTATTGCCAGGCTGCATGGGCATACAGAGGATGTTAGCACCGTCGATGAACTCAGGCTAGTGGTTATCCCGTCAGGGCCATCTGAGGCTCATTCCAAATAACCCGCCACTGTGATGGTAGGCGTCATCTCCTTCCTGACTTGTGTGTAGGAAACTCTCTGTTCTAAAACTAGCGAAAGAAATGACCCATGTATGCAAAAGGGGCGGCCCCTGTCCCCGCAGCAGTCCAGGACTGAGAGGAAAGAGGGCAGGGCCTGGGGCACACTCTCATGGGCGCCTGAATAGGCAGAAAGACCCCCTGCAATTCATCATTGTGGCAGAGTAAGGGCCCCCTTTCTGTTTGGAGCGAGAGCTCCCATTTATTTGGTTTCATGTTGTACCCTACACCCGTGTCCCTAATCCACCTGTCCACATGCCGCCACCCAGGCACCTCCAGGCCACCTCTGTTTGCACCATCAGCCCTCACAGATGTGAGGTGTCCACACTGGTATGTCCTGGGAACCTCAGGCTGCAAGGTCTGCGCCAGCTGCCCCTCGAGGCTCTGGTCCCCCTGCTCCTGCATGCCGAGGGCTGCAGTAAGTAGAGCCTGGGGGTGCTGGCACAGCCCCATTCTGACCCCGGAACCCTGGGTAGGCCCCATTGTGACAGGGTGCCTGGGGCAGAGAGCACTGATGCCCTTCCGTGTGCTTGTCTGACTTGAGAGGCCCAGAGAACCGTGAGTGTCTGTCCTTCTGGCTTTGGTGTTTCTCATTCTGGGCGGGGGTGCTGGCTCCCTGGGGGCTGTCCCGGTGCTTGCATGCACGAGGGCACTTCTCTGTGAGAGAAGGAAGAGAGGGGAACCATACACCTCGCCCACTTGGGGGGTAAAGCTGGGAGGGACAGGACCGGGCCCAAACCTCGGGCTTCCCCATGCAGTGACCTCAGGATGGTCCTGGTCCTGGTCCTGGTCCTGGTCCGGGGGTGGGCAGTGGAGCAGCCAGGACCCTGGGGAGGCACAGGAACTCACCACACTGTCAGCCTGAGCTCGCTTCCCTGCAAGGACAGAGTTCAGGATTCTGATTCTTTACCTCATGGTTACTATATGCCATTAGCTGTGAATGTTTGTGCGTTTTTTTAATTACAAGTTCTATTTTGAGGTTGCAGGCAGATGTGAGCAGTCGGAGAGAGATCCTGTGTGCCCTTCCCCCAGGTTGCTGGGCCATAGCAGTGTGCAGACCTGCAGGCCATCCTCCCCACCAGGGGGTCAGGGACACAGAATCACCCCTTCCTGGCCCCTCCTGGCCTTCGGTCAGTGCCCTGCTCACAGGCTTTTGTAGTCCGTGGCCCCCAATCGGCCCACTGCTGGCCCTCTGTCTGCAGTTCCACCTCCCACGACCGAGCAGCGTTGTGCCAGGGGAACCCCCGGAGGACACCTGGGTGTGGCCTGCCATGGGCCAACAAGGACATAGGCCTGCCGCTGCATGCACTTGTGCAGACCAGTGCCCAGTGGTGGGACCACTGTATGCAGGGTGTGGGCCTGATTTTGTAACAGACCCCCTTTCTCTGCACCCCCGCAGCGAAGTGTCTGCGTATCTCTGCCGTTTCCGAGCTGGATGGTTGGTGGAGTTTGACGTTTTTTATGTAGGTGCTGTTTCTTTGTGGATGGTGTGGCTGGAAGGTACTTTCTTATTCTGTAGCTTTCCGTTATCTTTACAGAGTTGGGCAAAGCAAAAGTGTTTGATTTTGATGAATTAGGTTCTGCTTAGCAGTTTTCATGAATACGCATTTGGCGTCAAGTCTGTGAAGTCTTTGTGTGCTCCTAGATCCTAGCGGTTTCCTCTCATGTCTTGTTCTGAAAGCTTCATAGCTTTTACATTTTATATTTAAGGCCATGATCCATTCTGAGTTTTCACACAAGGTGTGAGAGTTCTGGGTTGGAGGTGGGTTCTGCCCCACCCTGTTTGCTGAAAAGGCATCTTGGTCCATCACTTCGGTGCCCGAGTCACGTGTCACAGGTACATCTGTGCGGGTCAGTTCTGGGTTCCCGTCTGTTCCCTTGATCTAAAGATATTTTTTGTCTTTTCTTGATTTTAAGGTGAAAACATTGCATTTTTCACTTTCAATAGGATGTTGCCTCTAGGTTTTCTCTTGATGCTCTTTACCAAGTTGGAGGAGTTTCCCCTCTTCCTGACTTTTGGGAAGTTTGTATCCTGACTGGGTATTAAATTTCTCAGATGCTTTATCTGTAGTGATATCAGTTGGTGTTTCCTCTTTGGCCTGTCACTGGAATTTTACTTCTCTTGTAGGTCAGGGAACCTTTTTCTCACAGTTTTCAAGGTTTTTGTCCTTGTCTTGAAGAATAAACTTGATGACGTGTCCTAGCGTGGGTTTGGGGGTATATCATTTTTGGTTTCACCCAACATTTTGAATCATAAAGTTGAACGTCTTTCACCACATTTAGGACATTTGTAGCCCTAGTTCTGTGAGGACTTTTCCTGTTTCTCCTCCTGGGATCGGGGACACAAATATCGGATCCTGTCCTCTCACGTGTTCAGAAAGCACGTTCTTCTTCCCTTTCCAGTCTCCCTTTTCCCCGTTGTTCAGGTGGAGCAATTCTTGTCACGCCTCATGTTCTCTGTCCTCTCCATTGTGAAGTTGAGCCCATCCCACCTGTTTTTTTTTTCAAATTGAGGCTATGAAAATGTTTTCCGTTCTGAAGCTTCTGCTTGGCTCTTCGTAGCTTCTGTTTCTTCTTTTTCTTTTCTTTTTTTTTTTAAGATTTTATTTATTCGTTCATGAGAGAGGCAGAGACATAGGCAGAGGGAGAAGCAGGCTCCATGCAGGGAGCCCAATGCAGGACTTGATCCTGGGACCCCAGGATCACGCCCCGGGCAGAAGGCAGGTACTAAACTGCCAAGCCACCCAGGGATCCCCAATAGCTTCTGCTTTTTCACTGGGTTTTCTTACCTATGTCACATGTGCTTGCAGTCCTTGTGTAGGCATGCTTCACCATCGCGTTGGATCCCAGAGTGGCCATTCCCCACCACCCTTCTCATTTAGCCGGGGGCCTTCCTGGTTTTCAGTAGGACCCGTGATTTTCCATTGAAGCCCGACGTCTTCACATCACATGGTGAGAGTCGGGGCCTTATTCCCACCGGGTGCTGGGCTTCTCTGTGCTGGACACACTGTGGCCCATTCACGCACGGGGAGACGTCCACATCTACACTCAGCCTCCGTTGGCACCTGTATGGGTGTCACTGCTGCTGCCAGGCCATGGGGGCTCTGGCTGCCCCCTGGGGTCACCGCCGACGTGGGGGAGGGATGTCCATGTTACCACGGGGTGAAGGTGAACATCTGACTCACACCTCCCAGCCTGGAGTGGGGGCCTCATTACTGCAGGTGGGGTGTTTGTCTGGGCCCCACCTGCCATGGTCTCCAAAGACTCTGCCTGGGGGACATAGCTTGTGGTGGTGGCCTGCAGCAGAGCACTGACTGGAGAGAGCAGGCTGCCCTTGGGGCTCCATGTCTGCCTGTTAGTGTTCTGTGTTACCCACTCCTCTTCCTGCCCCCCCCCTTCTGTCAGTCCTCTGTGTTTCTCTGGGTCTCAGAGTGAGCCCCCAAGGCCCCCCTGCCTGCCTGGGATGGATGTCAACTTTGGGATTCAGAGTAGACAGTGAATCTCTTTGTGGTTTACTTCCTCTTGGAGGGATGGTCCCGTTCGGAGGAGCTGCGCAAGCAGCCTGGTGTCGGGGCAGGGGCTCTTGCCCTGGGGGTTTGCTGCCCCAGAGTCCCCCTGCTGGATGCGGGAACTGGGAGCCGAACCATCCGGGACCTCCGTCATGCCATTCACAGTAACAATAAGCTGTTATGTGTTAACACAGTAACACATCTTTAATGAAATAGCTTGTTTGCCAAGTGGACAAGCAGTCAAGGAGAAGAGCGGCTTGTTCTGCGATTGTGGCTCTGGCTGCTGCCTCTGCCCCTTGGTGGAAACAAGAAGAAATTCTGTGGCCTCCAGTGTGCTGTGTCATTGGTGAAGGGACATAGGGGCCCTCAATACGGTGGCCGATGCAGCGTTCTGTGAGATGAAGCCGCCCCTTGGGGTTCCCTGTCCGCACGTTTCAGGTTGTGGTTAGAACTGAGCCCACTTCTCTGAAGGAAGACTGACATCCTTGTTCTTCAGGAACCTGCTGTTTTCCCACATCGGGGCCGCTGGTCAGCGGGTGTGGTGGTGTCCCTGCGGAGCACAGGGTGCTGGTCCCTCACAGATGTCGGGGAAGATGTCACTTTGTCAGAGGGTACACAGCTGCTAGCACCGCTGCTGCTCTTCACTTTTGGAGTTTGGACAGAAAACCCCCATGTTTTCTCAGAATCCTGAGGTTTTCGTGCATCAGCATCCATGTCTCAGGGAGGGTACTAGTGGCCGGCCACGACCGTGGGGCCAGAGGTGTGGTGCAGACTCCGAGCCCAGCAAGCCACTGCTGGGGACGGCTGCTCAGGGTGGACGCAGAGGCCGTGTGCGTGGAGGGCGCCCCGCCTGGGACAGGCCCCAGGGCAGAGCACTATGAAAACGCTCGCCGGTTTGTCGTGTTAATGTTTGACCATTTCCCAGAACTGTGCACATGCCATCCCGAGAGGTACCCCCTGCCTCCGGTGGACAGCTGGCTGGCTTCAGCCCTGGGCACCTTCTCTTGGTTCCGCAGAGCACAGACAAAGGTTTGTTGGCCTTGTTTTACAAGTCTTACAGCTTTCGGGATGCCCGGGTGGTTCAGCAGTGAAGTGTCTGCCTTTGGCTCGGGGCGTAATCCTGAAGTTCCAGGATGGAGTCCCACATCGGGCTCCCTACATGGGGCCTGCTTCTCCCTCTGCCTGTGTCTCTGCATCCCTCTGTCTCTATCTCTTTCTGTCTCTCATGTTATTCAAGAATATTCATAAATAAAATCTTAAAAAAAGTCTTACGGCTTTCTAGGAAATTGTTCGTTAGCACTTCACTTTTTGCCCTTGGTTATAAAACTAAGGGACCCAGTGCAGCGGTGCTATGCCAGCAGGAGAAGGTAGGTGCTCGCTTCCAGGGGCAAGGTTGCGGCGACGCCAAGCCTCTGCTCTGAGCAGGCGCGTGTGCTGCTGTCGACCACGGTGGCTCCTATAACTAAAATGCTGTGTTTGTGTATGTTTGTGTGCCTGCTCCAAGAGTCAGGAGTCCATCAAAGTGACTTTCCTCATGTGGGACCTATGACGTTCATTTCAGAGTGGTTCAGCCGCCGCGGCAGATGCTTGCGCAAGAGCTGCCAGATAGCCGACCCGGAGAGCAGCCCGGCCCCAGTGGACGGAAGCGACAGCCCAGCATGTCAGAGACAATGCCGCTGTACACGCTGTGTAAGGAGGACTTAGAGAGTATGGACAAAGAGGTGAGGCCCGCGGGCGCCAGCGCGCCGGGGGCAGGGCGCCGACCGTACTCACGCACCGCCCTTGGTGTCCCAGGGACGCGTCCACCAAGACATGCGGCGGCCTTGAGTGATGCGTCGGGGCATCGGCAGCGCTGGAAAGCCCAACCGCGACTCGCCAGTGGGGCCGACGGCCAAGACCTTGTCTCCGTCATTGGCGAGGGTCCGGCCTCGGGCGGGTGGGGCCAGGGCTGCCGGCGGCCTGTGCTGCCCAGTGGGACACCCTCGACGGCCACCCACCCAAGTCACGGCCAGCAGCCCACTGTAGGATCTTAGCTCCTCCGCTAAATAGTTTTAGGGCTCATCAGTGGGGTTTTGTTTCTTCATATGCTTAGTGGTGGGAATAAGGATGATGAGGCCCTGGATTTCCTTTGAGAACCAAACCACACAGAGCTGCAGATATTTTTGTAAGTCAGTCTGTTGTCTGTCTCCGAGTCATCTTCAGAGATGACAGCAGCTCACATGTTAGCCTGTCCCAAGTCCCTCATGCCCTGCCTAGGTCAGCACCCCTGAGAAAGAGGTCCTCCCTGTGGGGCTCTCCGTTGGTTCACCGGGGGTTAGTGCAGGAAACCACCTCATGCATCCAACTGAATATGGCACCTCCTGGGCACTCCCAGCCAGCCTCTGCCTGGGACAGAAGCTGTGCACTGGCTGGTGCCATGGCGGCCTTGCTTTCTGCTCCAGCACCACGCTCCATGTCCACTGCCACCGCTGGGAGGACGCATACAGAGCAGAACACGTTGCAGTCTATTTTCAGCAGCAGCAGGAAAACGTCAGTGGTTCTCCTCAGCACAAACTTAACCAGCAAGATGCTCATTGACCTTATGACAGTCAAACCCTGTTTGCAGATGGGCTTGGGTTCCTTTTTCTGCCATTTTTTAAACATCTCGCAAGTATGTGTGCTGGTTTTTGTTTCATAAAAATGTCTTCTCCAAAAACATTTCCACAGGGCTACTTCTTTCTGTCTGAGGAAGTGGCTGGCCCCACAGGGCCCAGGGAGGAGGGCTGCCTGCACCTGCCTCCCTGCCCTCCTGCCCATCTTGCAGACACACACTCCAGTGTGTCAGGTGGCAACCCTGATTTTGTCACTTGTTCCACGTCAGAGGGTTTTGGAATCTGTGAAATAAAAGCATTAAATGCAACTTTTCATCACTCTGAGGAATAAAAATAAGCCTTCAAGCCTTCCATCTGGCTCCTCAACCACAAGAGGTATGGAAGGCCGGAGCAGCCTTAGACTGTGGATCTGGCGAGCGCCGTGCCGTGCTGTCAGTGGTGCAAGAATAGAGGTCCGGGTCCCGTCAGCCCTACCAGGGAGGCCACTGACACTGGTGTCCTGGCCAGTGGCAGCAGCCGCCAACCCTCCACCCCAGCCCCTCCTCCCAGATTCCTGGTTCTTGGGAAGCATGGTGGGCCACAGACTACAGGGTTTAAAATTGGAAGCTGAGAGGCAGGGACGCAAACATGCACGGCCTCACACGTGTATTGTGGTGTCCCTCCCATCTGCAGTTCTGTTTGGAGCAGAAAGGGTCCCTGGGAGCTACGGCAAGTGGCCGAGACTGGACAAACAGTCCATCTTCCTAAGAACTTAGTAACACCTGGCAGTGCTGCGCACTTGGGTGCTAGGTGTGGATCACCTGGAGGCGCAGCAGTGGTGGGTGGTCTCAGAGGAGCTTCGTGTCAGGTTACATGGGGATGACCTGGACAGAGCGTGTCCTGACAGGAGGAACACCCAGGTGTCAGAAGATGCCATGGACCATGCCCACACGCCCAGAGAGGTTGTTAGAGCACCGTGGTCCAGGTGGCAAGAGATGCTTCTCGTCCCTGCGGAGTGCTGGAGAGCCGACACACAGCCTCTATGACACTGGTCTTGGGCCCCTGCCCTGTGAGCTTGAAGAAGTGACGCAGTCTTGCATCCACTTCGCTGTCTCATGAGATGTGCCACACTCACACAGCTCTGGACCAGGAGCAGAATCCTAAAAGGAGGGAGTAGGACAATCATTCTCCACATGCAGCATTCAGAGAGCACCCCAGTCTGCAGGGCGGTGACCCTGAGGTCGTTCACCAGAGCAGAAGGAAAGGAGGGTGAGGCTCGTAGGAAATTTTGGAACCTTGGAAAAGAATCCCAGGAAGTGTCCAAAACCTTTAGCGCGCTGCGATAGAAAGGGGCCATGGTGCACTGGTGACATGTCGGACTGCTCATTTTCTGGTGGCCATTTGGGTGGATTGCTTTTCCAGAGTCCTGGATTCTGTAGACATGTGTACACACTGCAGACTTAAGGGGCCACTTTTCTGCGTTCATTTGTTGGATTTATCAAGAACATTTAATTGGATAACAAAATGTTTTCTTTATGAGCTCCTTCAGTGGTGGATCTGCCAAAAACATCTATTTCAAATGCAGTTAAGTTCTAGGAGTTGGAAATCTACCTCAGGACACCCAGCATGATTCGGGACACAGCAGGGGCTCTCTCTCAGCACAGTAATGAGGGGTCCTGGGAAATAGGATGGAGCAACATGAGCTCCTGACCTGTGTTACTAAGGAGGTCCCCATGCTGCCCCATGCTCCCCTATGCCATGTGCTCCCTCGTCCCCCCCCGTGCTCCCCTGTGCTCCCTTGTGCTGTGTTCTGTTGTCCCTCTCTGCTCCTCTGTGTTGTGTCCTGATGTCCCCCCCCATGCTCCCCTGTGCTGTGTACCCCATCTCCCTTGTGCTCACCTGTGCCGTGTCCTGACGTCCTCCCTGTGCTCCCCTGTGCCATATCTTGATGTCCCCCATGCTCCCCAGTGCTTCCCTGTGCCATGTCCTAACGTCCCGCTGTGCTCCCCAGTGCTCCCCTGTGCCATGTCCTGATGTCCCTCCATGCTCCCCTGTGCTTCCCTGTGCCGTGTCCTGACATCCCCCCGTGTTCCCCTGTGCTCCCCTGTGCCATGTCCCCCATGCCCCCTACTGTAGTTGGAATTTTTCAATCTGCCTCCTCAGGCTGCGGTCAGCATTGACAGGTGCTCCACAGCTGGGGTGTCCAGAGCATGTCTGTCAGAGGCCCTTTGTCTGGGCCCAGACACCTCTTCTAGCCCCCAGCAGGCAGCCCCCACCCTACACCCCCCTGCATTTCTGTCTCTCCTTCGTTCAGCTGCCAGGGTTCTCTAAACGCAGCTCAGCTCGTGTCACTGGAGGTACCGCTCACTGGTGACAGGTACCCTAGGGGCTGTGTGGCCTGCCTTAGCCTATTGTCTTTGTGCCCCAGGCATTGCAGATCCGCATCCACCAAACTAGGGTCCGAGACAGCCCGCCCACCACCACAGTCCCTGTGCATGGCTCCATTCTGCGGGCTTGGGTACCTGCGGCCAGCCATGCCTTGGGGTCAGGTCCCTTGCAGTCAGAAGGTCAGTGGCAGCCTGACAGTGAATCACATGCCCACGTCGTTGGCCCCTTCGTGTCCCTGCAGGAGGAGGAGGAGCCGGGCTGCGTGGTGAGATGTGGTACGATCTCTGAGAGCGGCCATGTCTACACATGTTAATGGCACGTCGTTGGGGTCGCTCTGTTTCAGCACCAGTTACTGGTAACCTTTCCAGATGCACATGGATAGGGTTCAGGCGTCCCTGGGGCTTTGGCCACGTGCCCCACGGATAAGGGAGGGACTGCTATGTACGCACGTCTGCTGTGATTATTTGTTTAATCACGTCAGTGCCAGATGGTTGTACTTCACGTACCATGGCTCACACACAGGTGAGCGCCGTGACCTCAGCATCTGCCATGGTTCAGACAGAAGTGATGGGGGCGCCAGCCCATATGTTCACACCATGGGCAGCAGGTTCCATTTCCACCATCATGTGCGAGATGGGAAGCCTTATTTTGTTGTATGGACGCTTCAGTTCTGTTGAATTGATAGGTTTGTTTCTGATGAGTAAGCGCTATCTGTAAGCATGGTGAGCTCACCCCTGGTTTCCTGCCTCCCTGGGGTGATACCTTTCTTGGGAGGAAGTGGGGCCTCAGACAGGGGTGCTGCTGTCTGGAGACTCACAGGTGGTCCCGTATGAGCTAACCAGAGCACCTCAGGGAGCCACATGGCCCCGAGAGTCTATCCACATGAACAGTCTCATTCACAGTACTGGCTCTGGAAGGGTCCGCCTGGGGCTGGGAAGCCGCCAGGGCTGATTTCAGCCTGGTACCACACCCTGCCATGTGCACCCTCCCATGTGCTGCATTCAGTGTGAGACTCCTGCATTGGGAGCATCTTCGCAGAGCTGCTTCTCCTGGCCCTGACGGCAGGTCTACCCCAACTGGCAGCAAACACTATTTTGCAATTATATTCAGAATAAAACAGGCACATTTTCTATTGGCTTCAAGATGTTGAGACAAAGCAAGTATATTCCAGAAGCTACCATGGACCCAGCTTTTGGGGGCAGTGGGTAGCACAGGTGTGGCTGCAGCACCGCTTGAGTTCGTGCTTCTGGGTCAGGGTTGTTACTGTTCAAAACACGTTCATAATGTTTTGCCCAAATTATGGTTCTTAGGGTTAATAGAGTCTTCAACCCTGTGTGATTCTTCATCAGGTGTCACCTCCCAGAGGTGGTGGGTCTTATTGTAACACCACAGTGTTTTCATGGATCAGGGTTATTCACATGTGTTTACTTTTTAGGCAAAACACAAGAAAAGCACAGAATGGAGTACTCACTGTGTTTGTTCCGAGACTGCTGAGCAGTTTTTGTGGTGAGATGTGTGGGCCGTGGTTCTCCCTTTCACGTTAAAGCCGACAACAATCTGTTCTGAAAGTGAAAAGGTTAATATCGTATAAAAACAGAGTGTGTGCCTGGACTCAGTAAGTGGAGTGTTAGCGTAAGTAATCCAGAGACCCAGCAAGCCATTCGCCTCACATGTGTTGACGTGCAGGGAAACATCACAGTTGGGAGAAAAGCAAAGCGGCGCCAACCCGCGTGCTGCCCGGGGGCTCCCCCACAGCCTCCCCGAGCCTGCAGCTAAAGCCCTCAGGATGGGAAAAGCAAGGCCGCAGGGGCGCCTGGCTGGCTCAGTCCATAGAGCACATGACTCTTGACCTCAGGGTCATGAGTTCGAACCCCATGTTGGACCTACAGCTTACTTAAAAAAAAAAAAAAGAGAGAGAATTTCAGAAAGAACCAACGAGCAGACAGGTCCCTGAAATTTCAGTCAGTGTGGGTGTGGCAGGGACGGCAGAATGGGCATGGCGGTGGGTTTCCTGGCCCTTCTCCTGCACCCAGCTCTGGGCCTCATGGAGGTGGGGGCGTCTCTTGCCAGCTCTGCTCTGGGCCGGCCCCTGTCGTGAAGCTGTGTAGCCACTGTGGGCAGGCACCCAAGACATGGAGGCTCTGCGGCCCAGAGAGGACGGAGGTCCCTTTCTCTGCCTCTCTGCCTCAGTACCGCGCAGCAGCTCAAGGAGCGCCCCGATTCTGTGCAGGGGCTGACCCAAGCCTCAGGCTTACTTCATAAACAAATGTGGAACAGATGGCAGCACCATGGCGCTGCACATAGACAGTGAGGCAGAGTGTGGCCTTACCTGCCCGTCCCAAGCCAGGCTGGCCGCCTGCTGAAACAAACACCCGCATTCTCCAGAGGTTCTGAGAGGGTGTGACGTGGGAACTGTCTAGGCCCGATCTGACCACCCTTGACGGCAGGGTTCTGAGACCAGCGCTGCAGGAGCAGCTCAGTGGCTGTGCTCCCTGGTCAGAGAGAACTGCATGTGATGAGGCACAAGCAGCAGGAATTTCGGAACTGAGACAGACACGCTCACCCAAGTCGCTGACAATCGCCCGACACGCCCCTGCTGAAGCGGAGGCTGCAGAAACCACCCTGAGGACGTGCAGGACGTCCAGCTCAGGATCCAAGCTTCGACGTGTGTGTCGTTGGCATCCCCAGACAGGGGCAGGACATCGCCATGGGGCAGAGACTTGGACAAATGACGACTGGAAACCACCAGAACTTGGTCACAGGCATAAATTTATAGGTTTCTGATGCTACAGACCTGTCTGGCCAGTCGTAGAATTTCAGGAAAGTAGCGTGACCTTGTCTACATGCCATGTGTCCTCCTAGCTCCCTTTTCCCCACAACCACAGCAGGCCATGGAGAGCGGGCTTGGGTCTGAAGAAGGCCCTGAGCAGCAGGGGCTCTCGTGTGCATGTCCAGAGAGCAGATCTCCGGTCAGGGCCACACGGACGGGGCGCACGGTGGAATTCAGTTCCATTGCCATGGGGATGCCCAGAAGAAGCGGCTGGAAGATGGCTGAGATGCAGCCATGCCACAGAGTCTCCTCCTTGGCGTCGTGAGCGTGTTTGATGAGCAGGAGGCCCTTTCAAAGGCTTTCATGGCTCTCATGTTGGCCTGAATATTTTCCTCTGTGCCCTCAGCCCTCTGGGCTGTGGGGCTGTGCCATATCCTGTGTGTGCAGCCTAAGCAGCCTCGTGGTCCTGCCAAGTGGACTAATCAGGCACCGACATTGGGCAGGGACCCATGGATCAGCCACAGATACATGACATTCAGGGATTTACATGGGTCAGCAGGCTTCCCAGGGAACCATCGAGGGAATTCCTATGTGTCTCAACTTAGTGTTGTGTTGGATTTTAGGAAGCATGCAGTTCTGTGGTTAATCATGGATTTTCCAGCTATTTTGAGATAATTCATATGTATTGGCCTGTAGAAAGAAACCCCTTGAGGTTGAAGATAATACATGCAAACAGCATTTTAACAGTAGGAATATGAAATAGGGACACATGTCCTAATTTCTCCTGTTCTAGAGCACCAGTCCTGCGGGCTCGGCCAGGCCAGTGAATGCAGGAGGCCAAAGGAACCGTGGCGAGCCAGCCACCTTCCTGCAGCGAGGGCCACCTGCACAGGTATCCGAGCGTCCTCTCCCAGCCTGCAGGCTTCCAGGCCACTGGCAGCACAGACAGCGGGCAGGCTTTTCCTCAGTCTTATCTCTGTCAAGTTTACAGGTCCGGGTAGACCGGGCAGCACTGCCTCCATCCCTTTGTTCTGTGTCCTCCTTGGAGAAAGGAATCTTTAATGCATCTAAACACAACTCCCATTTTATCAAGAGAGGAGGTTGCCTGCTAAAGACCATGACTGGGAAGTCTGCTTGTCTAGCCCATGAGGGCCTTGCACTCCTGTATCTGGTGTCCTCCATGACTTCAAGTGATTTGTGTGCACGTGTGTCTGCACAGGCACTCCTCCATCCGACTCATGACCATCCCATGTCCCCAAGATGTAGGGTTGTCTACACCTGACCTCAGCCAGGTTCATTTCTGCCAGTCCTGAGGAGACTACCCCAAGTGTAAGGCCCCCTCTCTGTGGGGTCTTCCCCAAGAGCACCTGGCTGGCGGGTGAGGCAGATGGGGATCCTGCACCTGTTCCCAGCAGGGCTGGGCTGCACACCCCGGCAGCGGGGGGGGGGGGGATCTGTTTCTTCTCTTCCTGGGCCCCCTCGGCTGCCTTGTGTCTCCGCAGGCAGAGGCTGTGAGGAGTCAGGGATTCTCGTGCTCCTGCGTCTTCAAGTGAGTTGATGGGAACGTTTCCCGGTGCTTTCACTGTGATCCACGTTGGCCCTTTGAGAGGTTTCAGGAGTTAGTTCCATATAAAATGAATTTTGTTTTTCTGTGTACGTACTTGCTTTTAGATTCTTAAGATTCTAAAATGTTTATCCTAGTATCTTTTAAATAATATTTACAGAGTAAATAATTCATTTTAGATTACTGTTTTTCAAAAAGCCCAGTTACCTTTTTGTAAAGAAAAGCTCTGGAAAGATGTCTCTTTTTTTCCTGAAACAGTTCCTTTTTACGTGAGTAAAGCAGAATGAGGAAGACTAAATTTAAGTGTAATTTAGATACAGCCAGATTTTTATGTGCATCCACGATGTTAGTTTGGCTGTGCAAAATGTTTCTCTGAATCTTGCACACAGCTGGCAGAGTGAATATAACACGTACGTGAATTAGTGATCTGCCAGCTGGAGGAGCAACTGGGCTGGTCAGGGACACAGCTGACACAGCGGGTCACTTCGTGGTCTCCAAGAGGCTGTGACTGTGGACTTTGGTGGTCACATTTAAAATAACTGATTTTTTAAATTCTTTTTTTTCCTCTTGAAAAGGTATGATGCAGAGTTAAAGGCCTGAAGTATTTTCAGAGGAAAGTTTAATAGAATATTCTAATAGGTTTGCTCATCAATGTAGAGTAAATACAGCTGGTTGAATATAGTGGTGAAGTGTGAATGTGGTAGCTTCATAGAATTAACTGCATGATTTCTACTAAATACCTTTTAGCTTAGGAGCAAACCCGGTGTGTTACGTTTAAAGACTTTATGGTGATCTGATGATTATTGCTCTGCTGGCTTACCCGTTGCTGCACGGTTCCCATATTCTCACATACTTGGGAGTGACTGATGGTCTCAGGTCAAAGGTGCTCTGCTTGGGGCCCCCCTTTATCCACCAGAGGCTTTGTAACTAGATGTCCCTGCCCCAGACTGCACCTGGGGCCTGGCAGGGCAGGAGGGCACATGCTCAGCCCTTCCTAGGGACAGGCTGTGGCCGGCCAGCCTCGCTGGGAGGCTCCTTGAGGGGCAACACCCAGTTGTCCCTGGAAAAAAGTCCGTTTTTATGAGTTAAATATATCTGACC
Source organism: Nyctereutes procyonoides (assembly GCF_905146905.1). Taxonomy (NCBI): domain Eukaryota; kingdom Metazoa; phylum Chordata; class Mammalia; order Carnivora; family Canidae; genus Nyctereutes; species Nyctereutes procyonoides. The sequence continues at coordinate 463,740 of NW_026575082.1, read as the reverse complement.
ACCTTTCTTCCTTTGTGCATTTTGTGGAATACACTGGAAACCTGGTCTTTCTGAATTGATGGATTTTTTTTTTCAACTTAACATTTAAGGAGCCATGACATTCTGTGGTTCCAAGCTCAGAAAGCCTGAAAGCCGCTATAAGCATACCCTCAGGCTCCTCCCCTCACTGCGGCTGAGCCTCAGCTTCCCTGCAGCACGTGGCCTGGCAGTGGGGGGCGGTGCCCTCGTACCTGGGGGCTCTGGTCTTAGGTAGACCTGCTGAGAAGTGGATCAGCTGTAGCCTCATCTGTTCTTACCCAGATGTGCAGGTCACACCAAGCAGCTCTGACACTGCCTGGATCCACACACCCACCCTTGCCAGATGCCAGTCACAAGTGGGGCATCCCAGGTCATCACCCCTTGTCTGATCAGCCAGCTGGGATCAGGGTTCCCACAACCCCGAGGGGGCTCCATCAATTGCTAGAGCAGCTCCCCAACGTCAGGACTCACTCGCATCTGGTGGCTTATTAAGTCATGAAGAACAGGACACCAAGTAGATGAAAAGCCGCCCAGGGTGAGGTCCATGGGCTTCCGAGCGCAGAAGCTGCTGTCCCCGTGGAGTGGGGGTGGGCTGCCCTGCCAGTCGTAGGTGGATGTGATCAACCTGGAAGCTCCCCGAGCCCCGTACTTTTGGGATTCTGAGCAGATGGGTCATTGGCTCCATCTCCAGCCCCTCCCCTGTGGGGAGGACGGGGACTCCGGGCTTCTCCTGGCTGCTCTGGTGACCTGCGCCGTCCAGACGCCCACCTAGAGTTGCCTCATTAGAAAAAAAGATGCCACCGTCAGCCAGGAGCTCCTGAGGGCTGCGGGACTCTGCCAGACACTGGGGACAGAGACCAATAAACCTCTCAGTGCTTTGCATTTCTTTAGCAGTTTTACAGATCAGATAAACTTGTTAAATAATGATTCACTGTGAGATCATAAAAATTATGTTGACTTAGGAATTTTTGACATCAGTTTGGTGTTTCTGGATATATATTTTGGGGGGAAAACACATTCAGCTCTGAAGCATGGTGCCTAGGACTCACTGATACACATGTGAGTGTGATCATCTTTGCATTCCACCGTGCACCCTTTTTAATAAGCTGATGTTATCATCCTGGAACGTTCTGGCACTTCTCAGGCACTCATATGCTCAAGGATGTTATGGGGGCATTGAAGCAGAGTTTCTGAGCCTGGGAGTTCCCCCCTGAACTTCTGCCCTCCAGGCTTGGCCACAGTGACCACACCCACGAAAGGCTGCCCTGTGCTGCCGGACCCCCAGCCACACGCAGCAGGGGATTTTGCAATTTTTTTCATCACATACTAAGAACAGAGAAAAATAGCTATTTCACTTGTGCCAGGAGAGCATCACTTCTTGAGAAAACAGCATTGTTCGAAAAATGTAATTGGAGGTGCTAGAAATCCAGACCGAGTAGCAAACGTTTCTGTCGCACAGTGGGTGACCTCCCACTTCTTATGTTCTCCTTTTCACGTGATCTGTGTCGTCATCCAGGGTCTTTGTTAGAAGACCAGGATGAGTTTGAGGTCATGTGGAAGGCACGCCCCCGCCCCCCAAATCAAACATGGCTCCTTCTGACTGAAGGGGTGTCAGGAGGCAGCTTTCATCCCCCTTACTCTGGGCAGCTGAGTTGCGCTGCTGGGAGAGCCTGGGAGCCTCCCATGCTCCGTGTCCCATGCTCCGCGTCCCTTGGGCCCGTGCTGTAGGGGAGCAGGGAGGGCCGATTCTAGTGCCCATGGCTGTTAGTTCCCGTCACCCTCATGTGGCACGTCCATAAATGGTTCAACCTGAGGCCTGTGGGAGAGAACACACTGCCTGGACACAGCTGGGACCCCACCCTGAGGCTCCAGAGCACCTCCTAGAAAGCACATGTTCTGTGCAGCTCATTGATCATGAGCATTTTAACAGAATGCTCTGATTTTCACCATTAAGTTCACTAGTGCAGTAGCAAGAAAATCGAAAATCCCCATTAGAATTGTGCTGCTGAGAAGTGACTGGCCAGCCCTCCGCGTGACCTGCCCCTGGGATCCAGGAGGACCTGGTGAAGCCACATGGTCTCGTGGCAGCAGGTGGAGGGAGCAGCCCCGGAGCCTGGGCCTTCTTGGCTCGCCCTCACCCTCCCTGTGCACCTGCTCTGTGCCCCTTGGAGCCAGCTGCCGGGGCCAGGCAGCCGTGGACCCGGGACCCATGCGCCTGTGGTTGAGCCTGGGCAGGGGGTCATGCGTGTTGGTGCAGGGGCCAGGTCCTGGGACTTGTCTGGGAGGTGGATGTGTTCACACGCTGACTCTCTTCCTCTGCCAGGTGGATGACATCCTAGGAGAGGGCAGTGACGACAGCGACAATGAGAAGAGGAGGCCAGAGGAGGAGCGGAAGGAGCGGCCCCCACCCCGGGAGCCCCAGGCCACACCCGAGGCCACACCAAGCAGCGAGAGGACCAGGGCCGGCAGCCGGGGGCCCAGGTAAGGGGGAGGGGCAGGGGGGGACGTCTGCAGGTGTGTCACAGAGCAGACCCTTCAGACTAGCATTTTCAGAAGGTTTCACTTATGGTGACGTGAACTTTTATCACGTTTGTGATTTCAGTTATTCCTTGTGGAGATCTTTCTGCCCCTGGGCAAGCACTTTGTGTGTAGTGGGGTTAGTACGGACCCCAGGACAGTGCATGGCTGGCACAGCATGGCACAGCCCCTGCCCCAGCTGGTCTTCTCTCAGCTTCCCCTTCTGCCATGGAGCATAGTGGGGCCGCCTCAGGGCTCGCTGCAGGTCAGTGGATCAGGGCCGGCACACACGGCACACATGTGTGCCCTGCATGTGCTCCACCGTAACTGGGCTCTCCCTCTGTGTGGGGGTGCTTCTCTATATCCACTTGTCAGCTCTCAGCCCGTCTGGTCCAACCCTGGGATGTTCTGACAGGAGGAAACACTTCAGAAGAGCTTAGCTTGCTTGAGCAGCCCTGTTACAAACAGGATTGGGCTGGGATCAGAGCAACCAGTGGAGAGAGGGCGGAGGTTCCTGGTTCCTGTTAAGTCTTACTCTGAGAGGGGATGCCATGTGCCACTGAGCCGCGGAGCAGGAAGATGTCAGCCAGTCCCAGGGTGCTTGTGGACTTGCCAGTCCCGCGGTGGAACTTTCCAGAGCACAGTCGTCCTCTTCATGGTGGTGAAGTGCTGTCCAGTTATTTTAGGAGCTAACTGTTTGAGCTCTGTACGAGGGGAGGGTGAGCTGACACGATCATTGCACTGGGTTGTCTTCACCCCTGTGCGGGAGTCCCACCAGGGTCCCTGACGAGCTGGTGGGGTGGCACTGGCAAGCGCCCATGACACGTGACATCTTCTCACTGATGTATAACACACTCAGCTTCCGGTCTCGTGTTCTCTGCCAAGTAAAAGATTCCGAGCAGTTTTCACTAAGACTCAGAAAGGCCTGGTAGGAGCCCACTGGGAGTGCCCTCTCCTTGTGGGGACATGGCTGTGGGCGTGCAGCCAGCTGAGGCTTGGTGTACACCGAGCCCAAGAGGGCACGTCATGTCTCTTCATTTTCACCGGGTCGTGTCCCAGAAAAAACAGGCCCCAGGGTTTTGCTCATGAAGAGCATTCGCTCTGATGAGGATCGGGTGCCCGCCTTCTAGACTAAAAGCAGCATGCTTGGTCCCGAGGGGCCAGGTTTCCTGCATCTCCATGCTCAGCCCTGCGCAGGGACAGAAAGCCCAGCCACCCACTTGGGAGTACCCGGTCTTGGGAAGCATCTAAACAAAAGGTACCCACCCAGCAACAAGAAACTTGAAGTCCTCCAACATGTGGCCTGGGGGTCACGTTTGGTGGGGGCCGGGCCCTCGACAGGCGCCTCCTGAGTGTCCCGAGGCCAGAGGCTAAGACACTGAGGCTGAGACTCAGCTGGCCGTGTGGGATGCGCTCTTACCTCCTCAGAGCTGGCTTCCGCTTGTCCCCAAAGCAGGGACTCTGTCCGTGCTTCTCCCTGCCTGCTAACCCCTGCCGGCCTGAAACTTCCCCCATGGGGCTGTGTCGGGAGCTCCAGGGTTTCTCGGTGTGCCACATGGCTCTGAGCCCTACCACAGCAGAGTCAGGTGCACTGGCTCCCCGGCTGTTATCGCAGATGACAGGTTTGTGGTCCTTGTTTCTTTCTGTACCAGGGAAGTTGGCAGATGTGCTTCTCTGTGTGTATTTCACCCTTGTTTATGGATCGTAGGTGGAAGTGAGTGGTGATGGGAATGCGGGGCTGGCTTCCACATGAGCGTCTGGGTGGCAGCACCTCTTGCTGAGTCCATTCGGCCAAGCTGCTCTGTAGGATCTTGAGGTCCCTTGAACTAGAGAGTGAGTTGTAATGGAAGGAGGGAGGCAATAATTTATCTGTGGTTTGTTCTTTTTTTTTCAAATAACAAACATCAAATGCCTGTTTTACAGCACTTTCATTCCTCGACAGAGGGATAAAAAAGTTAAGTATGTGTTTGAAAAGCATTTGCTCAAACCAGTTGTCTTCAAGATGTTAAAACATCATGCAGACACATCATCATCACCACCATTTGCAGGTGGCAAGGCGGCTGGCGTGGACAGTGTCCCCAGGGTCTCACATCAGGACCATCTGTAACCAACGTTTGCTCTCTGCTTACATTTGGGTGGGAAGCAGGGCACTGTGGGAGTCAGGGTAAGGCTCTGTTCAAACTGGAGTCAGTGAACAAGTGAAAATGACAGCGTTTCTACCACAAAACCATTCATTAACTCATTAACTGCCAAAAATACAGCATCATGTAGTTGGTAACATTGAAGAAATCTGCCTGTAAAGGTTAATAACTGACATGCATCCAGGGTCCTGCCACCTGGCCACCTAGCCCCCTTCCTCTATCCACAGAGCAGCAGGTGGCCAGCCTGTGCTGCAGATGCGCGGACAGCTGGGGAGCTCTCCTTCCAGAAGGCTCCGGCAGTCCCACGGCAGCAGGTACACTGGCTGCACTAACAGTGTACCTGCACAGGCTGCACTAGCAGTGCTTTTTGGTGTTGGGTGATGAACTGCACTAGGGAGATGTGTCGTTTGCTGGATACAGTGGGGGAACATTGAAATCTGTACTGGTTGAAAATGAGCCTTGCACAATGGTTGCAAGCCCAGAAAACGGCTCAGGTGGCTGGGGTGGACATTGGGACATTGTTGTGACCCCAGTACATCCTCTCCTATGGAAGCCGGCAGGAGGCGGGAGCATCTCTGCTCACGTGGGCAGTAGGACATTCACGTGCTTCATGCCCTGTGGTAGCTGCGTGGTGTGCGTCTGTACCAGGGGTCAGGGCCTTGTCTCCTGTTTCAGACCCCTGTGTGCGGGGGTCATGCTCTTGTGCACACGCATCACTCAGAATTCTGAAAGGTCAGAGGTACTTATGGTGCCAGCCTGACACTGGGTGGTCATGTGGCTCCAGGGAGGGTGGTAGAGGTGTCGCTCCATGAGTGCAAGTGGCAGTGCTTGTTTCTTTTTTTTTTTAATCATATATATATGTATATATATATATATATACATATATATATGTATATATATATATTTTTAAGATTTGACTTATGTATTCATGAGAGAGACAGAGAGAGAGAGAGAGATGCATAGACACAGGCAGAGGGAGAAGCAGGCTCCACGCAGGGAGCCCGACATGGGACTCGATCCCGGGTCTCCAGGATCACACTCTGGGCCGCAAGCGGCGCTAAACCGCTGCGCCACCAGGGCTGCCCCGGCAGTGCTTATTTCTTACAGCACGGTGTCTGGTGATCACTTCTCACCAACACGACATGTAAACAGTAGCGGCACCATGGTTCCATCATACTGTCCTTTTCTCTTAGGGCTGTGCTCAGGCTGGACCCTCAGAGGCTTCCCCCTAAGAAAAGTGACTTTGCCAGAACAGCCAAGCTGGTCATTAGGCACACACCAGCCACCCTGGCCACAGAGAGGCCTGACCCAGCTGCTGCAGCACAGGAACCACAAGGCCTGGTTCCACTCAATGGAAAAGAGGCGGTGGAAGAAGCCGCTGGTGCACACGGCCCAACCTTGGAGCTCACAGAGCGACTCCCACATGACCTCCACAGGTGCACAACCATCGCAGGTGTGCTCCTGGGACCGAAGGACCGTGCAGGGAAATGAGAGCAAGTAGATGGACGATGCTGCGAAATGCAGCAGGGGCCCGAGGGTCGATGGGAACCACAGAAGAAAGAATTAGCAGTGTGGCATGTGTGCTCAGAGACATGGGGCCATGGTAAGCCTCCCACACGCCCACAGCGGGATCAGAGGAGCACGAAGGCAGAAGGGCAGGAAACCTCCACCTGGATGGAAGGCATTCCCACACGCCTAGAAAGTTCGACTCCACGCAGGGTCAGCCAGAGATCCACACCCAGACACATTGTGGTAACAGTGCTGAAAGCTGGAGACCGCACACATGGACAGCCAAGAGCACCTGCAGGACTGGCAGCCAGCTTCCCGTCAGACACAGCACATCCAGTATTGGAGAGGACCCCACAACCAGACAAAACTCCATCAAAAGTGATGGTGTGATGAGGATGTTCCCAGCTGGGATCGTCTCTGAAGAGAATGGGTTGCAAGCCAGAAAGACCGAAAGGAGCTGTCGTGCCCAGAAGCCAGGGACCTAGACAGAGCAGCATCCATACGAACACCTTGAGCACCGTGCGGGGATCAGGGAATCATCAGGCAGCTTGAATTTATACTTTTCTTCTTTCTTCATGTCATCGACACAAGGAGCAGTTGTGGACGGTGCTGTGTATGGAGTTGTCAGTGGGGCCTGTGGTGGAGAGCCGGAGCATTCACTAGTGACCACACACAGGCCATAGGATCAAGATGCTTGTAAGAAACAGGAAGTTAGAAGGTTTGCTTGATGTGGTGTAAGTGTGTGCGTGTTTTCTTTCTTTCAGCTTCTGTATAAGCTGTAAAACGACGTACAGGGTACGGGTTCTAACAGTGTGTAGCACACGTAAACACCCCAGGAATGACAGAAAGGGTGGCCCTGAGCTAAGGGCTGCATCCGTGCCCATATCTGACCGGCTGAGACACAGATCAGCTTGCCATCCATCCTGACGATGTGACATGGGGTAGCAGTGCAGGGACGGCTGCTGTCCTACCGTGTTATGGGAGACAGGCTTGCTTAGTGCAAAAGAGCGCAGCAAAGATGAACGGGCTCAGAGCTTCACAACCCTGCAGCACAACCAGTGTGAGTGGGCAGTGATAGAGACCAGCTGTCCGGCTCGCGACTGTGCTCCATGTGGTGAACGGTGCTGATGGAGCGAGTGGCTCAGCAGCACGTGGAAGCCGCATCGATTGTGGCAAGGCCAAGAGGCAGGAGAAGGACAAACAGCCTCTGGGTCCCCCCACAAGCCTGTGGGACATGCCGGTGCCAGGAGTCATGTGAAAATGCAGCGTGCCCATAGGGCCCGATACCACTGTTAAGAGGAGCTTGCACCATAGGACCCGTCCTCCTGGTCCCGAACAGTGCGACCCCCGCCTCGGGGTGGTGGTCGTGGGGTGCCCGCACTGTGCCGATAGTGGTGCCTGTGAGGCCAGGCCCTCGGGAGGCAGGGTGCAGAGGTGAAGGAGGTGCAGCAGCCTCTTGGTCCCCCCTGCGAGGGCATTAGGAGTTGTCTGGGGACGTCACTGTCAGGCTTTTCAGAAACTTGCAGCCACTGTGGTCCACATGGTTTGGTTTTGGCAAATGTCCTAGCCCAACGCCTACACGTTACTGTGAACCGCGCGTCGCTTGGTTCCCACAGATGCCCCTGCAGACCTTGCGGCCTGCTCAGGCTTCCCGGCCAGGATGTTCTTCAGACAGTGGGGGTTCCCTCAGTTCTTGTGAAGATTTGTGTCCATGGTTTTAGTGGCATAAACTTTCATCTGTGGAGAAGAGCCTCTGACCGACTGTCAGGCCAGGCAGTCAGAAGCCATGAGCACACCCACGGTGTGACCTGAGGAGGCACGTGGACACCCAACAGCACACGCTGCTGTGGCCCCAACCTCACACTCACCTTGTGTGCCGTGCGGGATTGTAGCAAAACCACTGAATCAAGTCAAGTATTTTATTTTTTTAATACTTGCCCATGTCCCAGAGAGAATGGTGTGGATGTTGTTCCGGGTCCTTCTGTGACCTGGGTAAGCAGGCCAGCAGTCCCCGCCCCAACCAGTGTCACGGGTGCACTCCTGCTGGGGCAGTGCTGTGTGACACATTCTCCATGGAGACAGTCGCCTGCACACGGCTTGGGACTCTGCTCTGCCACGACCCCTTTCTTGGAGGCCCCTGCAGTGTCTACTTGGTGAGCCTGGCTCCGCAGACCAGTTTCCTTTTCAGCCCAAGTGTGAGTGCAACACACCTGCAGGCCAACAGGAGGGTCCTGGTGACAGGGAGCAAGGAGCTGGCCTGAGGCCCAGGGCCCTTGGTCTTTATGGCCCATGGCCGGCTGCCTTCTCCACGGCCACTGCAATGCCCCGCACAGACCACAGCATGCGGCATGGTTTGGCTGCTGCCCCATAGTTGGTGTCAGGTGACCATATGGCCTGGGCAGATTCCCTGTGGTCCTGCCTGAGTCACTGGCTGCTCCTGATGTCCATCCTCCTGGATCCTCGTGGTGAGAAGACGCCCACCATGCTCACGTGTACCCATGCTTACTTCACACTGGGCACATGTTGGAGAAGGCAGCTAGCTACCTCAGTGAGCCTTGTACATAGCTGTTTTGTAGCACACAGGCCTGGCCATCCCACACACACGCACACGGCCTACACGAGACATGTGTGTTAGTTGCAATAGTGACCTCGTCAAGTGCAGCACTGCAGCTTCTTTCTGCCAAAATAAACCAAACTGTCCAGCACATTGAGGAATACCTGCTGCATGGGTACTGCTTGATGGTCATTGGTCAGATGCCAGTGACAGGAACCATCACATGCGTAATGGGCAACAAGCCTGAGGCGCCAGAGTGTTCCCTTGCATCAGTGGTTCAGGACAGGACCATCAGGGAGGAGACATATATGCGTTGGTGCTGTTCATGTTCCTGCTGGAGTCCACGCTGAGCATCGGATGATTTTCCAAGCTTTAGGTTTTCTCCAGATTCCATCCATTAGCATTTCTGTGCATCTGTGCAGTTGGTTTTAACAAGAAAATACAAATGCTATGTGTCGCACTCTTTAGTCGTTCACCGGCATTTATTAGTAGTCATGACCAGCAGACCTGTTTCCAATTTCTGAAATAATTTTTTTAAAGGGAGGGAGGGACACCTGGGTGGCTTAGTGGTTGAGCGTCTGCCTTTGGCTCAGGGCGTGACCCCAGAGTCCTGGGATTGAGTCCCGTATCAGGCTTCCCCGCAGGGAGCCTGCTTCTCCCTCTGCCTGTGTCTTTGTCTCTTTCTCTGTATATTTCTCATGAATAAATAAATAAAATCCTTAAAAATAGTAATAATTAAAAAATAATAAGATAAAGCCTAGCCCAAATGCACAGCACTGGACAAAGTGCTCTCAGGGGTCCAGGAAGAGGCAGGTCTCCCCAGCACTTGGCCCACAGTGGAGGCTGGGGTACAACAGGGCCCCCCAGGGCTGTTGCTCCTACAGTGCCCCTCTGAGACCCCAAACCGGCCCCTTGAGCCTCATCTGCTGGCAGTATTATTTTTTTTTTTTTAAGTAAATAGTGTGCTTTCCTAATAGCATCCAGGGTTTCAGATTTCTGGTACGGCCTAGCCGGTGTACACCAGCGTATACCGTGCGTGTGCTGCTGTGATGTGTATATGTGTGTGTGCACATGGTTGTTCAGGGGCTGAGCCTTGAGGGCAGTCCCTGCCTTGTCCCAGGAGGCCTGTCGGGGTCGTGTCCAGGTGACCCAGGGCAGGCATGGGACCAGGCCTGTTCCCAGGCTGTGTCCATGTCCTCAGCTCAGTGTTGCTGCTCCCAGCTGGTGGGGTGAGGTGTGGCTGCACTAGCTGACTACCCCCACCCTGCAGAGCTGCAGAAATGCCCACATTCTGGGCCCTGTGCTTATGCTGTCCCCAGGTGGGAGGTGCCCAGTGCGGCGGAGCCTTGGAGTGGAACGCAGGTGTCAGGTGCTGGCATGCACTTCAGTTTGTTGTCGGGGTGATTGGTTTTGACAGCCGCCTCATGGGGCGTGGGGGGTTGAGGCAGTGGACCATGTGATGGCCCCACCTGACCACCTGGGGAGTGCCTGTACGTCCGTGTATGGGGGTGGCGGAGCTAGCACTGACACACCTGTCCTCCTGGTGCATTGTGTGCTCATTCGTGTTTGTTCTTGCTGGAGCCCTGGAAGGAAGGCTGGTCACGGCGGCTCCCGGGTGGTGGGATGGGCTCAGACAGCAAGCCCGCCCGCCATCCTCAGTCACACCTGCCACACTCAGGGCCCGGCCCTTGTCTCCCTGCATCCTCCAGGGCTACAGGTGGGCTGTCACTGCTGGGACGCCCCTGAGCATGGGGAGCAGACAGAGCTTGTGCCGCGCTCCAGGTGTCCGAGCACCACATCCACAGAGGACATGGCGCACTGCGTGTGTATGTGCGTGTCCCTAGGTCCACGTGGGGTGCCAGTGTGTGGGTGCATGCGTGCCTGTGCGTGCATGTCGGGGCACGTGGATGCTGATGCCGGGGCGCGTGCCCGTGTGCATCAGCATCCTCAGGCACAAGCGTCTGACAGCCTGCGTCTATCTTGCAGAGGCCACAAGCGGAAGCTGCCTGAGGAGGACGCCGGCAGCGCATCCAGCGGGGAGTCCAGCGGGGAGGACGAGGAGGGCAGCAGCTCAGAGGCAGACGAGATGGCCGCAGCGCTTGAGGCAGAGCTCAACGACCTCATGTGACCTGTGGGGCAGGGCGCAGGGCAGACACCGCTCTATCCCTGGGGGGCTCCTGGCCGCATGGGCCCTCGCCTGAGGTTTCCTTTTCTCCGGGAAGACATGTATATTTGCAGAGCTCCACATACAGAAAAAATAATTTTGCAGAAATAGGTGTTTTTAGAGGTTTTACTACAGAAGGTCTACTTTTCTAAGGGACAGTGTCCTCGGAGGTGGTGTGCCAAAGATGTCACAGTGGCCCACACAGCCTGGTATGCAGTGGGCAGGCAGTACATGGGGCGGCAGCCAGAGCTGCCCCTGTGGGCCAGGCAGCGGGCGGGTGCGCGGGGCCCTCCTCCTCCAGGACACAGATGTAAAGTTTTGTATATCTATTTCGCAATTGACCCACCAAGCGGATTTCTCTTTCGTTTAATAAAACTCCTTTTTGTAAGCTGGTTCCCTGGCGTGCTGTGCAGCAGGAGCACGTCACGGGGAGCAGATAACCTAGCTCACCCGTCTAAGCGTGCCATGGCTGGCTGCTCATTGTCACACTTCCCGTGGGGAGGCCTTCAGAGGCGTGTCCCAGAGTGTGGAGAACAACGGAAGATTCTGTTCCCATGGTGATCAGGTTACGGGCACCCGACCCCAGATGACCCAGGACACAAGGTGGCTCCGACCCTGGCGACAAGCTGGAGAACAGGATTTGTCGTCCGCTGTATCCCCCAGACAGCTAGACGGCACATCGTCCCTGTCACTGGGGTCCCGGGTCTGACTCGCAGGCCCACCAGGTTCATGCAGCTCCAGTGAGAGCGGGTCCAGGGCCCCTGTGCTCTGGTTCCCTATTTCAAGCACATGGTGCTTCAGATGTGGCTCCTGCAGAGCCAGGGTGGTTTTGGTGGGAGAGTGGGTTGGGGCTGCAGGGCAGGGCCACCCCGGGGTAACGCTGACTGGGAAACACAGCCAACTCTGGCTGGGAAAAACAGATGCCAAATCATCTGTGCGACTGTCCCAAACGACGTCTCAGTAGGAAGTTTTAATAGCCTCAAACTCACTTCCCTGAACATCAGGTTTGAGAAGTCTAGTCCATAGGAGGGCCACAAGGAAATCCATGATCAGAGTTTGAAGAGAGAACTGAAAGTCCACACAAAATCTTTGCACAAGCAGGTACTAAATTTTAGACCATTAGAGACGTTGGAAAACCTGTAACTGGAAATTTAATGAAATTTTCCTTTCTTCCTTGGGAAATAGGATGTTGGAGTGGATCTCCTGTCCTGTCAGAGTTTTTTGTGTTTTCAAAACGTGACCCTACCCGGGGTCAGGGCCAGGGGGCTGCAGCCGCGTCCAGGGGGTCTCCACACGCCATGGATGTCACGCAGTTGCACACGTGAAGGGTGGGCTCCGTGCTAGGGGAATCCTATCTCTGCAAAACAGTTGGTTTAAAATGAAATTCGGCCCTGCCATCTGTGCCCGCCATGTGCTGCCCTGTGTGCTCACCTACTCACCTGCAGCCTTGTCTGAAGTGCAGCTTTTCTGTGTTGAAAGGACCACCAGGAGGGAAAGTCCCCAGGCTGCTGACCTCACTGTAGCTTAACATTAGTCTAATTGTGACCTTTTAACACATAGAAATCAAAGATGAAGAGAAATGGCTAGAATCCTGTCACCATGTTGAATCACGTTAAGGTTTCACTGTGCTGTTTTAGTCTGTGTGTATTATTAAATAGACTGTTTTAGAGCAGGATTGGGAAGGTACAGGCTTCCCATAGTCTACCGCCGACCTGTGACCTGTGTCCCCCAGCAGAGGCTTGTGTGTGTCACCATGACGAGCCTACCCTGGCATGTCCGTGGTGTGCATCCTGTGGTCCAGACATGTAATGTCACAAATCCACCATTGGGGCAGCATACAGAGTAGAGTCGCTGCCCTAAAAATCCTCGGCGCTGCCTGTTGCAGGCTGCCCTGCAGCTGGACCCACAGCCTGCGGCCCCTTCACATAAGGACATGCCCACCAGGTGCCTCTGTCTTCCTCAATATCCAGCACACAAAACCCAGTCTGCAAAATTCCTTAAGGCAGACTGCCTGGTTTCTTCAAAACAATCTAAGGAAGAAAACAGAACCGAGGGAAACCTAGTGGTTAACTCCCAGGCCGTGGCTTATTCAGGCAGCAAATCCCATGAGCTGGAAGCAAGACAGGCAGTGCGCCGTGGGTGCCCACGGGGTGTACCGCGTGTTCTAGATGACCTTCTTTAAGAGTTCCGGTTGTTAGGAAACACACTGAAATACAGTGTGTCTGAGACTGGCATCAAGACGACGACGAGGGAGGCAGATGGAGGGATGGAGCTCCTGGTGACAACAGCACCCCAGGTCAGTGGTGCCAGGTGGGAGCGCCACTTCCTGATGGACAGACAGCACGGACCAAGGCCTGCTCTGTACAGTGCCGCTGCACCCGGCAGGGCCAAGCACACACACGGCTTCAGGCACATCCCTGCTGTCTTTCTAAATCGGATTTGGGTTCATCTGTAGCAAATATAAGAAGGGACCGGTGCCAGTTTTCGGTGCTCATTTGGGAAGAAAAGGCTCCACGCAAAGCTGTGTGAGCAGCAGCTGCTCCCATGCCACAAGACTTGCCCCCATTTGGCTCTACACTGAGACCCTCTTGCCTTTGTTAACAACCTTGTGCCTCTTACATGTCTGAGGAAGACCAGATAGTGTGTTTTCTGAGCCCCCACAAATGAGAGAACTGGCTTCTCGCTGTTGTGTCCCAGGAAGGCCCCTGAGGTTAGATCTTCGCTGGCCTGTGTCCCCATGGGAACCTATGGGCTTGGTCCCACCCCTGAGATGCCACCCCACATTGAAGGTCCCAGCTCTTTCCTCCAGAATGCTTTTAAGATTTTTATCTTTATAATTGTTTTATTTCAGGATTTCTTTGGATAGTATGTCTTTCTGGACATTTTTTGTATAGGAACCAGTCTGCAGTCAGGAACGCTTTTTTAGTTTAAACTGTCTTTGTTGCTTTCTGCCACCTGCTTACTCTGTGTTTTTTGGAAAAACTTTCTCTTTCCTGTCACTTGTCATTCCTTTGTCCTCTGTCCTGAATTTTTGGTGGAACTTCTCCAGTTAGCGTCCATGCGGTCTCCAGTCCAATCCTCAAGAGGCGCAGCGCCTTACTCCTCCTGCCATGTCATCCTGGAGGCGGGAGAGCTTCCCTGCAGCATTGCCTCATTGCACCTGTTTCTTGTCACGTCCACCTGGCGACCCGCACCTGACCACCTCCAGAACCTTCCACCCCATGTCCTATGCTGTTGCTTCCTCTTAGAGCACCTGGTTCTTCCGAAGTTTTCTTCAAGTTCTTGTGTTTTATAATTTTGTAAAAGATAGTTTCTCTTACTCTGTTTTACAAAGATATTAGGGTTTCTAAGAATGCATTCATTCTCAGAGGAAGACAGATCTGTCTGTCCTCAGAGCACAGTGGTTCAAGATGGTATCACTATCCTGTGTTGGCAGCAAAAGCAGCCCCCTGACCTGTGGGCTCAGGGCTCGGGCTTCCTCCTCTCTGCCCTCTGAGCAGGCTTCTTCCCTGCTTGGGGCCTGTGCACATGCCCTTTGCTCTGCCTGACATGCCTGCCCATCTCCTGTGGTGCTTGGCACGGCCCTGGCCTTGGAGGGACTGCCCCATGTCCCCACGTTGTCCGTGTCCTCGCTCCACCTGCTGTGTTCTTGGCTGGCTGAGCCCCGTGAGCCGGAGTGCTGTTTGCTGGGCCGTTGTAGCTCCTGCACTCCACACACAACCTGGCTCCTAATAGAATCAGTGGAGTAAAGGAAGGAAGGGCTCAGTTCCCAATGTTTGCGGTCACGTCACGTGGTTGGACATCACTTCCTTCAGTTCATTTCTGTTTGGTGCCCCGGTGCCCTGTCGCCGGTGGGCAGGGAGGGGTGTGGCTGACTCCTGTGCCTTGGTCACCTTGACCCCTGTGGGCTGAGAGCAGGTTGGGGAAAAGAAAACTTCTACCTGAGAAGTTTTAGAAACCTTTTAAAAGATACTTTCTTTAATTTAGTGTGGAACATAGTGATACATACAGAAGAGTGTTTATGAAATGTGTGTGCTCTTTAAAGAGAAAGTAGACAAAATAGGTCAGTTGGGCACGAAAGAGAACAGGCATCCAGACGGCGAAGACGGTGTCCGCGGGCGACGCTTGGCAGGTAGAACACCCACAGAAACCCTCGGGAAGAGCGCCCTCCAAGGCTGCAGGGGCGGGATCCATGGTAAAGCCACTATTGTATTTCTGTAACTAGCAACGAGTGACCCAAAATGAAATTGAGAAAATAAATCCACCTACAATTACACCAAAAAGAATAGGAAGGCACGTGCACACCATGCACTGAAAACCTCGCTGGGACATGAGTGGAGGTGTCTGTTCCTGAGCCGGAGCACAGGCGGTTGTGGCGCTGCTGACACCCCCGGCTGCTATGTGGCTCCCACACCACCCGCCGGGGTCCCAGCACCTCGTGTGCAGACCCGTAAGCTGCTGTGGAAACATGAGCAACCCCCGTTGGTCCAGCTGATCCCAAGGAGCAGGAGTGGACTTGGCAGATTCACGCTCTGGCCTCAAAGCCATGGTGACGACAGTGTGGCTGCGTGCGGGGGCTGCAGTGGGACTCCCCCACACCATCCGCAGCATGAATGGAGAGAACAAAAAGCCTACATGGAAAAGCCAAAGCAGGGACGCCCCTGGAGGAAACATCTTTGTGGATCTCATGCTGTATCACTGATTCCTTGGGCACATCGACCAACGCCCCCACACGGGCAGGTCACAGACTTCATTGCAGCTACAACCTGGGCACTTCAACTGGTGCAGTCAGGAGAGCGAGGACCCACAGGAACCACATCTGGTAAGACCGGTGTCTGGAATATGGAAGGACTCAGTAAGAACCGCGTTGTCAAAGGGACCAGAGATGGGAGCTGATGGCTCTGCAGAGGGGATATACCTGTGTCCAAGCCCAGCGTAGCCTCCCACATGCAAGCTGGGCCACGTGGTAGTAAAGTAGGTCCATTAGGGTTGTGTTCTCGTTGATTTAAAGTACTTGGATTATATATTTTTTAATAATATAATGAGCTCCTGGGTGGCTCAGTAGGTGACGCATCTGCCTTCAGCTCGGGTCCTGGGATCGAGTCCTGCATCCCACTTCCTGCCCGGTCTCTGTTCTTCCCCAGCTGCTTGTTCACTCTTCCTTTCTCAAGTAAATCAAAAGAGAATCTTTAGTAAAAATACCACTAGTATAACAAAAAGACAGCGTGTTGGTGCTGTGAACAGACCCCTTACAGCAAATACATGTGTATAGCGTGTGACCTGTGTGCGTACAAATACATACTGTCGGTTCTGTGTCTGATTTTGAAGTGTAAGAGGGGAATCCTCTTCCTCACATAGCATATTACACATTTGGCGTCTGTCTGTGTCAGGGCAGGTAGCTCGCAGGCACCCGTGTCCTCGGTTCTCCTGTTAGGGGAACATTCCAAACCGTGTGTCTGTTCTGTTCTCTTCATAGGTGCTGCTTCCAGCTCCTGATGCGGTTGGGCTGCACGGGATGATCTGTGTCCTCAGTCACCTCACCAGGATTGGTCTTTAGTGAATGTCCTAGACAGAGCTGCCACTTCCCACACCCCTCACGGGGCAGCAGGGCCATGTCTGTGGACAGAACCTTCCAGGAGCCCTGCAGGCCACCAGCCTTCCCTGACCGTCTCCAGGACCTGAGTCCTGCACTCAATGGACTGACCTTTCAAATCCTGCCCTGTCCTCGTGCATGTGGATGACCAGTCATGGTCCCAAGACAGGAAGATACTCTCCTTCCCTGCAGGCCATTCCTAGATATGGTGTGGACCCCCAGAGTGCGGGCTGGGTGCAGTGCACACACTCTGGCCACCTCCCTGCAAGACTTGGGCACCTGCCTGGTCAGGCGGCATTTTCTCCACCCCGGGCAACACGTGCATACAGCAGGGGCTCAGTAAAGGCTGGAGAAGATTCGAGCTGAGTTGCTGAGCCACGGCCCTCACCCCACAGGGTTACATGCGTTGGGCTCTGGCCCCCAATGCATCCTGGGGCTGCGGGTCTGTCACAGATCACAGGGCTCTCGGGATGACCAGCAGCCGCAGCCCCACGACCCTGCTGTGAGCTAGCAGGGGAGCCCCCAGCACCCAGCACCAGCCCTGTTGGCACTTGGCACAGCTGCTGCTGCCCCATGATGCAACATCAGGCTCACAGGCCAGCTGTCTCCCTGTCTCTCCTCTGCCGCCCGAAAAACAAACACACCTCACCTCCTGTGTGCCTCGGCCAGGCTCACCAACTACCACAGAGCCCTCCATGTGGACAGGCTGGCCTATGGGTGTCCCAGAGCACTGCCCAGCACCAGCCACACACACGGACCCCCAGCACTGGGGATCCCCCCACGTGGGCCCCTCAGCACCCAGGACTACCCCCCCCACATGGCCCCCAGCACCAAGGACCCCCCCTGATGTGGGCCCCTCAACAGCCGGGACCCCCCCACGCAGGCCACAGCACCGAGGACCACCCCCATGCAACCCCTCAGCACCCAGGACTCCCCCCCCACCCATGCGGTCCCTCAGCACCCAGGAGTCCCCCTCACATGGCTCCCCAGCACTGGGGACCCCCCCACGCAGGCCCCTCAGTACCAAGGATCCCCTGCCCCCTCCCCACCCCAAGTCCTATGGAGGGTGGTTTCCAGGCAGCCTTTTCTGTGTCCTTCCTGGGCCCCAGGAGGATTCTCCTCCTAACCGGGCCGCGGACACCCAGAGTCAACACCTTGTTGCCTTCAGATGCTTTTAGGAAACGTCGTGTGGGGGCTCCACACCACCCAAGAGCAGTTCCCAGCCCACCCCACACTGGCCTGTGGGATCTTAACCTCAAGGTCTCCCTGTGGGGGAGGGCCATCTCTCTGTCCCCCAGGTCTGTCCCGAGCAAGCAGGAGCTGACTGGCCGGGTCCCTCGTCCCAGTGCCCTAGGGGGGCAGGGGCGGCAACATGCTCCCAGCCCTGCATGAGGGGACCCCAGCATCCTGGGCTGAGCGCTCATGCAGGGTCACCCGAGCTTTGGGGGTGTGGGTGCCCTGCCCCAGGGTTAGAGCTGTGCGGTGGAGAAGAGGTCAGCCCCCGGCCCACCCCCCGCAACACGGAGCCCGTTCCCTGCACCATTAGTGCCTTGTGTGTCCTCGTCAGGAAAACGGGAGGACGGAGAACGCGTGAGAGCCCCGAAGTGTTCGAGTGCTTATCAGTCTGTGCCCCTGGAGCCCCAAGACGGGAGATGGGGACACGGCCCATGCTTCTGACAGGCCCAGAGACACCCTGCTCCGCTTCAGGCCATTGTTACTAAAATGGTGGCTGGGGGCGCCTGGGGGGCGGGCCTCAGGGGTGTAGCGTCTGCCTCGGCTCAGGTAGTGATCCCGGGGCCCCAAGACTGATTCCCTGCATCAGGCTCCCCGCGGGGAGCCTGCTTCTCCCTCTGCCTGTGTCTCTGTCTCTCTCTGTGTCTCACATGAATAAATAAGTCTTTTAAAAAATAAAATGGTGGAGGGAGGGAGTGCAGGCAGCTGGCTGGGCCCTCCAGCGGCTCCCCAGGAGGGCCTGGCTAAGAACTAGCTGAGCCCGAGTCGGGCACCTCGCACCCCCAGGCCTGGCTGAGCCGCCACGGGGGCTGTGGCCACAGGCCCACTGTCCTCAGGAGCTGCCCTAGGGCCCCCCGACCCCCTCTTGCCGTTGCTGGATGGACGCACCCCGGACTCTAGCCCCCTGGCCTCCGTGGCCCAAGGCATCGGCAGTGAGGCCTGCACATGGATCCGGGCACCATGACCCAGGAGAGACCAGGCCGCCCTGCCCCGCCTTGCGTCACCCAGCCCCACGCCCAGTGGCCTCCCTGACCATCTCAGGCCCCACACCCAGCGGCCTCCCCCGTGAGTCAGGGCAGCTCCGTCCCAGCAGAGCTGGGCTGACAGGCCTCATAATGGGGAGCACAGCGGGACAGGAGGGTCCAGGGGCGTAGCAGGAGGGGCATGCACCACCATAGGACCCCTGGGCCCCGCCCACAGAACCGGCCGCACATCCAGGTGGCAGGACGTGGCAATCAGGGCCACAGACTGCCCCCCTCAGCCGGAAGGAAGCTACCCTGCCACCCACCGTCCCTGCCCACCCAGCCCCCGGGTGCTAGGCCCGAGCTGTGTCGGAGCACAGCCCCGCTCAGCGGGTGCCCCTCGCTGCTCCAGGGCAAGGGGCCCTGTGTTCTCACCATGTCTGCTTGCACGCGTCACATGCACCTGGGGGCAGCCGTTCCCCTGCAGCCCTGCACTGCGCACAATCCCGTGGCCGCAAGCCTCAGGTGCCTGCCACGTCCAGAGGTCCGGCCCTGCTGGGCGGCCCCGCAGCACCTCCACCTGGCGTGGCCCGTGAGGAAGGTGTGCAGAGTGTCCTGACTGATGCAGGACACGCCGTCAACACTCAGCACCTGTACTTAGTGCACGTGACCCTACACACATACTCAGCACGACATGCACACAAGCCGGCCGATGACCTGAGACACGGTTTCCCCTCGCACTCCCCTCACCGCTGTTCAGCTGTGGCCACAGCCCGGTACCGACCCGAAGACTCTGGCTCCTGCGCTCCGCCCACCGCGTGAGTCGATGAGGCACGTTCCCCACGTCCAGGAAGGTCACAGGAAAGGTAGGGGCGCAGCAGAACGTCAGGGCCGCTATTCCCGGCTCTCTCTCTCCCAGGCAACTGCATTCCAGGAAAGTCCATGGATTTCAGACTCGAACCTCAGGAAGGGATGTCCTGGTGGCTGAGCTGCTGCAGTGGAGCCTCAGGCTCAAGGTTGGGACTAACTGGGGGTCGCACCACATGGGAGGAGGGCTGGGGAAGCCCCTGCCCCAGGGCCACCCTGATGGGCCCAGTCAGCCCTGGGGACTCGGAGGCCCCGACCCACACCCACTGCTCGGCCTGCAGGAGACGGACAGGGTGTCTGCTGCCCCCAAGCCCTGGGGACACCCTGGCCTCCAGGGATCATGTCCAGTCCAGACCAGGCGGCCGGGTCTGTGGGGAGGAGCCAGCACCGTCCTTGCCCACGAGCCCTGGCCGGGCGCTAGGCAGAGGCAGGTGGGGTCTAGGCACATTCTTGGGGTGGGGTGGGCCGAGGGTCTGCCTCCCCACTGCCCAGCCCGCTGCCCACAGGTGTCCTCTCCACTGAAAAGGGAAGTGAGAATCTCGGCCACACGGTGTCATCCCCAGGGCAGCGGCCTGAGACCCAGCAACCCTGCCCAGCCGCCCTGACTGAGCTGGCCCAGCCCTCTGGGCAGCCGTGGGGACACCCAGCAGGCCCCACAGGGATAGCTCTTGGGAGGGGAAGGAGCCCCTGGGAACAGTGAGCGTCGCTTCAGAAACCATGAGTGCACAGCAGGGCGCCTTCCAGACATTCTTGAGCAGGGCAACTGGGCTGACAGCTCCTGCGCTCTGGAGGGTGGGGGGGTGGAGCTCGGCTGCCCTGCGGGGAAGTCCACTGGGCAAGACCCTGGTGGTCAGCATGGGTTCCCTGCCCCACGTCTCCGCCCACAGGGGATGCTGCACATGAGGACTGCTTCCCGCAAGTCCTTCCTTCTGCCCCAAATGGTCCTGGACACTACCCCCAAGCCCTGGTGTCCTCGCTGTGGTGGGGCGGACGGCAGCCCAGGACCCCAAAATATGCAGCTTTGCCCCCGTGGCACCCACAGAGCTCTAGGGACACAGAGTTGGGGCCGTGCCCAGCTCCTCAGCCCCGAGCAAACCAAGAAGGTTTGTTTCTTCCACAGGGAGACTGAGGATGTGGCCGGGGCACCCGGGGGACTCGTCTGCCTTGAGCTCAGGTCATGACCCGGGGCCTGGGGTCGAGTCCTGCATCAGGCTCCCTGCTCTGTGGGGCATCTGCTCCTCCCTCTGCCCCCCAACCCCCACCCAGCCTGCTCGCTTGCTCGCTCACTCGCTCTGTCTCTCAAAGAATCTTGAGCAATAGCATCTTCCCCGGGCGTGCGTGTGGCTGGCTGAGCAGAGGGAGGTGCCTTCACCAGTGCCGCGGCTGTGACACCGAGTCCCGTGGTGCGAGCCCGTCAGAGGCTCAGAAACCGGGGAGGGGGACCCAGAAGCTCCTTCACAACACAGAACCATTCCCGGGGGTGACATGCACTGTCCGCCACATGGCTACTCACACAGGCCCAGAAAGTCTCCACAGTAACAGCCATTTACAGGCAGAAGCGCAGGTCCCTGTGACCCCCATGTGCAGCTCACACACCTAGGTACCTCTTGTTTGTACAGCGTGACCTTGGTCATTGGGAGGGGTCAGCTCTGATTTGCAGCTCTAACTCTTTCAGGAAGAACGTGGCTCCTGGTGCACACGTGTCAGTGCTGTCAGGGAAGTGACCCATTTCCCACCTGGCCCTGGTGACAGGGCCGCAGTGACAGGGTCCCGGTGACACGCCCCAGCGTCAGGTCCGTGACAGGGCTGCGAACTAAGCACAGATGTCTGCAAAAGAGAAGAGATACAACTACAACATGAAAGTCACGTCTGAGGCCCCACAGGCCAACCGCCCCCCCCCCCACCAAGGGGACTTGTGCAGATGAAACCACACCTGTGATGTCACCTTTCCCTTCAATGAAAGTCATTCTGAAAACGTAGGCACAGACCAGAGCCCAGGACAGGTGCTCATCATGACAGGAGGACACGTCGGTAGGACAGTAGGACGCCCCGACCAGAGAGGAGGATGCCTCGGCCAGACGGGAGGACACCACAGTTGGGGCATCCCTGGGGAGCATGGAGCTGCGAGGTGACCTCACTCAGGATGTCACCGCACGTCCTTAATGAACAGAGAGCAGCCAGGGGCTCCCTCAACCCCCACATCCAGTGGAAGGAAGCAGAAGCTGCCCCCTTGGGCCAACAGGGCACCCATGTCACTGAGACTGCCCTGGAAGTGACAGCAGGGAAGGTGGGGGTGCCCACAACGCCGGTGTCCAGGTGGGGCCGTGTGGCTTAGAGACGCAGTTGACGTCTGTGTAGCTGACCCGGGGACGACGTCTTCCGCTCCAGGGTCCACCCCAGGACCTCCTGCTGCTCCTCCAGCCTCATCCTGTTGGGTCTCTGACAGAGCCTCAGGCCGTGTCGTGACCGGGACTGGGCGAGGAGGCCTGGTCACCGTCCCCCAGCCTGGGCCCCTCCATGTCCTCTTGGTCAGTCCCCGCTGTGCCATGATGGAGCTCCGCCGTGGCACCGAGCCCTCCCTTGTCCCCGCAGGTGGTGCCAGGTGTCCACGGAGCCGTATCACCCGTGGACCTTGGTGGCCGGGCGAGCGTCACCTGCCGGCTTTCCACTCCACCTCGTAAGCATATGTATGGGAGGGTTCCGGCCGTGCACACGCCTGCTGCCCACGAGTGACCTGCAGCCACTACCGCTGAGGGTTCTGCTGAGGTTCTCCCCCACCGCCAGGGGGAGCCTGTGCCTGGACACGCACACTTCCAGGGGGCCTCGTGGCGCACAGTCCTGGGAGATCCTCAGAGGCAGCGTCCAAAGGACAGACGCCGTGGCAGCTCTCGTTTGCTCTGAACACAGACAGCAACGCTGCCCCTCGTCCACCTGAACCTCACGGGTGCATCGGCACTGCATGAAGAGCCGCGTCGGTCTTGCAAGGTTTCCAGGACATCAGGCCAGGCTGCCCACTGCCAAAAGCAGGGCCTCACGACCACCCAGCCCGCTCCTGGCACACGGCTCCTCAGTGAGGAAGCTAAAGATGCACAAAGTGCAGACAGACGGACAGATGGATGCTCCCCCCTCCCCCCCAAAGCAAGCTTTCCTAAGGGAAGAGCATCTGACCTCAGGTCAGAAGCCAGAAAAGAGCCATCGTCATGATGGAGGGTCCTGAGGGGGCAACCAGAAGGGACAGTTAGGAGATGGGGGACAGCAGGCTCCAGCCTTCCTGTAGGAGGGGGAGGTGGGGGCGTCCTGGGGGAGGGAGGATCCTTGCAGATCCTCAAGGAGGAGGGAGACTGGGCCACTCAGAGGGCGACAGACAAGGATCTTCTTCTGTGTGTTTAGAAATATCAAGGTCACGTGCCATGTGTCAGAGAAATGATGGAGAGAAACATGCTGAGGATGACACACGTGCGGCGTACACAGCTTCCACGTGGATGGACGTGTGCATGTTGGCGGCACGACAGAAAAAGTATATATTTAGCAACAGAAAAAGGTATAAACATGAAACCCGCAAACATATGAACTTCAATCCTGTTTGCATATATTACACTATAAATACATACGTTCCCGCGGAGGGAGCTGGCAGCCCCGCAGCCCCACACATGGCTTTCACCCCCCACCCCACCCCCACCCCTGGTTTGCAGGAGATCCTCCCAGACTCTGTCGCTGCTGCAGCTACTCTGGGGCCGCAGGAGTGAGGGCTGGGGACCCCAGGGTCCATCATGGCCATAGGCTTCCTTCTGTGTCCTATCCTGAGACCCCCCAACACCTGTTGCCTGCTCTCGCCGCAGAGGGCCCCCCAGGATGGCACAGCAGCTCTCACCAACAACAGGGCCTTTTAAGGGAGGCAGAAGCCCGTGGGGACCCAGGGTCACCGGCCCAACAGGGTGCCTCCCCCACCCAAGGGCCTGCGCTCTTACAGCACTGACCTGGTGGCCTGAGGACCAGTGGTGTTGACCGGGCACCAGAAGTGGGGGCTGCAGGCCTCCGTCAGACCCCACGTGTCATCGTATCATCCCCCTGCTCCATGCCCTGACCTTGGCTCCCTCTGTCCATAGGCACAGCCCTGGGAAGCAGGCAGGGACAAGCCAGAGCCCCCGAGGCACGCCCCATAGGCCAGGGTGTCCTGGACGTGGAAAGCACATGGGCACATACCCGGTGCACCCCAAGGTTGTAAGCACCAGCTGCCTGCTGTCTGCTAACCTAGTCCTTCTGCACCCCACCCACTCCAAGGACGTGGCTTCCTGGGGCTCCCGCACCCCATACCCCACATCTCCATGTCTCCAGAGAAGGCCCTGGCACTGCGCATAGCCAGACAGGGGAGCCCGAGTGACCACAGAGAGCGCCAGGGGGGGAGGCGCCTATCAACGCTGTGGCCCACATGAGGGCGACCCCGAGGGGGCTGCTCTGTGGGGAACGGGCCCCAGACCTGAGGCAGGGGTTGAAGCCAAGACTGTGAATATGGGGAGTTGGTGACAGTGGGACGGGTGGCCTGGCCTTTCTGTGATTTCAGGGGGGGCAGAAACCAGGAGCCCAACAGCTGCTCCCGGCTGGGAGGCAGTGCTGTCCTCAGTTCAGGGGGGACGCGGTTCAGGGGGGACACGGTTCAGGGGGGACGTGTGCATGGGAAGTGCCCAGGACTCCGGATGTTCGGGCAGCTCGTCGAGTCTGCATGGAGTCAGGCTACGAGCAAGGACCTGCAGAAACAGGTGGGTCCCTGCGGAGGAAGGACGGCCTCCGTGCACAGAGTGCGTCTGAGAGCCCTGAGCCGGCACTCGGGATGCATGGGCCCGGGGAGGACACCCACCTGGCGAGGTTTAGCACAGGGGATGCCTGGCTCACACCATCGGGGACACGCGGAAACAGCGAGGCACAGACACCAGAGGCAGGTGAGCGTCCCCCACAGTGGAGTTCCCTCGCTCCCCATGCCGCCTCCTGCACTGCCTGGCCCTCTCTGCCAACGCCCCATGCTGCGCTCCACCCCACCCCCACCTGCCTCTGGGGCCAGGTGTCAGCGCCCACCATCTGGCTGTCACTCAAGGCCTGTCCTCCTAGGACCCGTCCAGTCCCTGTGCGGCTGAGATGTGGCAGCTGCTCCCACCAAAGGAACGTGGCCTGCAAGGTCTGCTGGAGGAGTTGTGGGGCGCATGCTGCCCTACAAGGAAGGGGGTCCTCTCCGTGGGTGTGCGGCCCAGGCTCAGGGGCTCAGGGGCCCAGGGAGGAGGCACCTGAGATGGGTGTTCGCCCCGCAGGGCAGTCAGCCCAGTGCGCGGTCATCACCCACACTGGTTCCAAACACCGGGGGATCAGGCACCTGCTGACACCACCCGTGCCGTCCTGGGTCAGCTCCCTCCTTGGCGATGAGGGGGCCTGCATCCCCGGAACTGTGGCCTCACGTCCCACACATTCAGAATTAAAGGAGGCGGCTTTCTTATTCTTGCTGCACTGAACAAAATATTCACTCAGTGCCGGGCACATGGTTCATACAGGACACACGGGGCACACAGGGCACACGGGACACACGGAGAGACGGAACACACGGGGCACATGGGACACACTGCTCTGCATGAGGAAGGCCCGTGTGTCAGAAGCTGTTCTGCGGGAGGAGAAGCCCCCGAGCACCAAGCACCCTACCGCCGTGCCTTGACCACGGGCTTCCGTCTGCTCTGTGCCCCAGTGACACCCTCCAGCAGCCGCCCCACGGCAGGTGTCTGACTGCATCCAGGTCAAGAAAGCCACAGGCAGAGGTGACTCGGACAAATAACCCTGTGGCCGTGACCCTCGCCTGGCTGTGGAGGACGTGGGGAGGGCGTTCAGGGGACAAGGACTTCAAGATGGAGAGGATTTGCATCTGGTTTTTTGTTTTAGCGTTTTGGGTTTTTTTTTTTTTTTTAAGGTTTTATTTCTTTACCCATGAGAGACACAGAGACACAGGCAGAGGGAAAAGCAGGCTCCATGCGGGGAGCCCAATGTGGAACTCGATCCCGGGACCCCAGTGTCACCCCCGGATCCCCAGGCAGACGCCCAATCACTGAGCCACCCGGGTGCCCCCGAGTCTGGTTTTAAATGCTCAAACTGAGTGCCCGGCCGGGCGGCAGGGGGCGCTCAGCAGAAGCTGGAGAGGGGTGCAGCCCTGTCGGAATCCAGCCCCCCGGGGGACACGCCCTCTGTGGCACATCCCTGGAGCCGCTGGGGTTTGGGGTGCAGCGCCCCAGGACTGCACCCTCTCCCTGGGGGAGGAGTCCTGCCCCCTCATGGCACCACGGGTTCTGCGGTCAGGGAGCTGCCCCACTGCCCTGCCCCGTGACCTGTGAGCTCCTAACATTCTTCCAGAATGTTCCCTTTCGTTCCGCAGGACCAGCTCGGTAGTGAAGGCCTCGCCTACACAGTGGGTGGAGCCAGGTGGAGTGTGGCGCTGCTTACCGGGGCAGGCTGCCCGCCGCCCTCCCGGAGGTGCCGAGCTCACCCAGGCCCTGTGGGAACCGTCGGACTGTCCCCAGCCTGCTCGGGGCAGGACCAGGTGTGCAGGTGGGGTCTGTGCGGCAGGACAGGCGGGGTCGGCGGGGGGCGGGGGGCGGGCGGCGTCCCCAGGCCTCCGAGGGTGAGGGGGCTGCTGGGGCCGCGTCAGGCTGGAGAGGCTCGAGAGCTCGGAGGGCACGATGCGGGGCATCGGCGAGGGCGGGTGGCCTCAGCTTTCCTGTCGTGATGGATGCTAGTTTCTACTAACAGCCTTTTAACGACCGCCCTGCTTCCAGGCGGGCCCAGCGCCCCCCCTTCCCCCGCTGGGAGCTTAGGGCCGCGGACCTCCTCCGTGCACACAGCCTGCTGCCTGCTCGGCCCCCATAGCCTCCGAGGACCCCGCCTTCGTCACAGAAGCATCTGCGTGGAGAGGCCGGGCTTCAGGGGCTGGGTGCACGGCCTGGGGCCCAGAACAGGTCGGCACCAAAGGCCCCGGGGGCTCGTCCAACTGCCTCGCTGCCCCCTCCCTGCCTTCTTACCCAGTACCTGTTTCCAGCTGGCCTGGGTCACCCTGTCCCCCCTACAGCCCCCACACCCCCTAGCCCTCCTCTGTGCCATGTGGGGGGCCGTCCCCCCTGTGACCCCCAGCCTCCTGTGCCCCCCTCAGGCCCCCCTGCACCCCCCACCCCTCTGTGACCCCCCTGTACCCTTCCAGCAGTAAGCAGATCACAGAAGGACGTGATCTCCCCAAGAAAACAATGTGTTGGGTGGCCAGTCACACAGACCACCCAGAGCGCCAGCCCCCAAGCACTGCGGTGGCCTCAGGGTGCTGACCCAGTGACCCGGTGACCTGAGGCCGCTGTGAAGGGTCTGAGTCCCGCTGGCCTCCTAGATTCAGTGTCATAAAAGGACTGCCAGACTCCTGCCTGGCCCGGGGTCGATGGAATTAGCCAGCGTCCCTGGCTGGAGAACAGAGCCAGTGGACCCGCTCAGCCCACTCAAGCCCCCAACACCAAGGGTTGGCCCTGGGTCCCAAGGCCCCATCACCTCCCCTGGGAGGCTCCCCCAGCGTGGGTCCCGGGGCTCACAAGCTCTCTGTCCCGCACACACCTACCTTCTCTGGGCAGCACCAGACGGGCTGCCTCCCGGCGCAGGTGAGCTGTGCTCCATCCACACGGGACCCTCCCCTCCCGTACCCTCCCGGTGCAGACCCGGCCGATCTGGCCACCTGCAGTCCTGGGATCAGATATTTTTGTTACGGATAACTGGACATTCCATCCCTGAGAGGTCTCGGGGTGCATGCAGGACACAGCCCCTGCACCCTACCACTCAGTTCTGTGTCTGGTGTGGGCAAGGACATCAGGCACACCTGCTGCTGTAATGAAGGCCATGACTCAGAAACCATGTGGCTCTACCTGGCAGGACCCCAAACACTGAATCTCCTCTCCTGCTCGCAGTCCCTGTGACAGTCACCTTCCGAAAGACCCATTATTATTCCCCACTGGGGGGGAGGGCTGCACTTCCTTAGAAGCCAAATGTTCAGCTTTATAACTTGGCCAGAGTCCAAATTGAAAAAAGTGGAAACAATAGTTTTTTTTGAGAAAGCAGGAAAATGTAAAGCTCGCAGCATCTGGCATCTTTCCACAGCTGCCGTTTCTGTGATCCCTGTGTTTGTTGTGGCAAAAGCTCCTACGTGGCATCTGGGGAGGCCCAAACGCCGCGCTTTCCCTGCTTGAAAACTGTAGGGCACCCTTCCATTTTGGGTCGTGTAACCTCAGGCTCGTTGGGCTGGGGTGGGACTTGCGCGTGACTCCAGAGCAAATCCAGGAACCAAGCGGGCAGGGAAGACGTTCTAGCCCCGGGCCTGTGCCTTCCCAGCCTCTGCGATGCCATGACTGCTCCCTCGATGTTTCCAGAACTTCGTATTGACCACGGGGCGGGTAAGTGAGGGCCCGGTTCCTGGACGCGGCAGGAACTGCGGGCACCGCACACCCTCCACACCCTCCTTTGGCTGCTGAACCTGCCCCAGCAAATGCTGGGCTCAGGGCAGGTCCTTGAGGACTCCCGGAGGCCCAGGCACTCACGGCCACCCTGTGCCAAGCAGTGCTTTCCCACAAGCCTCCCTTCCAACACCTGGCCACAAACATGTGGTTCCAGAGTCAGCTAGGGGTGTGGCTTCCAGGGGTGGGGGGCCACCTACTCCCCACCCCTCTGCTCAGGCCTGGGCCCCCACCTGTCATGCTGACCTGTGAGGTGCCCGGCACAGCACCCAGGACACTGGGCAACCTGCACACGGGTCTTGGGGCCCATCTGCCACCTCCTGGGAGCTGCAGGCCGAGCTCAGATGAGGGGGATTCTGACAGAGCAAGGGGTCCTCTGGCCCCTCCCGCAGGTCAGGTCCTCCTGCAGTGATGCCTGTGCGCACAGCAGGGCTGCTGCCCAGCGCCCACAACATGAGGATGAGTCTGCTCCCCACTCAGAACATTCTAGCAACTCTGTACTCTAGAGCCGCCATGATGAAGACAACAGTTTTGCTTTGTTTTCTGTGGGCTCCCTGTGGGTCTGAACACAGCGTCCAACAGGGATGGAATGACAGGGAAGCATCTGCCCCAAATCCCCGGGCTCCTTTGAGCTGCAGGGACACCAGAGGGACAGCAGAAAGGGCTCCCCGCTCGACCTGCTCACCCCACGGCCAGCGGTCACCTGACCACGGGCACAGAGTGGGAGTAAGGGCACCACATGTGCTCAGTGACACAGTATCTTCCAAGGGCCTGACGGAAAGTCACAGGTCGTTAGGAATCATCAGAAAGGCGTGTGGGTGGGGAGCCTGGTACAGCTGGAAAACGGCTTAGCGCGGATGCAGCAGACCAGGTGCGCGTGAGGGTGGGAAAGGGGAGCATGGCCAGGCAGCGTGTCGCCAGCAAACCCACCTCCCGCCCTCCCCTTGCTTGGCCCAAATAAACGAATTCAGAATGTAACCATCGCCACATCACCTCCCCCAGATCTCGACACCATTCTTGGTTTCCTCCAGAGAACCTGTGCTCCTGCCAGTGCCAGTCTCCATGGCACTGGGGGTGACAGACACAGGCCAACCTGGGGGAGAGGCACTGAGCCAAGGCAGGTACACAGCGAAGGGGAGTCCACCACACTTGCCTCCTGCCCATCACACCTGCTCACCTTCCCATCTCACCTGCTCACCTGCCCCATCATACTTCACCTGCCCATCATACCTGTTCATCTGCCCCATCATCTCTGCCTCCTGCCCATCACACCTGCCTCCTGCCACATCACACCTGCACACCTTCCCATCTCACCTGCTCACCTGCCCCATATTTCACCTGCCCATCACCCCTGCTCACCTGCCTCATCACCCCTGCCTCCTCCCCATCACCCCTGCTCACCTTCCCATCACCCCTACTCACCTGTCCCATCACACCTGCCTCCTGCCCCTCACACCTGACACTTACTTGTCTTTGGGTCTGTTTCCCATGACAGGAAGTTTTGCATTACACGTGATTGGTCCTTACCACACAGTCAGTGGGTGATTATGGAAAGTTCTGGAATGAGTGAGAAGAAATTATTTTACAATAATAGGAAATTCAATCAACAACACTGTTGATGCACACCACAGGTGTTTCCATCGTGGATGTAACCAGTCACTTGAGATTGGCATGTGCCCGTGCAGGTGAGCTGGCTGGCCACACCCCAGCGGAAGGGCACCAGCAAAGGGCACATCCACATGGGTTGTCCCAGGAAGGCAGAAACTAGCAGGCGAGGCCGCATTACCCCTCGTCTACCTGCTGGTGAATGAGCCTTGTCTGGGCCACCTTGGGTGCAATCTATGCTGCGTGCTTGTCCTCTGACAGGAGCCTCAGCCAGTACTATGCTAATTTTAAACGTGGGCTCAGCTCTGGACCCCATGTGAGAGGGAGGACTTGGGATGACTCAATGCACAGCCACGCAGATGAGTAAAGTGCTGGCACATCTTATGAAAAATGCTAACAGAACTGGAATTATTTAGCTTGGAGAAGAGAGGAGACCAACAAAGTCACCACCTGGAGCATCTCCCTGTTTGGCTCCTGTGGTTCCCACTGTGGGGGTTTGGGGCTTCCGGGGCGACAGGGGCAGACGGGGCCAGGAGGGGCTGCCCATCACAGGCCCACGGGCAGGGAGGGCATTGCCCTCCTGAGCACTGCCAGGAACACGGTTTCTGTCATTGCAGCAAAGAGCCAGTAAACCAGGCGTGGCGGGCTATCCCTCCGGAGCGTATCTGAGATGTTATTCAGCTTCCCCCACCGTGATGACCTGTGAGATGAAGTCTAAGGGGGGAACCTTGTTTCAGTCCAAAATATGGTGATTTTCTTTCACAGAGAATTCAGAATTTGGACATCATGTAACACCAGGATGCTCACATGGGGGGTCTCCACCCCAACCCCGGGACTCCCTCCCCCATGTCCTCCGCAGCCAGGCTGGGTCACGGCCACAGGGGTATTTGTCCAAGTCACCTCTGCCTGGAGGGTCTTGGGTACATGTGAGGGGCTGGGCAGCCTGCTGAACTTCCCGTGAGGCACAGGGCCCCCCAAAGTGATCCCCAACTGTGAGGGAGCCGGGCTGAGAGGCAGGCGTCCTGGGGATTGTGTGCTCTGCATGCCCCCCCCCCCCCAGCCTGAGCCGCCATGGAGCTTGTGCCTCTGGACACAGTGACATTATTCTGGGATAGAAATGAGACATGCTGGGCCTGTCGGATCCTTCCTGGGACTGTTGCCAGAACTTCCCTGCCCGGGAGGCTCCAGGATAAACCTCTGCCTGTGTGCAGTACCTGCAGAGAACAGACCAGGAGGATGGCAGGGTCCCCAGGACCTCATCTGAACCCCAACGTCAGGCCCCTAGGGCTGGGCGCACGGCCGGGAGCAAGTGGGTTCAGGGCCACATCCTCCATAAGCCCCGCCAGTTCGAGGAGGTTTCTCACCCAGAGCCCTGGCGGACGCACCTGTTGGGGCCACAGCATTTTCAGTACAGGGGTGAGATCCAAGTGAGTAAAGATGAGGCCAGTCCCCTTCACAGCACGCAGAGGAGGGAGGAGAGAGGAGCGTGTTTACAAAGCCTACAAGCCAGAAGTGCAGCGCCCCCCCTCCGCGCCACGCCCCCTTCCCCCCCCACTCCACCCCCCCCTCCTTTTGCACCATGGAGCATGGAGCTGGAGCTGGGAGGTTAGGGTTCCCCGCTGTACTTCTCTGTGCTCACCTGTCCTATGTCAACAGCTAGGATCCCTTTGCCTGAGAGGGGGACGGTGCAGTTGCTCCAGGGCACAGACAGTCCCTGAGTTTTCAGTGGAAAACAGTGGCGATGACCCACCCCCATAACCGCAAGAAGGTGGTGCCCTCGCAGCTGGGTGTCAGGATGCTGGTGCCCCCGTGGATCCAACCAACAAGACAGATGAGATGCTCGACAAGACAGATGAGATGCTCGCGGCCTGGACACTTGTGATGGGGATGCGCCAGCGCCCTGTGGCCGCCCCCCACAAGGAGTGCTGTCCTGCAGCTGGAGTCCCCCAGGGTCTGTGCCCACCTGTGCAGTTCTGTGGCCAGAACCCCAGGTTGTGTTTGCACCCGGGCCCCCTGGACAGCTCCAGCTTGGTGAACGCAGACTGTCTTCATCCGCTGCCCCCATCACACAGAGTACAGTGGTCCCTCCCACCACACGTGAGGCCCACAGCACCGGCCTCTTGTTCAGAGTGGCCCACAGGCCTCAGCTGGCCGCCTTGCCCGGGACCACAGGGCCCCACCGGGAGGAGGGCTCATCATCCATAGGTCTGGCCCTTTCCCATACGAGCTCTAACTGGGGCGATCCTTCTGGAGCGTTCCTTGCCTCTTCCAATAGGGGGACCCTCCCCATTCCCCGGGCACAGTGTCTGAATTACCAGACGGGCCAGGCCGGGAAGGGCAGGGATGGGGAACAGGAGAAGCCCCCCGACCCTGAGCCAGAGGACCCTATGCTTTCCCGCAGATGTGTCATCTTTGTGCTTTGAACAAACACAAGTATAACCCAGTGGCTGCCACGTGCAAGACGCTGTCCCAGACTCTGCAAGGGACACCGGGCCTGGTGGGAGGCCAGGCACCACACGCATGCAGATAGACGCACATACGTGTATATGCATCCATGCATACCTCACCCTTGCTTACACACGCTCATGCGCACACACACACACACACACACACACACACCCTGGCCATGTGCACGCACACCGCTCAAACACACATAAATGACACCAGGGTAAAGCAAGGAGGTGGCAGCGCAAAGGGCCCGGGAGTCCAGAAGCGAGCGTCACAGGACAGCCATGCCCTGGGTGGGCTGTGGGGACACCTCCGCCCTGCGGTTGTTGGTCAGCGTCCGAGGCAGTGGCTCCCATACATCTATGGCCTCCCTGGACCCAGGTCAGAGCCGAAGTTACTGTCCCTACCACACAAGCAAAGCACGATGGTGTCATGGGCAAAGGCCCTCAGGATTTCCAACGACCACCGCCAAGCTGATGCTTCGGGGCAGTGAAGGGTCTCGGGCTATGGGCTCTGCACACACGCCCATCAATGCGGAGGGAAACATCATGGCCCTCACACACTTCCTGCTGCCAGGGCTCCCACCCCACCCCAGGCCTGCGTGCGCAGCAGCCCAGAACCCGGGACAGGTGACCCCCCACCCCACCCTGGCTCACAGTGCTGCCTCCCTAGTGGCCCCGGAGGGAGGGGCACCCCGAGATCACCACACGGGCAGGCCGTGGAGGAGCGTGGTGCAAAGGTAGCCTCGGTGCTTTGTCCCTGACATTCCTTCCAAAGGGACCTAATGGACGCCTCTGGTCCCCGGAAGCCTGAGACCTCGTAAGCCCCGTGCGTGGACTTTATTTCCACCTGGCTCTTGCTGCATCTCCCCCGACTCACAGCTTCGCCCCACCCCCAGGCCCCAGACTGAAGAGTCATCAGCATCAAGGGGACGCCTATGATCCCAGGCTTCTTCCTGGTCCCTGTTAACAAACCCCAGAAGCCAGCGTGGGGGCCCAGCTGCCCTGGCACACCGCCCCAGACGCTGGGACCATGACTTTGTTCAAGGGGAGTGTTAGCAAGGGTGCAAGGCTGAAAATGAGACCAGGGAAAAGGTCTAAGGAAAGGGCAACTGTACCTTGGAATTTTAGGAACCCCGCACATTCTTAGAAGCTGGTCTGGCTACGTATTTGAAGGAGTTGGAGCTCAGTGGGTGGCACGCAGGGGGAGTGGGTGCGTGGATTCTGCGGCCAGAACGGGCTTTGACCTGAGCTGAGGGGGAGTCTGGGCGTCTGGGCCGGCTCTCGGGCGCCAGCCTCAGCAGGTGACAATGGCAGCGTTCACGCGGCCAAGCATCCAGACGCTGAGAATGTCTGGGGCTTGGGGGTTTGTGTTCAGTTAGGAAGGTGCTAAGGATGCAGCATGAAGATGCAGAGGAGGGGCAGGTGCACCTGGGCTCTCAGCACTGAGCACTGAGTTCCAAGCACTGAGCACTGAGCACCGCAGACCACATCTGCCCCTTCCTGCCCCAAGGGACTCAAGAAAGCCGCAGCCAAGCCGGCTGCTGTGCTCACCTTTGCCTGATGGACCCTGCCACGCTCGCCTGCGTGTCTCCTGCACCGTCAGCCTCACGTACAGGAGAACACTGGTCTCTCCATGCGATCGTCTGCTTCCTTACCTATATTTTGAGGACAGTGGCGACAAATGCCTGCTGTGTGTTTCCAAGAATGGCTCTTTGCTCTGTTCGGGTTGGCCGTGTTAGGGGAGAAGGGGCAGCCTTCTCTCTGGGCCTCGTTTGCTCACTACTGTCTCATGCCTCTAGGACCTGAGCCTTTGATGGAGGCTGGAGATGGGGAAGCAAGCGCACAGGAGGAAGAGTGTGAGGCTGAAACAGAAGTAGCCATCCTGCGCATGTGCACGCAGTGTCTCCCTCAGGGCTCCATGGGTTCACCGAGTCCATGGGGTAGCTTGGGGTGGACACAGCTGCCAGGCTCCTAGGGGCAGCACTGGGTCTGGCACATCCCTCGCGCTGTGGAGCCTGGCACTCCTGGTAGCAAGAGGCTGCTGAACTGCCTGGGAGCAAGTCGACAGAGTCAGGAGGCAGGGAAGGGCTGAGGGCTCTGCTCTACGCACAAGACACAGGCCATTTCTAACGATGCCAAGTAATGCAGGAAAAACAGCAAGTCCCCATCACGCCAACCCCATTCAGCACCCTGCACAGGACTGAGCAGCTCAGGCAACATGAAGTTATTATATCAAATATGAGAGAGTTCTGAGAAGCCGGGCGGGCGAATCGGATGTTCCCTGTGCAGCCCAGAGTCAGGAGGGCAGACGTGTCCAGGGAAGCAGAGAGTAAACGAGAGGAGCCCATCCTAAAGGAGTACGGTGTGCGTCCCAGAAGGGAACACCCATACTCACAAGGGCAACCCCGGGAGGGGTCCAGGAATTGCCCCTCAGAGCACGGTCCTCGGGCATCCACAGACACAGTGCCACAGACACATCCCCCCCAACTGGCTCAGCAGAGGCCCTGCAGTCCACAAACACCCCGTGCCTGGAACGGGTCCCCGCCCAGTGCAGGGCAGGAGCTGACCGCGAGCATGACCCGAGTACCCACAGTGCACTGCCTTCGATCCGAGTTCACAGCGAGTCCCCACCTTGAGCCAAACTGTAAAGTGCGCACATGTCCCACGTGGAGCACAGTTCTCCTTCTGGGCCACTCGGTCCGAGGCACTCGCGCCATCCACTTGTCAGGAACACGACAACGCAAATGCAGCCACATGTCAGGAGACCAAAGCCAGGTGAGCGACGGAAATGTGGGGCTGGGAACTGGGAATGAAAAGTGAACAAAGGAGAAAAATCTGAGAAAGCTCAAAGGGAGATGGGACTGCTTGATCCATCAAAAGCATGCCAGAGCAGATAAGAAAGAAGTGTGACATGGCTAAGAGCTGCCCTCCAGGGTTGGGGGCAACTGCAAAGTGACAGGAGAAATCAATGCTGCCAGCTGTCAAGAGGAAGAAAAATCTGAGAAATGTTTTCAAGTCAAGACTGGGTAAGGCCGGGGAGGTCCCGTGGTGCCGGAGGCAGTGGCTGGGGCGCAAGAGCCCATGTCACCGAGACGGAGGGTGGCAGGTGTCAGAAATGACCCCATCACGAAGGCCAAGGACGGAAAGCTGAGAGCCGGCCAGGCCCATGGGGGACGCTGGTGTTTGACAGCCGAGGGCAGACCAGACATCTGTGGGAACACACCCAGGGGAAGAGGGGCAGGGGACAGGGCCAGGGTGCTGCGCCCTGGGCCTTCTGCAGCAAAGCAGGGAAAGTGTTCCAACCAACTGTGGCAGTGGCTGCATGCCCCTGTGGATGCCCTAAAAACCGCTGAACCACATGCTTTAAGTGTGTGAACTGTCCGGTGTCTGAATTCTATCTCGATAAAGCTGAGGCCGTAAAAAAAAAGGAAGAAAAAAAAAAGGGAAGGAATGTGCCGTATCTGGGTTTGAAAAGCAGCCAAGAAATGAAAATTAAGGAAAATTATAAATATCTAGAAAAACTGCTCTGGAGAATATTAGTGAAGAAAGGAACCAACGTCTGTGTCTGGAGAAGCACCCACTGGCTTCCTCACATGCACGTGCACAAAATCTGTGTATGAAACACACCCTGAGGTGCCAGTGACCAGGAGGCAGAAATAAACCGTGCCCTGCACAGGCGACTTCCCAGCCGCGAACACACCGGAGCCTGGAACACATTAAAGTGTTCGTTTCTTGTTAAGTAGTGAAAATCCAGCATACATTATGGTGCCGTTTTTGGATATAAACAAAGAAAAATATTTTTACATTAACGAGAGCAAAATGTTTTGGTACAAATATTAAATACCCAAACGCAGCAGTGATAAACTCTGGGTGATGGAGATGGGAGAATCAGAGGCTTTGTACTTTTCCCAGAAAGTTTTTTGATTTTCTACAATGAGCGTGTAATATATATATTTCTTGTAAATGTTTGCTCCTTTTCCAAAATAGAAGCTAAAAAAAAAAAAATAGAAGCTACGCAAAATGCATCAACCAGCACATGAATTGAACGTTATTCGGAAAAAGCAGCAGAGAGCCTACCAGAACGAGGAGTGTCCCCTTCTGCAGCCCTGCCCCTGGTTCCT
This sequence comes from Nyctereutes procyonoides, assembly GCF_905146905.1. Taxonomy (NCBI): domain Eukaryota; kingdom Metazoa; phylum Chordata; class Mammalia; order Carnivora; family Canidae; genus Nyctereutes; species Nyctereutes procyonoides. The sequence continues at coordinate 427,499 of NW_026575082.1, read as the reverse complement.
GCCCCCATGGACCCTGGCCGTGTTGGGAAACAAGGACATGGGCTGCCCAGAGGCTCGAGGATCCCCGACAGGAGCCCCTCAGTTTCACTGCCTCGCTATGATTTCTTTTTTTTTTTTTTTTTAATTTATTTACGATAGTCATACAGAGAGAGAGAGAGAGGCAGAGACACAAGCAGAGGGAGAAGCAGGCTCCATGCACCGGGAGTCTGACGTGGGATTCGATCCCGGGTCTCCAGGATCGCGCCCTGGGCCAAAGGCAGGCGCCAAACCGCTGCGCCACCCAGGGATCCCCTCGCTATGATTTCAACAGTCCAAACGCAGATTAAACAGCGGGAGGTTTGGGAGCAGCTCATGTGATAGAAGAGGAGAGATGCATAGGAGGGAGATTACAGACTGGCCTGCAGGAAGCACACACCAAGCCCCGGTCAACAGAGGTGCACACAGCCTGCCCCGTGCTCTGAGATGCCTAGGTAGTTAGTTATGGCCAATTTCCCAAAGGCTTTCCAGAATGTCTCTGCAGACACCTCCCAAACGAGTCAGGTGATGCAAGTTACTGGACAGTCCAGGTGGGAAGTAGATTGCCCCGGCCCAGCGATCAGGCCCAGGTCAGCAAGTCCTGGGCAGAACCCAGAGGCACCTCAGGGCCATGAGGCTCAGCCCTGCTCTGTAGGCAAGGACTGCACCCGTGCCTCAGACGAGCAATGTTCCTCCGGCTCAAGGTAAGGAAGGAGCTAATATGTCACATGATAGGATTAAATTTTCTGAGACATCTAATTTTAAAGAACCAAATAAGTGAAAGTTATGGATCAGGAGATAATTTTTAAAAACTTATAGGTCTAGAGATTTTTGTTGAGTAAGAAACCAGGGCTGCTGAGAATGAGATGTCATGCAAAAGAAATGGAGACCCAGGGCTCGAGGTCTGGGACAGGGAGGGGTGGGCTAGTGCTAGTGCACTCTGCATCGAGAGGAGGGTAGGGTCTGTGAGGAGCAGCCGGGGTGCTGTAGGGGTGCCAATGTCCTCCCGAGACGACAGTAGGGGACCCAGAGAGATTGTAGACCTGCACCACACGCCTACCTATGTAAATAAAACCACCAGCTGCTGGGCATCCCCCAAGCGGAGCCTGGCACATGCCAAGAACTTCCCTGAGTCATCCTGTTTGCTTACTTATGTGTTCACACGTTCCTAGGGTTGGAGGGTTTCTGGGCTAAGGGTCTGGCCTGCCTCTGCCTGGGCAGCGACCACGTCCACTGAGTGGGGCTTGGGCCCTGGAGAGCGGATTCTGCACTCTAGGGCACACGCCACCAACGACAGCCGCCCCAGGAGCCATCACGGAGGTGGGACAGTTGGACTTTCACCTCCCCAAGGTGAGGCCTCTGCTGGTCGGTTATCAGCCACTGTTTCTATGGAGAAGAAGCCTTTCCGAGGTCTCCGTGTTCAGGCTCAGGCTGGAAGCCACACTCCCTTCCTGCGAACGCAGCAGCCGACGTCTCCTTCCCAGGGCTGGCTGGGTCGTCCAGGATTCGATACCCCAGCACCTGGTATGTTGGCGAGAGACCATGACTGTGTGGGATCCCCTGGCGTCTCCTGACTTCAGCGGCCTTCCCGGGGGCTCTCAGGTCCGCGCCCTTTCCCCCAGGGTTGCTTGGGGAGCGGTTCTGAGGGGTGCGGGGCGGGGGTCTCCGCCTCCGGAGCCGCCACGGTGGGTGTGCGTGAGCGCAGCCAGGCGCGGGGCGAGGAGCGGGGTCGAGGCTCATGCGCACCTCCCCCAGCGCCCGCTGCACGGAGACCCAGCCCTGCGCCCCGGGCTCCGGCCGCCCCGGGGACCTGCCCCCGCCCCAGGGACCTCCGGCCGGGCGCGAGGGAGCGCCACGCCACCCCCGCCGGGCGCACCGCTGGGGCCGAGCGGGGCCGGGGGCGGGGCGCGGGGCGCGGGGCGTGGGGCGCGGGGCGCGGGGCGGACTCCGCGGGCTGCCGGCTCCGGAGACGCCGCGCTGCGCCCCGAGGAGGCCGCGGCCAGGCGAGCGGAGCGCTGGCCCGCGGAGTCCCGGCCCCGAGGTAAAGTTACGCGCGCGGCGGAGCCGGGGTCTGCACCGGAGGGTCTCGAGGCCGAAGCGTGGGCTGGGGAAGAGGCAGGAGGTCGACCCCCGGGGATCGTGGGGACGGGGAGCCGGGAGGGTCTACCAGGGAGGGCTCCCGGCGGGCGCAGGGACCGGGGCGCGGCGCGGAGGTCCACGCTGGAGTCTCCCCCGGCCAGGACCGAGCAAGGGGCGGGAGGCGTCTGCACCGGAGGGGCCCGGGCCGCAGCCGGCGGCGGGGCGGGGGAGGGGGCACCTGTCCCGACGCGGCGCTGGCCCCGCGCGCACACTTGCTACCCGGTTGCGCCGCGGAGTGGGGGCGACGGAGATGCGCGAGGGGCACCTGAGGCCGTCTCCCCGCGCCCGGGGACCCGGAGCCGCCCCCAGCCCCACGCCGAGATCCGAGGTCCCGGGCAGGCCGGAGGGCTCCCGGAGGGATGCGCGCTTCCATGGAGGGCTGGGCGGCCCCATCCCGAGCCGGGCTCCTACCTCCGACCCGTCTGTCCGCGTCGGATCCGCCGGAGCCCAGGTGAGAGGAAGGGCGGGAGGGCAGAGCGGCCTCCGCCCTCGGGGGTGACCAGGGCTCCCCCTGCGCCCGCCCCCGCCTGCTGGGTGGGCGCACCTGCCTCGCGCGGGGAGCAGGAGGGACGGGGACGAGTGCGCAGCTCGTGGGGCCCTTCCCCGCCCCCTGTGGCTGACCCGTCGTGGGGCGGTGAGCGCCACCCCTCATGCCCACCCCTGCGCGCGCGCACGGTCCTCCTCCCTGCCGGGCCTCCTGCGGTCACCCAGGGTGAGCCCTGAATGGTGACCCCGGCCTCAGCGCAGTTAGCGGAGAATTTTGCGAACTCGGGAGCCTGGGGAGCCTGGGGAGCCTGGGAGCCGGCCCTAAGGGGCCGCCTGCACTGGTGCGGGCAGCAGATCCCAGGCGGGGGCGGGGGCAGGGGCGGCAGGGGGGCACGAGGGGGGTACGCGGGGGGAGGGGGTGCGGGCAGCAGGGGGGCGGGGGGTCGGACAGGGGCGGGGAGGAGGGTAATGGGAGCCAGGGCTGGGGAGGGGGGCCGGGAGCCGTGCGCCTGCGCGGGTCTGCACTCTGGAGGTTCAGGGGTGACCGTGGGGCCCCCTCCCCTCCCACCGTGGTCCGGAGGGTTGGTTTCTGGCCATCGGAACAGGGCCACGGTCAGGGACCACTACTTCCCTTTGTCACCTTTCGTCACCTCCACGGAAACCCCAGCCCAGCGCTTGTGTCTGGGCTCCCATGAATTTACTTGGTCTCTAGAATTCCTTGGGCTGCGCAGACCCGGGGTTCCTCCAGCGCCTGCTCAAGGCCAGTGTTTGGACCAAGTGGCATTTGTGAGATGGATTCTGACTATGCTGGTGCCTCTCGGAAGGGCTGACCTCCTTGGACTGGTTGGTGGCCAGCCCTGCTCAGACAATGGCTGGGGAGGAGGGTGGGCAGGTGAGCCCTCCATGGTGGTCCTGTGCGAGGGAACCCAGGCCCAGCAGAAGAGTGTCACGAGATGGTTGTGCTTCTGCTGAGAAATCCTGGAGGGGTCCCACAGACCCCAGCCAGGCTTGAGCAGAGGAGAGGCCATCCTACCCTCACCCCAGCCTGTGGGGCTCTGCAGGTGACCGCTGTCCTCCCGAGGCTTTGCTTCCTTAATAATTCCCGGTTAGTCCGTGAGATGGGACTGCTCTGGATGCTCCTAAAGGTGAACCGGGGAGGGGGGTGCATTGCTGGCAGGCGTTTGGAATGGATGAAATCCACTGGGCTGTGCTTCCCTGGGGCTTACCAGCCACACACATGCTGAGTTATACACTGTGGCTAAGAAAAGACATATTTGGATCTTAATTGGAGACAGGTTAGGAAAACAACTTTAAGATTCTTTCCAAGGCCAGTGCCAAATAGTGTTCTGATCCTTTTCCATTTACAATGTATATATCACACTTTGCAAAAGTTTTTTTTAAACCTTGAGATTTCCATAATTCAAGAAAAAATTGAGTGTTTTTGTAGGCATGGGAAGAAAAGGAGGGAATCGCGTTGTTAGCTGGCACAGAACGGGAGGCTGTGCAGTTTTTCTGTTCTATGCCTGGCGCAGAGTCCTGGGCATGCCAGATGCTCACAAAATATGAGCTGGTTGATGAATTGTTGGAGTTATAATTAAGAGTTTCTACCCAGTGTATGGCCAGGCGCTGAATTATCATAATTACAGCTGTATGTGCCACAGTTAATAGGTTGTCCAGAGCTTATCGGCTGGTAGGAAATGATAACGTGTTGGGGTTTGCCTCGCAGAGACAGGTGGGGTCCGGGTGTCTGGGGAGGATTTGGCAACCAAGGGCTCAGCAGCGTCTTCCTCCTCTGGTCCCACAGTTCCGGCTGTTCTTCCGCTCAGGCGCCGGAGGGCAGGACGAGCTGAGGACTGTTAGGAGTAGGAGGGAGGGGGATCCCTGGGTGGCGCAGCGGTTTGGCGCTTGCCTTTGGCCCAGGGCGCGATCCTGGAGACCCGGGATCGAATCCCACGTCAGGCTCCCAGTGTATGGAGCCTGCTTCTCCCTCTGCCTGTGTCTCTGCCTCTCTCTCTCTCACTGTGTGACTATCATAAATAAATAAAAATTAAAAAAAAAAGGAGTAGGAGGGAGTTTCAGCTTCTGCGGTGGGTGCGGATGTGTGGGGGCGGGAGTGAAGGGGAGCAGGTCGGGTGGCACCAGGGCGTGTGTGAGCTGGGGGGTTGGGGGGGCCACCGCGGGAGAGTTGCTGGGGGCAGGACCTGGGAGACAGGGGAAGGTGGGCTTTTCTGGATGACATGGATGTCGGAGGAGCGTGGCCGTGTGGGTCTGTGTACCTGCGCATCTGTGTATGAATGAGAATTTCACAAGGAATTTTAGGGCTGATGCCAGAGAGCCCCAGTGCTTGATGGCTCGCTCGCTCATGGTGGCCGGATTAAGGGCAGCATCGGGGACACCCTGGCTGGCAGCGAGGGGCCAGCTCCTGACACCTGGCTGTCCCTCTCTATGGAGGACGGCCCTGGACCTGGCCAGGGATACAGCGGCTCCTGGGCCCCCCACAGCCTCTTAGCAGTGATTGATGTGCCCTTCAAAGCCAGAGAGGGGGCAGCCCCAGTGGCGCAGCGGTTTGGCGCTGCCTGCAGCCCAGGGTGTGATGATCCTGGAGACCTGGGATCGAGTCCTGCGTCAGGCTCCCTGCATGGAGCCTGCCTGCTTCTCCCTCTGCCTGCGTCTCTGCTTCTCTCTCTGTGTGTGTGTGTCTCTATGAATAAATAAATTTTAAAAATCTAAAAAAAAAAAAAAAAAAGCCAGAGAGGTGCTCAGGGCTACTGAGAGGGTTCGAGACCTAGGTGTCCAGCGCCTCCTGTCCCTGGGCTTACCTGTCATTTGGCAGCTTACCTGTGGGCACCTTCAGTCTTCCCGAGGCTCCATTCAACAAACAGATCTATTTGTAAGAGCAAACCTGCATCACAAACCACCTTGAGAAGCAAACGGACCAAACGTCAAGTGGGCGCACCCCAGAAGGCTGCCAAGGCTCTGCTCCCAAAGGAGCCCTGTGAATAGCCTGTGCCCACCTCCTCGTGTGACAGGGGAAGTTAGACTCACAACCTGGTTACCTGTGGCTTCTGTTATTAATACCGCTTGAGCCCTGGGGGTGCATGTGCCTGTGAGAGCCAGTGCAAATGTCCTGGGCCTGTGGGCCACAAGCTGGTGGCAGACGTGTGACTGCTCGTGTTCTCTGATTTCTCCACAGCAACAAAAAGCCAGGCTGAGCTGTGCCGTAGCTTTCTGACTTTCAGAGGGAAACTTGTACCATAATATGTTCACTCAAAATGGAAATATCCAATATTTTAATGTGATTGTATGTTTAGGAAAAGATTCATCAAAGTATAAGGTACAAACAGTGCAGGAGATCTCACGTGGTTCTTTTCAGTTAGCAAAGCTAAGATAATGAGAGAGTTCACAGGAGTGCGTGCACCCCAGCTCTGTCCTGCCCAGGGCGTCGAGCCCTCTCCTGCATCCGCCATCGATCTGTCCGTCCCAATGGCCGCTGGTGCACCTGCTGGATGCCAGCCCTCCCTCTGCCTCCCTCAGACCCTAAGGCATGGTGAGGAAGGCAGAGAAGGGCAGGCAGTGGCCAGAGCTCACCATGGCAGTTCCCAGAACTTAATGAAATTCCCGGGTATTTTTAACCTTCTCAGGTATTTGAACAATGAAGTTTAAATCTTAGGTTAGACTTGAGTAGTTGTGGGCACATGAAGTTGAAGGCAAGGGTTCCAGGCCGCAGAATCTCAGGAACTGTCCAGTAGTCTGATCGCCGCAGGACAGCAGGCTTGTGTCTATACAGGAGCAGCACCAGCTGGACACTGTGTGATGGTCCCAGCGGGACTTGGGAGGGACTGGGGGGGACTCAGGAGCAGGACTCAGGGGCAGGACTGCGGGGGTGGGACTCGGGGGCTGGACTTGGGGGGGACTTGAGGGGGACTCTGGACAGGACTCAGGCGCACAGGGGGTCCACCCCCCACTACTGCGGCGTCCAGGGGCTTCTGTGCCCGGCGGCTGCCCACACGGCCCTCGGGTGGTGTGAAGTCGTTGGCTGATGCCTTCCCCCAGCCACACCCCTCAGCTCCAGGTTGGGGGGTTGGGGAGGCCCAGGGAGTCAGATTCTCAACACTAATTCTGAGTGATTTTCATCATTTTGAAGGTTAGAAGTTCTGGTTTGTGGCTGGAACTGGCATCGTGGTAGCAAGACAGACAAGAGAAAGTAGCCCAGTTTCCTGTCTCCAGGGTGTGGTTTCCTCTCACTGGGAGTTCACAATCCTGGACCGCCCCGTCCACACCGTGTGTCTCAAGGTTCCCAGGTCTCTCAGCGAACTTAAGTGTAGAAGTTTCCGAAAGCTCTTTGCTAGGAAGCCCAGGCCAGGGCAGGACGCTGAGGTCAGGCCTGGCTGTGCTTAGGCCCCTGCTGACCAGCACCTTGCAGGGCCCCCTTCCTCCCTCTGCTCGGGTTTGCACTCAGGGGGCAGAGTCGCATGTGTGGCCAGCGGGTGTCTGATCATCCTCCGAGCAGACATGTAAACCCGTGTCTGGTAAAAGCCAGGAAGAGGATTCCCCTTTCTTTTGTGTTTTTGCGGGTGTGGCCGTGCCTTCACGGGTACGCTCACAGGAAAATGAAGGGCGTGACAAGGGTATTTTATTTAACGTCATAGCAGTTAATGCAAGGGAGTGAGATGTTTTGGTGAAATAAAATGCATTAAAAGTTAATGTTCATTATGTGGATTAGTCACCGGGAAACCAAAACCGTCCTCTTGGTATCTGTGAGGTTCGAGCGTGGTGTTGGGAGCAGGCGGTGCCTGGTCGTCTGGCCGCTTTTCTGGGGTTTTGAGCACAGCTCACATACGGTTGGTTCACTTTTCCTTCAAGAAACGCATAGTTTCTGACTGTGAACAAATTTCCTTGATTATTTTCCACCAGAAGGAAAGGGCATCTTTTAGATGAGGAAGGATAGTGAATATATAGGGTGGCTGCTTCAATGCTCAACAGATTAGAGAGAGAATTCCAGAGTCTGGAGAAGATGGTGGCGCTCGGGGTAAACAAGTCGGCTGTCCTCTGGAAGCTGCGATACTTTGTGTTCCTGGGAAGCCCGCCACTGGGGCCTGCGGGGTGCGGCGCTTCTGCTTCGAGGCCCTCGCCGGCCCAGCTGGGTGCCGCACCCTGAGACCCAGCCTTGGGCAGATCTGCTGGCGGGAGAGCTGCGTCTAGGCCTAGCGGGAGTGTCTGGATGGGGCCACCCTTCCCAGTGAGGTTGGCATCTGGGCCCATCGGTCATGTCTGGGCTTACGCCCTGTCCCAGGAACTGCGACATTATTTTGCAGCAAAGGGCATGTGACCCGGGAAGGCAGGCAGCTCTGAGCCCAGGGGCGCGACAGAGGTGGTTTCTCCTGTTTCCAGACGCAACACATGCAGGTGTAAGTTGCCTATCACCGCCTCCACCACGGGAGACTTGGAGACAGAGGTTAAAGGGAAGCATGCACTGTCCACCTCCTGTGCGACCCGCCCCCCAAGGTGATGGCCCCCGACTACGAGGACCGTCCTCCACTGGCGGTGTTTGCATGTGTCGGCTTCACTTATGTCTCATGTTTCTGCTGGTGCTGCTGCATGTATTCTGTGTGGATTTGTCAGTGTGTGTCCACGTGTCCTTCTGTGGTTGGCCACGTGGACTGTTTCTAACTTCCCAACTTTCTAAATGCCCCAAAGTACCCCTAATACATGTTTTCATACATAAATGCTTGAAACTTTGCACTGGGTCAAAAGGTAAGGACGCTGGGGGCTCTTGATACATATCAAGTGGTTTCTCAGGAGCCACCTGTGCGGTGCAGCCCGTGGAACGTCTGGCTTGGGAGGTGGGTTTGAGCCCCGCATCTGGTGTGGCACTCAGTGGGAAATCTGCCAGAGACTCTCCCCCTGTGCCCCTTCCCCCCCACTGTCTCTCTCTCTCTCTCTCTCTCTCTCTCTCTCTCTCTCTCTCTCCCCCCTCTCAAATAAATAAATAGATCTTTAAGAAAAACACTGCTTCAAGGGAAGTTGTGCAGCTGCATCCCCTTCACGCACCACCCTCCACGGCACGCTGGCATCAACTCTATCCTCTGCCACAGATCCCCACAGCCAGCGTCCTTTTGTTGTAGGAGTGATGCTCAGTCTCATGAGATAGCCTCGCAGGAAGCAGTAGTGAGCAAGCCTATGCGCTGCTGTCGGCCACTGTCCCTGGGCCTTCAGTTGTGCATGCAGGTGCGTGCACACACGTGTCTGTGTACAGGAGGTACCGGTTACCTGTGTGTGTTCTCAGAGACCGGTGCTGCCCCCGGGAAGGCTGGCCCCCAGCACTGCCTTCTCATTCTGGGGTCGGCCTGTCTGTGGCCCATTGTGTGCCCCATCTTGGTGTGGGCTTCTTCACAGGCCACCACATGCGTCGTGACCCTGGACTTGCCTCCAGCCCCGGGACCACCCAGCCACATAAGCACCGCCACGCAGGGTCCGCCGTCCGCAGGGCTGTCTGTGGTGGGGCCGCACATGTGTTATGTCAGGAGACAGTGTGCTGAGTGAGCTGGGTCCACAGAAAGTGAGAAAATGTGTCTCTACCCTCTAAAGTCTCAAGTGTGGTCATGGGGAGGAGCCGTGGGCACATACAATAGATCCGCACACTCATACACGCATACATGTGAGCCTGGTGGGTGGCGGAGGAACAGATGCTCCTCCAGCCCTGGCTCAGCACTGAGGAGACACCCAGAGGACGTCCCCACAGGGTCTGACCTGCGAGGTCTGAGCTGGGCTGTCTGTGCGTCACCGTCTTGTTCGAGTCAATCTTCCTGATGTCTGTGTGAGGGGGGACATGCGTGACCTGAAAACTCACCCAGGGCACCTCTGAGCCTTGTCTCCACGGAGCATGGGAGCCTGTGACCTCTGAGAGCTTGGTCACCTCCCAAGACAACAGGCAGCCTGAGAAGCCTTCCATCCGTGCTTGGCCCCCTGTTGCCCCACACAGCGGTCCTGCCCCATAGGCCACCCATCAGTAGTCCTTGCAAGATCTCATGGGTGTCTGTCTCCTGAGTGCATCCAGTGCACGACCCTGGGCTTGGGGATTATTCTGGACCCTTCAGGCCTGGAGAGGGAGAAGCCATCTGTCCCCCCAGGAGCTGGCATGGTTAGTACCTATAGGAGGAGGCTTCTCTGCTGCCCTTGCAGCATTTCCACCAGCAAAGTGACCTCTTGCTCCCCTTTCTGGTGCCGGCAGTTTCCTGAGACCATGTGGTGACGTCTTTCAGGCTGTGGCCAGAAGTAAGGGCTCATGAGCCTCCTCAGGTGAGTGAAGGTGAAAGCAGCGCTGCTTTGGGGCCAGAATTAGAAATTACTAACAAATAGGAGTTTGCATCGTTTTCCTTTCCCTTGTGGGTCCCAGCGGCTGACACGTTCCTGGATGCTCATGTAGGGCATCAGGCTGCCACCAGGGCGGCTGTCGCTCATCTGTTCCTAAGTGTAGTGTTGGAATCAGCCCCTACCCTGGGGCTACCTGGACAGGACTTTGGGGAGACTCCCCAGCCTTCATGCTAGAGCCGAGAAAGAGCCCAGAGCGTGGCAGGCTCAGGCCCATGGCTTCCCCTGGCCATCCCGGCCCTGCGCCCCAGGCCTGAACATGCAGATGTGGCTTTGTGGCGAGGGCTGCACGTGGGGGCTCTCCTCACACCCGGGACACACTCCAAGCCGTCTCCAGCATCTCTGCTGCCCCTGGTGTGTTGCCTGAGTCACTCTCACAGGCGTTCGATCTCCCCAGGAGAGCATGCGGGCATCTGAGCTTTACGGCCTCTCACACACACGACGCACTTAACCTTCACAAACATCCTGAAGCAGTTGTGTTTAGTTTTATAGATAAGAAACTGCATAATGAGCTCAGGGCCACCTGTATCTTAAGCTGATGATGAGGACGAATTTTCTGACTCAAAATCTACTCTCCCAGTTTGTCCCTGGCCAGTGGCCCCTCCCTGACTGTTCTCTGTCACTTTGGGCGCATGGCCATAGCCCCTGTGGGGCTGGCCCTCCTCACACCACGGCCAGAAAAGCTGGTCCTTCTTCGCCGCCCCAGATCCGACCTTGCATCTGTACGAGAGAGCCCGGTGCACTGCCCCCAGGTCCGTAGACGCCCGGGCACTGCAGTGCCTTGGGGGCCTCTGTCCTACCCTCCCTCCAGTGAGGAGGGCCTTACGTCCATGGGGCCTTATCTCATATGGTGCCCCATGGCGTTCTGCCCTAGACGGGAAGCCTGTTCACTTCTTTTAGAAAACACAAGGGCTTTTCCCACGACGCTGACTGCCCTGGCCCCCCAGGCCCTGGAACTTCACTGCTTGGGTTGCAGTTCCTCATCCACCCTGTGGGGACTGTACCTGCCGGGCTGGTGGGGCTGGCAGCTAGCTCATGGTTGGTGTCTGCTCCACCGGCGGCACCTGCATTCAGGCCAGCCTGGTGCCATGTTCAGTCAGCCCTGCATGGCTGTCCTGTTCCTGAGCAGAAACGAGCCCCACCAGTCTCAAATCAATATAACTTACAAAATGGTATTAATTCTTTTAAAACTCCTAAGAAAAGACGTTTCCAGTCTTCGGTGGTCTCACTAGGAAGTTCTACCTTTTTTTTTTTTTAAGATTTTATTTATTTATTTATTTATTTATGAGAGAGACAGAGAGAGAGACAGGCAAAGACACAGGCAGAGGGAGAAGCAGGCCCCCATGCAGGGGGCCCGACATAGGACTCAATCCCGGGACTTCGGGATCACACCCTGAGCCGAAGGCAAGTGCCCAACTGCTGAGCTACCCACGCGTTCTTCTACCAAACATTCAAAAAGGAGTGAATTCTATCAACCATTCAACAAACAGGAGAGAACTCCTGATCCACTTTATGAAGTCCCATTCCCTGAAGACCAAAAGAGAACACCCAAAAAGGAACCACAGGTCAATATCATCCATGACCTTAGACACAAAATCCTAAACACAATATTAGCAGATTGAATCCAGTGATGTATGGAGGTGCTGGACCGCATGAGATTTACTCCAGGCATGCACAGCTGGTTCAACATTCAGAGTCCACCGTGTCCACAGAAGAGACACACCGTCTCCTCAGTTGGTGCAGAAAAGCCTTTGATAAGATCCAACACCCACCTGTCATGAAAACCCCCAGAAAACTAGGCGTAGACATTCACCTGGAAAAAGAGCATCTACAGAAGCCCTGAAGCTAAGAGCGTGCGAGGTGAAAGGGTGAGTGAGCCCCCCTCCCCTGAGAGCAGGAACAGGGCAAAGCTGTGCCCTCTCACTATTGCTCAGCCTGGTCCTGGACATTAGAGAAAATGGGAAAAGGATGGGCAGCCCGGGTGGCTCAGCGGTTTAGCAACACCTTCAGCCCAGGGCCTGATCCTGGAGACCCGGGATCGAGTCCCACGTCGGCTCCCTCTGCCTGTGTCTCTGCTTTCTGTGTGTCTCTCTCATGAATAAATAAATAAAATCTTTAAAAAAAAAAAAAGAAAAGGACATAACAGGGGTGCGGTCAGGCAGGAAGAAGGATAACATCCCTGTTTGCAGATAGCAGGACTGTCTATGTGGGAAATACCAGGGGAAGTCCCCCAAATCTCCTAAGCAGAAGAAAAGATGGGCCGTGTTCATGGATTGGAAGACTCTACCGTCTAGCTGTTTGCTCTCCGCAGCTGGTCTGCGAAGTCAATAAAACCTCTCTCAAGATCCCAACAGGAATTTCCGTAGATGCAGACAGCTGATCCTGAAATCCATGTGGACAGGCATGAGTGCTGACATCGTAGCTACAACAATCTCAAAACCCAGAAACAAAGTGTGAGTCCTCGCTGCCTGATATTCATGTTCATTATGTAGATCAAGGAGCCAGGGCCTATGACGCTGGCCGAGGGGCAGACAAATGCACACGACGGTGAAACCATTCGGACCCAGCCCAGAGTGTCCACCGATTCTTGACAGAGTTGAAGAGCCAGGTGAGCAGAGCAGCACAGCCTTTACAACAAGGATGGTGGAACAGCTGGTCATCTAGACGTGGGGGAAACCTCATCCTTCACCTCACACCTCATAGGAAAATCAGCTCAAAAATGGATCACAGTTTTAAGTGTAAAATGTTCAGCTACAAGATGTTTAGGAAAAAAATAGGAGAAAACCACTCATACCTAGGGTTAAGCAGTTTTTAGACCTGAGGCAAAAAGCATGATCCATAAAAAGTAGACTTGATAAACTTGACCTCATCAGAATAAAAAAACTGCTTGTCAAAGGACCATTTAAGACCAGAAAAGGGAAAGCTAAGTGAGAGAAAGTATTGGTGAACTACACATCCAATAAAGGAACAAAATCTGTGATACATAAAGAATTCTCAAAACTCAATAGCTACACCCCAAAAAAACCCACCAATAAATAAAATATACAATAAATGAGCAAAATATGTGGAAAGACACTTCACTACAGAGGATATACAAAGGATGGAAGAAAAGTCGTCCCACAGCATTAGCCATTAGGGAAGTGCAAGTCAACACTGAAGGAGGTATCACCAAGCACTTGTCAAGGCGACTAAAATGAAAAAATACACACAAATACCGAGGACGTACAGACATGACCACTCGTCAAGTCAGTCGTGGAGCTGCCCTGCGGCCTAGCCGCTCCCCTCTGGGCATCCGTCCCACAGAATGACACCTGACGTGCACAGCCTGCACACCTGCTTGCTGTGGTCATGTGTGTAATAGTCCAGAGCTAGACATGACCCACATGTCCTGTGGTGAACAGCCATCCTGTGAGACGTCCTTGCCACGAACACTGCTCAGGCTCAGAAAGAGAGAGGTATTGATGCACCAGAGGTTTGGACCGATCTTCAGGGAGTGATGCTGAGTCAAGTAAGCCCATCATTCTGATGATTCCAATTTACATTATATTCTTGAACCGACAAAATTACAGAGATTGTGAACAGATTAGCCATTGCCAGGAGTTGAGGAGGCAGGGAAGGGAGGGACCTGCTGGTGCTAAATGTCCTAGTGGTGGAAATGTGGGGGAGCCAGGAGAGGACACAGAAGCCCTTTATATATTTCCTCAACCGCTTGTGAACCTACTGATATTTCAAAATAAATTTAATCTTTAGGACGCATGTGCAACTATTTCATATAAAACTTCGCAAAAGTGCTAAATGTCACCTTGAAAGTCACCTGTGAGGCTAGGATTGGATTTGAAGGGGCTGTGAGGGGGATGGTAAGGATGGACTGTCCCCTCCAGGTGCTGTTGGGGGGAGGGTACAGCGGGACGTGGACTGTCCCTTCCGGGTACTGTGGTCAATGTTGTCTACTACTGTGAAGGGGAGGAGGAAGGCTTTTCAGAGCTGGGCTTTGAACGTCAGGATGCTCCGTGTGTGGTGGAGGTGAGTATAAAATACGGTCAGTGATGCGCACAGCTGAGATGAGGACAGCTTCCCTTCTGGAAGGAGAAGCTACCGGAACAGTGTGGATGAGAGTGAGGTGGATGGAGGAGATCCCTCATCGTCTGTGCCTGGACTCCTGGGACAAGGAAGGAGGCGTGGGGTTCGACACAATCCACCCAGTGCTCTGTAAGCAGACAGCACAGTCCAACCTGTCCCCTAACCGGGTCCTCCGCTGTCCTGTTCCCATCCACATCTTCAGAGCAGAGGGCAGCCGTGGCCAGGGAATCTGAGGATGCATGACCCTGGCCCGGGAGGTCTCATACCTCGCTGTGGGTGGACCCCTGGAGCCCTGCCCCCAGAGCCCAGCAGCTTCTGCCTGGGAACAGGGGGCCTCAAGCAGGGGCTCCCGGGGCTGCCCGCCGCTGGTGATGGGGTGACAGGCATTCTCCTCCCTCCACCGTGTCGCACACCCGAGGTTCGCCCTCCCGGGGTTTGGGTTCTAACTGAACATGAGTTTTCACGAGGATGAACCTCACCTCATTCAGGTGAGCCACAGACGGGAACAGGAAAGACCAGCACGTGTCCTTGCATGCACTTAAGGCGCAGAGCTGCGGCCTGGCTGGGCCACCTTCTTCCGTGGTGATCCGCTGACCTGTGAGGGGGCCGCGCGGCAGGGGGTGACCCAGAGGACAGGGGTGGGGCGCGGGGGCGGGGATGGGGGGTGCTCCTTGCCACTGGGCCTACAGGCGGCCTCGGGTGGCAGCGAGTGTCCTTCTCCTCAGCCGTCAGCTCCGGGGCCCTGGACACGTGGGGGCTGCGCACCTGACATGCCATCTGCAGTTCTGGGGCCCCCGTCCCTGCCTGCCCCCACCCCCGGAGTCAGTGGCCATGCAGGCCATTAACACCATGTGGATGGTGTGGGAATGAGACATTTGAGTTATTTCAACCCATTGGTTATTTTCCGAATGTGGATAAAGGGCCTGTTTCAAATTGAACGCAAGGCTGTTACTACACGTGGTTGTGGTTGAAGATTGTGTCTTCAGCTCTTTGTCATGGATGCTAAACTGATCCCCCTGCAGAGGTCCTCACAGCCCCACAGGGGAAGCTGGGGAGCCCTTGCTGACCTCCCCACAGCGGAGGAATGGGTGGGGCAGCCCAGCCTGGGGACAGGAAGGAGCACAGACTGATGGCTGCACTCCTACAGGATTTGCAGCAAATGCCCAGGCATGGGCAGGTGGTGCTGCGGCCCCTTGACCCCTTCACACCACATGGTCCCCTGCAGCTGTCACACAGCTGTCACATGGCTGTCACAGGCTCGCGTGGTCAGCAGGTGCTGGATGGTCACGTCAGGGGGCACATGAGCTTCCCAGGATGTCCTGTCCTGTGTCCTTGCCCATCGTCTGCCCACACCCTCTGCCAGTCCCTCTGCCCTACCGCTGTTCCCACACTCCCTCAGTTCTCATCCTGGACCCCACCCCAGGGCTGTGGGAGTCCCCAGGTGGTGGGTGGCAGCCACCCTGCAAGAGGGACCTGAGGCCACAAACAGGATGGTGCACTTCCCAGAGTGAGAGCTCCCTGTCACTGGTGGAGGTGGGCGGTGGGTGTGTGCAGGGCCAGGGCCCAGCACAGAGGCGGCAAACTCGGGTATCCAGAGCCTCAGAGGAGCCAGAGGGACTGTGGTGAGCCCCCCTCCTCCACTGGCAGCCACAGGAAACCCCTGAGCGGCGGGGAACTGCGAGAATCCTGAGGCATCCGAACAGTACAGTTGCTGTGAGCTTGTCACCCATGAGCTGTGTGGGCCGTGAGCATTGGGAGCCACGGGCCGGGGGTTGTGGTGTCGGAGCAGGACTGGTGCAGGCTGAGCTCGGCCACCATGCGGAGGTTCTGGAGCCTTGAGAACCCCGAGGTGACCTCTGCACGAGGACCCAGGAGGCACAGAAGAGAGGGACGGGGACTGGACCCCCAGGCCTGTCCTGCAGTGCCCATATGAGCATGGGCCGTGCCGTGTGTCCTGGGAACTGTGAGCGGGCAGCCTGAGACCCGGGCCTCCCAGCCAAGCACCGAGCCCCGTGAGGGCCTCCCTGCGCACTGCCACCGGCGAGGGGAAGCAAGCCGCACCGGGCCAGGCCCTGTGAGGAATCCAGCATGCTCCGTTGGACATGATCCCCGTTGTCCGTACGGTAGTCAGCGATGAGATCAGAAGCGACGACATGGCTCTGGAGAGGGTTTTACTATAAAACACGCAGACTATGAGGTCAGTAAGCATCCAATGCAGGAACAAGACCAAACTCAGGCCCCCCGTGGCCCCCTCTGGGCCGCTCTCTGCCTCCCCACTGGGACCCTGCTCCCAATCCAGTCCATGCACACCTGCCACCCCATCCCCAGCCCCGGCAGCTGCTTCCTGGCCGTTGCCTCCTCTTGGAAGCACCATGTCCGCTGCTGTGAATGATGCTTCTATGAACATGGGTGGCCAAATATCTGGGTTCTTGTGGGTAAGAACCCAGATGTGGGATTGCTGTGGGCTCCGATGGCAGTTCGGGTCTTAATGTTTTGAGACACCCCCGTGTCGTGTCCATGGTACCCGTATCACATCATATTCCCAGCACCCCAGGCTCCCAGTTTCCCCCGCCAACACCTGAGGGGCTTCCTGCGGCTGTTTGCTTATTTGTTTTATTTCAAAACCATCCTAAAGCATATGAAGCCGTGTCTTTTATTCCGATGTCTGTCTCTCCAGGGCTCGGGGCCATCACAGCGTCCCGTCGCACGTGCTGGCTATCCCTGTGTCTTCCTTGGGGATATGCCCGTTCACACGCTTTGCCCGTTCTAAGACTTCTGTGTCACTGTGGATTCCCCGGGCTTGTGCAGCATTCTAGGTGTTGAACATTCCCTGCCTCCAGTCTGATCTGCGAGTTCTTCACTCTGCGGAGGCTGGTGTTTGATCAAGTACACGTAACCTCTCTTCTCCTCTGTTCCTTACTCGTCTGGTGTCATATCCAAGAGCTCATTACCAGTCCAGCGCCGTGACGATGTACCCTGGGTTCTACAGTGTTGGCTCTCACATTCACGTCTTTGATGCATTTCGAGGTAATTCCCTCACCTGCAGTAAGACGACGGTCTAAGCTGTTCGTTCTGCGCATGGATGTCTGGCTCCCCAGCTCCATAGAGTCGTCTTGGTGCCCTGCAGACAATTGTGTGACCACATGTGGTGTACAGATCTCGGCCCCTGCTCCATCCCTAGGGCCTGTACATCTGCCTTGATGCCAGGACCACCCCCCGTTTGCAGTGTGAAATCAGGAAGTGCGAGATCTCCAACTTTGTTCCTTCTCAAGATTGTTTTGGCTGCTTGGAGACCTCATGTGAACTCGGAGGTGGATTTTCTGTGTCGGCAAGCACATGTTGTTGGGACTTGGACAGGGGGCGTTGAGTCCAGGTCGTTCTATGGGTGTAGATGACCTGGTACCATAAGTCTCCACTCCACGAATGCAGGGTATGCTTCCTAGTTCCTGCAGCCTTTGTAGGGAAGAAGACTTACCTCCTTGCTCAGGTGTAATCCTATGTATTTCACTCTTTATTGTGCTATGTACATGGAATACTTTTCTGTTTACAGTGGCCAGGGCCTTGTGGGGTCCGGGGCCCCTCCCCACATGCTCCTAGCTCCCTCATGATGCTTCTGCCATGAGGTCCTCGGGGCTTTACAACCACAGACAGAGATCCCTCCAACCCCCCTCCAGTCCAGTGGCATCTCCCCAGGTCCAGTGACATGAGGACCCCCACTGGGACACCGTCCACTGGGCTCCTTGTCCCTAGTGCCCCTGGGCCACCCAAGGACAAGCTCCTGGATGAGAACATGTACCTGGCACAAACACTCTCCAGGAGGGTCTTGGCTGTCATGGGTAAAGGGGTGGCACTCACCGACCCTGTGGGCCTTGCGCCTGACCTGCTGAAGGGGGGGGAGGGGGGGAGTGACTTTGCAGGAGCAGGAAGTTGGCCCTACGTAACTCATTCTTATTCTTATCCGTAGCAGCTATAGATGGAAGATAAGGGAGAAACAAACTTCCTGCTGCTGATGGGAAACAGCATTTCTTTCAAAACTTTTGTTTTCTGCTGAAAATCACAGCAACTGACATACAAATGATCTAGAGCCATAGGAAGGTGTCTCATCCAGGGCCCTGATGGTGCCATGGAGGGTGCCCTGTGCTTGCAGGAGCAGGTAGATGGCCTGACGCTAGGAGACATGGACGCCAGCACCAGCCCCGTCACTTGGAACAGCTCCGACCTCCAGAAGCCTTCTGGGCCCAAGGCAGAGACGCTTCTCCCGGCGGAAGTGTCTGGAAGGCACATCCTTGCAGGCAGAGCTCAGGGCACATGGGGCGTTCAGGGCAAGCCACTCCGCAGTTGGCCAGAGATGAGTCTCTGGCAGCCCTGCCACTGAGAGGAGCCCCTTGGTGGCCATGAGGCCATGGCCCCCAGGTCTGGCCGGGCTGCTGGGTCACTGAGGACACACGGTCCAGCCCCTTGCAGCACAGCACAGGGCCCACCTGGCCGGGGTAGATGCTCCCAAACATCGGTGTGTCCGGTCAGAAATGGACACCATTGGCTGCCGTGAACGACATGCTATGAATGACGTGCCATGAATGATGCTCCATGAATGCCTGGTGGAGGCCATGCATGTTCACCTAGGGGTAGAGTTGCTTGGTTGCACATTACTTCTGTTTAATTTTTTGAGGATCCGCTAGACTATCTTCACGGCGGCTGCAACCACTTACACCTCACAAGACACCCAGGGTGCAGGTTCCTCCAGCGCCTCACCTATGCCTCTGGTTGTCTACCTTTCTGACTCAGCCATCCCAGCTGTTGAGAAGTGGGGTCTCAGGCGGTTGTGATTTGCATTTCCCCAGTAGCTGATGCCGTCGAGCATCTTTCCGGGTATTTATTGGCCATATTGTGTGTCTTCTCTGGAGAAATGTCTATTCCAGTCGTTTGCCCATTTTTGAACTGGTGGTCTTCTCGTTGAGCTGTAGGAGCTTTTACATTCTCCCAATATCAAGTCCTTACTAAATCCATGACGTGAAAGTGTTTCCTCCACTCCATGGGCTCGCTGTCGACATGCCTTTAATTGCGCAAAGGTCTTTGATCTGATTTTCCTTTTGTTGCCTGTGCGTCCGTGTCATAGGTAAGAAACCATTGCCAAACTCAACCCTGGGAAAGTCTGACACTATGTTGTTTCTAAAAGTTTTAGGGGATCCCTGGGTGGCTCAGTGGTTTAGCGCCTGCCTTTGGCCCAGGGCGCAATCCTGGAGTCCCAGGATCAAGTCCCGTGTTGAGCTCCCAATAAATCTTTAAAGAAATAAATAAAAGTTTTATAGTTTTAGTTCTTGAAGTTAAATTATTTATCTACTCTGAGTTAAGTTTTATATGTGGTG
Source organism: Nyctereutes procyonoides (assembly GCF_905146905.1). Taxonomy (NCBI): domain Eukaryota; kingdom Metazoa; phylum Chordata; class Mammalia; order Carnivora; family Canidae; genus Nyctereutes; species Nyctereutes procyonoides. Next base: position 408,042 of record NW_026575082.1, on the reverse strand, counting down.
TGAGGAAGGGGTTCATGTTCACGCATTTGCACATGGATGTCAGCTTCCCCAAAGTGTTTGTTGACAAGGCTGGTTTTTTCCACATTGAGTGGTCTTGGCACCTTGCCTAAAATCAACTGACCATGGGGCACCCCGGGGGCTCAGGTGGAGGAGCATTTGCCTTCGGCTCAGGTCATGACCCCAGGGTCCCCAGATCGAGTCCTGTGTTAGGCTCCCCGATCAGTGAGGGGTCTGTATCTCCCTGCCCCCCTTCCCCCCACTTGTGTGTCCCCCCACTTGTGTGCACACAAAATATATGAATAAATAAGTAACTCCCACTGGCCATAGATGTGAGGGTTTACTTCCAGACTTCTGTTAAATCGCTGGGTGGGGATGTGCTGGTCTGTGAGCCAGGATCACACTTTGACAGTGGTTACAGTGGTTACTGTAGTAATAACCACTACAGTACAGTGGTTACAGTAGTACAGTGGTTACTGTACTTTTTCATATGTTTTTAAATTGGGGAACATAAGACCTCATTCTTTTTAAGCTTGTTTTTGCAATTCAGAGTCCCTGGTGTTCCATGTGAATTTTAGAATAGGTTTTTTTTTTCTATTTCTGGAAAAAACGCTGTTAGGATTTTGATGAGCCATCCTAGAGACAGACTGAACATACTGGTAGGCTTTGCCTTCAAGGAAATCGCGGCACTGATATTTGGGGGAGAGTGTGACACTTTCAGTAAAACTTGTCAAATCCAGGGCAGCCTGGGTGGCTTAGCAGTTTAGCGCTGCCTTCAGCCCAGGGCATGATCCTGGAGACCCGGGATGGAGTCCCACGTCGGGCTCCCTGCATGGAGCCTGCTTCTCCCTCTGCCTGTGTCTCTGCCTCTCTCTCCATGTGTCTCTCATGAATAAATAAATAAAATCTTAAAAAAAAAAAAAAACTTGTCAAATCCAGATGTAAGGCATGTCTCATCCCGGTGCCCAGGGTTGAAGCAGGAAAAGATTTTAAAAACTTCTCTGTTTGAACTATTTTAGATTTAGAGAAATAGGGATCCCTGGTGGCTCAGCAGTTTAGTGCCTGCCTTTGCCCTAGGGTGTGATCCTGGAGTCCTGGAATGGAATCCTGCATTGGGCTCCCTATATGGAGCCTTCTTCTCCCTCTGCCTACATCTCTGCCTCTCTGTGTGTCTCTCATGAATAAATAAACAAAATCTATTAAAAAAAAAAGATTTAGAGAAATGCAGCAGGATTAGCTCAGAGCTTCCTCACCCAGCTGCCATTGGGTCACATCCTAGGTGACGATGACTCGTGACCCAGGCAAGGAGTGTCATTGCCCACGAGCATCTGTGCCCCAGGCCCCCTCAGGTTCCCACAGCCCCCCGCAGGCCTGCAGCCCTCCCTGCATGTCCAGATGTCCGTGGGGTGGGGGCTGCTTGACCGCAGGAGCATGACCACCCAGGCCCTCGGCCTCCCTCGGACTATGTGAGGCGGAGTTGCACTGATTCTGCAGGATGTGAGAGCCACATGGAGACCGGCAGGCTCCCAGGAGTTCTGGCAGGACAGGAAGGAGCTCAGAGGTTCCCATGCCCTCTGCCCCATGGTGGCCCATCCTCCCTCCTCCTCCTCAGGCTCACCTGTCCTCAGTTCCCCCTGCATCAGCAGATGCATGTGTGCTTCTTACACACCAAGTGTGTCATGCTGGATCTGCCTTTACTGCTGGCACGGTCCCCACGGTCCACCCAGGAGGTCTACCCTGCGCAACAGGCCAAGCTGACCTTCCTCATCCCCCGCAGCTGAGTGGACCTGCCTCAGTCGTCCAGTGTTTGGTCCCCCCGTCGTGAGGCCGGTCCCCGTGTTCTGCGGCGAGCAGCCCGGGCACTTCTCGTGGGTCCCCCTCCCCACTGGCGCCCACCCGCACTCCAGCCCCGGGGCGAGCCACAGTCCCCACAGCTGGCCAGTGCTGCGGCTGCATGTCACCAGGCTCCCAAGTCTCATGGGTGAGAAACGATGCCCGGGTGTTGGTGGCCCCAGTTCCCCTGCTTCTGGCTGAGCTAAAAGGTCCTTGAGTCTGAGAGCCGTTGCTGTCCCCGTGGAGTGGCCTCTTCACGGTTTCACCCCACTTCTCGGTGTGGTTTGGTCCTTTGTTTCTCAGGCCTGAGAGTTCTCACCTGCCAGCTTTCCTTTCCAGGGGCTCCTGGCTACTCTCGCGCCTTTGGCGTCTCGTGTCGCGGGACTAACTCTGTAGAATGGCTTGCTCGGTTTTTTACTGGGATCGAATTGAACGTATGGATCAACCTCGGGAGGAAAGCCTTCGGGCTAAATGCTGTGCCGTCCTTGGCGAGAGGGGAGCATGCACCCCGTGCGCCCCGTTCTACCTTCGTGATTCTGGAGTGCTTCCCCGGGGAACACATTCCTGCACGTGTAGTCCTCGCTCGTTGCTGTTGTGCAAACACCTCTCAACCACCGCGTCCGCTGGCCCTTGCTCATGTGGAGGAAGCTTTCCACCTTGCCGGCTGCCACTCTGCTCAGCTCTTTCCTCCAGCATGTAAGTGTTTTACCATTGGTTCCTGAGATTCTCCAAGTGCACGGTCACCTGCTCAGCAAGCAGAGACAGTTTTACCGCATGAGTGGGTCCCCGGGGATGGTGCTGGGTGCTAGCAGGTTGTGTGTCCCCCGCTCCCTGTCCTGGTGGGTGCCCTCCACGTGTCTCCACTGGACAAGACTCCGGTTTCGGCCCTAATGGGTGGTGCCTGTGAGCTATTCCTCAACTTCTTGAGCGTCAGGTGCTTCCCAACATCCATGGAGATGATCGTGACTGTCTACCCCCTAGGACTATTTCTGTCGTGTACAACATCAGGGGATTTCCTGCTGTTGACCCTGACTTGCGTTTCTGGAATGAATGATACTTTTTCCAGTATTTTTAAAAGTCACATTGAGTTCTTCCTGTTTAATAATATTTGCTTAAATTTTTTTGCACTGATTTTGTAAGTGATATTGGGCTGTAGTTTTCTTTCTTTGCAGTAATTGTGTTGGGTTTAAATATCAGTGTTTCCTGCTTCATGAGAGGGATGCAGAGGCCCTGGGACACTTCATCACATGTTGGGACTGTCTGGTCTCTTGGGTCTGGCCTTGGCACCTTCCATGCGGTGGTTCTTTTACATCTTCCTTGTTTCTTCAGGGGACATTGGTGTGTTTACATCTCTGACTCTCACGGGATCCACCTTGATAGACTGTGTTTCCTGGGATCCCTGGGTGGCACAGGGGTTTGGCGCCTGTCTTTGGCTCAGGGCGCGATCCTGGAGACCCGGGATCGAATCCCACGTCGGGCTCCCGGTGCATGGAGCCTGCTTCTCCCTCTGCCTATGTCTCTGCCTCTCTCTCTCTCTCTCTCTCTCTCTCTCTCTCTGACTATTATAAATAAATAAAAATTTAAAAAAAAGACTGTGTTTTCTGAGAAAACTACGCTTTTCCTCTAGGTTTCCAGATTTATTTGCATGGAACACTGCCAACTGTCTCATAGTTTTTCTCTTCCATTTCAAAAGTTAATTTCTTGAATATAATCACGTGGCTTAAAAAGGGGGCGATAAAGAAGCTCGAGTGACAGGAAAGATCATCCTCCTAGGTCATCCTAGCATCAGTGTGTTCACAGCGTCATGTTACAGCATGTTGCCCACCTCAGGTTCCGAATCGGCTGATGTGTAGTTACAGGAGACCAGCTCTGTGCTGTTGCCGAGGGAACCACCCCTCCGTGGAAAGCAGCTTCCTTGCCTGAGAACTGCTTGGGCTCCGTGACTGAGGAGCCACCTGCTGCCCGATGCCCACTGATGCCAACTTGCAGCAAGTCCTTGGGGGTGAAAGGCTGGTGCAGGCTTCACACAAAGGCCAGTCACAGTGCCACAGTCAAGGGCTTCTGTCTCACCATATAAAGAACCACAGGATGGGACTCCCCCAAAGATCAGATGGTTTCCTTCCTTTCCCGGCTGCTAACGTTGCTGGGTCCTCTGTTTGAAAAAGAAGAAAGTCAAAAGTAGGGATGCCTGGGTGGCTCAGTGGTTGAGTGTCTGCCTTCAGCTCAGGGCATGCTCCCAGGGTCCTGGGATCGAGTCCCACATTGGGCTCCCTATGGGGAGCCTGCTTCTCCCTCTGCCTGTGTCTCTGCCTCTCTCTGTGTCTCTCATGAATAAATACATAAAATGTTAAAACAAAACAAACAAAAAACCAAAGCAGGATTGAAAACCATAGTGGAGAGAGCAGAGACGACATAAATGCCCTGCCCACCCATGTGCTGCCCACCATGGAAGCCTTTCCTTCCAGAAGTCTCCTTACGCATCTGCCCCAGGAAGAGGAGCCCATACAAAAGGCCAGTGTAGGTCCATGGTCCATGCAGTTGTGTAACCTGCTGCTCTGCGGGGTCACGTCCCTGGCATCCCTGCGCGGGGTGAATAGGGAGTCCTCAACAAGCCGCAGAGGAAAAGGCCCTGAGGCAGAGGGGACAGAGTCCTCAACAAGCCGCAGAGGAAAAGGCCCTGAGGCAGACGTGCCCCTCAGCTGCTGGGGGATGAGCCTGCAGGAAGGTTGGGGCGAGGCCGACAGTGTGGTCCCCAAACCTGCACAGGGCAGGTTTGCACCCTAAGCCCTTCACGTGGACATTGGCACTCCAGACTTCACGTGAAGACTTGCTTCTACAGAGAGTGGGCAGCACCTGGCATCCTGGGGGTGCCAAACCCCTGTGAGGAAGCGAGGGTCAGGAAAGGAGGCCCCCGCCAGCGCCCCCCCCCCCATGGCCGTGCTCTTGGCACCTTGGCCTGGTGACCGCAGTGTGTGCAGTTCCTCTCAGAAAGTTAAGTGATGTGTGTTCCATGCTGTTCCACAGGCATGGCAATGATTAATTAATTGCTTGTTTTACAAAATTGATCTGAAAAGGTAATGAGAACTGCTTGGGCTCCGTGACTGAGGAGCCACCTGCTGCCCGATGCCCACTGATGCCAACTTGCAGCAAGTCCTTGGGGGTGAAAGGCTAAATAAGAATTGTCATGATTGAAAAATAAAATTCAATTACCTGGAAACTTTGCTCACTGGCTGTTCCCTGTGCACTCTCCATGGCATGCGAAGGGGCCCCACCAATCTCCTGGGGACACCACAGGGGTCTCAGGCCCTGCGCTCCAGCCCAGGGCCCCTGACCTACAGCACAGCAGCGAACCCCATGGTCGTGGAGCTGGAGCTTGGAGGAGCCTGGCATCTGGGGTGACAGCAGCCCTCCTCCCTCTTGGGTGCCGGGGACACTGATGGGCAGGCGTTGGGGCAGGGGACCCGCTGAACTGCCTGAGGATTTCAAACAAGCCCCTGTCCACTCCCCCTGCGTGTTCGGCTTCAAGGGCCTGGCTGTGCCAGAGCCGTGGCAGCTGAGTCCCGGCCCAGCGAGGGCTCCCTCCATGACAGGCAAGGGTTCAGGGGCAGCAGCTCCCAGACTTCTCCATCTTGGAAATTATTTAGGCCATAAAAGCACTTTTTTGTTTTTTTTTAAATATTTTATTTTATTTTATTTTATTATTTATTTTAGAGAGAGAGAGAGCACTTGTGCAGATGGGTGGTGGGGTGCGGGAGGGCAGAGGGAGATGGAGAATCCTCCATAAAGCAGGGAGCCTGATGCAGGACTCGATCCCAGGACCTGGGATCACGCCCTGAGCCGAGGGCAGATGCTCCACTGCAGAGCCACCCAGAGGCCCCAAAGGCCTTTTTTTAAATGTGGGTCACGTGTGTCACCATTACAGGCTGGAAACTGATGGGCAGGGAAGAAGCCCCCGAGGACCTCACGCCCTGGGGTCCGTGTGTCATGGAGGGTCCCCCAGGGCTGGGCCCCGTGTCCCACAGTCCATCACAGGTGAGAGCTGCTCGGAGTGGACTTGGGAAATGCTAGGAGGAAAGACTCAGCCCCCAGGGGTGTGAGCCACCGCGTAGGATGGCGATTCCTCGAACCTGGGGCCCAGACCCGGTGGGACGAGCCGCCCAGCTGCCCCCTGCTCAGCACCCACTGCCTCAGAGTCTCTTCTCTGGGCTCCACCAGCAGAAACGAGGGTGTAAACAGCTGCCTCACAGACGAGTGGGGTTGACAGTCCATCTGCAAACAGTGTACCAACTATGACCCTTTACCTTGGGGCACGAGCACCTCGACTGCCTGGAACAGGTTCCTCTGAACACAGGCGGGTGCCGCGTCCACACCAGGCCGTGTGCTCAGATCGCAGACTCTCACGGGGCCATGGACTGGGGCCAGGCCATCTCTACACCAGCCTGAAGGGGCCAGGGGCACACCTGGGATCTGCCCCACCCCACCCGGGAGACTGAGGCAGGCCGGGCAGGTGGGCGGCACAGCGACTCCTGGGCTGGTTCTCGGGGAAGGGAGGGGAGGAGATGGCTCTGGGCTCACGGGACAGGACAGGTGCGGGGCCAGGTGGTGGAGACCCCCATCCAGGGGGAGAGAGAGGGGACGCCATGCTGGGGGCCGTGTGGGGCTGACTAGCAGGAGCCCCAGAAGGACGGGGCCAGGGCCCAGGAGGATGGGGGCCTGTGCTGGAGCCTGGAGGCAATGCTTCTCACATCACATAGTGTGCAACCTGAGCAGACAGGAGATGGGGAGAAGAAGGGCCCAAGCAGGGGGACAGGGCAGTTCCCAGGGTAGATGGGAGGGTGGTCTTGGGGGGAGGATGTACAACAGCCATCGTGGTGTAGGTGGTAAGCAGATGGGATAAATCCTAATGTGCCCCTGGAAGGACAAGGTCTGTAACTGGGGGGGGGGGGGGTGGCCCAGGTGACAGGGTGGAGCTCACAGCGTCCAGGGACCCCCAGCTGATCCACCATGACAAGATCAGACACTGAAAACGTGCTGTGTCCTCACATCCTCTAACACATCACCGCCCAGCCAAGGTCCGGGGGTGCCCAGGGCTCAAGCCATGAAACATCCCACTCTTGGTTTTTAGTCAGGTCGTGGTCTCCAGGTCATGGGTTCAAGGGTCACATCGGGCTCCCAGCTCAGTGGGGGATCCATGTCCCCCCCCCGCACCTCCCCCACTGGCTCGCTCTCTGTCAAATTAGTTGCATAAATCCTTTAAACAAAAATTAAAAAGTAATAAGACAAGGATCTGACTTATTTTAGGGATCTGCGCGTGCTGGCAGAGGCGTGACAGGACGGGATGGGACGGCGCCCCCTGTGGACGGCCACCTAGATGAGCCAGCGTGCAGGGACACCTGCCTGGGGTAAGGAGCAGGTCTTCCCACAGCGTCCCCCTCAGAGGACCAGAGGCTGAGTGGGTAAATGAAACCAGTCCCCGAGACAGTGCTGACTATGTGATGCTGCCAACACCCTGATTTCCTTGGAGCTGAAAAGAGGAGTGAGCAGGACGGTGGGCCTCGAGGCAGGACCTGGGCAGGACCCAGGCCACAAACAGGGCCGCTTGGATGCTGGGGCTGCCGGACAGCTGCCTGTACCCCTGACGCCAGTAGGGGACCCCAGGTGCTCCCTCAGTTTGACCTCAAGAGCCTCAGGGAGAGCGGCAAAGCAATGACCTGGGGTCCCCCGGCCCTGGCCTTTGTCCTGTGAGCCCTGAGGCTGCAGCCCGCCTCACCCTCCCTCCCCCCTCCCTCTTGTCTGTATCCACGTCTGCCCATCCGTCTGCGTCTGCGGGGCAGAGCAGCAAACCCTGTGGAGCCGGAGCCGGAGTGGGAGCCACACTGTTTGGGGTCCAGCCCAGGATCCCACACTGAAGGCTGTGGGGGTCCAGGCGTCCACCACGCGTAGAGAGAGTCCCCAGCTGCCTCCCACACCTGCCCCCCAGGCTCTCCTTCCCCTCCCTCCTGTGCCCCCCTTCCCCTGCCCTTCGGGCCCTCCCTCCCCTCCTTTCCTCCATCCCCTCCCTCCCCTCTGTCCTCTGCCCCCCTGGGTCCCTCCTCTGCACCCCCTCCCACACCAGCCTGGGCCTCCCCCTTCTTCAGTCTTTGCTGCTTCTTCCCTCCTCCCTCTCCCCACTGCACTGTTCTCCAAACACCACCGGTCCTTCCATGTCCACTCTTACCTAGAGGAGAGCTAGACATCATGTCTTTCAGCCCTGGGTTTGCTACCCACACCCTGACCCCACAGGATTCAGGCAATGGGCCCCAGATGCACATGCATGAGGCCGAGACCCACAGGTGTCCCCTGACTCGGTCTGGGGTGCCTGCCTTGGCAGCAGGAGTCCAGGGACACAGCCCTGGGCGAGCGGGAGCTTCATGCACTCTGGCATCCATCCTCTTCAGGCCCACCGTGTGCCCACTCTGACCCCCAGGCACAGGCGGGGCCATGAGGCAGAACGTGGCATCCAGCTGGTCCCCTCGTCCGTGTTCCCACCACGAGTGCATCCACTCCCCAGCGGGGAGGGTAGAAGCCTAATTTCCTTAAGGACCGGTAGAGGAGGATGGTGTGTGACTGTCCTGCTGCCTCTGTGTTTCTCCGGCTCCACGGCCAGCTCAGGGTTTGTGGCGTGTAGCCTGACCTCTTGCTGCACTTTGTTTTTTTGTTTTTTGTTTTGTTTTGTTTTTAAGATTTTATTCATTTATTCACAAGAGACAGGGGGAGAGAGAGAGAGAGAGAGATTGAGAGGCAGAGGGAGAAGCAGGCTCCATGCAGGGAGCTGGATGTGGGACTCGATCCTGGGACTCCAGGATCACACCCTGGGTGGAAGGCAGCGTTAAACCCCTGAGCCACCCGGGCTACCCTCTCGCTGCACTTTGATGTGACCGTCGGCACCGCTGGGAGTTTCTCGTGTGCTTCTCACCATTTTCTTCTGACACATCTTGTGGTTTGGGGAGTGAGGAGGCAGGAGCTATGAACCACAGCAAAGCCACCACAGCAGATTTAGGGGCACACGTTCACTAGGACAGTCCACTGATGGGTGAAGGCTGAGCAGGCAGAGAGCGCAACCAATGAAACTGGGCAGATCAGTGTAGACTCAGCTGTCCCGTCTGGCCCAGACCTGTGCACAGGAGTCCGAGAGGGCACATCACGCACAGCACAGCTGAGTCCTTGGCCGGGGCCACACTGCGCCTCCATCCTGGGGCCGCAGAGGCGGCTGTAATGTTAGATGGAGCGGGCAGGGGTGAAATGCCCTTGGGACCCACAGCAGATGATCAAGAGCACGAATGCCCAACACAGAAAGTAAGATCACAAGAGTCATGTTTTGTGGGTGAAGAGTTTTTTCGGTTTTTTTTTTTTTTTGGCTGTTTCTCTCCTGCTTTTTTTAAGTGAATAAGATCACACGTAAACAAAAGTTGAACGCATGGTACATGGGGACCTGGTTGCCTATATGTTCGTGTGTGTACGTACAGGAATGGGTGCATGTGCTCATACATATGTGGAACAGTATCCATCTGGGGTGGGCTTACAGAAGAAGGTTGCCCCTGTCCGTGACCACAATACCACATAACACTGAGGAAAACTGACGGTAATGAACATGTCACATCTGAATGCAGATTTCCCCAATTGTCCCAAAACTGTCTTGTGTAGAATTTTTGGATAAGATTAATTGGGTTTATACAGTTCATTGGCTACTATGTCTCTATCTCTTTGACTCTTGATTCTAGAACATTCTTCCCACATCATTGACTCTATGAAGCATCCAGTTGTTCTGCAGAGTGGCCTTTCTGTGTGGTGTTTCCCTAATTTCCCTACTGCCTGGACACAGGGACGTGGGTCTGTGGGTCTGATTACCGGGTGTCCTAAGGGCAGAGCCAGGGGACTGTTGGTGGTGTCAGCCATTGCACATTGCATCATGTTCAAGGCCCGTGGCGTCAGCACGGCCATGCTAAGCCGTGTGGCTGGATTCAGGACTGAACCCCACATGTACTCCCTGTAGAGCCACATCCCCGTCACGATGACAGGGGAGCCAGCGCAGGACAGGCGCAGTCCCCGGTCGGGGGCGGGGGGGCAAACATTGATTTCCCTCCTCTGCACGTCTCTTTTATCTGCATGTCTGCAGACTCACGGGCCTCTATTTCCTCGTGTTTTGCAATAAACTGAGTCATTACACTTCCATGCTCAGCACCAGCCCCTCCTGCATGTGGCTGTTCCCACCAGAGCACGTCCCGCATCCCATCACACAGCACTGGCTCTCCCCCTGGACTCTGCCTGCCTCCCGTCAGGAACCGGCCCTTTCTGTGATGCGGCTCACGTGGGAGGTATGCGCCTGTGATGGCTAAGTGCTCCTTCAGTGACAACAGAGGGTGTTGAGCTGTACAGTCAGATGCGCTATGTGGAATGTGTTCTGAGTGGCTGCAACAGAAGACTTCTATTCGAGCCACAGTCCTGTACATAATGCCCAAGATTCCCAGCTTTCATTGGAAAATCAGTCGTCATACCACCAACCAGGAAGATCTCAAACCAAACGAAAGACAGTCAGTAGACACCAACGTTGAGTTGACACACACGTTAGAACTACATAAGCAGCCTTTTAGAAACACTTCAATGAGTAATTACGAACACACTTGAAGCAGACAAGAAAACAGTCTCAACAAAGGAACGGAGTCTCAAGGAAAGAAGAGAAGATGTGAAGAAGAAGGAAATGGAAATACAATAAATGATGTGAAAAACCCAGTGGATGGATTCAAGCGCCAATGAGGAGGATGGATATAAAGCATCTGGGTCTGTGAGGCTGACCCCTGAGGAGCCACCAGGAAATAGATCTGAGACCCAGGGTCATGCCCTGAGCCGAAGGCTGACGCTCAACCACTGAGCCACCCAGGTGTCCCTAGAGCTTCTTAATTTAAAAAAGAAAGAAGAAAAAGAAAGAAAGAAAGAAAGAAAGAAAGAAAGAAAGAAAGAAAGAAAGAAAGAAAGAGAAAGAAAGAAAGAAAGGAGAGACCACTTCAATAATTTTTTAAAGCATAAATGGTAAAAAAATAAAATAAATAAAATAAAGCGTAAACGGTATAAAGAAAACAAATACCAATTAAAAGGCAGAGAGATTGACAGAACGGAGACAGAATGGATGGAAAAACATGACCCGATTATTGCTGACAAGAAATCCCCTTCACTGTATGACCTCAGCAGGTTGACAACCAAAGGCTGCAAAACAGTGGAGCAAACATCAGTCAACAGGAAGTTGGCTGCATATTGTACTTGATGGAGTGGATGAGAGCAGACCGGGGCCAGGACACGGAGGGACACTACCCCTGCTGACAGTCACATCTCAGAGACCAGCAGCACTGCATGAGGCTCCAGTGGGACTGGCGAGCTGCTGGCCGGCTGAACCAGCTCTGAGGTCAGCACAGGTCCTCTGAAAACCCAGGGAGCTTTTTGTAACTAAGGAGAAATGTATTCTGGAATGTACACAGATAGGCAAGGCACCTCGAGTCCATGAAGCTGTTGGAAGGAACAGGAGGTTGGAGCCAGGCCGTGTAGGCGCGGAACAGATGCTAGCCACTCCGTGGATGGGACACAGAGCCCACGGGACACCAACTGCCCAACTCGGTTTCCATTTTTGTCTTTCTTTAAGATAGATTTGAGAGATCGCACGTGTGTGGGAGGGGCAGGGGGGGATCACGCCCTGACCCCAAACCAGCTGCGGATGCCCCCGGGGTGGTGTTTGAAAAAGGCTCAGCATGACCCAGGGAAGGAAAGGTAGTGCTTAACCCGTGAGGCTGGAGCAGCGTGCAGGCCACAGGACGGAGCCTCCACCCGCATTCCCGCCTACAACGAGTAACTCAGGTCAGATCCCGGAGCTGCACGCAAAATGTGAGCCCTGTGACCTTTAAGGGAAAGTAGAAGATCTTCGGGCTGTTGGACTCGGCATCTCATTCTCAACACCAAAGCAGAGGCAGTAAGAAATGATACATTGGACTTTATCAAAGTGAAAACTTTTGCTCCACCGGCCACTTCACCCAGAAGGGAAAATAATCCTTCCTGGAAACGTTTATAGCAGCTTTGTTCAAAATAATGAAATCCTGGAAATAACCCCATATCCCTCACCTTGGGGGTGGGGACCCAGACTGTGGCCTCCCCCAGCCCCGAGCCATCACCGGGTCAAGAAGCCAGGCGGCTCTGGTCCTGGGGGCTGCCCACCAGCCCACCTCTCTGCCCTCCTGGGTGCGGGGTTCTCAGCTCATCTACTTACTTATTTAAGCATTGTCTCCAACCCTGAGACGGAGTCACAGGCTCCCCAACAGTCCCAGGTTTGACCAGAGGACACAGAAGGCAGCTTAGCAGTTGCTGGGGGTCATGGGGGTGTTGGGGAGATGAGCCTTGCCCCCACCCCTGCCCAGGGTTGACGTCTGACTGTGTACCTGACAACCTGCAGGGAGGCTGGGCCACAGATGCAAGGGCCTGGCAGCCAGGGAAGGGTACACGAGATCTCTGCAAGCTCAACAATCTTTTAAAAAATCTTTGAGGCAGGACGCCCAGCCAGCTTGGGGTCTGGTCATGACCTCCGGGTCCTGGGATCGAGTGGTGCCCCCTCCTCCCACGTCAGGCCCCCTGCTCAGCAGAGAGTCTGCTTCTCCCTCTCTCCCGGCTGTGCCCCCTGCACCTGCACTTGCTCGCTCTCTCTAATAAATAAATAAAACCTTTTTAAAAAATCAGAAAGGAATTATAGGAATGATCCCAATAGGTACCAATTTTTAAAACTATGAGAATATTCTAAGAGTCATGTTTTATTTGGAATTATTTCCTTCTAGCTCTTGTTTTACCTGGTGGGTGATCTTCATCATCACTCACGTGATGCTTATGTTGCAGGACAGTGGGAATCTCGAATGAAGGGTACGGTAAGCTGTGAGCTCTCGCGTCAGGGGCCCTGCGCCCTCACAGCCCCGCACGAGCCGGCTGCTAGAGGGGGCGTCTCTCGTGGAGACCACGTCCCTGTGGTCCTGGGCATCTGCTCTTGTGAACACAGGTCATCTTGGAGGTTAAAGGTTTCCACCCCAAGCAGACTGCACCCGGGGAAGACCTGACAGGCCGGGACAAGGAGATGGCCGTGGGAAAGGGCCAGGGTCCTCGCCCCATGAACAGGTGCTCATGGCCTCGGCGGCTGCCATTGAGGAGCCAGGAGGGGGTCGGCTCCGTGAAGATACCAGAACCAAAGCCGTGATGGGAACAACTGCCGAGGCTTTCACTGCTGTGCTCATCATCTGTTGTGTGAAGACAGGAGTGGCTGCTGAGCAGAGCACACACTGCTCTGTGCTTCATCCTCGCCAGGTCGCCACTCGTGCAGCTTGGGGCCTCGCCCTCCACCGGCTTCTGCGTGGACGCCTGGTGTGACAGTGACATCCCTTGCGCTGATGCTTTAAGGACTCAAGCGTAAGCGGGTCTCATCCTTGGCACCTCAGACATCGCCATGAGTCATGCCGTGCTTTCTGTGCCCCGTGGGTGAGGGGCAGCACCCAGCCAACGGCAGGCAGAGCACGCATCCCCGGGGGGGGGGCACTCTGGGCTGCAGGAGGGAGCCCGGGTCTGGAAACCTGCCCAAGCCGTCTCTGCTGAAGGAAAGACGCGTCCCTGGAGCAACTGCGCAAAGCCCTGGCGGGGCCTGCGTCTGCTTACAGCCCTCAAACCTCCAGGGCACCAGTCCCCCCAGGGAGGCAGCCTCCACATAAGCGAGTGTCCCCACGCGAGCGTGTCCAGAGGTTCAGGGTGATGTCTGTTCATGATGATAAATGTCTTTGTTACATTTGCCCAGATCCTCTGTGACCTGGGGTGACCTCATTCTGTTGTCACACATCTGTAGGTGGGGAACCCCGGGGGCCCCCAAAGCACCTCCTTGTCCACCTTAGCCTTCATTCCTTTATTCAAAACCCAGACTTTTCCCCCCGAGCACCTACTAAGCGCAGGTGGTGTTATGGGCATGGGTGACACCGCCCTGCCCTCTGGTGGGCCGGAGTCCCCTCTTGGCTCTCAGACAGGTGTCCTCGCTAGCCGCCCGCTCCCTGGGCCTGGGCTCTTCGGGGACAGATACTCACGCAGGCCGCGGGCACAGCCAGGGGGCCTGTGGATCTGTGGTGGTCACAGCAGCCGCCAGGCTCTCCCATCACCAGCATCGGGGTCGCCATACATGTGGCAGATTCCCCAGAGGCAGTGGCGATGTCAAGAGGCTCACATGGACAGCCCGGGGGTGCGGGATCCATCAGGCCTGGGGCCTCGGCTGCAGGTTGGGGGTCAGGCGGGAACCGGCAGGTGGTGGACGCTGCCTGGTAGTCAGAAAGCCACGCGTGGCCCCTGTGCCCTCCTGGCCTCCTCACTTCATGGCCCCAGGGCCCCTCGATGAGGCTCCTGAGGGACGGGGAGCTGGTGAAGGCCTGTCCTCCAGAACCATGTGGCGTGGCATCCGCCGCCTGCTTTACCAGCTGCGGCCCAGGCCTGTTCCACACGCTGCTGCAGAACTCCACAGGGAAGCCGCCCCCACCGGGACGCCAGCCACACTGAGCTGGCGAGAACTGATGCTCCTACACAGGCCGCAGCCAAAAGACCAGAAACATCGTGCCTCTGAAACACAGCAGTGCACGTGTGTACACACGTGTCAACACGTGAGCATTAACAGCTGTGGAGGACTCACCCGAGACACTGTCCAAAATGCTCACATGACCTTTGGATCCTTCAGGGCAGGTGCCACTACTCCCGGTTTACAGGTGTGGGTGTGACTTAGCAAGTAGGGTTGCACGGCCCCGGGGGCAGGAGCCTGGGGGCTCCTGACCGACCGCGGTGGGGCTGAACCATAGCCATCACAGGTCATGGGCTGCCACCACACCGACCCCTGCTCCCTCAGTGACAGGCCTGGACAACTGGCCTTCCCCCTTCTCAGAGGGCTCGCCTGCCACCCAGACACTGCACTCCTCGCTCCCTGAGGAGCACCATGTGTTCAACTCAATCTCTGCTCTTTCTTTCCACTTAATCACATCCAGGAGCCCGGGCACTGATGGCTTGACTCACCCCTGAGGGGTCGATGTCAGTCAATGAAGAGGACACTTCCCGATCCTGAGGCGCCTGCCCCGCAGCATCCCCGAGGAGTGTGTACAGCCCCGGGGGCGGACGTGCCAGGTCCCTGACCATGCCTTGGCCTCCCTGGGCCAGCGTCCCCAGGGACGTGCCCCTTGGGGTCCCCCCGCCACGCCAGGCTGCAGCCCCTCAGAGCTACTCTGTGGAGTCCCGGCCCATCGGGGGCAGAGCCGCAGGTGGACTCCAGGCCTGCCCACCCCCCCACCCCCCAGACCCCGTGCTCTCTGTGCACCGCAGCCTCAGGACGCAGGCTCCTGCCTCCCTAGGACTTGTCCTTTCTTCTGGGGAAGCGACCTGGGCCGTATTCTCGGGCCGTGTCAGCTCAGACCAGTTCACCCAGGAACCTCCTGCTGGCACTTGTGGGCAGGACAGCCTGGCCGCCAGTCAGGGGCAGGGGACGCGTGGGCCAGACATGCCGGCTGTCTGGAGTGAGGCCGGGGCTCACTTGTCCCTTAGCTCATCCCTCGGTGAGTATTTCCTGACCCCCCCAGTATGCTCCAGGGACTGTTGGGGTGTTTGATATGGTGGCAGCAGGCACAAGAGACAACAGCCACACCCTCGTGGGCCTTTTATGCAGCAGGAGCAGACGCACAGTGGATGCCACAGAGAGAAGAGTGCTACAGACGGAGGGACCAAAGGCTTGAGGCTGTGGGAGGATGGACATGGGGGT
This sequence comes from Nyctereutes procyonoides, assembly GCF_905146905.1. Lineage (NCBI taxonomy): Eukaryota > Metazoa > Chordata > Mammalia > Carnivora > Canidae > Nyctereutes > Nyctereutes procyonoides. The sequence goes on along the minus strand of NW_026575082.1, from coordinate 392,384 downwards.
CAGGGCATGAACCTGGGGAGGACAGGGGCGCAGGTCAGGGGTGAATGGGGGGAGGGATTAGGGGTCGGGGTGTGAACCCGGGGAGGACAGGGGCTCGGGTTGGGAGGTTGGGGTGTGAACCGGGGGAGGACGGGCATTCCTAAATACATTTGTATTTTAAAGTGAGAAAGTAAAACGTCCTACAACACACATAAAAGCCAGGAAAATGCTCTCAAGTGTCCAGAGCATGGTCTTCTCAAATTCCAAGAAGGCATCGAATTTCTGTCCCCTCAAAACACTGTGGGAGACTCAGGGATGGACAGGCTCCCTGGGGCCTGGAGGTGTCCACTTGCCAGAGCAGCCCGAGTGACAGGTGGAGCCTGTGGCCGCCACCCTGGAGGAGCCAGGGCGGCCCTACTGCTGTCCTCCCACAGCCGGCCTGACCGCTTCAGCCCATGGTGGCCAGCTTGGTCAGTGGCGTGCCAAGGCCCTGCCAATGGTAAACACAAGCTGCCAGGCTGCAGGGAATGCATGGGGATTGCATACATGGGACCCTTCCTCCCAGAACGGCTCTGCCTACAGACTCTGCATCCGTGTTGTTGGCCACTGTCCTAAGGAACGCTTGGCTGAACCAAACGCCGTCACATATCAGCTGATCTGGGAAAAGACAGAGGCAAACAGGGTAGCAGGACCATGTGAGGTCCCTCTGATGCAGGGGTCAGAGGGAGAGGCCAGTGTGGGAGGCACCAGGCCCAGAGCTCCAGCTCTGGCCACTGCGTCACCTCCGTGGGCCTGTGTGCAATCTGTAAAGTGCTGTCAGCAGGACCTGCCTCTTCAGGTTGGTGGTACACATGAGCAATGCCGAATTTGTGGAGGGCCTGCCACCTGGCAAGCCCTCAGACGGCCACCCCAGCGGTGTCCTCGGGGTGTCCCCTGCCCGGGATTAGAAAGAGCCTCCCGGGTCGGGCTCCTCTCTGTCCTCCACCCCACGCGGCTCCTCTGGGCCTGGTTCCCATGGGATGGACATGAATGAGCTCCAACACTCCCGGGACCAGCGTCACCTGTGCACAGGCCACCACACCAGCCCCTTGGGATGAGTGGGGGAAGCAGACCACGTGCATGAGCTCCAGCCTCTCCCAGAGCACCCTCCGCAGCACAGCCTGTACCTTCCCATCCCTTCTGCTCATGGGGACAGGGTGATGCCAGCATTCCCTGTCATTGTTAGCAGCACCCTGTGCCATCTGAAGAGTGTCTCTATTTGGATGACAAACGACACGGCACAGAGCAGGAAGGTAACCGGCAGGACGTTGGCATCGTGAGGTTCGCAGGCACGGTTCATTAAATAGCAGTAATTCCTACAGAAGGACCCAGAAAAGCAGCCCCAGGTAGTGGTTTCAAACTGCTTTTCTTTCTACAAGGAGCAGATGCTTCCACTCTTGAATCTAAGAGCGCGGCATGAAACAGGCGCTGAACAGTCCTCCGTTACCAGGACGAAGGCATGCATGCCTGAAACCTCAGGTGACAGCCTCCTTTGGACTCTTCTCTGCACATTCCTGCTTCTTTAAAGCTCCAGGAAACCCATGTTCCAAACACAGAGCTGGCCTCATGTGTCTCAGATGTCCGAGTGCAGATCCTCCAGGATCAGAGGAAACAATGCAGGACCAAGTAGCTTCCCTGGGAGGCAACCCCAGGAATGCCAATCTGGAGTGACCAGGGACAGAGTGCAGAGCCAGTCAGCCAGCGAGGCCCCTGGCGGGACCAGAGAGCTCTGGGGCCCTCACCCCAGCTTCTCAGCCCTGCGGACACTGAGTCTCAAGCATCTTTGGTCCATGCTGGGCAGGCCAGGAGGCCCTGGCGGCCAGAGAAACCCAGGCAGAGACACAGGTGCTGGCAGCTAGGAGTCCACCCAGTGTGTGCGCAGGCTCAGGGGGACATGGGGCCAGGGGAGCATGAGACCTGAGGGACGTGGGGTCAGGGGGTACGTAGGGTCGGGGGGGGGGACATGAGACCAGGAGTATGTGGGGTCAGGGAGACTTGGAGACCAGGATAATGGGTCCAGGGGAACGTGGGGGCCGGGGTATGTGGGGACTGGAAGTGAGACCATCCCTCCGTGGTGGCCCTGTGGACGTGCGGGCTGCTTTCCAACCCTGGGATGTGGGGATGTCCAGTGTGTTGCCGTGGTCAGCACACGTGGTCTTCACTGGGGATTCTTGGCCACGCTGGGTGACAACCATGAACGGCATCACCAGGGCTTGCCACATGCCCGCAGGCAGCTGGAGAGCCTCGGCTCTGGACTGAGCGTGTGGCGCTAACACATGCGGCAGGGACAGCACGCACCCACCACTACCTCCCACCAGAGGGGATGTCATAGTCTCACAAACCGAAATTCTAACCTCAAAACCACTGTGTTGGGTGGGGGGGGCGGCCTTTAAGCTCCACACCTCCACTTCCCAGCCGGAGCCAGGCAGGAATCTTCTGATCTGCCTGGAGCGGCAGCTGGGTTTTCTCCTAGTAGATCCTTTCCAGAGGGCAAAGCCCAGCAAGGGCCTGGTAGTTCGGGTGCAGCCAGCTACTTATTGCCCCAGCCGTGAGCGAGCCTGCCGGCACCCCCCCACCCCCAACCACCTGAGCAGATGTCTTCATATGTTCCAGGATGAACCTCTGCTGATCTGAACGTCTGTGCTGTTGGGAATGAAGCTGAGTGTGTCTTTCTATGATGTGTAAACCCTATTTCTTCCTTTCCTATAAACTTTGGGACAATTTTCCCATTTTTCTGTTGAGCTATCATCCTCTTAAAATCAATGGCATTTAGATGTCCGTTCTGTCCCACGTTGGGAAGGGGGTGTGTTCAAGTTGCTACAAGTGACGGCATCTTCTCTTTAGTCAGCAGGAAGTTGACTTTCAAACACTTTTAGGGTGATGGAGTATTTAATTATATTTCTAAATGTGTATTCTGGGGGAAAAACTGTTTACCAGAGTTTGAGGGTCTAGGGGATCATTCAGTTCTTTTCATGATGATCCACACACCTACAGATAATGTGGGGCACACATCTGAGCTGCAGAGGAGGTCCGTCCTGCTGCACAGGTTCAGTGCGCTGTGCCAGGGCGGTCAGAGAGGGCGGGACCAAAGCAGGTGGGGCCCAGGGGGCTTCCAGCAAGTCTTTCCTTTAAGGCGGGTTCCCTCTGGGTCCCTCTGGTGAAGCCTGATGTACGCGTTCCTGTCCCATCTGTGACCTCAGCACTTCCAGGCGCCGGGGTGTGTCGTGCGCAGAGGAGCCACCTTCCCAGCTACCCAGGGAGCTGCAGGCAGAGGCGGGAGGGTGTGCCTAGGAGAGCTGTGTGCTGCCCCCACAGGGCTTCCCCGATGGATGGCTGTGGCTGCTGTGGGCCTTGTCACGTCACTAGGGAGGTTTGGTGAGTGAGTCTGGGGTGGCATAAGCTGGAAGTCAGGGCCTCGGATCCCTCAGTCTTCCCTTTGAGGAAGCAGCAGGAAATCTTGGCAGCAAGTTTCCATGAACTAAATGATGAATTGCTTTCTAGTAGGTGAGATCTTGCTCGTTTAAGACAACTTCCACATTCCCCCAAGCTCTTGGCTAGCGCTAGCCACTGCCTCTGAGAAGCCCTCCCAGCTGCCCCGGACCTTTCTGGGTGCCATCCAGAGCACCCTCTTGTCTCACACAGAGCTCCCCTCTGTCCCCCAGACTGGAATTCCGAGGAGCCCTGTCCTCAGGGTCGGTGTCTGGCACACAGGTGTTCATGAGGCATTTCCCGACCAGGGGCACAAGTATGCACAAGATGCAGCTTGGCCATTTTCTCTCACATGGAACCTCCGGCTCCGCTTTCCAAAGCCAGTGTGCACACTGTCCCCCAGCTTGCTGGAAACTCCTTCCCTGCCCTTCCCCCTGAACCTCTACTGGAGGAGCAGGTGACTGTGGCCTGAGGGGGGCATCACCAGGGCCGCCGTCCCTCGCGCCGGAGGGAGGGGAGGGAGGGACGTGAGCTGAGGCCAGGGCGTCCTAAACGGCTCTGCGGTACCAAAGGGGTCGCTCTGAGGCGGCCTGGGGGCGCGGGGCGACCGGGCTCCGCAGCGCTGTGTCGGGAGCCCCGCGCCTGGCGCCCCGTCCCTCTGCAGGCGCTGTCCTGAGCGAGCGTGGCCGCGCCTTGGGCCCTGGCCCTGCGCCCCGAGCGCGGGCGGCCGGCGCGTCTCGGCACCGACGTGGGCGGCTGCAGGGTTGTCCCCTCAGCCCTGGAGCGCCTGCGGGCTGCGGGGCCACGACGAGGTCCTGCGCGCGTGCGACGACGAAGTTCTCCGGCCGCAGCCCGTGCGCCTTCTGCGCCCTCGTGGCGCTGCTGCGCGCGGGAAGCCGCGGCTGCTGCGGGCCCTTCGGCGACGGCGACGAGCCGGCGGGCAGGGCCCGGGGCGGGACGAGGCGCGCCTGGAGCGCTGCTGCCTCCGCCAACTGCGCCGCCGCGAGGAGGGGGCGGCCGAGGCGCGCGGGGCCGCCGGGGAGCCCAGGGGACCTGCTGGACGCCCCGGCTCCTCGCCCGCGTGGCCGCCGCCTTCGTGGCCGCCCCGGCGGAGCCTGCGCCCGAGCACCACGCCCGACCCCGACATCCATCCGCGCGGAGGAGAAGCGGGGAGGGCGGCCGGCAGGCGGGGCGCTGGGGCGGGAGGGGGCCGGGGCGGGGCGGGGGCGGAAGTGCCAACCGGGCTGGGGACCACGTGGGGGTGGGCGGGGGAGGGGGGAGGGGGGGTGGAGCTGGGCCCGGGCAGACCTGGTTCCCAGCTGGGGTGGCTGTGGCCAGGGCAGAGGTGGGGGACAGCGGGGCCTGGAGGCAGCTAGGCCCTGGGAGAGCAAGCTGAGCCCTAGCTCTGACGCCCCCCCCGCCGTGCGCCCTCCCTGCCCTGCTCAGAGCACCCACAGTGAGCCTTCCCTGGGAGGCCCACAGGTCACCCCCAGCTGGGCGCTGACTGGTTTCAAGCTCCCCGAGGTGGCCCCGCCTACAGCAGTCCCTCCCCGGAGCTGCGCCGGCAGGCCTGGCAGTGGAGACTCTGACCTGTTCCTGACGGCCTGCAGAGCTGCCTGCTGTAATCCCAAGTGCTGCCATCTTGAACCAGGGGGACGTGACCCCACATTCTTGGGGGGTTTTAGAGCTCAGGCAAGCCCAGGGGTGGCTCTGCTGATGCGCTGGGGCACGTTTCTGAGCAAATGGCAGACTTTCTGCCACACTGTGGTCTGTGCGAATGCCAGCTTGTGTGGCAGATGTTCCTAGGTGAGGCTGTAAGTCACCTGAGGCATGTCAGCGTTTGTGCACTGAGGGCACCACAGAACATTCAGGAAGGATTCAGGAGGGCCCTAAAGGTGTGCTGTCTGGGCAAGAGGGCTGGGACACCGGAGGGCGCAGTCTGTGAGGGACAGTCACATGTTGCCCTGCCTTTCCTCTTCTCCACAGCCCCCTGCTCCCGCCTTCCAGCAATGGGCAGACCCAAACCCCCTCCTGGGACCATGAGCTGAGATCAAAGCCTCAGAGCCCTTCAGAGGTCCCAGGGTCTGCGGAGCACACCTGCTGGGGTCCTCCCATTACCCAGAGACACAGTGAAGAGGTGAAGGGAAACATCCTGCTGAACTGATAGCTGTTAGCTAGCTTGGAGCCTGGCGACCCTGACTGCAGATTAAATTTAATCATACATTTTAGGTAATTGGTTTGGTTCTCTTCATTTGGAAGTGTCGCTTCCAGGTGCCTTCCCTTAGCACCAGGTGTGATTCTGCTTCAACAAGACACTTCCTGTGTTTGGATTTTCTAAATGGCAGTAACTCCATACATTATGCAGGAGAGGACGCATTTACACAAGAATCCAGACCCCGGAGAAGGTAGGGTTGCTGGATTCCTGGCATCCTCTGGGAAGTAAGCTGGACTTTGTGGAATCCTGATAGCAGCGTAGTGGAGCAGTCTGAGGGCCTCCGTACCTCGGGTTCCTGTTTGCATTCCTCAGCCCGCTCCTCCCCACTTCCCAGAGTGTCACTTCACACTAGCCAGGCACTGTCTTCTCCAGTCAGCAGTCACCCCAGCATGAGCTCAGGGTAGACTATGCCCCCTCACAGCCCGTTGCCGGCAAGGGAGGGCTGTGGAGTACCTGGCCCAGCACGGAGCAGGTGCTGAATAGAGGAAGTGTTGTCAGTCATCGGTGAATGGGGTGTGGTAAGATATACATAGACTTTCCCTTGACCATTGTAAAACGTGCTGTTCAGTGGTTTTAAATACCGTCCCGTGGTGCGATTATCACCACCCTCCGTATCCAGAACTGTCCCTTCTTCCCTAGGAGGAGCACCACATCCAGGTTCATCCGCGTGGCAGCAGGTGCCAGAATGTCCTTCCATTTCGAGGCTGAATTCTATTTCACTGTTATGTATCCACCACATTTTATTTGTTCATTTACCTGTGGACAGGTGGGTGGCTCCCACTCCGGGGTCATGGCATGTAACGCTGCTGTGAACATTCATGTAAAAACACCTGCTTGAGTCCTTGCGATTATTTTGGGTGAACCTCCAGGTGTAGACTTGCTGGGTTGTATGGTAATTCTAGGTTTACTTTCTTGGGGAACCTCTGCACTGTTTTCCACGGCAGCTGCACCACTGACTCTCCAGGCACGGGGCAGATGGGATGGACGGCAGAAGGGAACAGAGAAACTTGGGATATTGCGCCTTTTCTTGTTGGGGTTTTCCCAGTAGAATTTGACTTGAAAGTCACAGGGCTAAAGTATTTTCTGTATGTGTTTTCTGGTTTTAAATAAGTGGTTAAGAGATTTTTTTTTCATTCTGAAGGCTCCCAACTGAGTCCTCCAAGGCATGGGTTGGCAGGCTTTGGGCCCCTGGCTCTGACATCCGTGGGCCTTTACAGGTGACAAGCACGCCCGCCCTGCTCCTTCTGCACCATATTCACTTGGATGTTCCTAGGAAAGGCCCCAGTGTGTTCTGGAAAACCATGTTGGGAGAGCAGGGCGTGTCCTGGAGAATTGTAGGTGAGCTGAAATAGTTCCCTCAGTCAGCTGTTTCCTCTCTGGCAGCCCTGGTGTCCACAGTTATTGTTTTGTGTTGGCCTGGAGATGCGGAAAGGAGAGAAACCACTGTCTTCCCCGCGTATGAAAGGGATTGGAGCATGGTGGGCTGCGTGTGATTCCCGGGGCTGTGAGCACATGCACAGGCTGAAGGATGCTCGAGGCAAAATACAAATCCCATCTGATTCCACTCGCACAGGGCACCTCGAATCACCAAATCTGGATGACAGAAGGCTGGGTGGGTACAGGAGCTGGGCAGGGGTCGGGGGCTCTGGACTGAGGGAAAGGACGGTGCCTAAGTGTGGACGTGCCCGATGCTGCTGAGCTGTGCACTTTCAAATGGCAAAGGTGGTAAACATGACGTTCTGCATATTTCACACGTGGAAAGTCAGCGGCTCAGGTGTGTGGGCAGGAGAGGGTGGCCGGGGCCCTGGGGGGCGCCCAGCGGCTGGCCCTCTGCCCCCAGGGTGGTTGGCAGTTGTGTCTGTCTATCTTTCCGTGTACTCCGCTCCTTCTGGTGCTGGTCAGCATCGGGGCAGGCACAGGGTACGCGGGTGCAGCCCCGGGCGTGGGGAGACCAGGTTCACCTGGTTCTGCAGTTGTCCCAGCACAGAAGAGTTTCTGGCTTCCTGGTCTACAGCCCTGAGTATCCCTGTGCTCCCCATGGGACACAGTCCAGGGGCGATGCCTCACCCTGGCCTGCAGTTGGTGGGGGGGCCGCCCCTGCACCACACACCTGGAGCCTGAGTGGGAGTGCCTGGGGACAGGTGGGTGGGTCTTGCAGTCTGTGTGGGCGGGGCCTGAAGATGAGTGGGTGGGGCATGGATGGGGTTGGGGCTGGTGCCCAGATGGGTGGGTCTAGAGCCTGTATGGGCAGGGCCTGGAGCCCGTTGGCCAGTCAGGCCAAACCTGAAATAGACTCTGACGCCCAGGATCACAGGCACCACCTCACAACACCCTGAGGACCCTGGGCCAGGAGGTGTCCTTCCCAAGGTCTAGCTCTCCCACAACAGTGAGACAGTGAGTCCTGGGAGCCCCTGGGGGTTTTGAGGGGCTTCTCCAGAAAGGCTGTAGGGGACACATTGCCCCCTCCTTACTCATTTCTGCCTCCTGCTCCATCCCTCTAGGATGAGGAGGGCCCCTGAGCATTCAGACTTAGGTGCAGGAGCACCCGCAGCCACCAGGGCCGTGACCCCGGCTGCCCCAGAAGGACCCTAGGCCAGGCTGAGCAGGGGCAGGGGCTGGGCCCGGCCACTGTGTGTGCCCCACATGACCCCAGGGCTGTGAGTGCAGCCAGGGCTTGGGGACCCGAGGGCCCCTCCCCTGGCCCCTTCAGCACTGCCCCAGGGCTTAGCCCAGGCCCCCAGCACCTCTGTTCTGACAGTGACAGGGTGGCACTTCGGTCCCTTGTATGGGGCCTTCACCCACAGGTGCTGCTCCTGTGACAAACCTCATGGGCTGCCTGGGCGAGAACCCACATGTCTCCCCTCACAGTCCTGGCCCCAGTCTCCCCAGGCAGAGACCCTGGCATGGGAGGTCCCAGGGAGGGCACCGGCCTCTCCTTGCAGCTTTTCAGCCGTCAGGGCATGCATGCTCCTGCTTATGGCATTCCTCCATTCTCATGGTCTCCTTCCTCTGCCTCTCACTCTTGGGGCTCCGTCTCCTGAGGACCCAGGATGACACCGGGTCCCCGATCCAGGAGTGTCCCCAGGGGACTGGGCACGCTGCCATCCTGGCCAGCGCTGTGGTCAGACTGCTTGTGCTGTGCTCACACTTTCAGGCTGAGCAAGTGTGAAAACCACATAAAGTGGTCGCTGGACACCGTGGGTCAAATGTGCACCCTGCAGAGTGTCCAGAAAAGTGCTGTGGTCTCGCCAGCAGGTGAGCATGTGGGGTGGAGACCTTGCCGTCAGGCGTGTGTGTGTCTAAGCACAGGACAGAGCTGACCAAACTCAGGGAACACGCTGCAGTCCAGGATCATTTGCAGGCAAAACCCTGGCTGCATGTGGCTGACAGCTCTCCAAACCTAAGGAGGAGGCATGCTACCTTGCACCCCAGCATCTCGGGTCCACCCAGGCCCCACCCACGATCCTCCGAGCCCCTAGCCCCCAGGGCCATGGCTGCCAGCATCTTGGCTCCGACCTGCAGGACCCCCAGTGCAGCACACAGAACCCACCCTGCCTGATCCCAGAGGCCTGTACCTTGAAGTGGGTGCCCTCCGCATCCCCCCCCCACGTGCACCCTACACACACACCCTTGCACACCCGCTACGAATGGGCTTCATCCCTAGTGCTGGGTCCGCTGGTGGCTCACTGCCATCCCGAGCCCTAAACGTTCTCACGGCCAGGCCTGGGAGCATGTGCTCAATGGCCCCACCCCATTTGCAGGGACAAACGTCCATGGCCAGAAAGGTGCGTTCAATTCTCTGACCCCAAAAAGTATTTTTTTAAATTTTTATTTATTTATGATACTCACAGAGAGAGAGAGAGAGAGAGAGGCAGAGACACAGGCAGAGGGAGAAGCAGGCTCCATGCACTGGGAGCCTGACGTGGGATTCAATCCCGGGTCTCCAGGATCGCGCCCTGGGCCAAAGGCAGGTGCTAAACCGCTGTGCCACCCAGGGATCCCCAAAAAGTATTTTCTAAACCGGAATATGCCCCATGCGCACCGTGCTTTCCCACAGCTCCTACAAGAAGTAACGGCGGTGCTGCTAATCCAGCGACACCCCGCTTTCCAACCACCCTGCAGGGGCTTCTCTCAGCGGGCAAGTAGATGTTCTAGTGCCAGGTGCTTGGCCGGAGCATGGGATCTGTGCCACAGTGGAGTGGGGTGGGGGGGATTACCGCTTTTGCTGTGGTAAAAGCCCCCAGGCCCCCAGCTGAGGATCCTGCCCTGCATCTCAGTAGGAGCTGGAGCCAAAGGCCCTCTGTGGCCTTCACCTTCAGGGTGTAGGAGGCTCTGAGAAGGCGAGAACAGCATGCAGCTACCCCGTGAGCATGCACCCTGATTACTGCGGGAAAAAATCAGGAAACAGGCATTGACTCTCCTGTGAGTTTGGGGTGACAAGGCCAACACGGCCACAGAGTGACATGTTTTTTAGGGCCTGGCTGGCCGGACATGGCCGGGTGAGGCTGAGGCCGTGCCGGATGTTGGCAGTTGTGAGACATTGGTTTATCTCAGGCTTCTGGGGGAGGCCTCAGAACTGCTGAGGACGGGGGACGGGAATTTGCGCTCCAGCTAACAGCTGCTGGATACCTCTTGTATGGTGGCAGCTGGGGTGTCGCTGGGAGAGAGTGCTGAACTCCCCCGGTGGCTGGCCCTGGGGACTGGCCATGCATAGCAGGCTGTCAGAGGACACGGTGTCTCGAGGAGGGTGTGCCTGTCACAGCTGTCACGTCCCTTCACCCTGTGCTGGTGCCGGGCTCAGGCCGCCTTTCTCTTGCATGCTTGCGTGACTCAATCAAGGCCTGTATAATTAGTTATAGATTCCATGACTGTGATTTCAGCCTCAAGTTTGCTGGGAACATTTTGGCAGCAGCATCTAAAGCCGGTGACAAAGCTTCTATGGCATGTGGCACGGCAGCCATCCGTGGAGTTGTGCCAGATTCTCAGAGTCAGAGCTTCACTCTGAGCCAAGCTAGGGTTTTGCAGAGAAACAGAACCAGAACCAAGGCAACGGAGCCTATGTCTCTGTCTGTCTTCCTGTTGGACAGAAATGTCTGACCTGTGCCCACCCGCCGTGGTGTTTGGGGAGGACGGGCCTGGTCTGCACACAGGCTCATGGCGGCGGGGACTCATGGATCACCCCTGGAGTATCACCCACATGTCCTTGGTCCAGATCCCATGAGACTTTGGCTACAGACTTTAGAGCTGATGCTAGAACAGGAGACTTTGGGGCTGTGGCCTAATGTCCAAGGTGATGGTTTGAGGAAGTTGGGCCTTGGGAGGTGATGAGGTCATGAGGGTGGAAGCCCCACGATGGGATGAGTATCCTTATAAAGGGGCCTGGAGAGACCCTCCGCCCTTCATTGGGAAGACTTGGTGAGAAGACGCTGTGTGAAGAGAGGCCGACCCTCAGCATTCCTGAATCCACTGGTGCCTTCAGTTTGGGCATCCAGCCTGCAGAGCTGTGAGAAATAAATGTCCATTGCTTCAGCCCCACTGAGTGCTTTCCTACAACCACCCTAGCAGACATAGCTGGTGGGTGGAAGAGGCCCCCAGCTCTGAGCACAGGCACCGGGGCTTTCCTCCTGGGAAGAGGGGCTTTTCCCGTCCACAGTGGCCTCAGAAAGCAGGGCTGGAAAAAAAAAAAAAAGAAAAGAAAGAAAGCAGCGCTGGCTCGGGCCAGACCACGGGGCATCCCCCTAGCATGCAGAGCTGGTCAGTGGGGCACACTCAGTAAAGGGGAATGCTGTCCTGGCCAGGCAGCCACAGGCCCAGGTGAGGCCTGTTCTTTGCTGGACGGATGATGGTAAGACTGACGGGACCTGCCAGGCCGTGCGGGCTTCCCCAAGGGCACAGGGATGTGGGGTGCAGAACAGCAGCAGTAGTGCCCCTGGTGACCTAAGGAAGCCAGAGAAGAGAGTGGATTTGGTTGGTTGATCTTCCCATTTGCCAACATCTGACCCAGGAATCAGCAAAACCCAGGGTCCACATGGGGAATGGGATGTGCCTGCCCGTGGAGGCTCTCATTCTGGTTCACCTTGCTCTTCTGGAGGGTGAGGACGGTAGCCTCCAGGGCTGCTAAGACAGGCAGGCAGGCACCGGGTGGGATGGGTGCCCCAAGGAGTGCTCTCACACCACCGGGTTCCTCAGCCAGGCGGCTCTGCTCCCGCCCTTCCCGGTTGCTCAGGCGCCAGGCTGCGAGGGCTCCAGACCCCCAGAGCCAGGCCAGTGCTCCACACTCCGTTCCAGGGCCTCAGGCGATCATCGCCCCACTTTGAAGAGACCCTTTGGTGAGGCCCTTACAGGCTCTGGACACGGCCAGGAACGCCAAGGGATAAATATAAAGCTCAGGACGTTCCCCCTCCATTTCTGCACAAATTTGGCAGGAAAAAATGGGGGATTTTTATTTTGGATTTGTGCTTCAGTCTGAAAAAAAAAAAAGAAAAACAAGACTTGTACTCAAACGCCTAGGAGAAAGGCTACAAGAGTCTCCTTTTAATAAGAGCATTCTTTAGAGCAGTTTCAGGTTCACGGAAAAATTGAGAGGCAGGGACGGAGATTTCCCATAGACCCCTGCCCTGACATGTGCAGCCTTGCCATTGTCCACACCCCCAACCTGACATGCGTGCACCCATCACCCTGCGGAGCCCCCAGGGACATGTCATTCACCCCCTAGCCCACAGCTGCCACCTGGGCTCTGTCCTGGTGCCGTCCTTTCCCCACGATGGCGTCTTACTGGTGGTTTCACTGCCCCAGCCTAGGGTCACGCAGGACGTAGCTCTTCACACTGGCTTCTTCCACTTCCTGATGTGCCCTCGAGGTTCCTCGGCATCTTGTCTTGGCTCTAGAATATCTCTCTTTACTACTGAATAACGCCACCTCGTCTGCATGGACCAGTTTATTTATCCACCACCTACTGAAGGGCACCGCGTGGGCTTCTGGGTTTTGGTAGTCATGAATAAAGCTGCTGTAACTATCGTGTGCAGATGTAGTTTTCAGGTCGTTTGGATAAATAATTAGGAGCATGACTGTGAGATCAAAGGATAAGAGAACATTTGTGTTTTGTGAAAACCCCACACACCGTCTTCCAAGGTGGCTGCAGTGTGCTGCTTTTGGGCCACAGCAGGGAGCAGGTGCTGTGGTTTCACATCCTCTACAGAATCTGGTGTCATCAGTATTTTGGATGTTGGTCATTCTAACAGGTGTGTGCTGCTATGTCCTTGCACTTCCCTGCAGGGGCGCCCGGCCGGGGAAGGGGTGCGGGGGGGCTCTGTCGGTTGAGTGTCCGATTCTTGATTTAGGCTTCGGTCATGATCTCGGGGTCCTGGGATCGAGCCCCGCATCGGGCTCTGTGCTTGGTGACGAGCCTGTCGGAAAGTCTCTCTCTCTGTCGCTGTCTCTGTCTCTCTCTCTCTTCCCCCCACACACATGTGCACGTGCTAACTCTAAAATAAGTCTTCAAGAACAAGCACATCAGGGGCAGCCCAGGTGGCTTAGCGGTTTAGCACCACCTTCGGCCCGGGGCATGATCCTGGAGACCCAGGATCGAGTCCCATATCGGGCTCCCCGCATGGAGCCTGCTTCTCCCTCCACGTCTCTGCCTGTCTCTCTGTCTATGTCTCTCATGAATAAATAAATAAAATCTTTAAAAAACCACACACAAAAAAAACCAAGCACATCTGCATTTCCCTGACAACATACAACCTGACACATCCTTCCCTTGGTGCGTCTTATGTGAGAACGCCGTCAGGCTCCCAGAGCCAAAGCTGGCCACACTCAGGCCCACCCTATGGTTGAGGCCTCCAAGACTTTAACCCTCAGACTCATCCGCCCTGCGCGCCCAGCTCTTCGTCAACTGTAGTTGGCATTTTCCTGCCCCGTGCTGCCTCCCAGAGGGGCTCTCGTGGCTGCTGTCACTTGGGTGCTGGGGGAGCACGGGGCCACCCTCACTGATCCAGGAGAATGCCTGGCTGTCCTGTGTGTTCCCACTGGGCTGGGGGGTGACTCCCAAGCGCGTGGGCGCAGACCTGCGCTCTGGTCCCAGGGCTCCTCTACCATCATTTGCACAGGGGCTGTTTCTCTGCAGACGACACCAGCTGTGGGAAGCTCTGGAGGTTGCATGCAGGGCAGCTGCAAGGCCCGAGACCTACCTGTCCACCTTGCCAGCCCTAGTACCTCATCCTGTACCTGCAGGAATCTCAGAGCTGTTGAGATAACAATAATTCATGCAAATCACATCAGACTATGCTTCGCACACAGAATTAAGTAAGTGGCAGCAACTTTTACCTTTCTGCACTGAGGAGGATGCAGGGCGCTCAGGGATGGGGTGGGTGGTGAGAAGGCAAGCTGCTTCCTGCAAGCTGGCTGTAGGGGAAGGGGGAGCTGACCGAGGAGGCCGCTGGGGTGGGACATTGCACCTCGCTGGCTATCTGTGGGGTGTGCCCACCACGACGTCCACCTGTGCCTCCCCTCCTGTGCGTGGCACAGCCCCCTCCCTCTCAGCCAGGGGGAGCCCCCCGGCCTGTCCCCCAGTGGCACGGGGAGAAGGTGGGCACTGCTCCCCCCAGGCTTCCCCTGCTGTCAGCAGAGGTTACAGACTCCCTTGTCCCCCTGCAGCTGCTAGCGCGGAAGCAGCTCCGAGAATGCGCAGCGTTTATCACAAGTGAAAATAGAAACTCTCTGCACATTTGTGTAATCCCATTGCCACCCAGCATTTCTGTCACGGGACTGAACTATTTTGACTTATGAGCCATATTCATGAGGGACCTAAATTTCTCCAAGCGCAGGCTCATCAGGTGTCACCCAGTTGGGGGAAGAGACCTGAGAATTCAGACGATTTTAGGCTCCACTTAAGCCTGAAATATTAAATGTAACAGGAAGGGATGTTGATAATAATGAGACGTTAACTATTCTAACTCAGCCTACTGGCTATTCCCGAATGAGCCTGTGCTGCTTATTTAATAGAACATGTTGACTGAGCGGTCGGTAGGGCCTGGGGTTGGGACCTGGGCAGGAAACACGCTGGTGAAACCCATACCCTGGGGGTCCTGGACCCCTGAAGGGCAGGCACTGTCCCTGCAGGCTGGGCTCTTTGCCCTGTCCAAGGAAGACTCACAGTGTGTGACTGGAAATGTCCAGCTTGAGAAATAAGCTGGGTGCTTCCCCGAGAACTGGTGTGTGGCCTCAGGGCTAGGGAACACAGCCATCAACCTCGTGCCCTGTCCGGGGTCGGGGGTCCTGTCAGGGGTTGAGTCCTGTCTGGGGTCAGGGGTCCTGTCTGGGGTCAGGTCCTGTCCGGGGTTGGGTGCTGTCCCGGGGTCGGAGGTCTTGTCCAAGGTCGGGTCTTGTCCGGAGTCAGGTCCTGTCTAGGCCCTGGGATTGCCTCCCCTGTCTGTCCCCCACCGGCCCCCAGGGCAGCCCCAGTGGTCCCCAAGCTGCGGGGAGAACATCCTTCGCTTTCGACGTGTGTCCCTGACTGTCTCTCGCTCTCTGTGTGAAGCGTGGAGGGCGCAGTGCATTGACGCCCAACCATGATGTTGGAAGGCAGCGCCTAGGCCCTGGACATGGCAACATCTGAGCAGCTGTGCTTGTTCCCTCCTTGCACCTTTTCCCGGTACAGTCACAGACTCCTCAGGAGGGGACCTGCAGCCAACCTGCCACATTAGGGCCCTCCCCCTGCCCCCTGCGTCTTCCCCCTGCCCCTGCATATTCCCCCTGCTGGCTCTCCTTGGCCTCCCCCGCAGCCGCCTCCCCTGCCCCTCTGTCCCATCCTTTGCTCCCATCACCCCCAGCCCCCGGGTGGCCTCTCCAGGGGCTCTTCCTCCCACCTCCAGGCCTCCTCTGTGCAAGCCCCTCCATCTGCAGCCTCTGCACCTGTCTTATCACCATGGGCATCGGGAGCCGCCTGCAGCACAGCATACGGCAGCACGTCCCAGGAGGAGCCATTTGTCTCCTCACCTTGCATGGGCAGCAAGAACAGCCCATGGTGGGTCCTTGTGGTACCAAGTCCTAGCATCTGATTGGACAGCTGTGAGTGATGACAGTACAGCAGGTGTCAGTGAAGGCAGAGGGCAGGGTCCTGCCCAGGGAGCAGCCTCAGCATCTGGGAGGGGGCTTAGTGCAAGGGAAGACATGGCCGTGGGTGATGCAGGTGTAACCGCCAGCCGTGGGCCAGGCCATTGCAGAACATGTTCTCGGGTCTCAGCCTCCCAAAGGCACCTGGGGTCACACGCACTGGGGAGGCGGCCTGGCCTGGCTGACGTCTGATGGTGGCCCCGGGACCAGCTCCTTACGAGACTCACACGTTAGGGGCAAGCCCAGGCCCTCTGCTCCATTTGTTTCCAGCTTTACTCCCAGCTTTGCTCCTGCAGCTCCGTGTAACCACCTGTGGGTGCTGCCCCACCCCCTGACCCTCATCTGTGACCTGTCCCTCCCCCAACCCCAGGCTGACAGGTGGGGATTCTGTTCTGCATCTCGTGACCAAAGACAAGAAAAACCACAGAAGCGTTTTTCAAAATATAGCATTTATTTCTTTTTTTTTAATAAATTTTTAATTTTTATTTATTTGTGATAGTCACAGAGAGAGAGGCAGAGACACAGGCAGAGGGAGAAGCAGGCTCCATGCACCGGGAGCCCGACGTGGGATTCGATCCCGGGTCTCCAGGATCGCGCCCTGGGCCAAAGGCAGGCGCTAAACCGCTGCGTCACCCAGGGATCCCTAGCATTTATTTCTAATAAGCCTTTAGTAAAATTGGCATAATCAAGCTCTTCATCTAAAAAACATAAAATATGAATGGTAAAATAAACATAAATGTTCTTTTGGCCCATGAAGTTCTAAGCGATTAAAGGATTCACATAGATGGTAGACAGAGCCCTGTGGAAACAGAGGCACGGCCCTGAGACCTTGCGCACTTCGGGATACCTGGACGGGGGGTCAGCAGGTCCACTTCCCACACCTCCATGCGGCCCATTCCTCATGCACCCTATGCACCGCCATGCAGGCCGCACATGTCAGTGATGCGCATGCATCCACTAGGCCCTGCAGCCCTCACCGTCACCAAGCGGGAGGCTTTTCAAATTTGCTGCATTCTTTGCGGGTCAAATGAAAATCCAAGAGAATTAGCTGAATAGTTATTATAAATAAATGAGTTTGTTAAGGAAGCTGGCTTCAAAATAAATATGCAAAGATCAGTCACTTTTCCATATATCATCAGTAATAGAAAAGTTAGTGGAACATCTATTCTGGTCACTGTAACAACAAAAACATGAACTAACTAGGAATAATCTTAGCAAGAAAGGTTCGATGCCAATAAAAGAAGCAGCAACGTTAACTCTACTAAGAGACATAAAAATGGGTAAATAAGGAGAGACAGACACATCATGTTCTTGAATGAGAAAATCACTCCCCAGGTTAATATATACATTTATTACACTCTCATTAAAATATCAGAACCTAACAAAATATCTTTAAAAAGGGTGGGTACCCTGGGTGACTCAGTGGTTGAGCATCTGCCTTTGGCTCAGGGCATGATCCCCGGGGTCCTGGGATCAAGTCCCGCATCGGGCTCCCTGCAGGGAGCCTGCTTCTCCCTCTGCCTGTGTCTCTGCCTCTCTCTCTCTCTCATGAATAAATAAATAAAATCTTAAAAAAAAAAAAAAGAACCTAACAAAATAACCTCAAAAATCTAGAGAAATGCAGACAGAATACTAGTTCATAAATTCCGGAGAACACGGGACGAACTGAATGAGAAGCACGCACCCCAACACCAACTGTCTTCCTGTGTGACAAACTCCACCAAACCCAGTGCCTCGCGGCCGCCGCTTCCTGACCAATGGTTCTGAGGTCGGCACAAGCCTGGGTCGCCGGAGGCGTCCGCGGGGCACCTGCATTCGGGTCAAGGGGCTGCAGACCTCCGGCCGTCCTGGTCCTAGTGGCCCCCCAGGCGTTTCTCACGGGGGCAGGAGCTTGTTGCCCCAGTGTCAGGGCCCAGCCAGAGTGACATCGTGAAAAGCTCTAGTGTACCCAGGCCTGAGCTCGACTTCCTGGGCAGAGTCCCTTCCAGCAAAGAGCAAGGGGCCATGAAGGTCCCTCAGGAGCCCAGAAGGTCCCTCAGGAGCAACCACTAAAACTAACGAACCAAATGAAGGGCAGTGGCTGCAGGTCGTGTTGTGCGTGTGCACATGGCTGCCGCCGCTCACATTCCACAAGGACACCGGGGACCCAGCTGCACCCCACACACACCCCCACAGCGCGGGGTGAGCAAGTGAACAGATATCCAGGGTACACGCATGTCTGCAGCTGTGACACTCTCTCACTCCCCTCTCAGCACACAAACCATGAGGTGCTGTGGGCCTGGGTCTCTTCTGGTTTGTGTGGAGACCCTTCCTGGGTGCAGCCCACCCAGGACACTGCTCAAAGAGGAAACCAGCAGCTGTGGGGTCGGACCTCTGCAAGACCAGGCTGCGGAGACTTTCTCTCCTCACGAAGACCCCACAGAACATGAATCGACCCCATGCTTCACTGGAGACAACCTGAAACGAGCACGTTTCATTATTCCCACAAAAACGACTCTATGTCGAACAATCTGTTCTGCTAAGTACGTGTAATATTCTCCTACTCTTCTATTTGCACAAAAGCCTTTTTCCATAGATAACTGGGAAGAATAAATCTCAATTCAGGTCAAAGCCGGATTGTGTAAATTCATAGTGAAATGAGTTAATAAATATTCTCCCTCAGGAGGCTAAAGAGAAAATCTGCTCAGAGTCCTTCACAAACGAGGAGGTCCACAAGGAGGATCTGCCCTTTGTGGTGTGTGGTCTGTGAAGGCGGTGGAACGCACAGCTTCGGACGCGGCTTGGCTGCCCGGTTCTGCCAGTGGCACAAGGTCTGTGAATGACGAGCCGGGCAGCAGTGTCCAAAAACCACGGGGGCAGCAAAGGGACACGGCCCACTGTAGGACTTGAATCGCGCACCAGGTGACGCTGGGGGACGTCTTGGAGGGGGCCCTCCCGCGTGCAGGTGACGGCATTCAGGCTGTGGCACCTGGGGGCCCTTACTCTGTGGCTCGAGGAGGAGCCAGTCCCGTCCTGTGGCCTTCACCCCAATGCGGACACGCTGGTTCGTCCACCGAGAGTCACAGCACAGTGTGATGGCATCGGCGGAGCTCCGTGGCCAGGCCACCAACTGGTGGATGCTGTCAGTGAGAACAAGGCCGGGGAGGCGCCATGCGCGACCTCTGCTGCGGGAGACAGTGCCCCACAGCCTCACAGTGGCGGGGCGGGGAGACCGGGTCGCGTGTGCTCGGAGCGTGACCACCGGGCACTGGACCCCGCAGCGCTGCTCTGGCTCCCATCTCTGCGCCCCCTGGTGGATCTGCTCCATGTGCAAAAGTGCTGACGTGACGGGTGCAGTTTTCCGTGTGAATGTTAAACCTGTGCAGCTGCGTGGAAAGCTTGGCCATCATGGGGAACGGCTCGAGGTTCTGCGGGGGAACTGCTCTGCTCGCCATCAGCCGTCATAGCAAGCAAGGGTGAGGACGGAACTAAGGCTCTGCAAACACGCGGAGGCTCCAAACTTTGCCTCCCAGCACCCATGCTTAGGAGGCACCCAAAAGATACGCCTCAACAGAAGGTCAGAGTAAACCATGGTGGTTCAAGTTGGGCACAGCGGCGGGGACACTACGCACGGTGGCCTTCAGCAGCAGAGTGTATGTGCCCGCAGAGGTGGGCTGGGGGCGGATGGAACCCACCGGCACCATGATGTGTGCGCATCTGGAATTCGTAACAGAAGCCCCTAAGCGATGTTGGGGTGAGGACACAAAACCTCAGGAAAAACATCTTATGAGGGAGAAAGATGTAATAATAGACTATGCCCCAGGCCAGCCGTGACATGTGTACATTATCTTAGTAGTTACTGCTCTTACCCCCAACAGGCGACATGGCTATTTTTGGAGGAAGGGGATCGTGGGTGTGAGGATGGTGAGGGGCAGCAGTGGCAGGTGTAAGGAGACCAGATCCTAACACAAAGTCAGCAGAAGTGGACAAGGCTCATGTGCCTGGGAACGGCCAGATAGACCTGTTATTTGAAAGTACGGAAAGAACTGTCAGAATAACCAATTCAAATTGAAGATTATTGACTCCAGGACATAAGAGTTGGGGTGAGAATATTCTTTTTTTTCCTATAACCCTGTTAGTATTAATCCAGGTAGGTTTTTTAAAATTATATACATGTATTAGTTTTGTAAAACAAAAATTTAAATTGAAAACATGTTCAATCACCAAAACTCACCCAAGAAGTGAATAATCCAGGGGCACCTGGGTGGTTCCGTTGGGTGAGCGTCTGGTTCTCAATTTCTACTTGGGTCATGACCTCGGGTCATGAGATTGAGCTCCCCCGTCAGGCTCCCCACTCAGCCCATCACCCCCCTCCCTCTCAAAAGGAAAAAAAAAGTGGATAATCTGAATAATCCTATGCTAGCTACAGAATTTTTTTTTTTTTTTTGCTACAGAAATTTAATTGATACTTTGAAACCTTTCAAAAAGAAAACCCCAGTCTTGGGTGGTTGCTTCGGTAAATTGTACCAAAACGTTAGAGAAGTAATATCATCAGTTCTGCACAATATCTTTCAGAAAATACAAGAGGAGGGAGCACTCCCAGGTTGCCCTGTGAGACCAGTACTGTCCTGGTACCAAACCAAGGACGTTGCAAGAAAAGGTAAAACGCCAGCCAACATCTCGCGAACATAGATGCAAAATTCCTCAACAAACATCAGTAAATCAAGTCCTGTAATTTATAAAACGAGTAACACCTCACAACCAGGATGAGTTCCCGGCTCAGCATCTGAAAATCGCCGTATAATCTATGATATTAACTCACTGAAGAGGAGGGGTACCTGTGCAGCTCTGCGGGTAGAGTGTTCGCCTTCAGCTCGGGTCATGGTCCCGGAGGCCTGGGATCGGGTCCCACGTTGGGCTCCCTGCTCCTGGGGAGGCTGCTGCTCCCTCTGCCCCCCACCTGCCCATGCTCGCACTCGTGCTCTCTCTCTCTCAAGTAAATCAATAAACTCTTTAAAAACACACACTGAAGAAGAAAAGCCGTCTGGTCATCTCAATAGATGTAGAAAAAGCGTTTGACAAAATTCAACATCCATTTTGATTCCAATAAAAACTTCCCCCAATCTAGAAACAGAAGGGGATTTCCTTAACCTGGTAGAGGACACATATTTTAGAGACTTCCAGCTGATGCCATATGAAGACAGAGGAGACACTGAACACTTCCCCCAGGAGTGGAGCAAAGCTAACGAGGAAATCAGGAGTCCTGGGCAGGCAGTGGTGCGCAGACGGAAGGAACAGGCTACAACTGGAAAGAGAGAAAACTGTATGTGTTTTTTAAATGCCCACAAAGCCGTGAAAAAGCCTGCAGAACTCCTGAGTGAGCACACTCATGCACCCCAGGTCTTCCCCAGGAGAGGTGACAGTGCGCGTCTGTCACAGATCCCATGTGGACGAGCATGTGGCTGACCTGAAACAGCCCCTAACTGGGAACAAGTGTACACAAGCTGATGACGGAGCAGGTGCATACATGCAGCAAGCTACCTGGAGATCAGGGACAAACCGCAGATGCCCCGTCCCTGAGCCTCACAGCACACGGGGCCGGAAGGGCAGATGCAAAAGGCTAAATCCGATGTCCTCCCACTGGTGAGATGTGGACGAGGCAAGGGGATCACAATCGCGGGGGGCCAGGTGGAGACGGTCTGGCTGTAAGGGGGCCATGGTGCCCTGGTCATTGGGTGGACAGGTGTGCAGTGAGCGTGCAGGTCGAGGTGGACACTGAGAGTCACAGCACAGTGTGATGGGAATCCACCGTTCCCCAGACCAGAGCTTCCAGGTCGAGGTGGACATGCACTTCACAGGCATTTACAACATACTTGTGAGAATTGGTCACATAGATCCTCTGCCCAGTGACCTGGGGCCTGCCTGGACCCACCCAAGGCCTCCAGATCCTGGGCCTGGTGGGGCAGGGGTTACATTTGCAGAGCGACTTAGGGACAGCTCTGCAATCCTGACAAATGAGGAAATGTTCTTGATGAGCCCGTGATTCCCTTCCCAGGAAAGCCCTAGACACGCCCAACACGATACGTGCAGAATATTCCCAGCACTTTGGTTGGTTGGTTGGTTTTTTGCTTGTTTTTTGTTAACAGCAGATGGTGACACCCCCCTGGGGTTTGAGGCCATGCTCCAAACCCGGTAGTCAGCTTAGCAGCACTGCAATGCCCGGGGGCAGAGGCTGCAGGCCCGGCAGCGACTGCCCTGTGTCCCTACAAGTGTGTCTGTAATGCGGCCGTGGTTCGGTGACCAGCCTGCTTTCTTTGGGGCTGATCTCTGGTTCCTGGGCCCCAAGTGATCAAAGGCACCCATTTCCTGTTCCAGAAACACAACAGGCTGGGGACAGACCTTCAGCCTAAGGTCTTGGGCTTCCAGTCCCCGCTGGCACCAGGCAGGCTTCAAGGTTGACACTAGCCCCAGGGGTCAATGGGGAAGGGCAGGCCGTGGCCTCCAGCAGGAGGGGAAGTTCGCCTGAGGGACCCCATGGGAGGTCTAGCTCATGTCTGGAGGAGAGGTAGGTGAGGGCAGCGTCTGGGCTGCCGGCTGGAGGGAAGAGGAGGCTTTGCCTGCAGGGCTATGGAGGCAGGGGCCACGCACCCTGGCTGGACACCTGCTCACCTTCGGCCCTGACTCAGGCCATCCCGACCCACTCAGGCTCCTCGGCCATGGCCTCCAAGCCGCTGTCCCAGGCCCTCCTCCTCCCACTGGGCCTACCCCCCCTCTGTGGAAGCTCTTCCACAGGCTGTGTGGATACTTGGGGAAACCTTTTAGGAACCTCCTCCAGCCTCCCGCCAGTATCCACTGCCCCCAGGCTTTCTGGACGTGGGTCCAGCATCCTTGCCCTGACCTGGGGCTCCGGGCTCACGTTGCTCTGGGCCTGGAGGCCAGGTCTCCTCCATGGTTTGCTGTCCTGACCCCTGGGGGGGGCATTCACGGCCTGGATGCCACCTCCCCGTTGTCTGGGCTGTCCCCGGGGCCAGTCCTGGCAGCAGCGGCCGGCACCAGCCTTGACCACCAGGGCAGCATGAGCCCGCAGCTCTGGGCCATTTAAGTAGGGACATCCACTCTGTACTGTTCCAACCATCCCGTTGGCCCGTGGCCTCTGTCTGGACTGGGACGGTCCCCTCAGGCTAATGTTTCCATCTCCAAACCCCCTGGGTGACATGTGAGAGGATGCCAGCAGGAGGCAGAAGAGCAGATAGCGAGGGCCACCCTCCATGCTCGGTGAGCCGGGCTGGGCGGAGGTTTATTTCTGACCACTTTAGACCAAACAGCCCAGATGTGTCAGATCATGATGAAGGATGGAGGCGGGGAGTGGGGGTGGGGGTGGTTCGAGTGAGCCTACAGGGTCCCTGCTCATGCTCGGGTGCGGGCAGCCGTCCCCAGGGGGCCGGGGTCTCCATCCCTCCTACACATGGTCGAGCCCACCTGGGGACACTCACAGCTGCATAGGACCAACAGCAGGGCAGGGTCTCAGGGCCACAGTGGCCTAGGGGGCGGCTGGGGGTGCAGCATGGACACCAAATACCCCTGCGCTGTGGTCCTCAGACTCTGGCAGGCGAGGGAGGCCAGGACCTGGTCCCCTCCCCCAAACCTCCTCCCTGTCCTGAGCCTGGGTCCCAGCTGCCTCCGACAGAAGGCCTGTGGCTGGGCTTTTCCACCCGAATCCTCTCTCCTGGCTTCTTACACCTGATGCCTGGAGTCCTGAGGCTCTCCGTCCAGCCAGGCGTCCCTGTCCTGAGGCTGTCTGTCCAGCCCCCCATCCATGTCCTGAGGCTCTCCGTCCAGCCCCCTGTCCATGTCCTGAGGCTCTCCTTCCAGTCAGGCACCGGTGCCGAGGTGCTCAGGAATACACAGTGCATCAGGCCCTGGCCTGGAGAGTCCTGTAACTGCCCAGAGTCTGACTTAGCTTCAGCCAGATTCAACACCCCGTGTGTGATGTGCCCTTGGGGTGGACAAGCAGCGAGTCCCCAAGTTCACCGAGGCCCAGGAGTGGATCCAGAGCCACCAGCCTAGCAGTGCGACCCCGACCTAGACAAGCTGGGGGTGGGGTCCCCCTTGAAGCCCCAGTGCCGTGAGCTCCCGTGGGCATGGACACAGCCCTGGGGAGATTGGATGCATGACACGGGACCAGCAGGCCTGGGTCTGTCAGCCCGGAAGCTGGCCTTGGTCCTATGGAACCTTCCAGAAGGATGAGTGGCAGATGCCCTTGATGCACCTCTGCCCCTAGTTGCCTTTCTCCCAGGCTGTGGACTGTCCTCCCACTGGGCCTCGCCCCTCAGGGCTGTCCTGTGAGGGTCTGGGGTGAACAGAGCCAGGTGGCCCCCACAACACCCTCTGCGAGGGGAGCGCGGCCAGCGCCCACCCCACCCCCGGAGCTGAAGGTAGTGTCCCCGGGGAACCTGGGTCTGGGGGTGAGGCTGGCAGCTGGGAGCAGGCAGGGGCACCCAGGGCACCCCAAGGGCCTAAGTGGGGCAGGAGTCTGGGGCGCTGCGCACATAGCAGCCCCTCGTCCTGAGGAGACGTCAGAGCCCACTGTGCCACTCCACTCAGGACAGAGGGACACGGGCACAGACTGGACATGCTGGCGACCCCAGGACGGGCCGCACTGCCCACAGAGACCCCAGGCCCCCCGGTCAGGCTGTCACCCCACTTATCTGTAAATCAAGGGCACAGAAGCCACAGGAGTTTCTGGAATAGTCACATACCTGGGACCTGCAAGGAGCCAGCTGTCCTCTCCAGGCCAGGAAGGCCAGTGATGCCTGGGGAGCCCTGCATGGCTCAAACACCGCCCACCCTGCAAGGAAGCCCGTTGGGAAGACCCTCGACCAAGGGGACCCACCCCGGAGCTGGGGCAGCACTGCCTCCGATGGGGCAGAAACTGCCAAGCTGCATCCCTGCACCCGCGACCGGGCAAGCACCTGCCCAAAGCAGAGGTCTCAGGCCGACGGCTGGTCACTGGGAGGCTGGACTCACTGAGTATGCATGTCACCTGAGCACTGGGCAACTACGGGCGGGCAAACCCCGAGAGGTCGGGGGAACCTGTCTGTCCTGGGGTCCCAGAGGCCTCGGGACCAATCAGGGCCCGGCTCTGGGTAAACAAGCCCTGGGGGCCCACCCCCCGCCATGCCCTCAGGATGCCAAGGTCACTGCTGTGACATGTGTGCGGTCAGTGACAACACTGCCAGTCCTCCCAGAGCTGACATCTGTGGAGGATGCAGACTCGTGGCTGCTGGCCCCACCCCAGGGAGGGCTCGGGCATGAGGTTCTACCCCCAGAGCTTCGGGGGACATGAGCCAGTGGGGGACAGTGGAAGGGCCCCAGTCCTCTCACTGCCGACGTCAGGAGGACACGGGAGCTCAGCGCCGCAGGCCAGATGGGACGGGACCAGGACCCGCCTGGAGTGTACCAAGCTCCCCGGATGTGCGGGTCATCTAAGTGCTTCTGGATATCTGGTGAGCTTTCATCCATCCCTTCTCTGTCCTCTGGCGCTGGCGTGTGTGCACATGCCTCCATTTGTCTCAGAACCCCTGGCTTGGGGTTCTGAGACAAATGCACAAGTCCCTTGTCTCAGCATGACAGGTCACAGTTCGTTCCTTGGACAGTTCCGAGCCACTCTGCAGCTCCTCCAGTGAATGTATTTGTTTTTGTGCTTTTCAGCTCCAAAACTTCCATGTGGCTGTTTTAAACGTTTCTCTTTATTAATAATCTCCCTTGATGCAGTGGATGTCATCACACATCCCCTTCCTCCTTGGATCTTCCTCTGGTCCGTGAACACAGACGGTGCTTCTCAAAAGTCTGACACCTGGTCCTCTCAGGTGCCATTTCTATTGCCTGATTTTTTTCTCATGTATGGATCATACCTCACCGTTTCTTTGGCTGCTCTGTGGGGTTTTGTTGGCTACTAGACGTTTCAGTGTAGTGTAGCAATCCTGAGTAATGTCCCTCTATTCACTTAGGGCTCACTACTGTTATTTTAGTGACTGGTTCAATGATTTTAGTGCAGTGTCTTCCTGTCCCTCCACACACATGCACACGCATGCACACATACACATATGAACATGTGTGCACACAGATGCCACCCCTCGAGGAGGCACAGCTTGGGTCCGCCCACAACCACCCGGGGTGAACTCCCTTCCTGTGAATCTGCTCCTGTGTTCCTTCACTGCAACCCCCGACCCTTGAACATACCTCCTGGCTGACCTCCGTGCCACGTTACAAACGAAGTCAGTTTCTTTAGCAAGAAATGAGGAGCTGTTTTAGAGGCCTGCCCCCCTCCACCCTGCGCCCCAGGCAAAACCTCTGTGCTAGGCTCTGGAGTCGGGTATGGGGATGGTGCCAGGCTTCCCTGAGGGGAGTGGGGGGGCACGCGACGGAGGGCCGAACAGCGGGCCGGGGTCCTCAGGCCAGCCTCTCCCCACGCCAGCCAGGGACAGGGCGGGGGGCTCGGTGTTCCTAGAGCAGCTCAGGGCAGAGCTCCATCCCAGTGCCCCCAGGGTGGGGATGGGGAAGGAGGTGCCCCTGGGTGGGGACTGGGCGGGAGGTGCCCCCCTTCTCAAGCACACTGTCCCAGGGAGGAGGGGGTGCAGGGAGGTGAAGGGAGGCCTGTGTTCCCAAGCTGAGCTAGGGGTGGGGAGGGGGTATTTCTCTGGCCTTTTTGAATGAATTTCCGTACATTATCTTGAATAGATGTTCCATTTGCTGTTTGCCCTTAGGCCTGTTTCTAGAGGCTTTAATGGTTACTTTTAATGATTTTCTCCAGTTGTGCTGGGGAACGGGTCAGCTGAGCTTCTCTGGGCTCCCAGGCGGGACACCAGCCACTACGGAGATCTTTTTGCAGGGGGACTGGGCCCTGCAGCTGTGCGCCCTCCGGGGTCGGGTCGAGAAGGACCCCGGGGCATGACCTCTCCTCCCACCACCTCATCCCACCCTCTCCCCGCAGGGCGAGTGTTCCCCCAAGCGCCACGGCCTCTTCGTGCTGGAGACCGTGTGCGTGGCCTGGTTCTCCTTCGAGTTCCTGCTGCGCTCACTGCAGGCGGAGAGCAAGTGCGCCTTCCTGCGGACGCCGCTCAACATCTTCGACATCCTGGCCATCCTGCCCTTCTACGTGTCGCTGCTCTGCTCGTGGGGTTGGCGGCGGGGGGCGTGGGCGCCGTCGCGGGGGGCACGACGCTGCTGGTGCGCGCGGGGCTGGGGCTGCGGCTGCTGCGGGCACTGCACGTGCTCTTCGTCGTGCGCCTGGCGCGCCCCTCGCTGGGGCTGCGCCCGCTCGGGCTCACGGTGCGCCACGGCTCCTCTTCCTGTGCGTGGCCGTGGCGCTGTTCGCGCCGCTCGTGCACCTGGCCGAGCGCGAGCTGGGTGCACGTCGCGACTTCTCCAGCGAGCCGGCCAGCTGCTGGTTGGCCGTCATCTCTGTGACCACCGTGGGCTACGGCGACATGGTGCCGCGCAGCCTGCCCGGGCAGGTGGTGGCGCTCAGCAGCATCCTCGGCGGCATCCTGCTCATGGCCTTCCCGGTCACCTCCATCTTCCACACCTTCTCGCGCTCCTACTGCGAGCTCAAGGAGCAGCAGCAGTGCGCCGCCAGCCCCGCGCCGGCCCTGCGCAAGGACAGCACGCGCTCAGCCACCGCCATGGGGGACAGCTGGCCAGGGCAGGCGGCGCGGGTCAAGGCGGGGTCCCCGTGCCCCGGGGTGTACAGGACTGCGGCCCGGGCGCAGAGGCCGTGCCCCACCAGTAGGAGCTCGGCCCTCCCCTCGCCGCCCCCTCTGGAACCCTTTGCATGTGGCTCCAGCCCACACGGACCCGACCGCAGCCTGGCTCCCGGCGCGGGTGAGAAGCGCCCTGCACCCCGGCCCGTCAGCCCCGTGCCCTTCTCTCCTACTTCCCTTCGGATCCGACTCTGCCCGGAAACTCCCAGCGAGTAGGGGAAGCCACAGGCCACACCTGGCCCCAGTGGAGCCTCAGCTGCCGTCCTCCATGGCCATGGCGGGCCCAGGTGCCGGCACCTCAGCACGTGACAGAGACAAGGGGGACGTGAGCACAGCCACCCAGCTGGGGGGGGGGGGCTGACCTCTGACCTGCCCCCTGCACTAGCTCCGGGGTTTTCCTGGATGCCTCCTCACTCGTGCTCCCCTGAAAACGCCTCCGCGGAGCCCAAGGTGTGCCCAGGGTGTGCGAGCTGGCCTCGGGCCCTTCCCTGGGGTCGCCTCCACCAGGGGAAGGGGAAGGGGGCAGGAGCCCCGACGCAGCTCCCGGAGGCCTGTCCTCACCAAGCGCCAGCAGTCTGCTCGAAGCCCAGATGGCAGGAACTTCCCAAATCACGTCACTTTGTACTTTTTATTCTAATGAGCGGAGCCAGGACACTGGAGACACTGCTGCCATGGCCGCGGGGAGAAGCGCCCGAACCACCCCAGAGGGTCCCCCCTGCACCCCCCTGCCATCCCCCACCCAGGGCGAAGCCAGAGCCAGAGAGGCTGAGGGGGCGCTGGGGGTGGCCTTGCCCCGAGGCCATTTGTTAGAGGACGCCGCTGTTGCCCGATAAACCACACCACTCCCCTGCCTCTCCCAGTTCCTTGGGCCACACCAGCGTCCACCCCAGGCTGGGAGGGCTTTCCCGTGCTCACGGGGACTTGGCAGGTGACCCGGTGGGACACGTCTGCCTGCACCAAGCCCTGCGCGCACGGCCCGCCGCCGTATCTAGTCCCACGGCAGAGCCCCATCCCGACACTGTGCCCCCAGGGCAGGGGTTCTTGAGGACCCAGGGCTGGATCTGGCAGGATTCAAACCCCAAGCCCCAGCTCCACAGGTGCACACTCCTCTCCCTCCTCCCTGCAGGCACTGGAGCACCTGGGCTCCGCCTCAAGTCTGTAGGGACAGCAGGGAAGCTGACTTCACCAAGATCAGAACGGGCTGAGGCCCTGAACCACAGGGAGGTGAAGGCCGTGTCCCCCCGCCCCCCCGCATCGATCCCGCTCAGATGCTCACATCACCTGAAGCAGGAAGGGATGCAGCCTCACTCTGTCCTGGAGGGACCTGGCCTCACAGGAGCATCTGCAGCTTCTTGCAGCCCACTTCCTGCACCCCTTGGGGCAGGTCCCCAGCTCCCTGCTGTGCCCCCACCTGGAGCCAAGGCCAAAGGAGGAGCTGCCAGGAGAGAGGGCCGGGGGCCGGGGCCACTGAGTGCAGGCTCCAGGCAGATGGGACCTAGGGCTTAGCGGCGCATCCTCTGATGTGCTGGGTCGGCTGCCAGCCCACAGGGTGGACCCGTGTACCCATACACCCCATGGTGACCACGCTCCCGCAGTGACGGCATGCGGCTTGCTCAATGCCTGCTACCTGGTGACATGGCGGGCTGCGGGTGCCCAGGGGACGCTGCGCTCGGAGGCCACACTCAGGGTATCTGATCCCCTGCTCCTCAACTGGCAGGGCTGATGCCCTCCAGGGCAAACTGCATTTCCTGAGTGTCACCAGGAAGACCTCCAGGAACACCCCGGGGCGTCCCTCCAAGGAGCAGGCCAGTGTGGGGGGACAGCCTGAGGAATCTGCCCCTGTGCCCCTCCTCACTGTGGCTGCAGTGGCTCTGACACCGCCCAGGACCCCCAAGGCCCGCGAGCCCTCCAGGACGCACCAGGACGTGCACCACAGGGGGAAGCACACAGACCAGCCCCCCTCACAGGCCGGGCCCCCTCGGGCGGTGGCCTCACTGTCCCAGTCTGGTCAGGGGCCCAGGGACTTGCCAGGTCCCTGCTGACAAGATGTACTAAGACAGGTAGGGAGGCCTGCGTGTGGTGCTGATGCACAGAAGCGGGGCGGGAAGCAGGGGATGTGGTCTGCGAACAGGACACGGCAACCCCCAAGTCGGCCCAGGGCATCACTGGGGGGACACGGGCTCCAACAACTGTGGGCCTCGGTCCACCATGCCACGTGAGCTCCAGAGGGCATTAGGACTTGGGCCTGCGATGCTCAGGGGCAGCAGGCACCCCCTGGGCCTCAGGGCTGCTGTCCATCTCGGCCCAACTGCCCCCCCCCGCTGAGCCTGGGGCCCCACCGCCATCCCACCCTGGCAGGGGTCTGGGCTTCCCCCACATCAACTGCACACTCCCCACCCCGCCTCATGTGTGCACAGGGCTTCTCTGCGGCTTGAGCTGCAGCCACGTTCACAGTCATCCAGCTGCTCTGGGTTCCTGGCAGCCCCGGGGGCGGGTGGCACCTGGTCCCTCACCACAGGCGGGGCGCTATCCCCACTCAGTCCCAACCCAGAGGCTGCCCCAGGGGAGGGAGGGCTCGTCCCCCTTGTTGTGCAGTTACTGAGCCTGGTGCCACCCAACAGGCTGCTGTGTGCAGATCCAGGCACAGGCCCTCTCAGCGGGGAGCACAGGTGTCCCCACTCCACCTCCCTGCTCCTCAGCAGAGCCTCAGAACACAGGCTACAGGAAAGTTCTGAAGAATCGAGATGCACTCTGGGTGCCCAGGGGGGCTCAGGGGTCAGCTCAGGCCGTAACCCCAGGGTCCTGGGATAGAGTCCTACATTGGGATCCCCACAGGGAGCCTGGTTCTCCCTGTGTCTGTGTCTCTGCCTTTCTCTCTGGGTCTCTCATGAACAAATAAAATCTTTAAAAGAACAGGATGTGCTCACAAAGGCACCTTTGTCTACCTGCGTTTCTCATTTCACTGCTGGAACTTTTACTGCATGAACATAATTAAAAGTTAATTTTAATTCACACATCAGAAAGAAAGTAAAAACCCACACAAGGCAGGACAAGGCCCATGCGGGAGATGCGCACCACCTGAGGGCCATGCGGCATCACTGGCTGGACCGGCCCTGGGGCCAGTGCTGGGGGAGGGTGGAGACGCAGCCAAAAACTTAAAATATGACTTTGGTGTTTCTTCACCGTGTCTTTTTCATATTGTTGATATGTCACCCCCACATGTAAACTGTCTCCATGAAAAAAAAGCTGCTCAGTACAGACCATGCCGTCGCTACTTGCAACACAGATGCGTTGGCTCCCCTCTTCCTCAACGGGCCACATGGCCTTTCTCTGAACAACACACTTCTCAGCCTCCAGGGGCACTTGGTGCTTGATCTGCGTCACCAGCAGGAGGCCCCACCTCCCAGGGGCTGGTCTGACCAGGACGGCAGCCCGGGCCTCTTTGGGGCAGCGTTGACCCCAAGGAGGGGCGCCTGCTGTTCCCTGGGGGCCCCAAGTGAAGGGAGGCCAGGACACAAGGCCCCCTGACCAGGGCCCTGTCCCTACCCATTCACAAGGCCACATTGGATCCATGAGGGCTTTATTGTGTTCAAACCACAGTGCTGACACAGTCTCCCCAGCCAGGTGTGCACGGTCACAGCTGTGGCCCCTTCGTGTGTAGGAGACAAACGTGCTCAGAGCCTCTGATAGCCCAGGTCACAGCGAGGAACCTCACGCGGACACTCAAGAGTCCACAGGAAAACTCAGGAGCAGCACACAGCTTTGAGGGCAGACACCACTGAGCTTTGGCACCGCCTGTGCTAACATGCCGGAGTTGCCCCTCTGCCCGACAGAAGGGAGGCCACATGGAAGCATCTAGAACACACAGATGTGGGCGGCCTGGGAGCTTGCCTGGGGCCATTGGGCACAGCTGAGATGCTCATGTAGAACTGGAGGGGAGGGGGATGCAGGGCGACCGAAGATGCCCGCCCAGCCCCCACCCTGGACGGTCACCCAGGCCCGAGAGCTCGGCACGTGGGGACACCCGCCCCACAGTCCCCTCTCCTGACCTGCAGGCCCCTGCCTGCCCTGGAAGACGCGTGTGGAAGGCCCTATGCTGCAGGTGCGAGCAACTCCCAGGATGTAGGGGGGACAGCCCACACATGTGGCCCTCCCTGGGGCAGGGGTGCATCATCTGCCCAGGCCTGACCCCAGGCCCCCGGCTTTCCTGGGAGCACACGTGGACCACCTCCCCCTGCACCCCCAGGACTCGTGGGCAACTCCGGGCTCTGGTGCCAACCCCCTGAGCATGGACACAGGTTGCCCCTGCTACATGTGGCGTCTGCACCAGCATCTTCAGGATGCCCTGCACAGCCCTGGATCCACTGCCACCTGGGGCCACATCCTGAGTCCCATGAGGCAGCTGCACTGAAGGCAGCTCTGATGAGGCCAAGTCCGGCCAGAGGAGCAAGAGCACCTGTAACGGGCGTCCTTGCGACATCCTTTCCACAAGGAGCAGGTGCATATAAAGCCCCAGCCACCCTCTGCAGGCCCCGGCCACCATCACCTTCAGTTACACGCTGGCACCAGGGCACCCACCATCTGGGCCATTCAGAGGGCAGGACCATGTTCTCTGTGCCGCCTTCCTTGCTCCCCAACCCCACCCCTGGTGAGGGTCGCCCAGGCTGCAGGCCCCAGGGACCCCGCCCGTCAATCCCCAGACCCCGGCAGGCTGGGACCCAGTGGAGGATTCCCGGCGCCCTCTGTCCAGCAGCGGCCCGAGGTCGGCCTCTTCCTGGGTCCATGTGCATGTCCCAAGTTCCAGACAGGCGTGTTTTGGGAGGAAGGAGGACACACTTGCTTGTCCATCACCTGGGAAGCGGCTGCAGCCCTGCCATGGGGTATGAAGCCCACTCCACTCGTCCTTAGGGTGAGCGAGCACAGACGTCGGCACCAGGCCCCCAGCAGCCCACCCGGACCCACAGAGGCCAATCGGGATCCCAGCAGCCGGGCTGGCGCCCCTGCGAGAGACACACATCCTCATCTTCCCCAGATGCCTCAGAGGGCCTTGGCACTGGCTGGGTGTGCCACATGGGGGGCCGGCTTCTGGGGGCGGTGGGCGAAGGCATAGGCCTGCCCCAGGATGGCCAGGTCCACCAGCACCTGCAGCAGGCCGCACACGGAGAACTGGAGGGGTGCGCCATTCAGCAAGAAGTAGGCCGTCTTGAAGGTGTCACCGCTAGTCCACATGAGCACCATCTTGATACTGTGGGGACACAAGCCAAGGGTGAGGGGTGCTCAGGACACAGAACAGGGGCTCAGGACCCCGCACCCTTCCCATCCACCCCGAGGCCACCGCATGCACAGTCACGGGGACCAAGGCCCCTCAGCTGACATGGTGGCAGGGGCCATATGCCCTCGGAAGCACCCACCCCTCAGGAGACTCCCCGTGGCCCCCAATGGGCGGGGGATGACCACCCCGACAAGGTGTTCCATGGGGCCCAGCAGGCAGGGGCAGCAGCCACAGCCCGCAGATGCTGGCAAGCAGCACTTGGCCACAGGGACGGGCAGGCCGTGTGCAACCCTTCTCCCCCAAGCCTTCCCGCCCTGGGGTCCCCAGGCTGCACCCACGGGGAGTGGAGAAAACCAGGGAAGCCACTGCCCTTGGGAATCCCTGCTGGCTGGACCCCCTCACTCACAAGATCACAGGAGGGTGATTACATCTCTGGTCACAATGCCAACCGCCCCCCCCCAACATCCCAGATTCACCACGGGGACAGGGACCCTCTGTGAGTAAGGAGAGGACCACCGTGACCCATGCACACACATCTGGGCACGCAGGCCCCAGCACCCCGGCTGCCACCCAGGGGGCCTGAGCCCCACTGTCTAGTCACAGCAGACCCACGTCCACTGGTCACATAGGTGACTGACCAGCACTCAGCGGGAAGGAGGGGATGGAGCCCCCAACACAGAGGATGCACACTGACTGCAAACACCTGGGTGGAGGCAGCAGGGTGAGGGCGGGGCCGACACCCACAGCCCTGGGGATCCTCACAGCGGCCGCCCCGGGCTGGGTTCTTGTTCCTAGGACCGAGGACCAGAGTGAGGAGCCTGCCTCCTGTACCCCCGCCCAAGGCCCTGGCTCAAACACTGTTCTGCGTGCCCTCCACCCACTGGGAGTCAAACTGGCCGTGCGGAACCCAGACAGGAGGCGGGGAGCTAAAACCTAAGGCCTGGGCAGCTGTGCGCCGCCAGTCTGCGAGCAGGACGTCATGTCCAGAAAAGCCCACTGGTGCACCGTATCCAGGCTGTGATTCTGGCTCACAGCATTTCAAAACTTTTGGTTTTTGTTTTGTTTTTTAAAGATTTTATTTATTTATTCATGAGAGACACAGAAAGAGGGGCAGAGACACAGGCAGAGGGAGAAGCAGGCTCCATGCAGGGAACCCGATGTGGGACTCAATCCCGCGCCAAACTGCTGGGCCACCTGGGCCGCCCTCAAGACCTTTGTTTTGAGTTAGTGGGTAATTGCACATTTTAGAAATCCAGATTTATTATCCAAAACAGATCCTGCTTTCCTGGCTGTGTTCAATGTGTGACATTGGTGCTCAGCAGGTTATGACGGGATACGTGTTTGGGATTTGCTGAACTTGTCCAATCTGTAAGTTTATTGAACATCAAATTTGGAAAGTTTTCGATGTTTCTTTGGCTATTTTTGTCTACTCTCCACCCCTTCTCTCCTCCAGACTCAGATGACATCAATGTGAGATTTTGGGTACTTTCTCTACTTTTCTCTGTTGTTGAGAATGTATGATTTTCATAAACGCATCTTCCCCTGCCTCCTGCATCCCACCCAAGTACATTTCTGTTGGGCTTTACTGTATTTTTTTTTATTGAAAATGCTCAAGTGGTGTTCTTAGCGCCATCTCTGAGGAGATGCCCAGCTTCCATTCACTTCCAGAGCCCTTGCTCGTCTCTGGGTTCCTCGCGGCTGCCGCAGAGTCTGCTGGTTGCCTTCTCAAGAGCTGTGCAGGTTTCCTGGTTCTCATTCGAGTAATTTTGGTTTGTATCCTGGACACTGTGCATGTTATAGAACAAGGCCCCGCCGAGAACTTCCGTCCTAATGACAATGGACGCAGTCCTGTTCAAGCTGCACCTGAGCTCAGCTCTGCTTCCGGGGCCCGTGCCATGTGGGCAGTGCACGGCAGGTTCCCCCCCCCCCCCCACGGCCAGTCCTCCACACCCAGGGGCCAGTCAGGGCCCCACCCATGATATTCCAGGGCCCCTTCCCAGGTATGTCCTACCCCCACCTCCCTGAGCTGCCTCGGGGACACTCTCCTCCATGGCCTGTGGCTAGAGAACCAAGAGCTCCCGTGTTGCAGCCCCACCATGCGTGCCCCATGGTCAACAGGCCTCAGGTCCACATGGTGGGTGGGCACACGGAGAGGTTAAAGGCATGGGCTCCCTTGGCTCTCAGGGGAGGGGGACCTGCCCTCGCAGAGGGTGCCTGCCGGCCACCTGGGACCACCAGGACGGGGCCCTGATGTAAAAGATCGGCCACAACGTCAACACCCAACACCAACCTCACCCCCCCTCCCGCATTCAGAGCCGCGGGGGCTCCCTTGGGTGCTCGTCTTCCCACCGGGCACAGGCCTGAGGCTGGCAGGGAAGGGAGAGCATGACAACCTGTATCAGCCACACACATAGGGGGCTCTGGTTCCCTGCCCCCAACATGCCCCCTGACCGCCCCTGACCTGGCCCCGATATGCCACCGACCTGCACTGACCTGCCCCTGACTTCCCACGACCTGCCCCCCAACCTCCCCCAACATGCCACCAATCTGCCCCCGACCTCCCCCGACCTGCCCCCAACCTGCCCCCCGACCTCCCCGACCTGCCCACCTGGCCCTGTCCCTAACCTGCCCCCAACCTGCCCCTGACCTGCCCCCCAGGCTTGTGCCCAGGCCTCCACTTGTACTCGAGGGCAGAGATGGGCTTCTGCTGCTGGCCTCATGAAAAGACCTGAGATCAGTGGTCGGGGTCTGTGTTCCCCAGTGGCCCCCTTTCCCCAATGGGTCCCCACCAACATCTGACCTGGTCAACCCTGGACAAGGATCTGTCACCCGAGGTAATAAAGAGCCCTCCCATTCCCAAGGCTGTGCCTCTGCCCCTATTGTCCTTGTGAGGACTTCAGGGGCCACAGGAGGGCCGAGCCTGCAGGTGACTCTGCGCCATCAGGACCTCAGGGCTGGATGGCAGGAGAGGAGCGCAGGGAGCAGCAGGTGGTGCCCTTGGAGCTGCAGGGCAGGGGCTCTGGCTACTGCACAATTGAGCTATTGGGGGGAGTGGGGGGAAGGCAACGGACATAGCAGAACCAGGGGCCCCGTGAGGACGGCCATGTCAGGCAGGGGTCAGGGTTAGGTCTGCGCCCCCAGGAGGCCACAGGCACCGGGCACGAGGGGCTGAGATGCCCGCCTTGCCTGCACCGTGGAGGCCCCACTCAGACCCCGCAGAACCAGCACGCCCAGGACAAGCTCCAAGAGCAGTCAGGCGTCTGCAAATGGCCACAAAGACAAGAAAGCAGTGACTCAGACATGAGTCTGCTTCCATTTTACAGAATTAAGAGCTCAAGGTACAGTCTCCCCCGGAGATGCATAAATGGTGGCAGGAGGCGAAACAACTCCCTCAAAACATATAAAACCTAACAAGTCACAGCGACCCAGGTGGCAGGTGATGCAACCGCGGGGGAGCAGCCTGAGTGGGAGGGACACCAGCCATGTCCCCCTCCTCACACCAGACCCAGGGACAGGCTGCTGGTCCCGGGCAAAGCTCCCGGCCCCCTGACCTTGCGGGAAGCTGGCCAGGCTGTTTACGGTGGCTCCACGCGGCCGGGACGTCCCAGAGGCAGGTGGCACACTTCCCATGGGGCAGGCAGGCCAGTCCCAGGACCCCCCACCCGGGCCTGCCGGAGCCCCTCTGGGCTCTAAATGCACAGCTGCTCTCTTTACCCGCCCCCCCCCCCCACTGGGGATGGGAGGCCACCCACAGTGGGGAGAGCTCCTCCTGATGTGAGGAACATTCTGGGCTGTAGACACCTCACCCAGCCTTGGCCGTCGGGCTAGCTTCTGCTCAGGGTCTGGAACGTGACAGCCCCACCTAGGTAGGGGCTCAAGCAGTCCCTGCCTGGTCCCCTGCGGGAAACAAACACCCCAAGAAGGACCGTCCTTGTGCAGAAACCCGGGCCCAGGGGTACAAGCTCTCGGTCACCCCCTGACCCCAAGGTGCCCACCCCTGTGCTTCCTGGGACTGCCCTGAGCCCTGAACTCCCATCACCCAAACCACACGAGGGATGAACCCCAGAAGTGGGGCTACAACTGGTACACACCGGGATGTCCTCCAGCCCCCGCCTCCTTGGACGCAGCAGGCTCAACCTGCCAGAGTTCCATAGATGCCAGAAGCCTGGACTGTCACCTCCCAGGCCCCAGGTTGTGTCCTTCCTGCTCTGGCTGGATTCCTCTCCCCTCCTGACTCCAGCAGGGCCCCTGCACCCGGATCCCCTGCCCCCTCCACTATCTTAACCCAGGCTCCCATTACTTCACTATTGGCTCATTCTTCCTCCCAAACCATTCCAAAAATCCCTCTCAGCCCATCCTGCTCTGTTTGGAGTCAAGTCCAAAAGCCAATTGGTGCTCAAGAGACAATGGCCAAGCTCCCAGCCTGCCCAGCCTCTTCCAGCGCCCACCAGCTCAGGCTGGCCAACTCCCACGGCCTCCCCAGTGCCCCTCTCTGCTCCCTCCAGCCTCAACCCAGACCTCCCTCCCCCTTCCACCCATCAAAAGCACTCCAAAATTCAAAATCTACGCAAAACACAACCCAAAGGAGTAGGTTTTTGTGATCTTGGGTTAGTCAGTGGTTCCTTGGGTAAGACAGAGCATAAGCAATACACCCACACACAAATACACTGGACTTGGGCAAATTTAAAATTTTTTGTGCTGAGAAGGGTAATATCAGGAAAGTGAAAAGACAACCCACAGGATGGGAGAGAAAAACTGGAAATCATACACCTGATAAGGTTCTAGCCGCCAGTGCATATAAAGAACTCTACAAATCAATAATAGAAAAATAAACAACCAAATTTAAAACTGGGCAGAGGACTGAGCACACATTTCCCCAGAGAAGGTACACAGATGGCCAACAAGCACATGGGAAGATGCTCAACATCATTAGTATCAGGGAAATGTCACCAAACTCAGCAAGATCCGCATGACACCCACTAGGGCGGCTGCAATCAACAGGCCATGGAGGACAGTGAGGACGGGCAAGGGTTAGAACCCTCACACCCACTGTGGACCCAGCAAGGCAGCTTGAGTAGGGAGACACAAGCTGCCATCTGACCCGGCAAGCACCCCACTCGCATGTTCCAGGAGAAATGAAAGCACAGGTCCACGCGGACACTTGCATGTGAATGCCCACAGCGGCGGCATCCCTAACACCCAGGCGTCTATTGGCTGAAAAACACACAATACAGGTCTCAGCAACAGGCACTGCGGCGCCTACACAGAGGAGCCCGGGAACACCGCTGGGTGAAAGGAGACACGAGAGACATCTTACAACATGACTCTGGTTATGCGAAGCACCCTTGGAGATCGCAGGGAAGGGGCTGCCAAGGGCGGGAGGCCGGGAGCAAAGGAAGAGGGATCACCAGCAGGTTCGAGGTTTCCTTTCCGGGTCATGGAAATGTTGTAACGTTAGACGGTGTGGTGGTCGCACAGCTCCATGGATCGTCGAAAACCCATCCAGTGGTGCGCAGAAGCAGTAACGGTGCCTCTGGGGAGCTTCGCACCCGCTCCAGGTGCTGCCCTGCCACCCGCCTGAAGCCTCCGCCGAGCTCACCTGAAGGACCAAATACAGGTTTCGGACAGACTGTGACGCTGCAACTCCTGCATCGCAGTTTGCGGATCCACTGGTCCCTCTCTCAATGGACACTCGGGTTCTTTTGTTGTCAGCTGCCGTGAGATACGCAGCCGTGAGCACGGGTACACAGTCATCTCAGGCCCTGCTTCCAACACCCCAGGCAGACGCTCAGGACTAGACCTGCCAGGTCACATGGTGACTCCGTTTTTTATTTCTAAGGTGGCTTGGTACTCTCCTCCACAGTGGCTGCATGGCCCAGCCTTACCGCCGCCGTGCACGGGCTCCCGCCCTCACCACCCTTGCCGACACCGGCTGCTCTTCTGTCTGAGGGCAGCCTCCTACCTGTCCTACCGGGGCCAGGTGGGGCCTCGGCAAGTCTCCTCTGCATTTCCCTGATTAGTGGGACCAAGCGTCTTATGCTTATTGACCACATGCATGTCTGCCTTGGAAAAAAAGAGTTTTCCAGTCTTTTGCTCATTTTTAATTGGGTTGTTTCTTTGTTATCAACTTTTAGCAGCTCTTTCTATATTCTCAATATTAATCCCTTATTGGATAGATGATTTGCATATATTTTCTCCCATTCTGTAGGTTGCCTTTTTAATCTTTGGATAGTCTTTTGATGCATCAAACCTTTTGATTTCATAAAATCCAATGTCTCTTTTGTTTGTTTGTTTCTTCCCATGCCTTTGGTGTCACATCCAAGAAATCACTGCCGAATCTAGCATTGTGATGCTTTTACTTTTTGTTCTAGGAATTTTATTGTTTTAGGTCTTACATTTAGGTTTTTGATCCATTTTGAGTTAATTTTTATCTAGGATGCCAGGTAAGGGTCTAACTCCACTCTTTCACATGTGAATGTCCCATTGCCCCAGCTCCATTTGTGGAGAAGACTGTCCTTTCTCCACTGGATGGTCTTAATGCCCTTGTGGAAAATCATTTTACCCTATGTGTAAGGGTCACTCCTGGGCTCTCTGCTCTATTCCATGTCTTTATGCCAATGACA
The DNA here is from genome assembly GCF_905146905.1 of Nyctereutes procyonoides. Lineage (NCBI taxonomy): Eukaryota > Metazoa > Chordata > Mammalia > Carnivora > Canidae > Nyctereutes > Nyctereutes procyonoides. Next base: position 352,973 of record NW_026575082.1, on the reverse strand, counting down.
CACTGTCTTGATTACTATACCTTTGCAGTTATCCTTGAAATCTGAAAGTCTGAGTCCTCTAGTTTTACTCTTTTTTGAGATTGTTTTAACTATTTGGGGTCCCTTAATATTCCACATGAATTTTAGGACTAGTTTTTCTATTTCTGCAAAAGAAATCACTGGGATTTTTTTTTTAAGATTTTATTTATTTATTCATGAGAGATACAGAGAGAGAGGCAGAGACACAGGTAGAGGGAGAAGCAGGATCCCTGCAAGAAACCTGATGTAGGACTTGATCCCAGGACCCCAGAATCACACCCAGACCTGAAGATAGACACTCAACCACTGAGACAACCACTGAGTCCTTCACTGGGATTTTGAAAAGGATTCCATTAAAGCTGGGATTGCGGGATCCCTGGGTGGTGCAGCGGTTTAGCCCCTGCCTTTGGCCCAGGGCGCGATCCTGGAGACCCGGGATTGAATCCCACATCGGGCTCTCTGCATGGAGCCTGCTTCTCCCTCTGCCTGTGTCTCTGCCTCTTTCCCTCTCTCTGTGTGACTGTCATAAATAAATTTTTTTTAAAAAAAAATCTGGGATTGCTTTGGGTAGTACTGACATTTTAGCAATACCAAGTCTTCCTGATGTGAACACAGGATGTTTTCCCATTTACTCAGGTCTTCCATTCCTCTCAGCAGGGTTTTGTAGTTTTCGTCGTGCAAGTCTTTTAACCTCCTTGGTTAATTTCAAGTATTTATACTTCTCATGTAACCATAAATGGAATTGTTTTTGTAATTTCTTGAGTGCCCTGCAACCTGCCCTTGGTGGCGCTGGGGGATTAAGCTGTTGTGTCATTTCCTATATTAAGAAGCTTGAATCTTGAGGCACGTGGATGGCTCAGTCAGTTGAGCGTCCAACTTTTGATTTCAGCTCAGGTCTGATCTTAGGTTATGAGATCGAGACCCGTGTAAGGCTCCGTGCTCAGTGGGGAGTCTGCTTGAGATTTTCTCTCCCTCTGCCCTTCCCTACACCACTTGCACATACTGGCTCTCTCTCTAAAGTAAATAAATCTTAAAGAAAAAGCAGCAGCAGCAGCTTGAATCTCTGCCTTCTAGAGACATCTGTGGACTCGGCTTCGTGTCTGTGGATCAGAGCCTCCAGCCATAGTCACTGTCAGCCTCTGCTCTGGCCTGCCTCTGACCCTTGGATAGTCCTTTTCCATCACGAAAGTTTGGCCTTGAAAAACTGAGACAATGTTATATTCAATCACCAGGGTATCCCCTAAATGGCAGATACAGTAAGAGATGCCTACAGGATCCAACCAGCAATAGGAGACAGCTCAGGTGCAGCCACACACACGGATGGGCTTGGAAGCAGCAGTACAGGAGCAACGTGAGCCCACTGAAGCCACTGTGGCCACAAGTCAGTGGTCAGCCTGAGTGAGTTTGCAGGCGCCAAGGGTCCCTGGGGAGAGGACACCATGCCCCAGCTACTGGACAGGCCTCCCACAGCACATTCAGATCCGCAGGAGCACACTAGTCATCTTCTTTACACTTCACCTGAATAGATACCCATCCAACGAGAACCGGGTAGGGAAGGGACTGTAGCCACATCACAGGAGGGGCAGCCAATGGGCCTGAGGGGGACAAGCACAGAGAAGACGCTCCAGGGAGGTGGGATCACAATGCTCCTCCACACCTGGGCCCACCTGGGAGGGGCTGAGGGTCTGCATGGATGTCAGGGAAAGGGGCATGAAACATTCAGGTACAGGACGCCCGGGGGCTCAGCAGTTGAGCGTCTGCCTTCAGCTCAGGGTCCTAGGGTCCTGGGGTCCTGGGATCGAGTCCTGTACCGGGATCCCCATAAGGAGCCTACTTCTCTCTCTGCCTATGTCTCTGCCTCTCTCTGTGTCTCTCATGAATAAATAAGTAAAATCTCTAACATACCCCCTGCACAGGTATACTGACACCTGAGGAGGGAGCTCCCCATCACAGGAAGCAAGCAAGTGCTAGAAGAACACCTGGCAGGAAGGACAAAGATTCTGAACAGGCCAATCCAAAGGTCCCTGTAATTCTGGTGGACACCCTGTTCCAGTGCATGGGTGACTCTCATGGGGTCGGGACAGGACAGTGGAAAGCTCCCCCCAGTGCCCCCAAGGTCTGTTCCACACTGGCCTCCCATTACTTGGAGCGCATGTGAAGACGTGAATGGCAACAGCACACATAGCTATCACCAAGAGTGCCCCTCATGACACACATCCCCCGCCTCTGGAAGCCAGGGCACCTCTGCACACCCCCTGACTATGGGCAGAGCTCTCCCCTCACATCCCCTCTCCTGTGCTCGGCACATCCTTCCCACTATGATGCTTCAGGTTCAACCTAAAAGAGAGGCTCTCAGACCCAGTACCGTGAGCTTCCCCTCACCTGTCCCATGCTAACATATCTGCCCAGGCAGCAAGACGCCAAAGGACCCATGCGCTCCAACCCAAGCTGTTCTTTACTTGGCAGCTGTACAAACAGGACTTAAGATATAGCAGCCAGGTTTGTACACATTTGACTCTGACCAATCATGTGGGCACATCGGTACCAAGAGGTGCAGTGAGATCGACACTTACGAGCCTACCTCATTCCCTCAGTGGACTGGTGGCGGTAGTTGCGGTAGAGCTGAGGGACACCTAGCATGGCTTCGGTCAGCACAGCCAGGAAGCCCAGGGTCTCCACAAAAAGGGCTGAATCGATGGACAGGTATGTGACGTAGCCTGCCACGCCCGTGAAGGCCAGGACACATTGCACATAGTCCCCGAAGCTGCTCCAGTGCCAGAAGTGGTGAGGGTCAAAGTCTAGGGCAAGAGGAAGAGAGATATGTGAACTAGGCACACAGATCAAGGTCATCATGAGGAGAGAGGATATGAACTGAGGTCAAGGTTATCAAGGGTACAGTGTCAGCTGAGTGAGGGGGTCAGGTCAGCGTGAGGGGAGGAGGTGAACTGAGTGAGGGAGTCAAGGTCACCGTGAGGACAATATGGGCTGTGGGGCTCTTGACCAAGGCGCTTGTGAGGGAGCCTCGATACAGATATTAATTCAATGTAAAGATGGTAAAACCCATAAGTCTGCTACTGCAGTCAGTGGTACCAGAGCTGCTGAATCTCCCTCCTGGGTAGAGCCCTCGCCCTTCCCCTCCACAGCTGCATGAGTCAACCATGCACCTCCGTTTCTTCTTCTTCTTCTTTTTTTTTTTTTAAGATTTTATTTATTTATCCATAGACACAGAGAGAGAGAGGCAGAGACAGGCAGAGGGAGAAGCAGGCTCCACGCAGGAAGCCCGATGTGGGACTCGATCCTAGGTCTCCAGGATCACACCCTGGGCTGCAGGCGGCGCCAAACCGCTGCGCCACCGGGGCTGCCGGTTTCTTCTGATGTAAGAGAGTAGCAGTATGACCTGCCTCCTATGGCTGTTCTAATAGTTCCGTGAGTTAATCTCATGACCCCAGTCCAGTGCCAAGCCTGTAATAAGGGCCCGATGAAGGTACGTACTCATCATTGCTACCCACTTCACTGATAGAATGTTATCATTTGCTGGACACACGTGTCCTGCAGACCGAAATCATAAGTGCTCGCAAATGAGCAAACTACATCAAGTTCCTGGGCTCAGGCAGATAAACATGGGAGTCCTGGGGACAGAAGCAGCTACAGGAAAGGTCAGGAAAATGGGGTAAATACAGAGAGAACATGAGGGGGCATGGTGCACCCCAAGACCAGCCTGGTCCTGACACCGGGAGGGCCTGGAGCCGAGGCACCGTGGGGGCTGCAGGCATAAGCGAGGGCATTGGACGGCAGGGCGGGCCAACTGGGGCCGGGAAGTACCCCGAGGGGAAGAGCCAACCTGCACACATATGCCTGTCCTCCCACCCAGACCCTCCCTCCCAGCCCCACCCCCTCACTCCACAGGAGAGCACTATCCTAAGTCTGAGCTGGAAACGGGGTGCAGACAGATGGCCAGAGGAGGACGAACATGGCTGGCAGGAGGGATGTCATACCAGACTGAGGGTCCATTCCTAGAGCAGGGCTGGGTATGAGCCAGCTGTGCTGCAACACGGGGGTGGCCTGAGTGTGTGGGGAGCCTGGAACACAGGCTGGGGACAAACGAGGGGTCCCCTATGGAGAATAGGAAACCATGAAGGATGCAGCAAGGGGACGAATCTCAGACCCGGCTGAAATCCCTGCCTTTGTGCCTGTGGAGTGGAGAGAACACAGTCAGAGGTGAGAACCTGGGCCAGGACTGGGATGACTGGGGGACATGCGAGTATGGATAGGGTCCCAGGGGCTTTAGGAAGCTGGTCTGAGTTCAAGGTGTCAGAAGCCTTTCTACTTTAGGTTCTCAAGGAGCAAGTCAATTAACAGATGACTAACAGAAAATCCTTATCAAAAGTTTCTAAGACTGAGGCTAGACCCTTAACTCAGCATACATAAAAATTAATTCAAAATGGATCAAAGACCTAAACATGAGAGAGAAAACTCTTAGAAGAAAATATAGAGGGAAAGCTTTGAGACATTGCATTTATCGATGGTTTCTTAGATGTGACAACAAAAGCACAGACAACAAAAGAAAAAATAAATTGGACAATATCAAAAATGTAAACTTCTGTGTTTCTAAGGGGAAAAAGGTCTTTGACATTATTGGTTTTAGCAACAATTTTTTGGATACAACACCAAAAGTGCAAGCAACAAAAGCAAAAATAAATGAGTGGAAGTACATCAAATTGAAAGGCATCCGCAAAGCCAAAGAAACAACAGGCCAAACTAAAGGAGACCAACACAATGGGAAAAATATTTGTAAACTGTCACCCTTACCAAGGGTTTATATCCAAATACATACAAAACTCATACAACTCAAAGGAAAAAAAAAAGCCAATCCAATTAACAAATGGTCATAGGACTAGATTAGACATTCCTCCAAAGATGACATCCTGATGGCCAACAGACACATAAGATGCTCTAGCTCACTCATCATCAAGGAGATACAGGTCAAAACCACAACAAGGTCCCATGTCACACCCGTCAGAATGGCTAAAATAAAAAAGACAAGAAACAGCAACTGCTGACGAGGCCATGGAGAAAGGGGTGTCCTCATGCCCTGTGGTGGGAGTGCAAGCTGCTGCTGCCACCCTGGAAAACAGCATGGGGGGTCCTCAAAGAGTTAAAAATGGAGCTGCCCTATGATCCAGCCATTCCACTTCTGGAATACAGCTAAAGGAAATGCGATCATTATTCTGAAGAGCCACCAGCGCCCCCCACTCCCTGCAGCACTACTCACAACAGACCTGGGAACAGCCTAAGCAACCATCAGGAGATGAACGGATACGAAGGTGTGCTAGACACACACACACACACACACACACACACACACACACAACAGATTATCCTTCAGCCATTAGAAAAAGGGGGAAAAGGGATATCTTGCCTTTTGTGACAACACAGATGGATCTTGAGGACATTATGCGAAGTAAAACCAGTCAGAGAAAGACAAGCACTGCATGTTCTCACTGTTGTGTGGAACCCAGAAAGCCAAGCTGACAGAAACAGAGAGTAGAATGGTGACTGCCAGCATGCGGAGGGGGGAAAAGGGGGGATGCAGTCAGAGGGCACAAATTCCGAGCCTGTGAGGACAAGTTCTGGGATCTAATGCACAGAATGGTGACCGTAGTTAACGATGTCATAGCGTACACAGGAAAGTGGCTGGGGTGCCTGGCTGGCTCAGCTGGTGGAGCCTGCGACTCTTGATCTAGCCCTACACATCAGGTATACAGTTTACTTTTATTTTTTTAAGATTTTATTTATTTATGATAGACACACAGAGAGAGAGGCAGAGACACAGGCAGAGGGAGAAGCAGGCATCATACAAAGAGCCTGACGTGGGATTTGATCCAGGATCTCCAGGATCACACCCTGGGCTGCAGGCGGCGCTAAACCGCTGCGCCACGGGGGCTGCCCTACAGTTTACTTTTAAAAAGAGGGGAAAAGGGACGCCTGGATGTCTCAGCGGTTGAGCCTTTGGCCCAGGGCGTGATCCCCGGGGTCCTGGGATCGAGTCCCACATCGGGCTTCCTGCAGGGAGCCTACTTCTCCCTCTGCTTGTGACTCTCCCTCTCTCTCTGTGTCTCTCATGAATAAATCAATCTTAAAAAAATTAAATTTAGGGGATCCCTGGGTGGCGCAGCGGTTTGGCGCCTGCCTTTGGCCCAGGGCGCGATCCTGGAGACCCGGGATCGAATCCCATATCGGGCTCCCGGTGCATGGAGCCTGCTTCTCCCTCTGCCTGTGTCTCTTCCTCTCTCTCTCTCTCTGTGACTATCATAAATAAATAAATTTAAAAAAAAATTTTTTTTAAATAAAAAAAAATAATTAAAAAAATTTTAAATTTAAATTTAAAAAGGGAGGAAAAAAGAAAGGTGTTAAGAGGATAGATCTTAAAGGTTATCTCCACCAAAAAAGAGTCATTATGTGAGGGGGTGAAACTGTTCATTGATCTTACTGTGGTACTTATTCCACAATATTTAAGTGTATTAAATCATCACATTGTACATCTTAAACTTAAAAAGGTTATACGTCAATAATATCTCTATAAAGCTGAGAAATCTTTAAAAAAACCTTTGTGTTTCCAAGGACACAATCAACAAGGTGAAAGGCAATGTGAATGGGAAAAAGTATTTGCAAGTCAAAGGGCCTCATATATGTGCGTGTAGGGCTGAAGTCCCTGGGTTTTGGGGTGAGAGGAAGGCAAAAAAACTGTGGAAAGAAAAAGGACCAAAATCTTCCCAAATGTTATGGAAACTCTAAGTCCTACATCTAAGAAGTACAACAGATCCCAAGCACAAGAAACACACAGAACAGCGTTCCACATGCTAGCAACAAGCAATCAGAAATTGAATTCTAAAACCATCAGCACACAGCCCACCAAAGGGTAGGAAGGCTTAGGAACAAACCTGACGACGTGCAAGCCCAGCGGAAGCCAAGGAAGCGGCGCTGAGAGAAACCTAGGTGAGATGCGAGCACAAAGAACGGCTTACAGACTGTGAATGAGGACGCGAAGCGGCAGGAACCCACATGCGCAGGACGCTCAGAACGGGGGCGGTTCCGTGGGGAGTTGTGCACACATACCATGGGTCCAGCCAGCCCACCCCTGGGTGTGCACCCGGAGAAACAAGCAGACGGTCACGTATGGATCAGAGCAGCGTCAGCGGTAACTGCCCAGCCTGGGAACGACCCACAGGCCTGCCGGCCAGTGGAGAGACACACACAATGCAACACCACGGAGCTCAGCCACGAAGGGACTGCTCGGTCACACTCCAACTGTCCGCCCACCCAATGGCCAGGCTGCAGTGTCTCAGCCCCTCCTGCGTGCCTGGCTCCATAGCTCATCAGGCCCAGCTCCCGGAGGAGGGACCCGAGGTCAGAGAGCCTCCTCCAGGCCCCCCCTACCGCCGCCTCCGGAAGTCAAGTGAGACCCCCCCCCCCCGGGGCATGCCCCCAACATCTCCTTAGTGTGACCAGGTGATGGCCATCACTGGGGGGGTGGGGCAGAGAGCAGCCATGAGCAGTCCCAGGACCTGGGGGATCCCCAGCACCTGACCGCCCCCCACACCCCGCCAAGCTCCACGCAGGGAAGACACACATTCCAGGTCCACCTCCTAAGTCACTAGTGCCAAGAAAAACTGAAATGACACTAAATTTTAATAATCTACAGAATACACATCATCTAGAATTCCTGGGATAGCTGAAGAAGCCACTTTCCTCCTGAACACGTATGTGATGCACAATAAAAGGACAACTCAATTAAGAAACGGGCAAGGGGCCTGAATAGCCACTTTTCTAGAGAAGATGTTCGGATGTCCAAGAAGCACAGGAAGAAATGCTCCCATCACCCATCGTCGGGGAAACGCAGGTCACAGCCACACGGAGATGCCTTCACAGCTGTGATGACGGCAGTAAAGACAGTAAGAGGCCTCGGGGGCCTTCAGCTCAGGGTGTGATTCCATGGTCCTGGGATTGAGTCCCACCTCAAGTCCCATATCGGGCTCCCTGCATGGAACCTACTTCTCCCTCTGCCTATGTCTCTCTCTCTCTGTCTCTCATGAATAAATAAATAAAATCTTAAAAAAAAAAAAAAAAGAAAGAAAGGCAGAGACCACCCAGATGTCCATGATGGACGAGTGGATAAGCAAAATGTGGTAGATTCACATCCGGAAATACCACCTGGCCTTGGGGAGGATCAAGCGATGGCACCCATGGTGGCGTGGACTGATCTGGAAAACATTTTGCTAGTGGAAGAAGCCAGTGAGCAGAGACCACATCCTGGATTCATCCCATACAGGAAACATCCAGAACAGGCAAATCACACAGAAATGCCTAAGTGGTTTCCCAGGGTAGGGGTAAGGGAGCCATGGGGGCTTATATAGGGTTTCTCTTGGGGTGATGGAAATGTGCTTTAAGTAGACATTTTTTTGACATAAATAACCTCTACACTCAATGTGGGCCTTGAACTCACAAACCCAAGAGTCACAGGCTCTTCTAAGCCAGCCAGGTGCCCAAGAAACACTCTATAATTAGTGGTGATGATCACACAGCATTGCGAATGTACTAAAACCACTGAATTGTATACTTTAAGGTGATTAAAATGGTGAATCTGATGCGAATTTTATCTCAAAAAAGTTTTCAAGGGTAAATTTTACGGTACGTGAATTACATCCCAAAAAGCTAATTTTATTTATTTTTTCCAAAAAGCTAATTTTAAGACATAATACAGTAAAATAGTCTCTATGTATGTGATGTGTTATGTAAAGAGGTAGAGAAATACCCAGTCTAGTAAGTACATTTTCCAATCCTAAAGTTAAAAATACTTCTCTTAAACTTCAAGTGTGAGGTGCTGTCATTTGCATCCTGAGCAATTTAAAGTAAACCCAGCAACACATCCAACCACCACCTTGTGGGATGCACCACGGTCACTTGAGTGGCAGGGAGAGAGAAGCGGGACTCCTATAAAGCGGAATGTCCGTGAGGGTAATACCGGATAAATACAGAAATGAGATTTGCAGAGTTTAGATGCTTAATGAAAAGTATAGGTTCCTGATCTGTTCACACAGAACCAAACCTCTATACTTGAGAGGTTTCTACATCAGAGGTCGTCTCATTAATAATTTTTGAAAGAAGCTAAGAGAGGAGAGGCCCAGGGGAGGGCAGCCCCCAGGCAGCACCTGCCCCACCCCTAGGGCAAGTCCCCAGCAGGTGCAGGTACAGGTGATGTGTCAGGAGGGGGTCTCCAGAACTGGGATAGAAAGGGGCGGTGCCCCAGGTTACCCACCATGTGGACCGAACTGCATCCCCTCAACAGTTTCACGACCCACACACCAAACCCAGACGCAACATGCTGTCCAGACAAGACCCGGAGATAAGGCATTGAGCCCTGAACAATGCTCCCAGGACTGGGGGCCAACCGGTCCCTCTCGGCCACCATCAGCTCTTCCCCTCGTGACTGCCTCTCAGAACTGATCTGCCTCCCTGGCCATTCCCTGGTCCCTGTGTGGGGAGGGGCCACGGGGCCGCAGGGGCTCCAGGAGGCTGGTGAGGGTGACATCACACCGACCTGTGCACCCCCAGAGGCCCCGCTCAGGAGCCAGGAGCAGCGGGGCCCTTGGGCTTCATGGACACCCAGAGCCTCGCAGACCCCGCGGACCCCCCCAACAAGACACACCTGCATGCCCAGTGTCAGACCAGTAGGCAGTGCAGCCGCGCCCCCACCGGGCAAATAGGTGCTCCAGCACAGGCCACCTCCCCCTCCCCACCCAGGAGCCCCTCCCACAGGCCCACTCAGGCCTGAGCCCCTACAGCACATGTCCCCACTCCTCTGCACTCCCCCTGCCCCAACCCTCTCTGTGCTCCAGACCCCCTGCCCCCAACTCCCTCCCTGCCCCCCCCTCATCTTTCCTCCAGGCCCCACCCCCCTCCCCCAGCCCATCCGTCCTGTCTCTCCCCCATACCCCCATCTGTTCATCTGTCCCCCATCTTCCCCCAGCCCTCCATCTGCCCCCCATCTCTCCCCCAGGCCCCCCTCCCTCTCTCCCTCAGCCTGCCCCCTCTCCCCCAGCTCGTCTATCCCCCAGCCCTACCCCATCTCTCCACAGGACCCCCTCCATCTCTCTGCCAGCGCCTCCATCTGCCCCCCATCTTTCCCCCAGCCCATCTATCCCGTCTCTCCCCCAGCTCCCCCATCTGCCCCCCATTGTCTCTCCCTCAACCCCCCTCTCTGAGGCAGGAGGTTGGGTGGAGACGGCTCCCCAGGGACTGACTCTTAACTACCATCCATCAAATGTGATGTGAGAAGGCACAGAAGCTATTTTTTGCAGCTGAAGACTCTGGAATGAGACCTGTTATGTCTGTCTTCTGGGGGCCCCGCCGAGCTCTAGGGTCACCTAACATGGAAGCATGGTGACCACACTGGCCCGAGGTCACCACAGGAACCTGCCCTGTAAGGTAGCCACACCTCCAGAGGCCAACCAGGAGGAGGAAGGAAACTCCAGGCTCTGTGCCCCCCCCCCCCACTGACCCCCAAACCCACCCAGTTTTCCTGGTGTTTGGGGGGAAATCCTGGTGTTTTCTGCCACCTTCCTCAGCCTTCCTCACAGGGCAGCCCTGTTCCACCTGCGCACTCTCCAGCTGTCCCAGGGTCACACAGCCGGGCTCCCCAAGCCGTCCCTCGCCCCATCCACTGGGGTCACCGCTCCTCCCAGGGAGAGGGGGCCCTGCACACACCAGGTGTCCCTGGGGATCGCTGCTGACTGCCTTCATTCTGGAGGATGAAGAGGCCACACAGCAGGGCATCCTGATGCCCTCGGGGTGCCCAGGACGGCCCCATCGAAAGGGCTCAGCCCTATTGGTGACCTGGGCTTGGCATCTGGAGCCAATGTCCCCCGGGGCCAGGAAGCAGATGAGCACACACCCGGCCCCTCTCCACAGTCAGCACCCAACCCCAATACTGGGGGAAACCAAGGCAGAGCCCCCTGCTGCGGCGATGCATGGGATGGAGCCCAGACCCTCTTGTGATGCTGCCTCCAGGGGCCCAGGGACAAGAGGTGGCACCACCACCCCGGCTGCATGACCCTGAGACGGGCTTGGCTTTGCTCACCCCACCCCTGCGCAGCCTCCCCTGAAACTCCGGCTTCCTGCCCACCACCTGTCTCAGAGGAGACGACAGGCCCTCGGCAAGCAGGTGGCACTCTGGCCACAGTCCAGGGGATTGTCTGGGCAGGAGGAGATGCAGGACCCTCCTGGGACCACCCTGGGCAGAGGGAGACTGCAGGGGCACCCCACCCCTGGGCAGGGGTCCCTGCCAGCCTCCCCGCGGCCCAGGCATTGAGAGTGGACCTGGACGCCTGGGTACCATCACACGGTCCTGCTGACTTGGTCTCACTTCCCATCTGGAGAGCTGGGGAAGCCCAGCGTCTACGAGGGGGCCTGGGTACCTGTCCTTATACCCTCGGGCCTCGTGGGGTCACAGAGGGCCTGGCCGGGCAGGGAGTGAGGCTGAGTGCAGCCCCCACCATTGTGGGGGGACAGCAGCACCCCGGCCCTGCAGCCCGACCCCTGGAGGGGCAAGTGGTGGTCGCCCCTGAAAAGGCCCCGTGCCTCTTGCTCTGTGCTCCACCCCAGCGGGTGGGGGTGATATCCTGACTGGCTCGTCCTTGTCGGGCGACGCTGCAGACGCCACTGCAGGCCCCGCTGCAGGCCCCGCTGCAGACGCCCCTGCAGACCCTGCTGCAGACCCCGCTAGAGATGGAACACATGTAACCCGAGCACAACCCCAGCAGGTTTCTGCTCCCACAGGTCACACAAAGCCTCCCCCACCCCCCCGCTCCCCGGTGGTCTAGGCCTAGGCCCTGAGAGGTGGGGGACGGAGGGCGGGCCGTGCTCCCTCCCCAGTGGCTACAGTGACAGCCAGGAGCTGCTGGAGAAAGCATGTGAACAGCCCCATTCAAAGGCCCCACATGCTCCTGGGAGCCCACAGTGGGGGCTTCTGTCACGCAGAAGCTGCGGATCCCAGACCAGCCCCTGGGGCCCCAGGACAAAGGTCTGGAACTGACCCCTGGGAACACAGAACCAGAACGGCTCCCAGCTAATGGCTTGGGGGGCCTCTGACAGACCCCTTCCTGTGCTGCTGAGCAAACAGGTGAGGTGGGGGCAGGTGCCTCTGATCGGGACACCAACGAGCAATGGAGGCTCAGATCCTGCTTTCCAGAGGCAACACCAGAGACTTGAGTGTCACCAAGCACCAAGTCAGCAACTTATTCTCCCAGCTCAAGAAAACATGCCTGCACTCCCACCGCAACCTTGCAGTCTTCCAAAAATTATTTACGTGTTTATTTTTTTTATTTTTTATTTTTTTTATTTACGTGTTTAAAAATCAATTCTCCGTGAAAACAAAACCACTCTTACTCCTTCCTTCAAAACCCTGGATCAAACTAAACTGTGGCTCTCATCACAGTGCTTGTCTGGCAGCTCCCACCCCCCAGGCATGTCTGCTCTTGTCTGTGACTCCCCAAGTGGCGCAGTCTGGGGACACAGCCCTGATCTCTGACCCCGCATCCTTGGGTGCACACCCCAACATGGAAGGGGGGAAGCCAGGCCCCCCAGGTGAGCACGGGGAGCCTCAGGGCCACCTGAGAAAGCCCAGGGCAGCCGGCCCTCTGGGGTGGGGTATGGCCACTCCAGCTTGAACTCCCCCCAACAGGGACACAGCAGGTCAGCAGACAGCAAGGCAACCTGGCTCTAGGACTGACACCCTGCCCAAGTGTTCACCTGCACCACCACCCCTGACAGCAGGCCAGCAGGCCGCAGCTGCAAAGGAGAGGTCCGGGGACCTGAAAGCCCCACTCCACCCGGGGAACTGAGCACAGCTAACCAGCAAGCAGGAACACCAGGCCGGGTTCAAAAATGCTGCCCTAGAGGGATCCCACTGTGACCCGGGCCGACCCCCAGCAGAGGTGACATTCCTAAACTGCAGGAGCCTTTTCCTTTCATCCTACAGGATTTCTGGGCAGTTTTTTACTAACAATTTCCGCTGGGTGGGCCACCCGACACTGGACAAGAGGTCCCCAGTTGAGGCCCCGAGTTCCCGTGCCACTGACACACAAACAGGCTGCTTGCTCTGGCCCACAAAACCTCACCCAAGTCCCTGAGCAGCTTCCGTGCTGCCTCACAACACAAGCACCCCGGCTGCACTGAGCAGAAAGTACCAGAAGGGCCTGACCCAGATGGGCTGGGATACACAGCTCTTCCCTAAGTCAAAACAGCAACTTCACTTCACAGTTAAAGTTTTAAGGCTACTTCTAAACACTTAGTGGAGAACGTGACCTTCACTGAGGCAAACACAGCACCATATCCGCCCCTGAACACAAAACCTACTGAGGACAGGCAAGGCCCCAAGTCCATCCTTTGGTGCAGCTATAAATAAAGACAAATGCTACTTGCCCTCCCAGCCTGGAACTTCCTGCTACTCTGGCCACCAGGGATCCTGTCAGTGAAACTGCAAGCAGGAGTGGACGGCAATCCCGGGGTGATGTCTCCCAGCGAAACAACAAAACTGTTGTGTCTTCTAAAAATCAACCATGTAGGGCAGCCCTGGTGGCTCAGGGGTTTAGCGCCGCCTTTAGCTCAGGGCGTGATCCTGGAGACCCTGGATCGAGTCCCACATCAGGCTCCCTGCATGGAGCCTGCTTCTCTCTCTGCCTCTCTCTCTGTATGTCTCTCATGAATAAATAAATAAAATCTTTTTTTTTCTGTATTTACTTCAAGTTTTATTTTATTTTTTATTTTTTGTTTTTTTAATAATAAATTTATTTTTTATTGGTGTTCAAGTTGCCAACATACAGAATAACTCCCAGTGCTCATCCCATCAAGTGCCCCCCTCAGTGCCCGTCACCCATTCACCCCCACCCCCCGCCCTCCTCCCCTTCCACCACCCCTAGTTCGTTTCCCAGAGTTAGGAGTCTTTATGTTCTGTCTCCCTTTCTGATATTTCCTACCCAAATAAATAAAATCTTTAAAAAAAAACCAACCATGTAAAATCACTGTAAAGTGTCCTCGGGCCACACAGCAATGGAGAAACTCTACTCTAGAAAAGACTGAGCTGTGGCCTGGTAGGGCTGTGGTCTCTCCCCAGGAGCAGCAGGTGCCCAGCACTTCTCATCCCTCAGCTCAGCTCCTAGTCTATTCGAGGCAAGAAGGGCACAGAAGTCAGGGCTCCCCGGCCCCTTCCAGCGCCATTCATAGGACACAGGCTCAACCCCTGCAGCGAGCAGAGAATACTGTCCTACCCTAGTTTGTCCACACTGGGAAGAGCAAACCAAGGAGACCTGGGGTTACAATCCCCTCAGTGCATGCATTCCAAGGAGGGGCTCAGAGGCTCTGCCTCAGGAGTGGGGCACATAGAACTAGCTCTCCCGACAGGGACTAACTTTGGTTAGAACAGAGCACAAGCAAGTTCAAGCTTAAGGCACCGACAAGAACAGTGGGGGACTCGGTAGTGGAGCAGGTAAGAGGAAGCCAGGGGCTCCGTGAGAGCAAGTGAGACAGCACACCTGCTGTTTATCAGGTGAAAGCAACCAAGGAGAGGCCTCCTGGGGACACAGCAGTGGTCAAAGACCATCCTCAAGATCCCCTTGCCTGGCTTCAACTGATCAGACCTGAAAGTGCACACCACAGGGCGTTACCAAAACCAATGGAGCAAACTACCAGCCCTTTGTGGAGGCTAACAGGTCAGTGATTCCAACGGAAGGAGGCCACCCAGGAGCCTGATGGGACCCAGGAGAGTCAAAGACCTAGCTGGTACCACGGCCGGGCTGGGAGAGGAGAGGTTTGGAGTTGGCACAGGTCTAGGCAACTCACTAAACAATAAGCAAGCGTCCCTCCACAAAGGGGTGGGGGCCCAGGATCTAGAGTTCCCACAATATTTTACAACACACAGTTTCAACAAAATATTTGAGAATTGCAAAGAAATGGGAAAGTAGCCCATACACAGAAGGAAAATAAAAGGAAACAAAATGACTTTTGAAGGGACACAGCCACTGGACTTAGCAGAAATGACTGCAAAACAGTTATAAACATGTTCAAAGAACTAAAGGAAATCATAAAGTAAAGGAGGGCATAACGACAATGTCTCGTCAGATAGAAAATCAATAGAAAGAGAAGGTACCAAATGAAAATTCAGAAATGGAAAAGTAAACAAATACTAGAATTAAAATAAACACAGTAGAGAATAGAAAAACAACAAAGAAAATCAACAAAACCAAAAATTGGTTCTTTTGGGGGAAAGAAAACCAATAAAATTGACAAACCTTTAGCTAGAACAACCAGGAGAAAAAAGAAAGAGGAAAGGACTGACGCTACTCCAGTCAGGGATGAACAAGGAACCACTACACAGGAAACAAAAATAAGACGAAAAGTATTCATCAGCAAATGAGGGTAAATGGACAAATTCCAAGAAACTGTGAAGAATAACTCAGGAAGAAATAGAAAATCTGAATAGACTTATAAGAAGAGACTGACCTGGAAATTTTAATACTTTCCACAAAGGAAAGTCCAGGCCTAGAGAGCTTCACTGGCTCATTCTACCAAACAAAGAATCAATAAACGTGCAAAAGACGTACACAGGCCCTCGAGATCCAGCCACAATCAGTGAATAGGGAAAACACGGTACGGCGACCACCATGCTCGCAGAGACTAGAACGTCATTATTCCAACCACTATGAGGAAATTATAACTACATGGTAAGACAGACGTGCCAATCATCACTACAATAGTGACATTACAATATATGAACGTATCGGCATGCTGTACACCTTAAATTTCCACAATGTTATATATCAAATATATTTCAATTAAAAAACAAACCCTCCTAGAAGGAAATGTAGGGAGCAATAAGCTCCTTGACACTGGTCTCATGTTGAGTGTTTGGATCTAATGCGAAAAGCAAAGGAAACAAAAGCAAAAGTAAAGAACTGGGATTGCATCAAACTGAAAGCTGCCACACAACAGAGAAAACCATCAAAGCACATAAGGGGACACCACCTCCACCTGCCAGAGGGACTCTTCTCAAAAACACAAGAAACTGCAGGTGCTGGCGAGGATGTGGTAGAAAGGGAGCCCTGTGTGCTGCTACTGGGAGTGCAAGCTGCTGTGTCCACAGGACACAGCACGGACACTGTTCTGCAAGAAACTAAAAATAGAAATACCCTACAACAGCAATTCCACAAGGAGGGGGTTATCCGAAGCAAACAAAAACATAGATTCAAACAGACACACGCACCCCTACATCTGCAGCAGCCAAGATTGGGAAGCACCCCAAGAACACGTGGTGTGCATGAACAACAGGATCGTACTCAGCATCAGAAAGGAAGATGTCCTGCCATCTGGGGACAGAGGGAGGGACCCTGTCTCACTCTAAGGGAGCCAGGTCAGTCAGGAGAACAAATTCCAGATGGTTGCATTTATAAGTGGAATCTAAAGAAGTGAGACAGCCCACAGATACAGAGGACAGACCGGTGGGGGATTCCGGCTACACAGAACGGGTGAGGGGTCACAAGGTACGAGGTTTAGTTACAGAATAAACAGGTCACGGGGATGGAAGGCACAGGTCGCTGACTGTGGCTGACAATACTGTGCCATGATACTATGCCGCGTATTTGAAAGCAGCTCAGCGAGAGATCTTAAAAGTCATCATAAACAAAATTTTTTTGATGACTGATACTAAACTTACTATATACTTGAAGCTAATGTTATATGTTAGTTATATCTCAATTTAAAAAATTGTTTAAGATATTATTTATTTATTCATGAGAGACACACAGAGGCAGAGAGAGAAGCAGGCTCCCTCTGGGGAGCCCAATGTGGGACTCGATCCTAGGACCCCCAGGTCACCCCCAAGCCAAAGGCAGGTGCTCAACCACTGAGCCCCCCAAGTGTCCTCAATTTTAAAAAAATGTCTTAATAAAGAATTGATAGCAATCCTTTACAAACTTAAAACAAAATAGGAGAGGAGGGAACATTTCCATTCCTAACCCGTCTTTTAAGATTTGGATCTTAAAACCAAGTACTTAAGACCAGTACTATCCTGATACTGAAACCAAAGTCCTCACGAGAATTAAAAAGAAAAAAAAAAAAAAAAACAAAGGCAGACCAATATCCCTTATGAATCTGGACACAAAAATCCTTGACATAGTCCTAGCAGTGGAATCCAGCAACTTATAAAAAGGATCTTAGCTCACGGCGAGATGGGGTTGATCCCAAGAATGCCATGTTGGTCCAACATACAACGTCAATCAATGCAGAATGAAAGACAAAACTACACGATCATCTCAACACACATAGGGAAGCATCAAACTTCAACACCAGGGATCCCTTGGTGACTCAGCGGTTTGGTGCCTGCCTTCAGCCCAGGACATGACCCTAGGGTTCCGGGATCAAGTCCCACGTCGGGCTCCTTGCATGGAGCCTGCTTCTCCCTCTGGCTCTGCCTTTCTCTCTCTCTCTCTCTCTCTCTCTCTCTCTGTGTGTGTGTGTGTGTGTGTCTGTCATGCATAAATGAATAAAATCTTAAAAAAAAAAAACTTAAACACCGTTTCATGATAAAAAAAAAACACTCCACAAACTCAAAAGTAGGAAGGTTCCTGCCTCATGTAACAGGAGGCAGCTACGTGGGATCCGCACCAACACTGTGCCTGGTGGTGACAGACGCCTTCCTGTGAAGCCCGGGAGCACGACAAGCAGGTCCAGGCTCACAGTGCAGCCACCTCTGACTCCAGGGGGACGAGGCAAGAATCAGAAGAAGCATCCAGATTGCAGAGGAGAAAGCAACACTACCTCTCTGCACAGAGGACATGATCTCTTTTCAGAAAAAAAAAAAAAAAAAGATTTATTTATTCATGAGAGACACAGAGAGAGGCAGAGATACAGGCAGAGGGAGAAGCAGGCTCCCTGCACAGAACCTGACGTGAGACTTGATCCCAGAACCCCGGGATCATGACCTGAGCCGAAGGCAGGCAGCCAACTGCTGATTCCCCCAGGCATCCCAAGGATATGATTGTACACAGAGAAATCCCAAGGGACACACCAAAAAGCTATTTGAACTAATGAATGAGGCCAGCAAAGCTGCAGAACACAAGATCCATATGTGAAAATCAACTTTATTTCTACAAGATTTCACTAAACCACCTGACACGAAGCCACAAACACAGTTCCATTTTCCATAGCATCAAAAGGAGTAGAACATTTGGGGATGAATCTAACACAAACTTGTCCCCTCACCTGTTTCACTCCCCCATCCCCGGTTTCTCTCCACCACCCCCCCCCTCTCGCACGCGCGCGCACGCTTTCCCACACACGCTGGGCAGGCTCTAGGAACTAGCTCATGCTTCAGAACAGCAGGCTCTGGGTCGGTTAGCTTGCTGGAGACGTGGCCACACTTAGTAAACCGAGTCACAGGCCGGGAGCATGCTGGTAAGGGCTGAGCAGGCTGGGGAGGTGAGGGGTCCTGGGGCAGCCCCGCGCGGTAGTACGTACCCAGATACAACCGCCTGGGGGGCACCTTGACTTCTTCGTCCTTATTATCTGCAGCTACATTTAAAGAAACAGAAAGAAGGAAGAGACAGAAACAGACTGGTTTTAACACTCATTAGCGGCTGTGGCTCCCGCCCTCTTTGCGTTTCTTTTTTAAAGAACAAAAGAGCTAAAAACATTGCAACAGAAGGGCAAGGTCTTGGTTTCCCGGTTATTAGGAAATTCACTTTTTAAACTGTTTTTTCTCCAAACCTAGCCTCCTTCCAACAGAAGTGCCTGGAGAAGGAGGAGGAGATCCAGGCGAACGTGAAAGGTTACCTCGTCTTCCCCTCCTCTGAGGTCAGGGCCCATGGAGTCCAGCTGCGCTGACAGGCAGCCCAGGCCACCTCTACTCAGCCCAAGACGCGAGTACGCAGCGCCCCAGGAGGCTCTCTGGGGGCTGCTCCAGCAAGCGTCCTTGGGGACGCACAGAAACACCCATGTGGAAGGGAAGCCAGCTCAGCCTGGGACCCGAAAGGCACGTAGCTCACACATAAGGCTGCGGTCCACGGTGCCAGAACGGCACCAGCAAGCCCCAGAGGACCCCATCCTGGGGGATCCCGCTCCCCCGTGGCCCGGCTACACCGCAGACCCTACACCCCTGTGCCGTGCTGCCCAGGAGGCCTCCCAGACTCCGAGCCTCCAGGCTGCAGCCGGGACGCTGTCTGGAAGATGATGGGAGGTGCCCTACACTCGGGGCACGGGTTTATCTGCCAGGTGGCGAGGCTCCACCTCTAAAACGGACAGTGTGCATGTCAGCAGCTGAACACTGGATTGGCTCCACGGCTTGGGGCCAGCAGGTGCCCCAGCCCTGCCCAAGGGAACTGGCTGCCCGGCCCACGAGGGCTCCTTGGACAGCGCCCTGCTGTCCCCGCCGCCCACACTCCCGTGTCCCTGGCACTACAGCCTGGAAGTGCTGGGCTCTGAACACCCAGGCCTGGCCTGACACAGCCCTTCCTTCTATTTCTTGCTTGAGACCAACTTCACCTCTGCAGACACTTCCTCCACAGAGGAAGGGGGAGGGGATGCAGGGGATGCGGGCCTGGACGGCACCCACACCCTGTACCCTCCTCGGGCATCACCATGCCCAGACACGGGCAGAGCCTGGGAACCCGCCAGAACGGCCAGGTGTGGCAGAGGCCCAGGACTGGGCAGGGCGGATGGGTGGAGAGCCACAGGGGCACCATCCACAACCACCACCTCCAGAGCTGAACGTGTCCTGCAGACCAGGCACTGAGGATCCAAAACAATGCCGGAGCCTGGTCACTGCCCGCTGCCCAAGGCATCCCAGTCCCTGCCTGCTGGTTCCAGGGGGATAGGCCCAGGCCACAGGTGCGATGCTGCATGACTGCCATGACCACATCATTAAAGACAGAGCACCCACCCAGGTCGCAGTGTGCACGCAGAGCTGGGCCACCACATGGTACAAAGCTGAGGCCACTTAAGGTCATCCCACACACGAGTGGGGAGAGAAGGGACGGAGGGAGGGACAGAGTAAAGGGACCCGGCAGATGGCTGCAGGGTGGTCCCTGCTGACAGCAATGCGTGAGCATCTCACCATCTTCCCAAGTCACCCCATGCTGGGCTACTCATCCAGCAGCCACGGAAACCGGGACAGACACAACCAGAGAGAAGTCCTGGCATGAGTTCTGTTGGGAGGGCCACCGCCCGGGGGCCAAGCACGGCTTAGGACAGCAGAGGGCAGGCCGGAGAGCTGTGAGCCGCATCCAGGGGCTTCCCTGGATCCAATGCATGGAGGGACCCCCCGGAGTGGTGAGCAAGGGCTCCGGGGGGGCGGTGGCCACAGGATGACTCGGAGACCAGGGCCCCAGGAGGAGGTCCAGGCAAGACCCACGGGATGTGGGGCCTGGCGTTCTGGGACACCAACCAACCCTTAAAATGCAAAATGGCTCACAGATGAACACCTTCTGGGGCGGGGGGGGGGGGTCCTCGGTGTCCATCCTCAGAATGAGATGTGACCCCCCCACCCCCGTGTTTCTTACGGTTTTCTCCAGACATAACTACACACAATAAAAATGTATCCGTTTAAAGCATAAAGGGCAGTGGTTTTCAGGGTGTTCAGAGCTGCACCACCTTGACTGTGGTCAGCACGCTCCTCACCTCCATCCTCCACCCCCACCCACCTCCCCAGACACTTCCGTTCCCTAGTGACCACCTGACTGAGCCGCAGATGGAACAAACCAGAACCAGCCCAGCTCGATGGTGGCACGCCCATACGGAGGTGCCAATCCCTGCGACCACAAGCAAGGCAATCCAATGGTGAGAGCGTCGTCCTGGGATCCCCGGTAAGACGGTGCTCCTGGAGCCCCCTGACCAAGACCCCGGTGAGGAGACAGGGAATTGAGTCCTGCCACTCCCCACCCTTGGGGCCTTGGGGGAGCACATGGAAATCAGCCACACAATGAGGGTGTAGACTCAGCAAGAGGGGTCAGCATGCCCAACCTCTGAGATAACCAAAGTCCGCATGGCGTCTCCCACCTCTGAGATAGCCAAGGACACCCTCAGCCCCATAGCTGTGTCCCCGTGACCAGAGCATGGCCTCCAGGGCTCCTTGGGGAAATGGCCGAGGCCTAGTCCGGGTGCGCCCAGAGCTCCAGGTGCACCCAGAGCTCCATGTCGCCCTGAGGTCAGGGGTCCAAGGGACCACTCGTCTGGGCCAGAGGTCAGGAGCCGACTTGAAGAGGGTCCTGGAGGCACACAGGCGTAAATGAGGCCTCACCATCCAATATGGGATCTTACATCTGGATGCTCGGGACAGAAAAACAATGTGATCACTGTCACAAGATGCTAAGGAAACGATTTTGAGAACTTGCAAATAAAGAGAAGGAAGTGATCACTTCCCTTTCATCAACAGAGATCACCACTGGATAAGCAAATAGCACGTGCAAGGGGACGCATGTGCCCAGAGGAGCCCTCCAGCCAGCGGGTGCACTGCAGGCTCACGACAGATGGGTCTACGTGCTGGGTGCCCATCACCACAGCATCCCAGCTGACTACATATCTGAGAGAGGACACCACCCCGGGCAGAACACATGAGCCAAACCCAGACATGACCCAACCCCGGGACCTGGCTTTGTGTTGTACATGTTCCTTCAGGTGGCATACCGGGGATGGGAAGCCGTGACGCCCGAGCTGCCAGCAGAAGCCAAGTGGGCCCCTCCGTGCAGGGCCTCTTGAGCGTCGCCTGCAGACGCAGGACACGGCCCACGTGCAGAGGGGGCTCGGCCTCCCTGTGCTCCCCACATGCCCCCAGGGGTATGCGGTCAGCCCCCCCCCCCCAGAGTCAAGGCTCCGTGTGACAACAGAGCAGCTCCAGGGAACCAAGGGATGGGAGGGGGGGGCTGTGGGTGAGAGAGAGCTGGTGCCATGTCCTGCCTGCCACCTGACCCAAGGACAGAGCCACTGGCAAGCAGGAAAGAGGTCACCACCAGACATGGATGTCTACACCACACCTTGGATCATGATCAAATCCACTTTCCACAGCTGATGGTGGTGTTACGGCGCTCCCAAAGTCCTCGTCTTGCAGAGATGCAGCACGAACCACCCGCAGACATAGCGGTTCTGGAAGTTGCTCCAAAACCTGCAGGTGGACAATGTGAGCAGGGCCTGGGCGTGGCTGCAGAGACGTAACAACACAGGGGGCGCACCGAGGCTTGGCACGTCTCAGGTTCTCCACAAGGAAACGTGAGAGATGAGCCCACGGAGGTCACACCAGACCTCACTCCAGCTACGGATGCCTGCACGGCAGCTCCTCCAGGACATTTCTTCCTAAAACATGGGAGCCCGGCCATCCTCAGAGGCGCAGGCATGGCTGGGAGCCCAAGGTGGATGATCAAGGGCCCAGAAAGAACCCTCAGGGGACTGAGGCAGGTTTTAAGAATTTGACCCTTGGGGCAGCCCGGGTGGCTCAGCGGTTTATCATCTGCCTTTGGCCCATGGCATGCTCTGGGTGACCCGGGATCGAGTCCCACGTCGGGCTCCCTGCATGGAGCCTGCTTCTCCCTCAGCCTGTGTCTCTGCCTCTCTCTGTGTGTGTCTCTCATGAATAAATAGATGGAATCTTAAAAAAAAAAAAAAAAGAATTTGACCCTCAGTTTGGAAAGATCCCAACTTTGTGGGTGGAGATAGTCTGCGACCATGTCCCTGCATTCCCAGTTATCAACTTTGGACGCCTGCACAGATACTATCTGCTTTTACCTTACGTTCCTCTCTCTTCCCCAAAATGTCAACAAGCATGTACTGCTCTTTATAATCAGATGAGAATTCATATATCTATTTTTTTAAATAACCTGCTTTTTTTGGGGCACCTAGGTGGCTCAGCTGGTGTCTGCCTTCAGCCCAGGGTCTGATCCTGCAGACCGGGGATCGAGGCCCAGGTCGGGCTCCCCGCATGGACCCTGCTTCTCCCTCTGCCTGTGTTTCTGCCTCTCTCTGTGTGTCCATCATGGATAAATACATAAAATCTTTTTTTTTTCACCGATGCAAACATACGAGGGTTTATAAAATCTTTTAAATAAATAAATAAACACCCTGCTTTTTCTCCTCTGAATCCTTTTTTTGTTGTTTTGTTGTCCAAGGTTTATTGAAGATATTATAGCATAGCAAAAAGATTCAAACAACACCCCGTGGTGGTTTTTGTTTTTTTAAAGATTTTATTTTAAACCGCTGAGCCACCCGGGCTGCACCATCCCCGTGGTGTTTTTGAAATTCATCCCAACTGTAGGCTGAGTGACCTGCAGGTTGGACAGGCTTCCAAAGTCCAAGAGTTTCAATATCTCCTTAGTGTCAGGATCTACTTCGATGATCTCCTGATCCAGGGCTGAAACCTCAGGCACGTAATTATCCCTCCTTTCTCTCTCCTCCTCCTGCAACTTGATGGAGATGCCTCTCACCAGGCCCCGCTGAATCTGCTTCATCAGCTATGTGACATAGCCTGCGATCTTCTTGTGGAGCTTCTCGCTGGGGATGATGGCCATCTCCTCACACACGTGCTTATTGGTGTAGAAGTCATTGCCCAGGTGTTGTGTAGTGCTTCTTGATGATGACTCAGGCCACCTTCTTCACGGTTTTGGTGCACACGCAGCCCATGTTGGCGGGTATAGTAAAAGAGCTCTCCTTTGATTCCATTTATTTCTTTAATCTCAACTTCCAAGCTAAACTGCTGACCTTCAAAATTAAAAACCTCTACAGAAGACGCTCATAAAACATTGAAGCTTCCATTACTGTTTCAGGCTGCCCGCCTACTCCATGAGAACACTGGCACACGGCTACTCCAGTATCCCCGCATCGAGTACTTGACAGGGCAACTTCTCCAACGCCCCTCAGAAAGCGCTGGGCGGTGGGGGCCACGACCTTCCCCAGGGAGGCCCAGCACTGGGTCCCATGAGCCTGCAGCTCTCAGCCTGAAGCAGTCAGGGTCTCTACAACCCACACAACCCACCCTCCCACTTCTGGCTGAGGAAAGGAAAGGAAACCACATTTCACTGAAAAGCTTCCCTTAGGGACATGCTGTGTATCTCACACAAAAGTATGTAAATCAAACTAAATTCGAGAACTAAAGGTGAGTCTCAGGAATTCTCACATATCTGGCTGAGTCCCAGCATGTGGGGTTTAGGGGCAGGTCTTCGATCCAAGGTTTTGGGGCCCAGGGGTCATGAGACACAGTCCATAGAGAGGCATCCAGCCAGGCAGGGGCAGGCCCACCGTCCCGGGGGCTGCTGTGCCGAGGGGCAAGGCCGAGCCCACCACAACCCTGCCCGCGTGTCTGTCCACAGAACTCTAGCCTCACGTCAGTGTCTCCTCACGGACCCCGCGCAGGGGTGCATCACCACCGCCATGAGTCAACATGAACCTGATGGCCTAGGACAGACTCATCACCTCAGCACCTGGGAACGGGGGGCCCCATGGCCTCACCAGGCCAAAACCAGGGTGCGGTCCTTCCGAGGGTCCAGGCAAGAGCCCGCATCCTGCTCTCTTGACCTGTTGGCAGAATCAGCTGCTGAAGCTCAGGGCCCCTCATGCTCGCCGGCTGGACAGGGAGATGAGGGCCCCGGGGGGGATGAGGACCATTCCAGCCCCTCAAGCCTGCTGTACACTGGGCCCCCGCCCCTGCCCCGTGCGCCGCAGGTCCATCCCTGACCACCTCCTGTATCCCCTTCCCTTCTGAGGCCTGCACTGACACAGGGCCCCCAGACAGTCCAGGACAACCACCCCCCCAGCAGCCTTGCCTCATCATCTCTGCAGCCCTGGCTCCCGGCCATGAACGGACCTGGGCTCCTTGCATCTGCTCATCACAGAGAAGTCATTTGTTACGATGCAGGTGGCAGCCCTGTCCCTAGAACCTGGGATTTGCTATTTTAACTGAATCCATTCTAGTGAATCAGAAATACTCCTCCTGGAGGGATTTATACACAACAGAAGACAGTAAGACGGAGCGAGAACCCAGCGCCCTGCTCACCCTCACCTGCGAATCAACCAGAAGACCTGCATTTCAATGAGGTCACCAAGATGTTGGACCCAGACCCCACGCCATGGCCTGGACACATGCAGCCACCGTATGTGACCCCCACTCACCAGAGCCTTCGCGCAATTTCCAACAGGATCAGACGCCCAGTCTCACATTTCAGAGCCTGAGGCACAGGGGACAGCATGCATCCTCCTCTGCCCATCCCTCATCCGTGGGTGAGAACGACCGAGCCCACGGCACCTTGGCACTGCAGTGAGGGAGGGCCCTTGGGTCACGGGGGATGGGGGCAGAGAAGGTAATGCCACCCGCCCCCAGGCTGGGGTCAGCCCTGCTCTCAGCCCTGCATCCCCTCACAGCAGGGAAATGAGATCAGACCCGAAGAGGAGACGGTCACAAAGCAGACAGGTGGTCTCCGTGGTACAGGGATGCTCCTGGGCCAGGGCTGCCTGTCAGAGCCACAGGCTGACCTATTTTCTATGAAAACTGACATCGGCCTCCCTTTACCTCACTCTAAAAACAGAAGCCACACAGAGGAAAGGATCCGCTTGCATGGCAAGAACAGGCTCAGGGATAGAAACGCAGGAGCTCACGTCCCCAGGAGCCTCACGCCCAACCAACCGGTGGGAACGGTCGTGGGAGGAAGCGTGGACAGTAAACACACATGGATCAAAGTGAGGGCTGTGTTCCCCCTCCTGCTGGAGAACTGGAGGAAGGCCTCTGCCCTCCACCCTCAGACACACAGCAGCCCAGCAGGAGCTTCTTTAAAGGAAAAGGCAAAAGCAGAGAGGACATTCTATTCCCCAAGGCTCAGGGTCACGGAGCAGCATGTCCTCGTCCGGCTGGATCGCCCCCCAAGGGCCCAATCAGGCCACGACCCCGCCAGACCACGAACACGACTGTGGGTGAACGTGTAACAGGGGACAGGAGAGAGCCCAGTTCCCTCAGCCACAGGCCCCCAGTACCCGCGAGGCAAAGCCACACACGGAGAGAAAATCGTCCTCTTGGGTGATGTCCTCTGACCTGGTCGGGCCAAGGAGACACCAGCACCCGACCCCAATTCAGCAGCCCCACATGACCATCACGGGGACAGGAACACAGACTGTTAATAATTTGCCCAAATTCCAGGGAAGCAGTGGTAACATTTTAAATAAACACGGAGCACAAGGAAATCACAAACATCCGTCTGCGGCAGCCAGAGCCGCTGGGGTAGCAGCCAACCCCACACCCGGGGCAAGCGTGGCTTGTGGACTTAGTGCTTTATTCCCAAAGTTGCACATCACCAACCTGCAAAGAAACGGCGTTTTACGTTCAGCTCATTTGTCACGCGGACTTCAGTGCACAGCTTCAACATCAGTAACATGGTCAAGATCATGACTATGCTCTGCCAGAGGAGCGGCGACTCAAAATGCCTTCCAAACCTGGGGAGGTAAAGAGACCATGGTGTCAGGAGGGCCCTTGGACACCTGGGGCTCATGGCCCTTCCCTGCCCAGGTCCCAACCCAGGCCCCACGGCCACCTCCTGAGCGGCCCCCAGTACTCTCATCTGTCACAGCCAGCAGCCCTGAGTGCCGAGCCCTCCACACTCCACAGAAGACGGCAGGGCAGGCGGGGTGTGAGCACTCCTGGACAGTCGGGCCAAACTCCATGACAGCCCTCTGCATGGACACCTCTCGAGAGCCACACTTCCCCCGCCCCCGGGAGCCACGGATGATGGTGTGAGTGGGCCTCCGAGCTCTCTCACCACACAGCCAGGTGCCCACCACAGAGACCCCAGCCCCCACTGGGAAGCTCATGGCTCCAAGACCACCTGATTCCCTGGGAGAGTCCAGGGGCAACAGGAAGCCTGCCTCCTCCTGAGATGAGCAGGGGCAGCAGGGTCAGAGGCCAGAGCAGCCCATGGTATGAGCAGACTTTGGGGACCCAGGGTATCCCCAACCAGAGGAGAAGGCAGCTGAGGGCACAGCCTCCCTCTCCCCCTGAGGCCCTGACATCCTGTCCAGGCCTCCTGCCCACTGTCCTCCTCCTGCCCCCGCCCAGGCCTCCTGCCCACTATCTACCCCCCACCCCTGCCCAGGCCTCCTACCCACTGTCCACCTCCTGCCCAGGCCTCCTGCCCAGCTCTCATGCCTTCCTGTTGATGCTTTTCTAGTGGTGAAGTGTGTTGTCCACTCAAGCTCCTGATGGTGAGAACCACAGCCTAGTGACCAGCACAAGCTGACCCATCACCAGACCCCAAGCCCCGGGGGCTGAGAATAGGACTGCCCTCCACACACCAGCTGGGTCTCCGCTATGGCCACCAGAACCACTGGCGCCATGACACGTTGACCCAGGCCCCTCTCCAGGGCTAGGCCTGGATTGACCGGACATCCTTTGAGGCCCCAACCCCAGTTCTAGCCTGAATATTCTGGGGCAGGAAACCCACCAGGTCTGGCTACAACGTTGCCTGAAGGGACATCCCTGAAACTCGAGCCGGTGGTCAACACACCGAAGCCAGGAGGCCCTGCATGCAGTCCACTCTCCCAGCTGCTGCTGAAAAGCAGAAGATGCAAAGAAACACCCTCAGCCCCACCTCCTGTCCCTCACTCTGGCCCAAGTCTACACCCTGCTCCCCCCACAGAGAGATGGCTACCAGGAGCTGGCCGCCAAGGCTCGGGAGGAGCGTACCCACAACACAGAGTGGGGAAGAGCTCCCCGCGGGCCTGGGCCTGGGCATAGGTGTTCCCAGAGACACCACCTGCCGGCCAGCGGCCACAAGAATTACACTGAAGCAGTGAGCAATCACGACAGGACCTTAGCGGCCAGGCTTCTGTGGGATGAGGTTCGACACGGCCGCTCCTTCAGCCCAAGAGCACGTCTTGCAAAAGTTTGTCTACACGGTAAGAAGATCTACCTACACGGTAAGGAAAACACAATGTTCCTTAACGTAGAGGAACTGACCCTCGTGTGTGCCCTGGTGCCTCGGGCAGCTTCTTCAAGCCCAAGTTTGTGAACGCACTTCGCTGCAGGAGTTTAACCCACCTGAGGGCCTCTCAGGGCCCTGCACGCCTGACAGGATGCGCCCCACCTGGGGCAAGCTGGCCCAGGGGTGAGAAGGTGCCACCTGGAGGGGAGCCATCCCCCAGTAAGGACCCCCGGGGAGGTCAGGCAACCAGGAAAAGCCAGCATTTCCGTGGGGAGTGAGGGGCCAAGACACCTGAGCCGGGACGAGCATTCTGCACTGGTCCCAGAGGTGAGTGCCTGGTGCACATCCCCTGAGCAAAAGACAGAACAGGCCGGAGGTCACAGAGGTTCGGGCTCATGCCACTTGGGCCCAGGAAGGGCAGAGGAGCCAGGATGCAGACAGTGGACAGCTCCACGACCACCAGAGTCCTCCGGTCTCCCCAGGAAGTGTCACCTAGGATCCTGCTGCTCCATCTGAGCTGCTTCAGGAAACACAGGAAAGAAGCTAAAATGCTAGGCCAGAGCCAGAACAGGCTGATAAGCCAGATTGGAGTAATGAGGAGGTGCAGCCAGGAGCACCTGCGGGTGCCCTGGGGCTTCCTAAGCCAGTGGCATGGGCTGGAGGGCTCACAGACTCCACCACAGGGGCTCCAGGGCCTGAGCCTTGTCTCTTCTCTAAAGTGCGGCTAGAACCTCTACTTAAGGACCTTTCTAGTCATTTCTAGGAACTGGATCCCACTGGTTACCTAGCTGACCCGAGGTCAACTCATTGTTAGGAAAAGGTCAGACAAGGGCGCAGCCCAAGTTCAATGTCTGCCAAATGAGACGGGGATGCCTCCATCCTGCACAGGTGGGAAGAATAAGTTACTCTGGGGTTCCTCACCACAAGCTTATTTCCAGTTTTAAGGTTGAGGATGTGCAACTTGGGCCATTTTGTGAGAAAGGCCACTTGTTTTTTTAACACTCAACAGAAATGGTGATTAGAAAAACCATGGGCCAAGAAATCAAGGTTTGCATGTTCCCATAAACCATACACCAAAACTGAATCCAGGTGAACTCAGTGCTTACAATAAAAACAAGACCATTTAAAGCAGGAGGGAGGGAGCAGAGGTGATAATTAACCGATTTTAGAAATACAAGCTAAATGAGATACAAAATTGCAAAAAGCACAACTTTCCACAAATATACGAGACAAAGTAAATATGAAACAAGGTTCAGGTCATCAGTCATTTTTAACGGTTAATTAAAATAGAAAGATACCATTTTTCACATGTTAAATTGCTGAAGGCTTTTCTTCCTTCACAGCCAATGACCTAAACCGACGGCAACGTCTACTCTCCTCTCTGGCCGGAGAGTGCAGGTGCGCATGTCTCAGGAGAGGTGATGGGCCCACTGGGACAAGCCAGAGCAAGGGCGCCCAGGAACACTGTGCACCTGTCTCCCCCAGGACGGTACAGGCTGCGGAGGGCAAGCCACCGCGTCTGAGCTGCTTCCCACAGGAAACACCCCTCAGGTCTTCAGAGTTATGGGAAAGCTCAAGTGGAAAGAAGTTGTGTATCTACTTTCCTGTGTCACACTGCTCCATCTTAGCGAGTGTCACTACGTGCTCAGCGGTGCAGCCCCTCTGACAGGATGTCACTGCACCTGTGACACAATGTCAGGGCACCTGTGATACAGTGTTACTACATCTCCAATAGGCCCTGCCACTTATTTTGGACACAAAGTCACTGCATCTGACACAGTGTTACTACAGGTGACTACATCTCTGAGACAATGTTTCCACCCAATGCAAGTGAGCTTCAAGACTATCTCCCTGGTTGCCCAAGGCTCTGGCCAGGAAGGCCTTGCAATGCTGTCCACTCACCCTGGCCTCCGCCCTCCCATCCTCTACAGAATCACAAGCCTGCAAGTATCAGTTCCAAGGCTCCATGAATCCCTTCTCCTGACGCTGCTCTTCTGAGGCAAAATCCTACACATCAGCACTTCACAGACTATTATCTGCCGAATGCTTGTTTTGCAAAAGGACGATGAGAATCGTACAAAAGGAAGTAGAGGTGCACAAGTTTCAGAAACCCAGGCTTTACATGGCCCAGCTGGCCTCGCTGCAGGACTGTGAAGCTGCTCCCAAGTCTTGCACCCCACATCTGTGGGCAGATCCTGGACTAGAGCTGAGGTGTCAGCCAACTCCAGGAAACGCACTCCTCAGTTCTAAGCAGGACCACTGGTGTAGACCCTGCTCCATGTCACCTGGAGCCTCCATCACCCATACATGTGTGCGTGGTCCCCTCCACACGATGCTTCCACTGAAGTGAAGCCCCACAGCCTCCAGACCAGTCTCCAACCCTACTGAGTCCTACGGGGGCCATCCGTGAAGCATGGAGGACCCAGGAGCGAGACAGAAAAGGGAGGCTGCGAATCACCGTCAGAGGGGCAGGATCCAGGCTGGGGCACGGAGGTACATGTCACCTACAGCCTTCACTGGAGCCCGGCCTATCCCGGGTTCACACGGGAACCCCAAGTACCAGACTACATGAAATGCAGGAAAAGTGCATCCCTGGGCCGGGGAGACGCGAGGAGGGACTAGTGCACCGCCAGCTGCCACATCTCCTAGAACCTGGTAGAGGCAGCCAACCGAGGTGACCCAGGGCGGCCCAGGCCACGGACTTGGGGAAGGACAGACAGACTCGCCAACAGACAGAGCTCAGAATCACACAACCGGCCGCCCACACCGGGTTAGGAGGGAACACAAGGCTGGTCTGAGGTCCGCGGGGGGAGAGAACTCCCGGTCCACATGCGAGGACTCGGGGTCCCCTTCTGACCTCTCCACCCAAGGTACCTGGGTGTGTGTCACATATTCTATCCTCTCGCTGTGATCGTGAAGGACACACCTGGGGTTTTCCCCAGGGGAAGCTGACCTCAGGCCCCCCCACTGTGAGAGAAAATCTGCTCCTCCACCTGAGTCTGGGACTCCGAGCAGCCCTCGGGGTACTCAGCTCACCGTTCAGCTACCATTGGACTTCAGGACCTGCCTCCGGTCAACCTTGACAGGATCAAGGCTGTTTCACAAGGAAGAAGCCACGTGCCACTTTGAAGAGCGGTCTCTGCCCTCAGCCACAGGAAAACAAGGAACCTTCAAAATGTGAGTTTTCAACTTGTGCCAAGGAAACAAACATATAAGCAGCGCTGACTCCTTGTTCCAAGGCAGCCTCGCCCAGAGACAAACCTGGTGACACGATAAGTCCTCCCGGCAGGAGCTGCCTCATCACCTCACCTTTAAAAGCCCCAGACGAGGGCAAAACTAACACAGTGAAAATGGGTGCAAGGTGGCCTGGAGCCACAGCTGGATGGGATGGAAAGGAGCAAAGCTCTGGTGACAGGAAGGGGACGTTGTCAAACCCACCAAACTGTACACTCACAGTGGTCAATTCTAGTTAAATCATACCTCAGCCAGACTGAGTTAAAAATGAATTAGCAAAAAACAGGATTACTCAGTGACCAAAATGCCAAGAGGAGGGGCACCTGGGTGGCTCAGTCTGTCATGTGTCCAGTGGAGATCATGATCTCCAGGTCATGAGATCTAGCTCCCCCTCCCCCCCAGCTCTGTACTGGACGCCCAGTCCCTCCAGGATATTCCCCTGCTCCTCCACCACCTCCCTCCCTCTCTTAAAGAAAATGAGGCTACGGGATCCCTGGGTGGCTCAGCGATTTAACCTCTGCCTTCGGCCCAGGGCGTGATCCTGGGATCCCGGGATTGAGTCCTGCATCGGGCTGCCTGCATGGAGCCTGCTTCTCCCTCTGCCTGTGTCTCTGCCTCTCTCTCTCTCTCTCTCTCTCTCTCTCATGAATAAATAAAATCTTAAAAAAAAAAAAAAGCTATAAGACATCATTTCATTTCCTCTGAAACTTCCCCCTCCCAGACAAGTCTGGCTTTAGCAGCGAGTTCCTCACCACAATGCAAATGATAATAAGAGGAAGCTGAGCAGGGAGTGGCAAGAATTACCCAGAAAGTTGACTTTCCTATTAAAACAAAACAAAACCACACACACCAGAGAAGGCGGAGGGAACAGCCTTCCCTGCACATGGCTCCTGAGCACTCTTTCCTGTCAGGCCCCGAGGTCCCCTCCCAAGGGCTCAGTGGCCAGGATGAAGCTCCCTTCCTACAGCTCTTCATCTTTTGTTAGTCTTCATCGCTTCTTCATTCTGTTTCTCCCTCCCACTCCCGTGGAAACCCTGAGGGCAGGGACCCAGTCCCAGGACCTTGCCCAACATCCAGGAGCCTGTGGGAACATATACGATGATATATGAGTGACAGCTGCAGATATGAAGGTTACAGGTCAGACTGTCCACTCCCATCCCACCATCATCCCTGGGAAATAGTGTCATGCACGTCACCAGCTCCTTTTAGAAGTACACACACTGCGGCCACCACCCCACCCGGAATCCCCACAGAGAGAAAGCCATCTCTCTGGAAGCCCCCGACTCACCAGAAGAGTATCCGTAAAATATTAGCCACCAGGAGCACCAGGCACACGTAGGTAGAGAAGCCCTCGGCATTCTGAGTCCTCCGGATGTCCCTGTACTGGGGGATATAGGGCACCACCCCTCCGAAGACCATGGCCCCGGCTGCCCCCCAGGAAACCAGCTGGTGCAAGGGGACCAGAAGCCAATCCAAGCCTTCCGCCTCCATTCCGGTGTTCCCCGGGCGGGCGGGTCTCTGCTCTCAGGCCTCCCGGCGCCCCCGCATCGCTGCAGCCGCCGGGTGCGGAGCCTGGCAGGACAGGACAGGAGGTGAGGACGCCGGGGGGAGGGGAGCCTCGAGGTCAGTGGGTTGCTCCCAGAGCTGCGCCACGACCCCTCCTCCGGCACCGGCGCCCCAGGGAGCTCCCGCGCGCAACCCGGCACCCAGGGGACGGAGGTGCGGGGCGCACGGCGGGGGACGCGGGACCGGGGCTTGCGGGCTCACTCAGTCGGGGGGAGGCTCCGTTCCCGAGGGGGGGCCCACACACGGCCGAGGGGGCGGAGCACGCTCCACCCGGGGCGAGCACGCTCAGTCCGGGGAGCGCGCCCGCGGGGGAGGGAGGTGGCTGCTCCTGGGCCAGGACGCACGGCCGGGCGGGGGGTGGCGCACGGAGGCCGAGGGGCTCGGGGCTGGGACCCGCCCGCCCCGCCCCGCCCCGCCCCACACCCTGCACCCCTGCACCCCGAGCCAGGAGCGCACGCCCGCACACACACACCCACGCTGCGCCCGCGTCCACACGCGGCTGCGGATCCCGAGCCCAACCCTTACCACCGCGCCCGCGCCCGCCGGCCCCGCCCGGTCCGTCCTGCTTCCTCCGTCCGTCTGTCCGTCCGGGCGCCGCAGCCCCGCCTCCGCGTGACGTCACAATGCAGGAGTCCCGCCCACCGGGCCGGGCGGTGTTAGGTCCTAGAGAGCACCGGGCGGGCAGGGAGGGGTCGGGGCTTGGGGTCACGGTGGCCACGCCGCTCCGCCGGCCCTCCCCACCCCGGTTAGGAAGCGCCTGCCTGGGGAGGCCGCTCCTACACAGCCAGGGACGCGTGAACGCGTCCGCACCTGCGCCCGGGCGAGGGGCGGTGTGCACGCGGCGCGCCACGGAGAGCAGAGGACCCGGTCCTGTCTCTGGCCCAGGTCTGCGCGAGGCCGGGACCCCCCCTCTTGGGGACCCGGGCAGGGCCTGAGCGCCCCCAGGTAATCCCAGCGGTCCTTCCACCGCTGCATTTTCTAACGAGTCGCGGTGGGGATGAGGGGGCTCCCAGGGTAGTGGGGGGGCTCCGGAGTGCGGGAGGGGCTCCTGGGGTGGAGGGAGGGGCTCCGGAGTGTAGGCGGGGCCCCTGGGGTAGCGGGGGTGGGTGGGTGGGAGGGGCTTCCGGGGTGGGGCTCCAAGGGTGGGGGTGGGAGGCTCCCATAGTATGGGAGGGGCTCCTGGGGGGCGGTTCCCGGGGGAGGGGCTCTTGGGTGGGGGAATAGGGGACTCCCCCGGTTGGCGGGAAAGGCTCGCGGGGTGAGGGGGGGTTCCCCATCTTGATGCGCGGTGAGCCCCGGGGCAGCAGGAGTCAGACATTGTGGTGACAGGAGGTTAACCTGGTCTCTGGTGAGGTGAAGTGCGGCCCTTCTGGGGCCCTGGGCCCCTGTCACTTCCACACATGTGCCGCGGCCCAGGGCAGCGCCAGGACTACCTCTCAGGGCACAGAGCCCCCACTGACAGATAAAACAGGATCTCCGGAGTTCCCTGACCAAGGGGCGCCCCAGAGCCCTGCTGCAGGTGCACTGCACGTGCGTGAAGCCCAGGCCCGGGTTGGATGGAGGAGCAGCGGGGGCCCTGGTGAGAAGCCATACGCCCATGGACCCAAGACCCTTGCAGGTGGGATTGGGGGGAGAGAAGACCAACCACAGGGCCCCAGGACTTAACAACCACAGCCCTGAAACCTCCCAAAAGGGAAGGCCTGGTGATGACAAACAGTGACCCTGGGACCCCACACTGGCTGCAGCCTTCCCGCCCCAGGTGCAGCCTGTCCTCCTGCTTCCTACCCTAGGTTTTATGAGAAATCATGGGAACAGCTCCAACGCGAGACTAACTGCCAAGTTAGCCTGGGGTAACCAGGAGGACCTCAGTAGAGCACAGGCCCACTCAGTCCCCTCCAATCTCTGAGGCTGACCTTAGGGATTTCTGAGTCATTGCTACTCAAAATATCCCCAGGAAGCAAGCGTCAGGAATGTATGGGGGAAAAACACCACAGACACAGACAAGGAAGCCATGGCAGGACTAAGAGGGGGGAAAATGGGTGTTCCTCTGTAGCCACCACCTCCCCTGAGCTCTGAAGACCCTGGAATGTTTCACTCTGTTCTGGAGGTTGTAGTAAGGCCATAGGAGTATCTGGGTCACAGCTGCTGATCCTGTTAGTCCTGGCAGATGCAAGCAAATTGATCACCAGCCCATAGCCAGCTGTTGTTCCAGCTCCATCAAAGTGTGTGGAGCACCGACACCAGACAGCATTGCCAGGGCCCAGCATTCTTTTTTTTTTTTTAAGATGTATTTTTATTTATGATAGACACACACACACAGAGAGAGAGAGAGAGAGAGAGAGGCAGAGAAACAGGCAGAGGGAGAAGCAGGCTCCATGCCGGAGCCCGACGCAGGACTCGATCCAGGGATCCCAGGTCCAGCATTCTTGGTCTAGGACTTCAACCCAAAAAGGTCTCCAGTAAAGTGAGCCGATGACTAGAGAGTTAATTAGTGTCCTTTTAAACACCAACTGTCGGGACACATGGGTGGCTCAGGGGTTGAGCATCTGCCCTTGGCTCAGGGTGTGATCCCATGGTCCTGGTATTGAGTCCCACATTGGGCTCCCCATAGGGAGCCTGCTTCTCCCTCTGCCTATGTCTCCGCCTCTCTCTGTGTCTCTCATGAATAAATAAATAAACATCAACTGTTTGGAATCAGAGTGGCACTGCCTGGTTAGAACCATCCATCAAGCAGAAAGGATGACAGTTGATCTGAGATGCTGCATGTGACCCAAGGCTTCCTGCGTTCCCAAACAAAAGAAGACAATCAAGCTATGCTAGGCCAGAAAATGGCCCCCAAATGCATCATCCTAATTCCCAGGACCTATGAATGCTACCTTATTAAAAAAAAAAAAAAAATGCAGGGCACCTGGCTAATTCAGATGGTGGAACATGTGATTGGATCTGGGGTGACTTGAGATGACTTAAAAATAAAACTTTTTAGAGCAGCCTGGGTAGCTCGGCGATTTGGCACCACCTTCGGCCCGGGGTG
Source organism: Nyctereutes procyonoides (assembly GCF_905146905.1). Lineage (NCBI taxonomy): Eukaryota > Metazoa > Chordata > Mammalia > Carnivora > Canidae > Nyctereutes > Nyctereutes procyonoides. Next base: position 317,132 of record NW_026575082.1, on the reverse strand, counting down.
TGATCCTGGAGTTGCAGGTTCGAGTCCCATGTTGGGCTCCACCCGTGGAGCTGCTTCTCTCTCTCTCTCTCTCTCTCTCTCTCTCTCTCTCATGAATAAATAAAATCTTAAAAATAAATAAATAAAAATAAAACTTTTTAAAAATAAAATTAAAATCTCCTTAAAAATGCAGGTGTGATTAAGTTAAGGATCTTGCTATAGGGAGATCATCCTGTATTGTCCAGGTGGGCCCTGAGTGTCATGTCATGTGTCCCTATTAGCGGAAGCAGAAGGAAGTGTGACCCACCACGGAGAAGACTGCGTAAAGAGGGAGCAGAGAGGCATGAAGACTGGTTGGGGGCCACCCTACACCAGGGGATGCCGGCAGCCCCCGAAGCTGGAAGAGGAGGGTTTTCCCAGGAGCCTCCAGAAGGAGCACAGCCCTGCCCATACCCTGATTCTGGTCTTATAAAATGGATTTTGGACTTCTGGCCTAACGCTATGAGGGAATAAGCCAGCCAGTCTGTGGTGATTGGTTACAGCAGCCACCAGAAGCAAATGCAGAGGCCCCAGTGAGAGACCAACAGGATAGCGGGAGCCGGCCCAGAGGAGAGGAAGGACCCCCCCCCCCCCGCCACCCGCAGCAGGGCCACAGGGTTGACAGGTAATGCCAGGAACATTCCAGAACTATTTCAAGCTCTGTCAGTCATGGGGCACCCGGAGGCTCAGTCAGTTAAGTGTTGGACTGTTGATTTCAGCTCAGGTCATGATGTCACGGTGAGATGGAGCCCGACCTCAGTCCCTATGCTGTGTGGGGCCGACTCCCTCAAGTATGTGCTCACTCTCTTCCTAAAATTATAAAAATTGTTTAAAAAATTGTTAAAAAGCTTCATTAATCGGCCAAGAGAAAATAGAAAACAACTGCCTGAAATAAGGTTTCCGTGTAGGAGATCTTCACGAACCCTGCTTCAGGCCCATTTCCATGCCTTACTGGGGAGAGAGCAAAGAGATGCCTGGTGATGCAGCCCACAGGACCGGGCAGGGCCTGGTCTTCACGCTGCACCTGAGAGCTCAGCACTGTTGCTGCCTTGTTGGAACTACTTTGCAGCTTTTCCTTTGGAAACTTAACCAGAAAGTGTGAAAGGTACTAGTGACTGAGCAACAGAGTGTGTTTTGAGTTTTAAAATATCTTCAGAAAAACACATGCAGTTCTTAACGATGTATTAATGATCGTATGACGTGAAAGGAAGGAGGAGGGAGGGAGGAAAGAAAGACAATCAGGGAGACGGACAGCCCAGGAAAACTGGTGAGACCAAGGAAGCCGGCCTGCAGCTCGCAGCCCTGTGGTGACACTGGCATGGACAGCGGTCTGCGGCTGCAGAGGGTATTGTTACCCAGGAGGCACCTGGGCGTTGCACACGCACCAGGGACTGGAGTAACAGGCTGGGCAGAAGGACAGCATACAAGCCAATGCCAGAAACGCTTGTAAGTGAAGGATGCAAGAACAGCCAGAGTCACAGGTTTGTTCAAAGAATTATTTTATAAAACATTCTGAGAGAAAGGTAACCCATAGTGAAGCTAAACTGAGTAAAGAGAAAGATAAAGTCTGGATTTGACCAAATCTAAAGAGAAAATACCAGAACGAGCGCGCTCAGTTACTACAGAAGCAGAGTCCAGGCCTGTGCAACCTACGGGCTCAAAGACCAGAAAGGATTCTACTTATTTTTCAAAAACTGAAATGGAGGGTCTGCCTTGAGTTGGTCCTGCTGCACAGCTGGCATGTCATGAGCAGGAAAGAGACCAGAGGAGGCATAAGAGGCTGTCTGTCTCATGCTCAACACGCTTCCTTAATAATTGGAATAGAGAATGTTTCAGATACAAACTGAGTAATAAGACACCAGCCACACACGAGATGGGGAAAAAAAAAAAGAAATTGGAACATGACTCTTTTTAAGATTCTTGGCTAAAAATCCACTGAAAAAAGAATATAAGATCTTGGAGTTGAAAAAAAAAGCAGAGATGTATAATGAGCTGTATGAAGCAGAAATAGGCATCTGCAAAGGGAACTGTCTCAAGAAGAGGAGGAAGGATCACGGAGTCAACTGAAGGCATGAGCGGCAGAGGAACACGTGCTTCCAGGCGGACTCAGCACGTGGAGGAGGGTGAGCAGGCGCAGGCAATCTGTGTGGACTTGGCATGGCCACCACCACAAGGCCCAGCACAGCTGGCCTCACCGCTGCTGGCGCAGCCCCAAGAACTTTTGTGGAGAGAAGATGTGTAAATTCACACAAGGACAGCAGGCAAAGGCAACGCTGGGCGCTAAGCTAGTAGTGCATACACACCAGCATGCAAACACGTGCAGACACTCGCACATGCCTGCGTGCAAACACATGCACACACGCGTGCGGACACACATGCCTGTGTGCAAACACTCGCACACACCTGAGTGCAAACACATGCAGTCCCAGATGCCTCTGTGCAAACACTCGAACATATGCGTGCAAACACTTGCATGTGCACACAGGGCCCTCCATCTCCAGAAATACACCCTCCTGCTTATGAACCTCCTCCTTGTCTCATATTTTTTTTTTTGTCTCATATTTTTTAAATTGGGGCAAAATTCGTGCAACACACATTCAGCTCCATTAAGGTGAACAGTTGGATGACATTTTGCCAGTTCCCAGTGCTGGGCCTGCTCCTTCCCCATCTGCTCCCAAACATTTATTCACCTCGAAGTCCAACCACACACCCTGCACCCTCCCTCCCAGCCCTGGAACCGCGAGTCTGCTCTATTTGGGGATCCAGCTGCTCTGGGTGTCTCACGTACGTGGAGTCCTACCACAACCACCAGGCCCTATTAATATGAATGTGGTAGAAAGTGGAAGGCGGGGGACCCCTGGGTGGCTCAGCGGTTGAGCGTCTGCCTTCAGCTCAGGGTGTGATCCCAGAGTCTGGGATCGAGTCCCTTGTTGGGCTCCCTGCATGGAGCCTGCTTCTCCTCCCTCTGCCTAGGTCTTTGCCTCTCTCTCTGTGTCTCTCATGAATAAATAAATGAAATCTTTGAAAAAAAAAAAAAAAGTGGAGGGCAGGATCTGCAGTCCCTGCGGGGCGGAAGCCCAGCTTCCCATGAGGCCCTGCTTCCTGAAGGCCTTCCACCTTGGGGTATGTATTTTTGTTTTTGTTTCTCTTTTTATTTATTCATGAGAGACACAGGGAGAGAGGCAGAAACACAGGCAGAGGGAGAAGCAGACTCCATGCAGGGAGCCCGATGCCAGACTCGATTCCAGGACCCCAGGATCACACCCTGGGCTGAAGGCAGACGCTCAACAACTGAGCTACCCAGGCGCCCCTTGGGCTACGTTTTAAATGACAATTAACATTTTCTAGAAATGCCTCAGGCAACTTTAGTTTCTGTTTTTATTCACATTCCTTCAGTTTCTTTAAATCTGATGATCTTGCTCAGCGGTTTAGCTCCGCCTTCAGCCCGGGGTGTGATCCTGGAGACCCAGGATGGAGTCCCACTTTGGGCTCCCTGCATGGAGCCTGCTTCTCCCTCTGCCTGTGTCTCTGTCTCTGTCTCTCTCTCTCTGTCTCTCTGTCTCTCTCTCTCCTCTGTTTCTCGTGAATAAATAAGTAAAATCTTTAAAAAAAAAATCTGATGATCTTTACCTAAGCAGCCACACAAAGTGGCACGATTTTTACATTTGGAAAAACATGGTAAAAGGAGTAAAATTATACTAAAGAGAATCTTTTAGGTTTATATTTTAGTCATCTCTACTCCATGGGGCTTGAGCTCACCAGCCCAAGAGCCAGAGCCCTGCTCCTCCCCTAAGCCAGCTGCCTCGAGGTCTTCAGGACAAAGTGTCTGTGAACTGACCGCCCGCCCGCGGCCCTGGATTCCCCGGGCCTTCCCCCACACTGGGGCCAGCACCCTGCCCAACATGGGGCCCCCACCCCCAACCCCGGTCCACTGGATTCTTTCCTCTGCTTTTCCTCATCAGGATCATGACTGTAAATTGTTCACCTGTAAGAGAAGAATTGTCATGTTTCCCTTGGGTTTTCAGTTTTGTACCTGAGGCCGTGGTGGGACACAGGGGGAGCCACCGCCAGGCTCTGACAGAACGTGTGAGGGAAGACGGCCCCATGGCCCCAGCTGCCGACGCAGTGGGAGGACACCGACCTCATGAGCATCTGTCTCACATGAGCTGGGACAACAGATGGGTCTCGTTTTCTGCAGGAAGGGCGACCTTCATACCACAGCCACATCGGCAGAGCCCAGGGCAGGACACAAGGTGGACTCAGGGTCATCCCAGGGAGCGGCGTGCCAGCCAACAGTGGGGACACCTGCTCTCAAGGTGCTGGTTGCCCCGGAGAGGACTCTGGGACAAGGGCAGATCAGGGAGCACCAGGACTCTCCCTGACACTAGCGACCACTGCAGGGGCAGAATCTGGCTGACAGGACTATTTTGGGATAGTGGAGTCTGCTGAAGGCTTGCAACTGTCCAGCAGAAGGAGCCAGTTCTGGTCTATTCTAGCTTGGAGCACAGGGGCAGCTACCTAGCCCTGCGGCAGGCAGCTGTGCATGTGTTTCAGGAGCCGCCTGCTGACGCCAGGTCGGCAGAAAGGACCCTGTCCTTCCAAGAGCAGAGTCTCTGCTCTGACCACACAGGTGCAGATACAGAGGCTGCGGCCACTGCTGTTGCCCCTCTGGCTCCAGCTTGCGTGACTGCAATGGCACTGAGAGGGCGGGTGCCCCCTGATGCCCCTGTGGTTTCTCACTTTTCCCCTTTGGGAGCCATACATTAGGACATTCAGAAACAGCTGCACATGTGGGAAATTAGGACGGATGGTGCCTGCCCAAGGGAAGGCTCAGAGAAGACCCCAGAAGACACTGGGTTTGCACCTTGGGCTGATCCTTGGCACAGAGACAGTCTGCCACTATCCAAAGAATGATGACAACAAAACAGCAAAGCCTGGGAAAGGGAAAGGAGGGAGTCTGATTTCCAGAGTCACGGCATCAGGAGATTCGAACGTGCCGTGTTCAGCCAAAAAATCACAAGGCAGAGGACAGTTTGGCCCATTGAAAGGAAAAAGGGAATTCTACAGAATCTGTCCCTTAAAAAGACCTGATGTCAGATCTACTGGTCAGATGCTAAAGCCATAGTCTTACAGATGCTCTAAGAAGGGCACCTGCATCGGGCTCCCTGCAGCAGGGGGTCTGCTTCTCCCTCTGCTCCTGGCTTGGGTTCTGTCTCTCTTTCTCTTTCAAATAAATAAATAAAAACAATCCTTAAAAAAAATTCTTGGGGGATCCCTGGGTGGCGCAGCGGTTTGGCGCCTGCCTTTGGCCCAGGGCGCGATCCTGGAGACCCGGGATCGAATCCCACGTCGGGCTCCCGGTGCATGGAGCCTGCTTCTCCCTCTGCCTGTGTCTCTGCCTCTCTCTCTCTCTCTCTCTCTGTAGGACTATCGTAAATAAATAAAAATTAAAAAAAAGAGTCTTTAAAAAAAAAAAATAAAAAAAAAAAAAAAAAAAAAAATTCTTAAAGAACTGGAAGAAGATGTGGGTAAAATCATGAAAAAAATATGAACAAAATGGAAATACCGATAATGAGGAAAACCTAATAAGAAACCAAAGGGGCGCCTGGGTGGCGCAGCAGTTGAGCATCTCCCATCGGCTCAGGGCATGATCCCAGGGTCCTGGGATCAAGTCCCACACCGGACTCCCGGCAGGAAGCCTGCTTTTCCCTCTGCCTGTGTCTCTGCCTTTCTCTGTGTCTCTCATGAATAAGTAAATAGAAGAAGAAGAAGAAGAAGAAGAAGAAGAAGAAGAAGAAGAAGAGGAGGAGGAGGAGGAGGGAGGGGGAGGAGGAGGAGGAGAAGAGGAGGGAGGGGGAGGAGGAGAAGGAAGAAGGAGGAGGAGAAAGGAAGAAGAAGAAGAAGAACAGGAGGGGGAGGAGGAGGAGGAGAAGGAGGAGGAGGAGAAAGGAAGAAGAAGGAGGAGGAGGAGGAGGAGGAAGAAGAAGAAGAAGAAGAAGAAGAAGAAGAAGAAGAAGAAGAAGAAGAAGAAGAAGAAGAAAGAAGAAGAACAGGAGGGGAAGAGAGAGGAGAAGAAGAAGGAGGAGGAGGAGGAGAAGGAGAAGGAGAGAAGAAGAGAAGAACAGGAGGGGGAGGAGGAGGAGGAAAGGAAGAAGGAGGAGGAGGAGAGAAAGGAAGAAGAAGAAGAAGAAGAAGAAGAAGAAGAGAGGAGAAGAGGAGGGAGGGGAGGAGGAGGAGAAGGAAGGAGGAGGAGGAGAAAGGAAGAAGAAGAAGAAGAAGAAGAAGAAGGAAGAAGAGGAGGGAGGGGGAGGAGGAGGAGAAGGAAGGAGGAGGAGGAGAAAGGAAGAAGGAGAAGAAGGAAGAAGAAAGAAAGAAAGAAAGAAAGAAAGAAAGAAAGAAAGAAAAAGAAAGAAAGAAAGAAAGAAAAGAAAGAAAGAAGAAAAGAAGAAAAAGGAGAAAGGAAGAAGAAGAAGCAGTGGAGAAGGAAGAAGAGGAAACCAAGCAGGAGTTCTGGAGCTGGAAGTACAGTGACGGAGATGGAAAATCCATGGGATGAACCAGAGACGCGGAAGAATGTTTCTAAAATCTGTCTTGATTCAAAGTCTAGATAACTCACAGGGCACATTAGTCCACATCCAAATTACAGAAAATGAAGGTTTCTGCTCGAAGGGAGGCCTCACCTCTGCTCCTCTTGCCCTGTTTCCAGGCCACCTCACTGCGCAGCCTCTGCCCTCGGGGTCGCACTGAGACTCCCGGGGCACTGACCCACAGGCACTGCCGCCTCTGAGAAGGCCCCCACTGGAAGGCCCCCATGTGCAGTCCACGAGGCTTGGGTCTTTGCTCCCCAGGGCGGGTATGTACTGTTGTGGGAGCCAGAGGTCCACGATAAATAATAGGTGGGTCAAAAAATAGTGGGTAATGTCACATTAAAACATGAAAAAAATAATGAAAACTAAAATTATTTAAAAATTATGAAAATGTTGCAACTATTTTAGAGTAAAAAGAAGCAAAATGTTCCGCACTCAAATCTGTGTACCACAATCCATACGCCAAAAGAACCTTTCTTTTCTTAGAAATTTTTAATAGGATTTTCCTTTCTTATTTGCATGGCAGAGGGGCAGAGGGGGAGAGAATCCCAGGCCGGCCCTAACCCAGGGCTCCAGCCACCAACCCAAGGTCAGGACCTGAGTTGACCTGACAAGGCCACCCTAGTGCCCCTCAAGCTGGCAAAATGGATTTTTTAAAATTGTGGTAAAATAGACATAATGTCAAATGTTACTATTTTAATCATTTTTAAGTACTGGGTTCCTGAGCATCATGCCGTGGCCAGTGTCGCCAACTGGACTCTGCCGCTGGCCTTTCTGGAGTCACGCCCGCGTGGTGGCCCCTTCCCCTCAGCACCTGGCCTTCAGGTTGTCCCCGTCGAGGCGCCTCCCATCACGTTCTCGGGAAGGAATCGTCCCCATGTCACCCTGCAAACACACCTTCCAGCCCCTGTTGGCCCAGAAGTGGAGCTGCTGCCAGCTGCTGTTCTGTTTCCCGTGTCCCGGGGAACCACGTCCCCTCCTCCTCAGGCTGCGGTGGCCCAGGCTCCTCATGGCTTCTGCTTCCTGATGACCACAGATAGCCCCAGGATGCATCTGTGCCCCGCTGACCAGTAAGGTGGCCACTCACACATCTAGGAGAGGCATCTGCTTGAGCCCGATGCCCATTTTTATCGGGTTGTCTGCCATTCCTCAGTGCCCCACCCCCTGCGCAGCCACCTCAGACAACTCTGTGTGCGACGTGGCAACAGTCTTTGCCTTCGTAGGTTATTGTGGAGATGGAGGAGACAGTGGAAGTCACCAGTGTTGGCTCCTCTTCCACAGATGGCAAGTGGGTGTCCCCGCTCTGGTGCTCTTCCCCTTGGCCTTGGTTGGTGGCCTTGCCTTCATCCCCCAGCTGCGTCCTGCAGGGGATTCGGAGGGTCCACAAGCCCCACAGGATGCACCGCCACCCCTCTGCCAGAGGCCACCCCGTCCTGGGCTCACCCCTCCTGGCCCAGGCCTATCTCGCAGCCTGGCTGCAGATGTGATGCAGTGCATCCTCGAAATGCAGGTTCCTGGGCTTGGGACGCCTCCAGGTTGCTGTGGCTGGAGAACCCGCTGGAGTTGCTGTATCATGGCCCAGACCCTGCACAACTGCAGAGACCCCACCCCTGCCCCCCACCCCCAGCTCCACTTCTAGAATCTTCCTCTCTACCCAGTGGCCTCTCTCGCGTGCTGATTGTGTGAACCCTCACCCGTTTCTCACCAGTCCCAGCACAGTGAAGATACGGGTTCTGACCCCTGTCCTTTGTAGGGAGCTGCCCAGGCCTCGGACCGTGAGGGGAGTTTCTGAGGCTTGGCCTCCTGAGGGTGGGCCTGGGTCACAGCCATCAGATCCACCAGGAGCCGCACATGGGACCCCCCGACCTACAGCCACACTCTGGAGAGGGGACCATCTATTTTCAGGGATGACTCTTGTTCCTCCATTGCCTGTGGGGAAGCTCAACCCCAAAGACTCCTAGGCGTGGGCTGGACAGGCTCCCTGAGGCTCCCTGGGAGGAGGAGCTGGGGGGGGCAAGCCAGCGGCCCCACGGACAGGAGCCCACAGGAAGGGGCCCCATGGACAGGAGCCCAGGCAGTGTGGGGCAGGAGTCCAGCAATCATGCGACCCCGCACCTGTGGCTGGGACCCACTGTTGCCTTCCCGAGTCCAGCCCCTCAGGCATGAGGCCACTGCCCTGCAGAGCAGGCCGGTCCTGCCTTCAGAACCACCGGGCCCGACCCACCCGGCCTTGCAGGTTTTCTAGCAGGTTCTCCCTGGGGCCTCGTGGCCTACCCGCCAGCCTCCTCTTCTGAGAGACCAGAACCTGATGGACAGGATTCCACAGGCACGTCCTGGGACCCGAGCACAGCCCAAAGGCTTGCACTGCACTTGCCCTGCACACCCATGGGTACCTGTGCCTGTCCTCCTCGGCCCTCCCAGGGAAGCTGCCAGAGCTCAGGAGCAGTCATGTGGCCTCACTCCAAGGAAGCCATGACTTCGGCTTGTTGAGACAGTTCATGCCCTACATGGCCACCCTCACGTATGCAGCCGCTGCGTTGCCATTGATTCGGGGGGCTGAGCACAGCCCTCATCTGATGTTCCATGCTCTCTGCCCCCGGGGAGGAAGCCCCTTCGAGACTAGCTGCCCCTCCCTCAGCCCGTCCAGTGCCCAGCAACCTGCCTCCACCGATCTACCCACCGTGGACACTTGAGACACATGGAGTCCTGCCGTGCAGCCGCGATCACACAGCATGACCCCAAGGACTCCTCCTTGGGCTGAACACCATCCACCGTGCGGACCGACCACATCTGTTGGTCCATTCGTTGTCTGTGGCAGACTTCTGTGCTCTTTCCACCTTTTATTTTTTAATGTTTTATTTTTAAGTCATCTGTGTGCCGAATGTGGGGCTGGGCTCACACCAGGAGATGCAGTCCCACGTGCGGACAGAGCCTGCCAGGCATATAGCTCCACGTCTAACTGTTGTCAATGACGCTGAGTGAACATCTGAGTCACAGGCATGTGGTCATTTCCCGCATACGTAGCTAGAGGTGGAACTGAAGTTACACAGTAACTCTACGTTTGACATGTGTGGACTGTGAGTCTGCATGTGGGTGGCAGGGCCATGGAGGAGCGCATCCATCTGCCACAGCCTTGCCGTCACCTGTCATTGTCTGGGATTCTGACCTTGGGGTCGTGAGGTGGGGTCTCCCTGCAGTTTGATGTGCATTCTCCTGGTGGTGAGGCATGTTGGGCATCTCAACACACACATCCCACAGCCCAGGCATCCAGGTGCTGCCTGCCACTCAGCAAGGCCCCTGGGACATGGGGGTGACCCAGACACATGCAGCCTTGCCACATGAACCCTGGTGTGGAGGGTCTAGTCAGGTAACCAGGGCCCTGGGGTGCCACAAAGCTGGCAGTGCTGAAGGCTCCCAGAGGGACGTGAGTCATGAGATGCTCCTTCCAGATTTTTGGTAAAACCAAGAGGGACGTGAGAGCCAGCGGCGGTGGGTGAGGACTGAGTGTCAGGCTGACCATGGAAATGGCAGAGACTGAGAGAGATGAGGGACTCCGGCTGTCGGGGTGCTGCTGGGGCGGAGTGTGGCCTCCTCGGCCCCCTAGAGAGGCAACCCCACACCCAAAAGCCAAGGGAAGGCGGGAGGGCGGGTGCCCTGCTGGGTGTGGTGGTGCATGGGGTCCAGGTCTCCTGGGTGCAGAGGTCTCCGGAAGAGGAGGGGCTCTGGGGGGGTGGGCATGGGGTCCAGTTCTCCTGGGTGCAGAGGTCTATGGGAGAGGAGGGGCTCTGGGCAAGGGGGGTGGGGCGCCACAGTCGCTGGGCTGCCTGACCCCCGGCTCACAGCCACTGCTATGCACACAGGCGGGGGCACAGGAGAGGTCACACCGTGTGTCTCCAGGGCAGTAAGGGCTCACTCCCAGGTCTGGTCTCTGAGGCCTCGAACCCTCCCCTGCGCAGCCCGCAGCCGCCCCTCCCTCCCCGGTCCTGGAGGAGCTTCCTCACAGCCCTCCCGGGTCTCCTCCCTCCCCGGGCCGCCCGCCCCCACGCGCACCGCGCCCTGCCCAGGAATTCCCTCCCGGGACCAGGCTGGTGAGCTGCTGCCCGCGTCCAGGCTCCCCAGTGTCCCCGCCGCAGCCGGAGCGTCTCCCCACGGACAGACAGACGCGAGGCAGCCCTGCCGCCCGGATCCCCCGCCCACCCGGACCAGGGGACCCACCTGGACTAGGGGAGCCACTGGACATGGACACGCGGGGACCCAAAGCCCCAGGCGGGGATGCGCGGCGGGACACGGTGAGTGCGGTCCCCTCGGTCCTCATCCGCCCCTCGGGTGCCGCACCCTGAAGGTCTGGGGGCGGGACGGGGTGGGCGCGGCTGGGGACACGCGGCACGCCCCCACGGTAAGCCCTTCCCACCCACCCCTTCTCTAGCAGGAAGCTACATTCAAAGTCTGTTTCCCTTGTCTCCATGAAGAGTGTTACCTGTGGTACGTTCGTGGGTCTGCATTCTCCTGAGAACGGTTAAAAACCCCAAACCCCCTGAGGAACTGCTCTGGATTCCAGGCATCTCCATAGATCAGTGCAGATTCTAGGACACCCGCCTCTGCCCTCCGGTCTGCGATGGATGCAGTGACCCCTGTGAGCACCGAATCCAGGGCCCCAGGCCTCTGTTCCAAGCCATAAACCAAAAGGCACAGGTGGCTGATCTCACTACCGACCCTGGTATTTCTGTATGTTAGTTCAGGGTGTGCACGGTCCCCCCAGTGTGAGGTCAGAATGGGATCTGCAGTGTCCCCCCAGGTGTGGGGTCAGTACACCATCTACGGGGTCCCCCCATTGTGGGGTCTGTTACGTGGTGGTGTTCTAGGTGCAGGCTCAGCCCACCCAGGACCCAAGTTACCGAGACGATCACCTATGTCCTCCGGGACCTTTGGTACATTTTCTGCTCACATCATCCAGAGTTGTTTTTGTGCAGCTGTGAGGCAGGGTCAGGCCTGCTGGGTGGTGATGTTCAGCTCCCTCATGCCCCATGCTCCTGAAAAGAGTTTCCTTACCCTCTGAATTGAAAAGCTTTGGCATCTTGTCAAAAATCTAACTATATAAACAAATAATTAAGGACGGTTCTTTTCCATGATTGCCAAGTGCCCTACATCAAGAATAAATATTTTAAAAAGAAAAAAACAAACAAAAGGACGGCAATAGATCTAATTAAATTAAATCTCATCAAAAGACTAAAAAAAAGTAAGTATTACATTCAGTTGTCTAATGGTTCATTTTTTTCAGGCAGAAAATCTATTTCAGGAACTTCAAGAACATTTTCAAGCTCTGATTGCAACGTTAAACCTCAGAAATATCCTTTTCTAGCTTATAACACGTGCCATGATGCTTTTGAACTCTAAAATTATCGTGCAATATCTTCTTGTCTGCTAGTGACCTAGGATTTCCTGGTTCTACGTTTGGTACCCCGATGTACTAAGTACTGCTCACAGGGAACTATGTCCTGTGGGACCAGCAGGACAGGGCACCGTGTGTGACAGGGATAGACGTAAGGGCACAGGCACAAGGCTGCCCCTGGGACGTTTCCACGAATAATCACCCTAAACAAATACATAGGAGCCCTATTTATCAGCCCTAGATAAATCTGGGTAGTGTGCTGAGGAACACTTATACCCTAGAAGCAACCAGAAACTTGCAAACAAGACATGGAATGTCTTCAACATAGGACACTGCATCTGGCTCTCCCAACCTTTGTTTTGTTTTGCAACTGTAGCAGCTCACTGTTTTTTTTAAGATGTGAATTCAGGGCAGCCCGGGTGGCTCCGCGTTTAGCGCCGCCTTCAGCCCAGAGCGTGATCCTGGAGACCCTGGATCGAGTCCCACATCGGGCTCCCTGCATGGAGCCTGCTTCTCCCTCTGCCTGTGTCTCTGCCTCTCTCTCTCTCTCCTTCTCTGTGTCTCTCATGAATAAATAAATAAAATCTTAAAAAAAAAAAAAGATGTGAATTCAAGAATTAGGGTAGAACGTTTGTTCTATTTTGAGCAAATCCAGATAATGGTAACATCTGCCCTAAGACTTGGTGCACTAGAGCTCACTCTACACAGTTAAACTCACTCCTTAGAAATTATAGGCAAAGTATTTGCTTACGGGACCGTTTACTTCAACTTTTGATTCTGTAGATGGGTTTTCATAGGGAAAAAATATTAAAACATGATAAAAATTAAACTGTAGGAAAGTTGGCTTTTTTAAAAAATATATTTATTTATTCATGAGAGACAGAGAGAGGGGGCAGGCAGAGACACAGGCAGAGGGAGAAGCAGGCTCCATGCAGGGAGCCCGATGTGGGACTCGATCCAGGGTCTCCAGGATCATGCTCTAGGCTGAAAGCGGCGCTAAACCGCTGAGCCACCAGGGCTGCCTGGAAAGTTGGTTTTAAACAAAATTAACTTCCATTATATGTACATATATTCATTAGAATCTGGTTACAACAGATGAATCCTACACGGGGAGCCAAGCATTTAGAACTGAGCTCTCAGTTCCAAGGTTTAACAGGCTACAAAAACCGTAGGAAAAAAAAAAAAAACTGTAGGGAGGGACGCCTGGATGGCTGAGTGCCTTCCTTTGGCTCAGGGCATGATCCTGGAATCCCATGATCAATTCCCACGTCAGGCTCCCTGCATGGAGCCTGCGTCTCCCTCTGTGTCTCTGCCTCTCTCTCCCTGTGTCCCTCATGAATAAATAAATAAAATATTTAAAATAAAACCATAGGGAATGGTTACTTTGCACCATAAGGTACATACAGGCCGCCTGACTCTCTCATTTTAAAGGTTGCATTGCTGAGGCATCTTTCTCAGCAGGTGTGACCTGAAGTCGGTCTCCTGGGACTTTCAGGCCGGTGTTCTGACCTTGTGTACAATTCCCCTTAACGTTGCACTGGAAGAAATGGGAAGTCGCCTCGAGGATCTACAGAAGAATGTAAATGACCTCATGGTGCAAGCTGGGGTTGAGGATCCTGTTTCGGAACAAGGGGCAAGGGCGTCATTAGGAAACTAAAGGTTTGCCTTCCGCCTGTGTTTTGATTGCTTTAATCTTGAAAAGGGCAATCCTGTATTTGTTCACCGTGGGGACCCCTGCCTCTGTGCTAGAGGGAAGCCTGCAGGGACAATAAAGGACTCTTACAAATGATCTCTTCTGAACACACTAACTGGGACAATTATCATAATTCCTCAGGAAGCGCACACTTTAAATGACAAGCTCTATTATTTAAAAATTGGCTTTTATTAAAGGACTTTTCACCACCACCCCTCAGGTTAGTCTTCAATCAAAACATGAGTCAGGATGAACTAGAGATTGGGGAGGGCAACTAGTAGTTTCCATCTGAAACCATATATTTCTATAATCCCATAAAGAAGACGCATGTGCCTTAAGTGCTCAGCCTATTTCACCGTGGCTCCCGAGGGTCTGCTCTGACCCCGCAATGCAGACATTTCTTTCCCAGTGACATGTCCCACTTCATCTTGAAGATGCAGATACATGCTTGGCTTTAGCTCTCAGACTGGATTTGTGTCTACGTGACATATGGAGATGCACAACTTTATTTTATTAGGATACATCTGCATATTTTATTTCCAGAATATTCTGATTACGTAAGCATATTGTGATTGGACAATGAGGTGCCTTTGTTTTCCCATTTTGTCTTAGGATTGTTGCCCTAAGTCAGCCGGTAAATTATCCACACTTGTCCTGCTGAATCAGAGCCAGTTCGCCTTCAGTTTATAAACCCCTACGTCTGGTATTGGGTAGGAGCTGCTGCTTAGGAGCTGTGAACATTGCAAAGGGTGGACAGCTTAACCTGTTCTGGCCACATTCCTGGCGGGCCCTGAGGAATCGGCTGTCCCTCCTCCCCACCCCCAACCCTGCAGGGCTGATTCTGGGATGGGACAAGAGCCTGAGGGCAGAACATGGCAGCCCAAGATCCTTCATCACCCAGATCAAGCTGCTGTTCTAAGTTTAGTCAACAAGTTAAATGATCAAATAGACATGGAAACCCCACCATTTGATGTGCGTGGAGCCCGAGAGAAGACCAGACATCCATGTTGTTGTTTTTTTTTTTAATTTATGATAGTCACGGAGAGAGAGAGAGAGAGGCAGAGACACAGGCAGACAGAGAAGCAGGTTCCATGCACCGGGAGCCCGACGTGGGATTCGATCCCGGGTCTCCAGGATTGCACCCTGGGCCAAAGGCAGGCGCCAAACCGCTGCGCCACCCAGGGATCCCCCCATGTTTGTTTAAATCAGTGGTACTGCCTTTTAAATGAAAAGAAGGACCTCAATAAATTGAGATGTTTGGGTAAATCTGTGTTTGTTGGTTGCACTCATCAGGGTTCACACAGGGACGCTGCACACCCCCGAGCCCCGAGTTCCTGCTGTGAGAAGGGAGAGTCAGCTATGTCAAAACGTTGGAAACTACTGTTCTCCGTCGGTAGACCTGGCACTTTGTCACCTCCCCACTAACCAACACGGTGGCCCCTTTCCTGCAGTTAATCAAAGTAGAGAGGCAGCATATTGCGGCCGGCCAGTGTTGTCTCCTGGATACTTGGGGGGTGAGTCACAGCGATGCAGTATTGATGCAGATGCAGAAGTAATGTTCTGTTGTCTCAAGAGTGCATGCTGTTTACCCCCGTCAGCTGCGGGTGCACAATGACTCCATGTGTGTAAGAAGAAAAGCATTTAGTATTTATGTTCTTCCACATATGGAATTTTTCCTGTCCATAAATGGACAGGGGAAATTTTGTATTTTTAGCAAAAGCTTTGGATTCCAGTTTATTTAACCATACATTAATTGGTATATGAAGAAACCATTACCTTTTTCAAAATTTTTTCTTACAGACCTTAAGACAGTAGACCAGCACTTGAAAATGTGATAAAATCAAACCTGTACTTTTAAAATAATAGTTTGCATGAGTTCTGATTTTTATTAATTTAAAAATTCATTTTAATAAAATGAAAGATTATAAGAACAAACAATGCAATAAGAAAATAATTCAGAAGGTGATTGACAAAGATAGTTGTAAAATTTTCCAGTGAACACCTGGTATTTATAAGCCATGGGACAAAGCCTAAGCTATATTAGGTCACTTTCTTTTTTTCCTGAATTAAGTTCTATATCGATTTTTTTTAAAACATCATAAATTGTCTTCTGAGATTGCTTTTTAAATAACTGCATTCCTTTTTTAAAAAATATTTATTTATTCATGAGAGACAGAGAGAGAGAGGCAGAGACACAGGCAGAGGGAGAAGCAGACTCCATGCAGGGAGCCTGATGCGGGACTTGATCCCAGGACTCCAAGATCACACCCTGGGCCAAAGGCAGGCGTCAAACCACTGAGCCACCCAGGGATCCCCAAATAACTGCTTTCCAAGTCAGCTTTTCCAGTCACAGAGTGTTTGGGAAGACTCGTTTTCATCTGTCTAGTTCAAACACATTCTGAGAATGATGTTCTCCAAACCCAAGAAAACAGCTTCTCCAGGCACACTTCGGCTTCTGTGGAGGTGGTCACCAACGAGAGAACAAGGACAAGATTTCGGCTTGTTTGCAGGTTATATAAACACAACCAAATAATTGTCCAATTTTCCCCTCTGAGCCAGAGTAAAATAGAGCTATGATCACCTAAAAGGGATAATAGGCTCTCAATGTAAAAAATAACACTATTCCTGCATATCAGAGAAATCCTGTTCTTTGTACAAAAGTCAAAATCGCAGAATTTTCCAGTTTAGAATAAGCTGCTATACACATTTTTCTGTGCATACAATTGTATATATGGTTGATCATGTTGTTTATAATCTCAGATCCTGTTCTCTTTTCATACCATAAACATTTTTTCCACGTGAAAATTTCATTCACTTCTCACACTTGTTTTTATGGCTACCATTCTATCATATGGCTGTAATAATTTAAACTTTCCCATAACTACCCCTTGGACATTGAGGCAACTTCCCACTTTCTTGCTACTCTAAATGCTGCTGCAAGGAGCACTGTTACCATGAATTCTCTGCATATTTTTCCTTAGGGCCAGAAGTGCAAGTGAAGGCCAAGTGCATTTAGTCAAAGGCATCTAAGGAAAGGAAGTGTTGTTTTATACTCCCTTGGTGGCACACATCTATCTTTTTCTTTTTTTAAATTTTATTTTATGTATTTATTCATGAGAGACACAGAGAGAGGCAGAGACACAGGCAGAGGGAGAAGCGGGCTCCCCACTGAGCAGGGAGCCCAATACGGGATTCTGTCCCAGGACCCTGAGATCATGGTCTGAGCACTTAACTGTCTGAGCCACCCAGGCGCCCCTGCCATTATACTTTTAGCAGAAACTTAAGTGGATATTTGAAGGAAACTGAACAGGCTTGAGTCCTCATTAACAACATAGATCACAATTCAAAATCTAGAATTTTTAAGAAATTAAGTAGAAAAGAAAGCTTCTAGGCCCCTGAGTGGTGCAGTCAGTTAAGCATCCGACACTTGACTTCGACTCCAGTCTAGATCTCAGGGTCATAGGATGCTACCCCACATTGGACACTGCACTCAGCATGGAATCTATTTGAGATTATCTTTCTCTCTCCCCCCACCCCCCAAACTCTTTCTCAAAATAAATAAATAAAATCTTTTTTAAAAGGAGGAAAAATGGGATGCCTGGGTGGCTCAGTGGTTGGGCATTGGCCTTCGGCTCGGGGAGTGATCCTGGAGTCCTGGGATTGAGTCCTACATTGGGCTTCCTGCATGGAGCCTGCTTCTCCCTCTACCTGTGTCTCTGCCTCTCTCTCTGTGTCTCTCATGAATAAATAAATAAAATCTTTAAAAATAAATAAATAAAAGGGGGAAAAAGAAAGCTTCTATTAGTTTTTTTGTTTTTTGGTTTTTTTTTTGCTTCTATTAGGTATTAACTAAAATAAAAACATTGGGGTGCCCGGCTGGCTCAGTTGGTAGAGTATGTGACTTTGGATCTCAGGGGCATGAGTTCAAGCCTCACATTGAACATGAAGCCAACATAAAACATGAAATAAAAACATTTATACTGTCAGAAAAAATACTTCTTTCTAAAGTAAGTTCCAAGCTGATCCCCTTTCATAGTCTGACATTTACTATCTCAAACCACAGACACCTACCTTTACAGATTATTTGGCATTTTATAATATCAACTGTTTTAACATCTTCTTAACATTTTTACAAAAGATTGCTATTTTCCAGTACCCTGTTACATATATATCAGAAGAAATCAGGGTCACCTGGGTGGCACAGTTGGTTGAGTGTTCGACTCTTGGTTTCAGCTCAAGTCATGATCTCAGGGGTGTGAGATGGAGCCCCATGTCAGGCTCTGTGCTAAATCTGCTTGAGATTCTCCCCCCCTCCCACTCATGTTCTCTCTCTCTAAAGTAATAAATAAATCTTTATAAATAAATACATAAATAAGAAAGAAAAAACCCATAAAAAATAATTAATAAAAATAAATAAAAATGCTCCCATAGGGGAAAATTAATAGATGGATTTACGTGTGCTTAAACACACTTATTAATATAAACTAGATTAATATGAAACTTTAGTAGCAAGCAGTTTACTCATAGAGTACTTAAGTAAAATGTTGGAAATTCAATGTCAAATGCTATATTTATATATTGTAATTTAAAGCTCATTTAACACAAAATTTGGGAACTTATGAAAACATCAAGTTTAATAATACAGGGCTAAGTTTTCAAATTAGCAGTTCTGGATGCAATTGTGTGAAGTTTTAAATTCTCACATTTAATTTCCTTTCTTTACAACCATGGTCTCTTGCCTGATCTCTCACCAAAGACTTTTAACTCTCTTCCCAAATCCCCTTTTAGCTCCTCCAAGGGGACAGACAGATCTTCTCAGAACTAAAATTTTATACCTGGTTCTCAAGGCAAAGCCTCTCATTGTTACCCCACCCCCACCCCATACCTAACCACACCACATGCTCCAGTTCTCAAACAGGCCCCCCTCTCTCCACCACCATGGGCCTCCTGCTGTTCACCATCTGGAATGCAATTACCCCTACACCCACCTAGTCCACTTTTTAAATATCTGATCTCAACTTGAAAATGATTTCCTAAGGGATTCTTTCCCTGAGTCTCCATCTGGGTCAGATCTACTTTTTATATGATCATCTAGCACTCTACCTATTGACTGTCATAGTTGTAATTTCACTTTTACATGATCATTTGGCTATCTTCACGAGGCAGCAAGCAACCAGATTGATTTGGCTCAGCCCTGGGCCCCAGGAGCTACTCAAAGACTTTTTAACAATTTTTTGTACATGTAGATATGTGAGAGCTTAACCACTCTACTGAACAAGAAAATCAGAGGCCAGATGGAGGATGTGGGCTTTAGCAGAGGCTGGGGAAGACTAGTGGGATGTTGCCCCACTACAGTGTGCAAAGCAATATAAATCTCATTAAGACGCTGTTGGTGTTCTTTGTATAGCTTTTGATGATAACTGTAAAAATGCTACAAAGGGTACTAAAACCAGATGTATTTTAAAAGTCATTAATAAAAATGATGCAGAAAAAGCTACTCAAAATGGCACCTATATAAAGGGGGTCCTCCCAAAGTTCCCCATTCTGATTTTTCAAGACATCAGGCTTTACCAACTAGCACCTCAGCTTTCAGATAAGAAACCTAATGAGGCCATGAACATATCCTATATTTTAACTGAGCAACCTGAGGAACCAAACGCTAGGTGCAGTTTTTGTTAACATTAGTGAGTGGTATTTAGGATAGTCATAGTTTTGATTCTGTTAGTGCCCTGAGCTCCCCATCTCTTCTCTGCATGGGCTCAGAACAGTCAGGAAAAGGCAGTCTACCCTAGGGGCCCACACAGAACAACAATCTACTGCAAACACACAAGGTTGCCGGTTCTTTTTAATGCTTCAGATCTTTGTTTTGAATGTCTGAAAACTGTAAATAAATGACATCATGCCATAGTATCCTTCCGCACCTAGCTTCTCCATTCAGTAGTTTGAAATTCATCTATGTTGATGTATGTAGCTGTATGTCAGTCACTAACAGCTGTGTAATAATCCTTTGAATTGTTTCCCGTTTGATTAATATTGTTTCCAAATAATGCTGCAATAAGCACTCTTGTGTATCTCTGTCTGTTTCCTTAGGGTACTTGATTACTTACTGCATCCCTGAATATATTCCGTACCTTCGGCTAGTTGTTGCTTCTATGTCAGCTGCCATGACTAATTCTGGACTTTGCACAAAGACCACCTTGGGGAGGACAGGAAACAGAAATCCTTCAGTGGTATACTTTCTGTACTAGTTAATTTCAACTTGAATAAAGCAATAAAGCAACACAGTGCAGCAATGGGGCAAGGTTGGTAGCCCTGCAGATCTAGGTTTGAATTTATGTCCTCTGCTGTGAGGTATAACTCTGGGTAAACTAAGCTTTCGTTTTCTTCTCTGCAAACTATCTACCTAGCAGGTGGTTGGAAGAATTTGCGAAAATGGCTTGTCAATAACTTAGTTCTGGATGAAGTAGACAGTAGATACATAATAATAAGATATGAACCTGGAAGAGACCAAACCATTATAAAGTAAACCATATTGGAGTTACAAAGCACCAGTGAAAAGATAGTTATTAAAGTCAAATGAATAACTTATTACAATTTATACACCCAACAAATTTACAGTAACTACAGAGTAAGTTTACAAATGTGGGGTGTAATATTTTTGCTTATTTTTCTGTTAACAGCTAATAAAGCTTTATCAAGAAGAGATATAATTCACATACTATACAATTCACTCAACACAATTCAATGGGTTTTGGTATATCCACAGATGTGTACAACCATCACCACATAAACATTTTCATTATCTCAAGAAGAAATCCCATACCCATTAGCTATCACTCCCTTTGTCCCCCTCCCCCTAATCTTAAGCAATCACTACTCTATTGTCTCTATGAATTTGGTTATTCCAGACGTTTCATAAAAACGGACTCATACGATATGTAGTGCCTCACCTCATTCACTTACCATGTTTTCAAGGTTCACCAGGCTGTAGCGTACATCAGTACTTCATGCCTTATGAACAAATAATATCCCATTGTATAGATGGACCACATTTTGTTTATCCATTCTGCAGTTGATGGACGTACGGGTGGTTTCCTCATTTTGGCTATTATGAATAATGCTGCCACTAAAGTTCCATCCAAGTTTGTGTGGACATACATGTTTAGTTATCTTAGGTATATACTTAGTACTGATATTTCTGGGTCAAAGGGTAATTCCCTATTTTATTTAAGATTTTATTTATTTATTCACAAGAGACACACAGAAAGAGGCAGAGACATAGACAGAGGGAGAAGCAGGCCCCATGCAGGAAGCCCGTTGTGGGACTCGATCCCGGTACTCTGGGACCATGCCCCGAGCCAAAGAGAGACGCTCAACTGATGAGCCACCCAGGAGTCCCCCTATTTTATTTTTTGAGGAACTGTCAAACCATCTTCCAAAGGGTTGCCCATTCCACCACTCCACCAGCAGTGTGAGGGTTCCAATTTCTCCACATCCTTGACAACACTTGTACTCATCTGATCTTGGAATCTATTCATACCTGTCTCAGTGAGTGTGAAATGGCATCTGCAGGTTTTGATCCGCATTTCCTTTCATGTGATCCTTGGCTGTTTGTCCTACCTTGGAGAAATGTCAGGAGTAGAATATTGAATGTCTATTATATGCCGGGCATTTGGGGTCATGATGATTTTTCCATTAGCCTCTCATTTGATGTGGCATTACACTCCCTATTTTGTAAATGGGAAAATTAAGGCTGGACCAATAAAGCTGAGGATTTGCATTTGAGTTTGAAATCCACTTCAAGCACACCTCATTTGTATTTGCTGGTTTGTACTTGTGTCTCAACCACAGTCAAACCACAGTCAATCTGGCCATGGCAGTGAGTGTTTTCACACCAAGAAGGGCCCACCAGGCACTATTCTGACACACATGGGACAAACAGAGACTACCAACCCCACCCCCCCCTCGGAGAGAATGGAGTTCCAGGAGGCCACTTGCTACAGTAATTGGCAGAGCCCAGCCTTGAAAGCAGACGGGCCCCACGCTCCACACTTTCAGTCTGTGTGCACAAGATGTGCCTGGGAAGATCCCAACCAACCACCTACCCACATGCTGCTGGGGTAGGAGAAACAAAAAACTGCATGTACCAGGAGCTGTGGTTGCTACAGAAAATACAGATTGCTTGAGGACAGTAGATACGAGCTCAGGGGGAATAGAAACAACTCTTACTCTATATTTAAGAGGAAAACTCTGGGGCACCTGGCTGGCTCAGTTGGTTCAGCATCTGCCTTTGGCCCAGGTCATGATCCTGGGGTCCTGGGATCCAGTCCCGCATCAGGCCCCCTGCTCAGTGGGGACTCTGCTTCTCTGTCTCCCTCTGCCCTTCCCCCTGCTTGTGCTCATTCTGTCAAATAAATAATCTTAAAAGAAAAAACCCTCCAAGAATCATTATTTTATTGCACTGTTTTTATAGCAAGAAGAATAAAAGACATTTTTCCTCCCAAGTGTATATTCTTTCTGAACTCAACCTTTGGATTGTGTTGTGTGTTGCATTGCACCCCCAGTAAGTTCCCATGTCAGGAGTTCAGATCCCCAGGACAACATGCACCCCCCCACTTTTTACAACATGCCCTTATTTGGAGATGGGTCATCACAGATGTAATCAGTTAAGATAAGGTCATGCTCCTGTGGGGTGGTCTTCTCCAGTGACCAGTGTCCTTAGAAGAGGAAATTTGGACACAGACACACATGCAACGAGAAGGCCATGTGAAGGTTGTGAAGGGGCAAAGATTCAAGCCACAGGATGCCAAAGATCAGCAGAAATTAGCAGAATCTAGGAGAGGGGCAGGGAACAGATCCATCACAGCCCCAAGGAACCAGCCCTGACCTGACCACACCTAGACCCGAGGCTCTGGCCTTCAGATTGGCAAGGCAACTCATTTCCATTGTCATCCAGTCTGTGCCACTTTGTTCTGGCAGCCCTGGAGAACTCACATGGATTCCTACTGCCACATGGGTAAAACATGGTGAATTCTACTCCAGTGCTAAAGATGACGATTAGTCTCCAACTGCCCAAACCAGTCATCTGTACGGCAAGGTTCATAAGAAATAAGCAATTATGACTTTCCATCACTGTGTACTTTATTCGTGTCAGCTAGGTATTTACAAATATTTGCTAATATAAAAATACAACGGCCAGACAGGCAAAGAGTTGATGCCATGCAACCCTTACTACAAAGACCCTCCAAGTCCTTGAGCTTTGAATTCACTTCCAAACGCTTTCTCTAAGGCTTTAGTTTCAAATATTTCCACGTGAAAACAATTCTGCACCACTTCTGTGCACGGAGACTGGGCTGAGCTCAGTATCTGTATTTCGTGGAGTAGTCCTTTGGAGACACAACCAGGCCGCGGCCTTTCCGGGCGCCCCGGTACACAGTCTCGATGATGTCTATCATTTCCTGTTTGTCTTCCATGGCCCAGTTGATCTTGTTGTTGTTACCAGTACCCAGGTCAATCATGATGTGCTTGTTCCTGCAAAGAGGACATGGGGGGGGGGGGGGATCAGTGCTCACAAAAATCCTTCTAAAAACAGTTCCGTAAAAAAAATGCCATTTCCTACCATCTCAGGCTCTTGTTAAACATCAGTGAAGACAAGAACACAGTCAAGAGGATCCACCATGATTTAGAAGATGGAAATAATGTAAACACTATCTTAACACAGCCATGCTTGGTGCGAGCTCCTTCTGTATACTCTGCGACTCCCTCAGGACCCATGTCCTCTGGGGAGCTGAAAGGTCAGAGGGCACAGTTCTAGTCACTTGGACAGTAACAGCATTTTCTGGGGCAGAGGGGTGGGGGAGTGAGGATTTACTTCGGAAACACAACACATGAGATTTTCATGGCACTCTTGGGAGCTCTGGGCCAAGGCCCACTAAAGGCCCCAGTGGCCTCAGAATTTTTAAAAAGCCCTAATTGTGAAATTAGTATATTTTGCATTACTACGATCAGGGAAGTAGACGATATTTTACGAATTTGTTTTTTAAAAGGATACTTTAAAAAATGATCTTGTATGTGCACTTGACAAAGAGAGTAATCTTTTCTGTCCTTGGTGCACTGTTTTCCCCAGGTCTGCTGAACATTAATTTGTTTTCATTAATTTAACTTTTCACTTGAACAAGAATGAAGCGCTCTGTCCTGCAGTCTCTGCTTTGGATGCCTTTCAACCAGAGCGAGCATCCAAAAAGGCAAATTTGATGCTTCTCTACTGCGAACACTCACTTGCAGGGTAACACTGCGCACCCGCACTCGGGCCCAGGGATCTGGGGGCGGGGACCCGGCTCCTTCTTCCCACCAGTGTGCCAGCCATTCTGCATCCCTACGGGACACCAAACACCTGACTGTTCATGCCCACACTAGCCCCTAGGAATGCATGTGCTCTTTCTAAACTTACTTAGTACTTGTGTCTCTATAAATACCTATCCTCTGGCCCTTCTGTGTCCTTTTGCTAGTCTACTCAGCTGTGGCCAACCCATGAAGCTCAGGGATGGTAGGAACCCTGCTGTATCTGACTTGATGTCCTGGTGGAGACCACAAAACCTGGCAGGACTCAATATATGCATTTGGTGAAAAAAATCAATAGCAGTACTGATGTGCCTCATCTTAGAAATCTGGGTCACAGGAAGAGCAGAAGGAGGGTCCGTATTCTCTTCTGAGGCAGTGCTCTGGTTCGGCTGCCACAGGCAGCAGGAGGCTGGACCCAAGACAGCCTCATGAGTCGCACCTGATGGCCTGGGGAGAGTTTTGAGCAGCACGAGAAAAGGCCTAGGCTGCCGTGAAGAGCTGTCGGTAGAAACACGATCTGAAGAGTGCGGGCGCCGAGGGCAGCAAGGAACACGAGGCTGGGATAGAGTAAGGGCCTCGATACTTGGTGGCTGGACATCAGTGACCCTGTCCTGTGGTTCTGGAGAAGCAGAAGTCACAAGGATGCACTTGGATGGTCAGCGAAGGAACTATCAAGCCAAGTCCTGCAGGGGCTGCCTGGTTTCTCCCCACTGCGGACAGCAAAGCGAGGAACACGGTTGTAAGACCCACGAATGCCCCTCAGCAGATACTGGATCCAGGAATGACCTTCTGCAGAAGCCCCGGGAAGCTCTGTGGCCAGAATGCTCAGTCCCAATGAAGAATGGTGTGCCCCACCGGTCTTTGCAGATGCCCGGGGCAGGGACTTGGGCTGCAGGGACGGACAGTGCAGGCGACAAACCCCAGGGGCTACGGCTGAAGCAGGGTGGGAAGCTGCCCCATGGCACATGCCTTTCCTAGAAGAGGCTGGGAAGCCCCGGCTGAACTGTCCCAGGGCCCCTGAGAAATCAGAGCTGCTTCCTCTGCTGCCCTACTGGGTGCTGCCCTACTGGGTGCTGGGGAGCCGAGGCCACGCAGGATGGGTGTCCAGGGGCCCAAGAGGCCTCAGCCTTACTGATTTTGCTTAGGGGAAGGATGTGCATCTGTGGACCCGGAGCGCACACTATGGCAGACAAAACCCTACACTCAACCCTGAGAAGTTCCTGGTGATGTGATGAGATGCCAATGCTCAGCAACATTACAGACACATAGGGTCGGGCAGGCGACCCCGAAGGTTACAGATCCACTGACTTTAAAATAAGGGGATGATCCTGGATTATCTGGTTGAGATAATCGGCGGCATAGCAGAAGCAGAACAGGGAAGCGCAGAGACAGTGCAAGCCCCGAGATGGAAGGGGCTCAGGAGCAGGGGGCCCCAGCACGCAGCCAGCGAGGACACAGCGGCTTCACACCCACAGCCACAGGAAGTGGACACGGCCACAACCCCACGAGCAGTGGCTTCTTCCCCGATTGATGGCCGGCTAAGGGCCCAGCGCATGACTGGCCTCCTGAGACCCTGGGAGGGCTCCTACTACCTGTGCTGTTTTCAGCTGCTACAGTTGTGCTAACTTGTCACATGAGTACAGGCTGAGACACACCCTATACCGTCCTTACCAGTTGGGGAGCTCTACTTTCCCTTTACATCTAATGCTTAATGTCACTATTTGTCAACTTATGTAGTAACAATAAATAGAAACTGGGACGCCTGGGTGGCTCAGTGGTTGAGCGCCTGCCTTTAGCTCAGGGCATGATCCTGAAGTCCTGGGATCAAGTTCCGCATAGGGCTCCCCTCATGGAGCCTGCTTCTTCCTCTGCCTGTGTCTCTGCCTCTCTGTCTCCCATGAATAAATAAATAAAATCTAAAACAACAACAACAACAACAAAAACCCAGAAACTTTGACAAATAAAAACAATGTCAAATGGTGATTTCTTTCCGATTAAAATCTCCACAACTTTTTTGACTCATGATGTTGCTCAACTTTATTATGTAAGATAATGTACATATGTACATAATGTATCTTTACATCAAATGTAAAGATATCGTGATTACATCAAGCTTCAGACCAACAATATTTATTTATTTATTTATAGATTTATTTATTTATTTATTTATGATGGACAGAGAGAGAGAGAGAGAGAGAGAGAGAGAGAGAGAGAGAGGCAGAGACACAGGCAGAGGGAGAAGCAGGCTCCATGCCGGGAGCCCGACGCGGGACTCGATCCCGGGACTCCAGGATCGCGCCCTGGGCCAAAGGCAGGCGCTAAACCGCTGAGCCACCCAGGGATCCCCCCAGACCAACAATATTTAAGTGAAACGATGATTTTAAGAGAACATACCTGAAGAAAAACATGACAGTACACGGATCGTACAACTCATACATTTTGTTGAAGTCAGGCACTTCTGTAATATCCACAAGATAAATAACTGCAAAATTTTTAACCTAAAAGTAAGAGATTGAAAAAAACCCTATAAAATGTCAATTTTTTATTTTGTAAAAGCACATTTAAAAACAAACAAGACTCTGTGTATAAGAGGATAATTTTCAAATCAACTCCCCAGCCTTTTTTCCCAGTAGAGCATGTAACATGCAGGAAGACAACCCAGCTGGTTCATGGTCCTGACACTGGGCTGTCTATACCTGGTCTAACATTTCCAGGATAGCAGGTTATGGGAATCCTGCAGAAAATGTCCACAGCTACATTATTCATGTTGACCTGGTAATAATCTGTATGAACTTTTCCAAATACTTCACTGCACACAATCAATAACTGCCCTTAGAATTCAGCCCTACGATTCCCTCATTTAGGTTCAAGCACTTGCAGATACTAATACACTAGTACCCCCAATTAATACTGCACAGAACACGTCCTTTAACTTTTTTCACTAATTAATTGTTATAAATATACGTTTACTAAGTTCTTTCCCACTTTTCCTGGTGTATATATATGCTCACATATGTAAATGTTTATACTGTTTTAATA
This sequence comes from Nyctereutes procyonoides, assembly GCF_905146905.1. Lineage (NCBI taxonomy): Eukaryota > Metazoa > Chordata > Mammalia > Carnivora > Canidae > Nyctereutes > Nyctereutes procyonoides. The sequence goes on along the minus strand of NW_026575082.1, from coordinate 290,065 downwards.
AAATGTGATCATACCACATACTTTATATCCTGCTTTAATTACAAACATGCTCTTGTATAAATTACATACTTTCCCCAAACTTTTTTTTTCTTGTGGGCACCAAAGCAAAGCTTATTGATCAATAGTACAAAGCTCTCAAAAAGGGAGGGGATCCGAGAGGGCTGCCCCCCAAACAGAATTTTTATGGCTATATAATGCTTCATCAAATGGTTATGTCATTATTTTGTCATTCTTCCATTATTTTCTGATTTTTCATGAAAATAATTCAGATTTTTCATTAATACCAATTATTCACCTGTGAACATTCTTACCCTTAAATTTGTGTACGTATTTCATTATTTCCAAAGATAAATTCCTATAACAGAACCTGTACCACAAGAAGGTGGCATTTAAGGGCCTCTATAAACTCCATTTTAAGGCCTTCCAGGAAGCTCACACCACCCATAGGTTACTGATCGAGCTGCGCCACCCACGGGAAGAGACATAGCGGAGCCCTAAGCCCAAAACTCAGAATGTGGCCCTACTGGGAAGAGGCTCCTTGCAGCCACCACCAGTGAGAAGACTGGCCATTCGGATGGTGTCCTTTAGAGAACCGGCCATGGATGACCTATGGGGAGCAGGAAAGACACGGACGACCCGAGCACGGAGGATGAGCCAAGGCATTGTCCCTACAGGATTTCAGAGGCAGCGTGGCCCTGTGGACACCTTGGTGTGGGGCCCCTGGCCCCCAGAACGTGAGATAATAGACTTCTGTTGTTTTCTCTGCCCAGTTGTGGGGCTTTGTTACTGCAGCCCCAAGAAACGTGTACAACAGTGATTCTAAAATTCTGAATATAATTTGCAGATGAAGTAACATGGTATCTGGGACCTGCTTTAAAGACTGCAGTATAACGACGTCAGGGCTCAGGTGACACAAGACTGACAAGTATCAGTCACTGCTGGACCTGCGTGGTGGGTTGAGGGGTGGGCTTACCCTCCTCTCTGCTTTCAGGAACATTAAAAAGTATTTAACATAGAAACCTAAGCCACCATCACCAAGGAAAGTTCACATTTGATGAGTGCTGTGTTTGCCCCCCAGCTCCCGTCAGAAGCCTCAGAACCTCACGCGTTGGCTCCTGTGTGGATGCTAATGCCCCCACGTGCCCCACTGTCCAGAAAGACTTTATATGGCTGATCCAATCTCTGTGAACACATTCCCAAAACCCTGGATTCCTGTGCCAACAGTGAGCACCTCCTTTATTTTCATGGTTAGCTAGTAAATTGTACTCTGGTTTTATTTAAAATAAGACAAACTGTACCACAGAGGTTAAGCCTGTGTGACAGTCACTGTTCAGATACACAGATGGTCCGGCAGCAGAAACAAACCATCATGTTAGGTTCACTTCCCCCAAATATGAACATGCTCCTACCTCACTGTAGACTGAGCGCTACTCTGTGCAAGGCCCTTCTCACCCATGACTTATAGTTCTTCCAAATTGGGACATTACTCCAGTTTTGTGCATAATGATATCAAGGCTCAGAAAGACAAAGCGCCTCTAAGCTGCAAGGGAAGCAAGTGTCAAAGCTGAGACTCACCGTGTCTGGCTCCGAAGGCCAAACTCTGGATGGACCCCCTACCTGAGCCTTGAACAAACTGGCATGCCCAAAGGGGACAGGAGGCCTGGGCGGGTGGGGAGTGTGCCAGCCAGGAGAGCCGTGTGTGCACGAGAGGACAAGGCAGGGGCAGAGGCAGTGCCCGGGAAGGGGGTTAGAGGTGGAACGTGAGCCTGGGGACCTTCTAGGCCACAGTTTAGGCGACGAAGCTGTTTACAAGTAAGGAGGGCTTGGAAACTTGAGGAAACGAAGGAGCACCTGTAGAGACGGTCTTACAAGGCATGCTAGTGTGCTGGTGTGGCTGTACTCTGGGCGCCACTGCCTACATCCAACAGGGGCTGAGCCGTAGCCACTGCAGAGCCAAGGGTAGGTTAGGGGTGGCCAAGGAGCTGCACTCACAAACCGAGACCGGGGACCTTCCAGGGAGGGAGGTGGTCAAGGCAGGTGAAATCCACGTGCATCCATGACTCTGGCTACTGGAAGGTCATCCACCAGTGACTGTGCCAGACAGCGCAGGGCTGAGGTGCGACCAGCACAGGCACTAAAGAGGGACTGGCCCCACTAGGAGGGGGCCATGAAGAGAGGACGTCACTGAGGGACGGTGCAGAGGCAGGGCCTCCCCTGGCCATCCCCAATTCCCTCTTTTCCTGGTGAAACAGGAGAAGGCAGCTGAGCAGCATACAGGCCCAAAGAGCCTCCGTGCAAAGTGTTATTTCACTCCACAGCCGCCCCCAGATAGCAGCACTCTCCTCTGCGGAGCGGTCCTGGCAAAGTGACCCTGCCAGTTCTCATCCTGCCTACAGTGGAATTTCACTAAGCAGAGACACTTTCTTTTATTGCTTTCTACGTATAAAACAAAGATACTATGGTTTAAAATAAAAGATTTTTAAAAAGATTTTATTTATTTATTCATTCACAAAAGAGACCGAGAGAGGCAGAGACACAGGCAGAGGGAGAAGCAGGGTCCCAGCAGGAAGCCCAATGCGGGACTCCATCCCAGGACTCCAGGATCATGCCCTGACGCACCACTGACTGAGGCACCCAGGAGCCCCTAAATGTTGGTTTTTTAGTGAAACTTTAAGAGCGGGATCTCTTTCCTTTAGCCTCCAATGATGAGTAAGAAAACTAGTTTATTCAGAGTAAAGTAAACCAGGGGCGCCTGGGTGGCGCAGTCAGGTGGAGTGTCCAACTCTTGGTTTCAGCGCAGGTTGTGATCTCAGGTCGTCCCAGGGTTGTGGGATCAAGTCTCTGCTGGGGTCTCCCTCTGCCCCCCTCCTGCTCCTCCCACCACTCACTGACATGCTCTCTCTTTCTCTCAAAAAAAAAAAAAAAAAAAGTACAATAAACCACCAAGTGACACCCACTACTTGTCTCCTTCTCATCCATATGAATCACATCATGGTTCTGCAGGCAAATTTGAGGCTGGGCACCGTGAGTTCGCTGTACCGGACTCACACACAGCACCGGTAAATATGTTTACTGAATGAATCTTAACAACAAACTTGTATTTCGAAAGGCAAGAAACATAATGTCACTAAAAATGTGTTTCTGGACAGTGTGAGCTTAGTGATGTCATCCTGAGTTTGGAGTTCAAGCAGACCAGCCTTCAGGCATGGTCTGGTGCCTTCCTGGGAGGCTCTCAAGCTCCTGCAGTTCAAGTCCTCGCAAAGAGAGGGGTGGCCATGAGGAGCGTGGCCAGGTGATGGCCGTCCCGCAGCTCTGGGGCCTTCCTCCAACTCTGGGCTGCCCGACAGTGTCCTTCCTCTGAACAGCCTCCGTATGCCAAAGCTTCTCCTAACATGGGCTCCATGGCTTCTCATCTCAAGCCCTTCCACAACAGTCTCATCTATTTCACCCGTGTCACACCTGGTAGGGAATCTGTGCTCCACTACAATCCTGTGTATTTTTTATAAAACTGAAATGAAACTAGGGGTCTACTCTATTTTCTCTATTTAAAAAAGATTCACTTTGAAAATAGAGAAACAGAATGGAAAAACCACTGCCATGTGTCCAGCCCCATATTTTTTTTTTTCAGCCCCATATTTTTAAGTAAACTCTAACCCCAATGCGTGATCTTGATCAAGGCCCCAAGATCAAGAGCGCCCGCTCCACTGACTGAGCCGGCCAGGTGCTCCAGCCCAGTTACAGAACTTAAAAATATATAACAATCAAATAAAATCAATAGGAGTGTCTTGTAGTGAAAAGTCCTTCCCTTTCCCCAGACCCACACACTCACGTGTGAGGAAGTCATGTTTGCCCTCCTTTCTCCAGCTGACATCATTAGCAAATGCCCACAGTATTTAGAGAATCATTTTTCTACATGATTTCTAAAATAATTTTTTAGCAGCCAAATAATACACTATCGGGTGAAGCAGACATTCCCAATTCAAATCCCAACTGTCCATTTCGCAGCCTGAACAAGTGACCTGGTGTACCTGCCTCAGGGATGTGAAGGCCACATGGGGGTTACCTGCTCATGATCTAGAGATTACGGTCGTCACGCTGCTGTCCTATCACCGACCCTTTCACTGCTTCCAGCTCTGCTGAGAAATCACAGCAAATGTCCCGTGGAGCAGAAGAGTACTCTTTAGGACTGGAGAGCTGGGCTACTGAGTTCTAAGGCCTTTCATGCGATGCCCAATTGCTTCCAGAAGTGTGTCAGTCTATACTTGTGTCAGTATTAACCCTCTTGGCGCCACTGCAGTAAATTCCTTCCCTCTGACGTATGAGAAACGGCAGCATGCTACTTCAACGTGTGCATCTCTGAAGCTTACTTAACCACTAGGATCTCTTTTTTTAGGTTCTTTGCCTCTCTACCCATGGGAGTCATCTTTTTTTTTTTTTTTAAGATTTTATTTATTTATTCATGAGAGACAGAGAGAGAGAGAGAGGCAGAGACACAGGCAGAGGGAGAAGCAGGCTCCATGCAGGGAGCCCAACGTGGGACTCAATCCCGGGTCTCCAAGATCATGCCCTGGGCCGAAGGTGGCGCTAAACCACTGAGCCACCCGGGCTGCCCGCCTACACATTTTATAAGCACACCTCCTTTTCCTTCAACAAGTCACTGACCAAGCTGTGCAGCCGTCCTTCATCATATGCCACTAAATCTGTTTCCAAGTCGACAGGACTCACACAAATCACTAAGGCAAGAAGGGCAGCACAAGGCCACCGGTCCAACCTTTCCCACAGAGCTCCTCCAGCTAAGAACCCACCCAGGAAGCTGGGGAGCATGTTCTGGATTGTCAATTGGCACAATGTGCTTTAGTTCTGAAGAGTCCATTTTTAGGTAATTCACGTCGAAGCCTCAAAAATACTGCGCGATGACTTTATTTTCCCAAGCTGTCTGCCTGATTAGCAACTCCTGTTATGTGAATGACGAGGTCACTGATAACAGTGGCTAATGACTCCTGCCTGTGTTACCTGCCACGTGACAGGAAGTGGTCCAGAAGCCTGTTATGCTAATTCTATCCTCATGACTATCAATGGGTTAGGCACTACTACCCCTTTCTTGCAGACAGTAAAGTGAGGCGCAGAGACAAGTTACGTAGGATCACACGGGGAGCTCGTAGCAGACACCAGCACTCTATGCTGCCCCTCATAGCCTGCTGCTAGCTCCAAGGTCACTGCACCCAGAAACACAAAGCCATAGCAAACAGGGATTCCTGGGCGGCGCAGCGGTTTGGCGCCTGCCTTTGGCCCAGGGCGCGATCCTGGAGACCGGGGATCGAATCCCACATCGGGCTCCCGGTGCATGGAGCCTGCTTCTCCCTCTGCCTGTGTCTCTGCCTCTCTCTCTTTCTCTCTCTGTGACTATCATAAAAAAAAAAAATTAAAAAAAAAAAAAGCCATAGCAAACATAGGCAAGTTCCTGGCGCTTATGAGATACCTCATTTGACTGCACGTCACCTCCAGGAAGATTCAATTTACTTTATGCAACACTTAAGAATGACCCCTTAAAATCATTTCCGAAAAGTTCCATGTCTATTTGTCTCATATACAATTTTCTTGAATGTATGATCCTGAATCAATGATGTCACCGAGGTTTTGCATATCTTAAACTCTATTTGCATGGGGTTTTTTTAACATGCAAAAATTAAATGTCCCATTTATTCTTCCCCATCGTGGGGTTTAAGTTAACAGCGAGCTGTGACAAACTGTTCCTGCAAAATGGTAAGACAGCTCAGAGGTACACAGCCTCTCCCTGAGAATGTGCATAAAATCAGGTTTTAAACAGGAAACTTTGTTATTACCACTCTACCAAGCTCCAGACATCTGTAAAATCATTAAGCTTACCTCCCATGTTTTCAGGGCAGCTCAAAACTAATACAGCATGAGGTGGTGGCCGAGAGGTTGGCACCATCAAAGCATTAAGTCAACACACCACATTCCAGGAGAAACAATCTAATCAAGTCCAGCCTAAACGGTGGAACTTTTACTCACTTTAAAACAGCTGGGGTATCCAAACAGGGCTCGAGACAAGATGAGGAAGATCCCCCACTATCTGCCATTTCTGCAGAGGGAGATTTTTAGATAGTTAAGTTGTTCTTTATACTAAAACTTTAAATTTCAAAAATTCCTGTTGAGCTCAAGAAGGACTTCCAGAATTATAAACTCATGTTTTGCCTTTACACTAAGAAGAAAATAAAACAATTATCTTGTGATGAGTTTCAAGTTTGCATTTCTAATAACTGTACTATATAATATTAAAAGTTTATTAAAACAGAAATCCAAATTTTTGGACAAAAGAAAAAGTACCTTAAAGATAAAACAAAGACAAATACTCAAAGTGAGCCCAACTAAACTGTTCTTATCAGTAGATTCGATCCCAGAGTGCGTTCCTCAGTGATCCCGCAGTCCAGCCTACAGCTGACACAGAGGGATGGGAAAAGAACAAACAACTTGCTGAAAGTCCCTAAGAGCTCAGGTTAACACAAAATCTGTCTCCTAAAGAAGAGCGTCTTGCTGGGTTTTGCCCAGGTATGAAGAGCCAAATGAGCCTCCCGTCTCTAACCATCCTGACCCTGCACCGAGGGCAGCAGAAGCTGGTCACCACCTGGTGTTAATGCCCCCACATGCCCTGCACAATTCAGAACACACACCCTATGTTATTTCAATGTCAACAGAGCAGCAATGGTGTTTCTCAGGAAAGTGCTTGGAGGTGGTTCTTCACTGACCACAGCAGTGTCTGCTCTTGACGTGACAAACTGGCACCGCTCCACTGATGACTTGTGGCCCCAACCAGGAGGATCCCCTGTGTCAGGATGCCACAGCTCTCCCGAGCTCCCCAGGCACCTCCTCAGGCTCCCAAGAAGAGGAAGGGAATGGCCAGTCTCCCAGCACCCTTGCTCTGATCCCAAACTCTGCCAAGTGGCTTTTGGAAGCCACTTCAGAATTCCCAGGGCAGCTTTTGGGCAGAGCTGCGTGTGGACCTCACCCCAGACCTGCAGAAGGAGAACCTCGGAGATGCACCTGAGCAAGTCTTCCAAGCGATCCTCACGTGACTGACCGGAAAGACGGCCTCCACAGTTCCACGGTTCCCAGTGCTACCACCCGGCCCCACTTTGCTTCTCCCACCACACAGGAGATCAGAAAAAGTAGCAGTGTAAGGTCAGATAGTTGTTAGTGAACTAACCTCAATGTGGGGTCCTGCTCTGACCCCCGAGACTTCACCTTTCCCAAACACATCTGTCCCTACACCTGTTGCCATCTACTGAGCTATCTTAAGCCTTTCTTCCTCTGAAAGAAATCATGGCTTTAATGTTTCCATTACTTTTCCTCTCCCATAAAATGACCTCTCCTTATTTACGGAATATCAGTAAGTAATCTATGAACACCCTCATGGGTTTGCGCGTGTCCTTTGCTACAATTACACACCCAAATGAAAGTTCTCCTGAAATGAGCCCACGGAGCCCACAGGAGAGCACCAGGTGCTGCTGGTTCTGGAACTGCCAACAAAGTCTCCAACAAGCCAGGGTGCCAGCATGGTGACCCAGACTGGGTCCGGCCAGGCAAGTCTCCCAGGGCACGTCTGAGCTAGGAGTGCAGTTAGGGCACAAAGACCCGGACGGAGAACAGGCCTTCCTTCTCGGGACAGGCACGACGGCCTCCCACACACAGGGAGCAAAGCACCAAAAACCGGCAATCCTGTGCAGCTACCCGGCTAAAATGGCGATCTGCGAAGTCCCTAGGTGTGCTGTTCCCAGCATGGAGGGAACCATGGAGGTGGCACCATGAACCCTTCAAAACCCGGAGACTAGGCACACTGCTCCCAGAAAGGCCCGTAGCCTCGAGGCACAGGGTCAGGCCCCCGGACCCTGCTGCAGCTACCCCCTGAGGCCTGGAGCCTCCACGCATGGGGTCAGGCCCTTGGACCCTGCTGCGCCTCTGCAGCCTGGAGGAAGAGGAGGACCTGCACGCGGTCACCTCGCTGCAACCCTGCAGCCACCTAGCAAACGGGGCAAACTAAAGACCACGCTTTCTGGGCTGACGCCGGGCAGGGGCTGTGTTACCTTCTCCGCGATGCTGTACAGCACCTCGTCCATCTTCATACACGTGGGGTCCCAGTCGTGTCCGAAGCGGATGACTACCACGCGGTCCTCCTCCGAAAGGATGGCCTGATCCACCTGCCAGCCGTTGTGCAGGTGTGGGAGCATGTACGACATCTCGGGGCGGCTCCGGGTACACCTGCGACAGCTGTGCGCGCCGGCTACCTCTGGCCGACTGCGGGGCGAGGCTGCACGTCACACCCGCCCGCGCCCCCCCGACCCCACAATCCCAGTAAGCCCTACCCCTGGCAGAGGGACGGGGCCGAGGGGACGCCCTGCAGACCCAGTCCCCGGTGCCGAGACCCGGCGGTCGCCCCCATCCGTGCCCCTGGCTCCCACTGCGGGGAGGGCCTGGGACCACTGCCGACCTTGCCCCCGCCCCCGCCCCCGCCCCCGGACGCCCAGGCCACTGTCAAGCTCTACCCCTGGAAGGAGAGCGGGGCTACGAGGACGCCCCGCAGACGCCAGCCCTCCCTCCCGCCCTCGCCCCTGCTCCCCGCTGCGTCCGCCCGCACCTCAGCCGACCGGAGCCTCCCGCGCGGCAGCCCTTCCCGGCGGCGACGCGAGCCGGCCGGTGCGTGCGCGCCCACGTGGGCGTGCGCGTGTCCGCCGACGTGCGCGTGTCTGTCCGCCGACGTGCGCGTGTCTGTCCGCCGACGTGCGCGTGTCTGTCCGCCGACGTGCGCGTGTCCGCCGACGTGCGCGTGTCCGCCGACGTGCGCGTGTCTGTCCGCCGACGTGCGCGTGTCTGTCCGCCGACGTGCGCGTGTCTGTCCGCCGACGTGCGCGTGTCCGCCGACGAGGGGCCGCGCGCCCGGCGCCGGGAGGGCGGGACACCGAGCCGGGGCTCCCGCGTGCGCCCAGGCGGAGCGGCTGGTGGCCCCCGGACCCCGCGGGGTCGGTTTCCTGAGGTGTCGCCGCGGTCACGGGGGGCCCGGCTTTGCCGCCTGATTCTCAGCCCCAGTCAGGCCCCTCGGAGCGACCCAGCTTCACCGCGGCGCCACCGTGACCTGGGGGTGTAAAGAGGGCAGCTGGCCGAGCGGAGCTACGATGTGGGGTTCGGGTCCCGACAGAGAGCACCCCTGGGACCTGGGGGAGGGGGCGGGACGGAGAGCACCCCTGGGACCTGGGGGAGGGGGCGGGACGGAGAGCACCCCTGGGACCTGGGGGAGGGGGCGGGACGGAGAAGACCCCTGGGACCTGGGGGAGGGGGCGGGACGGAGAAGACCCCTGGGACCTGGGGGAGGGGGCGGGACGGAGAGCACCCCTGGGACCTGGGGGAGGGGGCGGGACGGAGAAGACCCCTGGGACCTGGGGGAGGGGGCGGGACGGAGAAGACCCCTGGGACCTGGGGGAGGGGGCGGGACGGAGAAGACCCCTGGGACCTGGGGGAGGGGGCGGGACGGAGAAGACCCCTGGGACCTGGGGGAGGGGGCGGGACGGAGAGCACCCCTGGGACCTGGGGGAGGGGGCGGGACGGAGAGCACCCCTGGGACCTGGGGGAGGGGGCGGGACGGAGAAGACCCCTGGGACCTGGGGGAGGGGGGCGGGACGGAGAGCACCCCTGGGACCTGGGGGAGGGGGCGGGACGGAGAAGACCCGTGGGACCTGGGGGAGGGGGCGGGACGGAGAAGACCCCTGGGACCTGGGGGAGGGGGCGGGACGGAGAGCACCCCTGGGACCTGGGGGAGGGGGCGGGACGGAGAGCACCCCTGGGACCTGGGGGAGGGGGCGGGACAGAGAAGACCCCTGGGACCTGGGGGAGGGGGCGGGACGGAGAAGACCCCTGGGACCTGGGGGAGGGGGCGGGACGGAGAGCACCCCTGGGACCTGGGGGAGGGGGCGGGACGGAGAGCACCCCTGGGACCTGGGGGAGGGGGCGGGACGGAGAGCACCCCTGGGACCTGGGGGAGGGGGCGGGACGGAGAGCACCCCTGGGACCTGGGGGAGGGGGGCGGGACGGAGAGCACCCCTGGGACCTGGGGGAGGGGGCGGGACGGAGAAGACCCGTGGGACCTGGGGGAGGGGGCGGGACGGAGAAGACCCCTGGGACCTGGGGGAGGGGGCGGGACGGAGAGCACCCCTGGGACCTGGGGGAGGGGGCGGGACGGAGAAGACCCCTGGGACCTGGGGGAGGGGGCGGGACGGAGAAGACCCCTGGGACCTGGGGGAGGGGGCGGGACGGAGAGCACCCCTGGGACCTGGGGGAGGGGGCGGGACGGAGAGCACCCCTGGGACCTGGGGGAGGGGCGGGACGGAGAGCACCCCTGGGACCTGGGGGAGGGGGCGGGACGGAGAGCACCCCTGGGACCTGGGGGAGGGGGCGGGACGGAGAGCACCCCTGGGACCTGGGGGAGGGGGCGGGACGGAGAAGACCCCTGGGACCTGGGGGAGGGGGCGGGACGGAGAGCACCCCTGGGACCTGGGGGAGGGGGCGGGACGGAGAGCACCCCTGGGACCTGGGGGAGGGGGCGGGACAGAGAAGACCCCTGGGACCTGGGGGAGGGGGACGGGACACAGGACCAGGGACCATGACCGTGCTGGAGAAGGCCTGTCCTGTTCACCCCACACCCAGCCCCAAGGTAATCAGGGCAGTCGTGCTTTCCAGACTAGGTTCAGCTGGCTTGTCAAATCACTCTGTCAACAGTAGACAAGCTAAGGTGTAAGTTACTGTATAAAACAGGTGAAGGGGGATCCCTGGGTGGCGCAGCGGTTTGGCCCCTGCCTTTGGCCCAGGGCGCGATCCTGCAGACCCGGGATCGAATCCCACGTCGGGCTCCCGGTGCATGGAGCCTGCTTCTCCCTCTGCCTGTGTCTCTGCCTCTCTCTCTGTGTGACTATCATAAATAAATAAAAAATTAAAAAAAATTAAAAAAAACCAAACACGTATAGTCCTTGTTCACCCATCACCCCATCCACCTCCAGACGGATCCTTTTTTTTAAGAAGCTGAGTGGAGGATCACCTACGTCCTGTGAGATCCTCTCACTGCAGTGAAGGTGGGTTGTAGAAGCGCCACTATGGTCTCCATTTGGGTAGTTTCCATCCTGCTGGAAGAAGTCCTGTACGCAGTCGGCTTCTGTCATTCCCACTTCCCTGTCGTCCCTGACCCCTGGCAACCACTGACCTCCTGCCTGCCTCCCTGCACTTGCCTATTCCAGGCAGTTTGTATAAGTGGAAGCAAACCATGATGTCTCCTGTGACTGCCTTCTCAAGGGCCACGCTGTAGCAGGCGTCAGGATTTAGTCCTCGTTGCTGGTTACTATTTCATCATACGCATATGTGCATTTTATTTATTTTTATTTTTATTTTTTTTAAATTTATTTTTTATTGGTGTTCAATTTGTCAACATATAGAATAACACCCCATGCTCATCCCGTCAAGTGCCCCCCTCAGTGCCCGTCACCCAGTACGTGCATTTTATTTATCCATCATCTGACATTTGGCTGTTTCCACTTTCTGGCCGTTATGCATAATGCTGCTGTGAACATCTGAATTTGTTTTTGTATGGACTTAAGTTTTCGCTTCCCTAAGGGTATATGAGTGGAAAGCCGGGGTCATACGTTAACTGTGTTTAACATTTTATGGAATACAAACTGTTTTCAAAAATGGCTGCAGCTTGGGATCCCTGGGTGGTGCAGCGGTTTGGCGCCTGCCTTTGGCCCAGGGCGCGATCCTGGAGACCCGGGATCGAATCCCACATCGGGCTCCCGGTGCGTGGAGCCTGCTTCTCCCTCTGCCTGTGTCTCTGCCTCTCTCTCTCTCTCTCTCTCTTCTCTCTCTCTCTCTCTGTATGACTATCATAAATAAATAATAAAAAAAAATTTTAAAAAATGGCTGCAGCTTTATTTTATTTTATTTAAGAGAGCACATGTATGCCCCCAAGTCGTATGGGGAGCGGCAGAGGGATGGGGGCGGGGGAGGCGGGGCAGGGGAAGCAGGCTTCCCACTGAGCAGGTACTGCGGGGACTCCATCCCCAGGACCCAGAGACCACGACCTGAGCCTTAGCCGAAAGGCGGAAGGCAGACGTTAACCTACTGAGCCACCCAGATGCCTCGTGGCTGCACCTTCTAACATTCCCAACAGCAAAGTGTGAGAGGTTTGATCCCTCCACATCTTTGCCTACACTTGTTATTTGTGTATTTTTTATTACAGCCTTGTGGTAGATGTGCACTGATACTGTGATTTTGACTTGCATTTCCGTGATGGTTAACAATATACAGAGCATCCTCTCATATACTTATCCTCCACTTGGAGAAATATCTGTACATATCCTTTGCCCATTTTAAAAAAATTATTATTGAGTTTTAAGAGTTTCATTAGATATATGATTTTAAAATATTTCTTCCCATTCTGTTGACCACACTTCTTATTGGCATCATTTGCAGCCCAAAAGTTTTAAATATTCAATATGTCCAGTTCATCATTTCCTTTTGTTGCTGTGTTGTTGTATGTTTCGGTGTCATATCTAAGAAACCATTACCTCATTCAATGTTGTGAATATTTACTCCTGCTTTCTTCTAAGAATTTTTAACTTTTTTTTTAAACAACTTTTTTTTTTTTTTTTCCTAAGTAAGCTTTAGGCCCAGTGTGGGACTTGAACTCATGAGTTGCATGCTCTACAGACTGAGCCAGCCAGGCACCTCCATTAACTTTCACATTTGGGTCTTTGATCACTGTGAGTGAACTTCTGTGTATGTGGGTGCTAGGTGTCCACCTTCATTCTTTGTATATTTAGACATCCACTTGTTCTGACACCGTTTATTGGGAATATTATTCTTTCCCTATCAGAGTGTCCTGGCACCCTTGATGGAAATAAGTTGATTTTGTTTTTTGTTTGGTTGGTTGGTTTGGTTTGTTTCCGTTGTTTGTTTGTTTGTTTGTTTTAAATCAGTTGATTTTGTTTTTTTTTTAATTTTTTTTAATTTTTATTTATTTATGATAGTCACAGAGAGAGAGAGAGGCAGAGACACAGGCAGAGGGAGAAGCAGGCTCCATGCACCGGGAGCCCGACATGGGATTCGATCCCGGGTCTCCAGGATCGCGCCCTGGGCCAAAGGCAGGCACCAAACCGCTGCGCCACCCAGGGATCCCCTAAATCAGTTGATTTTGAATGTAAGGATTTATTTCTGGATTCTCAGTTCTATCCCACTGACATGTATGTCTAGCCTAATGTCAGTACCACGCTTTCTTGATGCAGCTTTGTGTAGGTCTTGAAATTAGGAAGTATGAGCCCTCCACCTTTATTCCTTTTCATGATTGGTTTGGCTATTCTGGGTCCCTTGTATTTGCATATGAACTTTAGGATTAGCTTGTCAATTTCTGCAAAAAAGGCAGCTGGGATTTTGACAGGGACTGTGTTGACTCTTCACCAATTTAGGGAGTACTGTGCTGCCATCTTAATGTTGAGTCGTCAGTGGGTGAAGGATGTCTTTCCATTTGCTTAGGTCTTTATTTCTATAACTTTTATATTTTCCAGTGTTCACGTCTTGTGCTTTTTTTAGGGAGGGAAGTTAAATTAACTCCTCAGTATTTTATTCTTTTTTGATGATATTTAAATGGAATTGTTGAGGTGCCTGGATGGCTCAGTAGATTAAGCCTCTGACTCTTGGTTTTGGCTCAGGTCATGATCTCAGGATCCTCGGATGGAGCCCCACCTTGGGCTTTGTGCTCAGCAGGGAATGTGCTTGAGGATTCTCTCCTCCTCCTCTGTTCCTCTTCTGTCTCTCTAAAATAAATAAATAAATCTTAAACATAAATAAATGGAATTGTTGTTTTAAATATTTTTAGATTATTAATAACTAGTGTATAGAAATACGGTTGATCTTTGGATACTGATCTTGCATTCTGCAATCTTGCTGAATCATTCATTATTTGGAATAGTTTTTTAGTTGGATACTTAGGATTTTCTATATACAAGATCATGTCATCTGCAAATAGGGACAGTTTTACTACTTTTATAGTCTGGATGCTTTTCATTGTGTTTTTGCCTACCTGCCCTGTTGAATAGAAGTGGCAAGAGAGACTTGTTCCTCATCTTAGAGGGAAAGCATTCAGATTTTATTTATTTATTTATTTATTTTAATAATAAATTAATTTTTTATTGGTGTTCAATTTGCCAACATACAGAATAACACCCAGTGCTCATCCCGTCAAGTGCCCCCCTCAATGCCCGTCACCCATTCACCCCCAACCCCCGCCCTCCTCCCCTTCCACCACCCCTAGTTCGTTTCCCAGAGTTAGGTGTCTTCATGTTCTGTTGCCCTTTCTGATATTTCCTACCCATTTCTTCTCCCTTCCCTTATATTCCCTTTCACTATTATTCATATTCCCCAAATGAATGAGACCATATAATGTTTGTCCTTCTCCGATTGACTTACTTCACTCAGCATAATACCCTCCAGTTCCATCCATGTTGAAGCAAATGGGGGGTATTTGTCAGGGAGCAGGTGTCCCTGTGTGTCCTTATGAAAGGATACAGGTATCCAGTGTTCCTTCCTTCAGAGCACTGGCTTGAGTTAGGTTGAGGAAGAGAGCAATTTGACTGAACTAATGAAAAATCAATGGAGACTTTTAAAAAAAGAAAGGTAAGAAAGAAAAATGACTGGAGAGCCATATAGCGCCTCCAGAGGAATTTGCATTTTTAAAATTATTTTTTAGCGGGGGAGGGGCAGAGGGAGAGAGAGAACCTTAAGCAGGCTCCTCATCTAGTGCAGAACCTGATGTGGGGCTCGATCCCATAGCCAGAGGTCATGACAAGAGCCAAAATCAAGAATCCGACCCTTAAGAATCCTCCAGTTACCTCCGGAATTTGCATTTTTATTTATTTTTTATATTTTTAAAGATTTCGTTTATTTATTCATGAGAGAGAGACAGAGAGAGAGAGGCAGAGACACAGGCAGAGGGAGAAGCAGGCTCCATGCAGGGAGCCTGATGTGGGACTTGATCCCCGATCTCCAGGATCAGGCCGTGGCCCACAAGTGGCGCTAAACCACCGAGCCACCCGGGCTGCCCTGGAATTTGCATTTTTAAAAGAAAAAAATTATTTGAGTCAGATGTAAGACAATGTTAAAGTGAGACTTTGCTTTCAAATTCCAGCAGAGGCCCCATATTGAAAATAAATGATTTGAAATGCTTACATGTGGGGCCCTGGGTGTCTCAATCAATTAAGTGACCAACTCTTGATCCACAGGTGAACAGAGAGGAGTCTCATGTGCTAATAAGCTTAGAACAAAGCAGGTCATGAAGGGTACATAAGGGTTGATTCCATGAACATAAGTGCAGAAATATGCCAAACCAAACCACATATTGTTTAGGCTAATTTTGCCTCTTTTATCTCTTGGTATACTTCATTTTATTGCACTTTACAGATCCTGCATATTTTAGAAGTTGAAGGTTTGTGGCAACTCTACCAGCACCATTTTTCCAACAGCATTTACTCACTTCTTATCTCTCATATTTTGGTAATTCTCGCAATATTCCAAACTTTTTTCATTATTATTATAATTATAATTATATAATTATTATAAAAACTTATTTGTTGTGATGATATGTGACTAGTGATCTTTGATGTTACTCGTGTCGTTGTTTGGGGCACTGCGATTTGTGCTCCTCCTATAAGCAGTAACCTGGGGTTAACCAGACCGATGTCCACTGTGGGCTACTGAGCACAGCTGCACCCTTTCCCCAGACTTTTCATTTCCTGTGGCTCTCCTCTTTGGGGAGGTGGATGTGAGGGTTTCCCTCCTGCCCCTAGTGTGGCTGCCTCTCAAAGTCTTCCCTTGCTGCGTACTTGATGTCTCAGTGACTGTGTTTGCTGAGCATCAGGCTGATCACCTTGGGTTTAGTTCTGATAGAAGATGGTGGACTTAACTGATAAATGTGTTGTTTTCTGATTGCTTTGCCTACTGGCCATTCTCCCCCACCCCCTTGGGCCTCCCTGGTCCCTGAGAACCACCATATTGAGATTAGGCCAGTTAATAACCCACAATGGCCTCTAAGCATTCAGCTGAAAGGAAGAGTCACAACTCTCACTTTAAATCAAAAGTTAGACAGGGGGGCGCCGGGGGGGGGGCTCTGTCAGTGCAGCATCTGCCTTCAGCTCAGGTCATGATCCTGGGGTCCTGGGATCAGGTCCTGGGATCGAGTCCCACGTCAGGCTCCCTGCTCAGTGGGGAGTCTGCTTCTCCTCCCTCTGCTGCTACTTGTGCTCTTTCTCTCTCTGTCAAATAAATACCTAAAATCTTTTTAAAAAATTAATTTAAATAACAGACATGATTGAGCTTAGTAGGGAAGGCATGTTGGAAGCTGAGCTACGCTGAAAGCTAGGCCTCTTGTGTCAAACAGCCTAGTAGTGAAAGCAAAGGAAAGTTCTTGAAGGAAATTAAAAAGATCTATTCCAGTGAACACACAAATAATAAGAAAGCAAAACAGCCTTGTTGCTGATGTGGAGAAAGTTTGGTCTGGATAGAAAATGATGTTCCCTTAGGCCAAAGCCTAATCCAGACCAAGGCCCTGACTCTTCAGTTCTTTGAAGGCTGCGGGAGGTGAGGGAGCCACAGGAGAAAATTGTGAAGCTAGCAGAGGTGGGTTTCTGAGTTTTAAGGAAAGAAGTCCTCTCCATAGCATACAAGGGTAAGATGAAGCAGCAAGTGCTGGTGTAGAAGCCACAGAGAGTTATCCAGAAGATCTAGCTAAGATAATTAACAAAGGTGACTATGGACCAACAGATTTTCAATATACATGAAGCAGTCTTCCCTTGGAAGCAGATGCCATCTAGGACTTTTGTAGAGAAGAGAAGTTATTGCCTGGGTCAAAGCTTCAAAGAACAGGCTGACTGCTGACCCTCTTGTGAGGGGATTAAGTACCTGCTGACTTTAAGTTGAAGCCAGTGCTCACTGACTATTCTGAAAATCCTAGGGCCCTTAACTATTAGGCTAAATCTACTGGGCCTCTGCCCTAGAAATGCAACAACAAAGCCTGTTTGACAGCACATCTGTTTACATAATTGTTTGTTGAGTATTTTAAACCCACTGTTTAAACCTACCACTCACCAAACCAAACCAAACAAAACAAAAACAAAACAAAACAAAACAAAACACTCCCTTTAAAATATTGCTGATCATTGACAATGCCGGTCACCCAAGAGCTTGGATGGATGTGTGCGATGAGATCGGAGTTATTTTCATGATGCTAACAGATTCTGTAGGCCATGGATCAAGGAGTAGTTTCAACTTTCAGTATAAAATATGCTTTGTAAAAAAAAAATAATAAATAAATAAAATAAAACTAAAATAAAATAAAATATGCTTTGTGAGGCTGTATCTGCCATAGATAGTGATTCTTCTGATGGATGTGGGCAAAGGAAATTGAAAACCTTCTGGAAAGGATTCAGTATTCTAAATATTTTATTTATTTATTTTAGATAGAGTGAGAGAGCATGAGCTGGGGGAAGAGCAGAGGGGCTTAATCTTAATTAAGGGGGGGGTGGTCTTGTAGGATGGAGCCCCTACCCTCTGGGATCTGATGCTGTTGTTGGGTACATAGAATCAGAATTGAGCTGAATTCTCAGACACCCTACTGGAATCCTGGGAATTGCTTCAAGTTGTGGGTGGGGGATCCTCCCTTGTTGGAAGCCAGGTGCTCAGAACCCTAAAAGAGCAACGGAGGAGCATATTGGTGGTTCTTTTAAAGCCTATTTTTGACAGCAGGAACTGTGCTTGTCTTACTGCAGGCCATGGGGGAACGGGACTTACCTGGTGTTTTGGTGTCTGGATTGGAAGGGCCTTACGGTATATGTGAAGATCATGTTGGAGATCTGCAGAAACATTTTAATCTCATTATCATGCAAGGATTTTTGGAAAATAAGACACAATTCAGTTCTTATCTCTGGGGAGGAAAGCTGGCTATTGACCAGGAGCTCCTGTGGAGCCTGCCATCATTGAAGATAATTGCCTCACCAGGAGCAGGTCTAGATCACCTGGACCTGAAGCTCGTTGCCAACTTTAGTGTGAAGGTTGCCAATTCACCACAGGTTGTGTCCAGCCCCATGGCAGACATGGGCATGGCCTTGCTCCTGGTGGCGGCTCGCAGGGTGGTGGAAGTTAAGCAGCCCTTGGACTTGCTGGTTTTCCAAAGAGAGCAGATGACAGGCACTCATGACAGAGGCAGTAACATAATTTTATCTTCAAGCTACAAGTCTTTTCTGGGCTTGATTTCTTCACACTGTCTCCAGGACTCTGCTGCACTTGGGGATTGGAGCCACTGTGCACAGTTTGAGGCCGGGGCCCAGCTCCTGGCACGTGTCGGCCGCCACCCAGTCCCCCTGGTCCCCACCCAGGCCATAGCATCTCTATAGACATGCCCTTGGGGTCATTCACAGGTCAGTGAGCACGCATCCCTGGAGTGAAGGGCGGGATCCGACCCCCGCACCCCCTGGACATATGGGCATGCCCCCAGCAGAGGCAGAGCTGCTGCAGTTCTGCACGCCCCATCCTCCTGCTGGAGCTGTGGTGTGGAGGCGCTCCAGGAAGGAGGCAGGAGCCAGGCTTTGTGGTTTTGGTTGCAGGTTCATCGCACGCACGCGCACACACATGCTGACACCAACACATTTTAGCCAAAAGTCCTTCCTTAATGTAAAAGAAGTTGGTATCTTGAAGCTTTCTGCCAGGATGCTCTAGTTTTGTTACAAGGAAACTGCCACTTGGTCCTCGCAGAAACCTTTGTTTGCGGTCAGAGGTCAGAGGTCAGCACTGGGTCCGGGGACGCAGCAGTGTGTGGGGTTTCTGTGTGGAGTCCCCACTGCTCACCTGCACCTTGTGGGTTTCAGGTCATGCGCTGACCACTGCACCAGGTACAGAGAGCGTCTCTACAAACTGGATGGACCGAGAAGTAACGGGGGCCACTCTGGGAATCATTGGCATGGGCAGCATTGACTATAAGATCGCTCAGAGGGCCGAGGCTTTTGAAATGAAGATTCTGTATCACAACTAGAGTTGCAGGTAAACGTCAGAAAACGGGCCTGCCATGAGCCAAGCAGACTTAGGCCATCACTGCCTTCAGCTTAGCTTGGATGTAGTAGCCTCCATTCTCCATAGACCTCCCCTGCTCTTCCTCTCCAAAAAACAAGACTGATGGTCAGGAAAGAGATTGTGATTACCTAAGAATGTGGCAGCGACTTTGTATTATTGAAAAAATTCACCGGAGAAGAGATTTTAACTCACAATTGTATTTTTTTAATTTTTAAAGTGATTTGTTTCAAGGGAGAAGCTGTCCACACTCTGGCCCTTGTGTCAGAGGGATCAGACATGTGTCTGGTCCCTTTAATACTGAAGTGCATATGGGCCCTGGGGAGAGTGGGGGGCGCTTCCCTGAATGTGCATATTCTGCCCTCAGCCCAGCACCCGGCTTTGGGATTCCAAGTCACTTCATGGATGCCACGGGCTCATATCCACCTAAGAGGTGCTTGCAACTGCCCGTGCGCATCCAGCCAACGATGGCCATGCTTGACAAGCTTGCAGCGGCCTCCCACTGCCATGGAACACCTTCCGGCTGGCCAGAACCTGGCGGAGGTCCTCCTGAGGGCCGTGCCCAACTCAGTCTGCACCATGGGCGGTGAAGAGACTGGAGTGCAATGATGACTCTCCTGGTGATGACTGTGCACATGGGGACCAGGGTTCTTCTAGGACAAAGTCTCTTCTCCGGGCCATCGCCAGACCCCAACCTGTGATATTTCACATTCAGTATCCGTATGGCAGTGGCCACTGCCCGGGAGGCTGTGACCTCCAGGAGTAACCAGCTGTGTGAGGTGCCCGGAGCAGGACCAGGGCCCTTGCTTTGTTTGATAAGCAGCATCCCCAGGGGGCTGCAGGGTGTCTGCCCGCATTTGTCTGTGGTCACAAAAGGACCTGCACGTATTCCTGCTTGCAGTGGGACCCACATCCTTTCAGGAATGTTCTGTCATCCTTGAGCATATGTGGGTGTATGGCTAGGCTTGGTCCAGGCCCCCGAGGTCCAGGAAGAAGCTGCTGCTCGAGGAGCCTCAAGGGAGACCCCTCAGACCCAGGCCTCCCCTGAGAACCCAGGGGTGCCATGGGGCTGCACGGCAGGGTCCCAGACTCACATTGATAGGGGTCCTCAGAAACTCCTTCCCGGGCCTGCGGTACGGATTTCTAACTAGAGAACATGGTTTTTCTTCCTCATTCCCTCTGTAGGAAAATAGAGGAGGAAGTTGTCGGGGCCACTTACTGTGAGAGTCTAGATAACCTGCTACAGCGATTGGACTTCGTGCTGTTGGCCATGAACCTGACACCCCAGACCCAGGGGCTGATTGGGTGGAGGGAGCTGTGTGGGATGAAGCTCACTGCCATCCTCATCAACATCGGCAGTGGTACCTGGGCCGTGGTGCGTGTCGGGCCGCCTGGCTGGGGAGTCATGAGGGAGAAAACCCCCTGGCGGTCCTGACCCCCCTCACTCACCTTTCTCCGGCACAGCCGCGGTGTTCTGAGAGTCCACGTAGAAGGCTGGGGTACTGAGTTCCCAGGACTTTACTTTCCATGTAGAAATATTTCTGATTTTTGTTTTCACATCATTCTGAAACTCAAATCAACAACAAAAAGGATGAGAATAGTACCATATGGAGTCTTCACACCCCTATCTGGGCATGTTGGAGTAGAGCCGTTACACTTTGATTTTCTGGGTACAATTTAGTAAAATTTATGGGGATGAATTCTTATGAGCCTTCACTTTAAAAAAATAAATAGCTTAGTGTTAGTTTGGTTATTTGACATTTCATGCCTTGTGTTTACATACAAGAGGCAGTGGACCCTGTGGTGGTCCCAAATATTGTGGGTTGGTGTGGCATTTATAGAGAATAGAGCATCGGCACTGATGTCGGACATTCAGGCCAGTGACCTCTATGGGCTGGGGGCCAGAGGACACGGGACACCTAGGGCTCCCAAGAGCCACTCCTGTCTCTTCTGTAGAACAAGGAAGACCATGCTTGCCACCTGAGATGGTGATTTGTAAGAAACATAGTAAGTTATTCTGCTGTGGTCTTCATGCACAGTTTCTGGCTCCTGCTGTCCAAACCCTCAAAATCTCTGAAGCGTTGAGTGATAAAGGTGCCGTTTGTTTAAAAAAGGTGACTTCTGGAACCCACTCGATCAAGGGCAGGGGCTGCTGCCAGGAGGCCCAACCATGGGGTCCACACCTGACCTCTGGGGAGATGAAAGGGCCTGGCGTTTCAATCAGCCAGTGGCCGATGATTTCATGAATTGTGGCCAAGCAAAGAAGCCTCCATAGTAACCCAAAATGCCTGGGTTCAGAAGCTTCTGAATCAGTGAAGACCCAGGGAATAGGGAGAGTGGCAGCTGTCAGCAGAAGGCATGCAGGCTCCATGCCCTGTCCCCAGATCTCTCCCTGTGCGCCTCTTCACTGGGCTGTGGGTTCTCACCCTCTCTCAGATCCCTTAACAAAGAGGTAAATGTGAGTGTCTCCCTGAGTTCTGTGAGCCGCTGCCACAAATTAACGGAGCCTAAGGAGGAAGTCACTGGAATCTCCAACTGGTGGCTACTTGGCCAGAAATACAAGTAACAGCCTGGGACATCTGACCAGTGTCTGAGGTCAGGGGTGGGGGCAGCGTGAGAGGCCTGAGCCCTTCACCTGTGGGACTGGATGCTAATTCCAAGGTAGACAGCATCAGAATTGGGCTGAATTCTCAGACACAGGTGCTGGTGTCCCAGAATTGCTCGGTCTTGCAGGAGGGCCCACTGCCCCATGTTGGCATGCACAGGGCTGGGCTAACTTGCTCCAGAGTTCTCTGAAAATTCAGACCCTCTAGGTGAGCAGGAAGGAGCAAGTAGTTTCAGTAACATCAGAGGCTGGTGGACGTGCTTGAGATTCTGGGAAAACAGCCGGGAAAGGGCGTGGACTAGGCTTTTCCAGCAGCCTCCCCTGCTGCTCCCGCTGCCCAGAGGAAAAGAGCTCCATGCCGAAGGAAAGGGTTTTCTTCTCAGCTTCTGCTCAAATGTGCTGGGCTCTTCTGAATCTGAAAGGACAGTTGAGAATTCTGCTTCTGGCTTAGTGTCCACCGTGCATACGCAGCTGTCAGGGTGGCATCCCTACCCCAAAGAACAAATGCTCATGCCAGGAGGTAGTGACGCAACATGGGCCCAGGCCACAGGTCTGGGCTGATTTGCTAGGAGCTATGTGACCTGCCGTCAGGCCTCAGTTCCTCGTGAGTAAAATGAGGACTGGCTGCCCAGTGTTTGGAGGATCTAGTGGGAGAGCGTGTGTGCAGGCCTAGTGCACTGCCTGGCACGTGTCAGCCTCACATCCAACAACGAAGAGACACGAAGAAGCTTGCGGCCTCTGTCAGATGTTTGGCAAGATCAGGATGTGTTTGCAACAGCAGCTGCTAAAAGAGTAGAGCGCCCTTCCTGGAGACCGCCCAACTGTACTCATGCAGGGGCCTTTTCTCTCTGATCACGTCCATTAGTCTATCAGGATGCCCTGATGGAAGCTCTTCAGAATGGTGTCATCAAAAGGGCAGCACTGCATGTGATGCACCCGGAGCCCCTGCCCAGGTAGGGAAGCGGGACAGAATCTGCATCTCTCCTGATACATGGGGGGTGCTCCTGCAGCAATCCCCGCCTCTGGCTTTGGCAGACCTGCAGGGTCTTGGTCACAGAGACTTGTGAGCAGGCGTCCAGTTTGTCCAGTTCTGCAGCTGGACAGGGAGCTCCGGGCTCTCGGGCTGCAGCCCCCACGGGTGGAGACTGCATAGGATAGTCCTCGTCTTGGACAGTGACCCTGGTTTGCCCCCTGGAGCATCAGAGCGCCTATGATTCTCCTTTTCCACAAACCTGGTGTATTGTCAACCACCGCATCTCATCGTACATCCCCCCAAGGTTAAGCATCTTCATGCCCCTCATTCACAGCCTACAGTACATTTCCAGACACTTTGTTGTTAGTATTGCTGCCAGCACTTTAGGTTCTTTTTTTTTTTTTTTAAGATTTTATTTATTTATTCATGAGAGACAGAGAGAGACAGAGAAGCAAAGACACAGGCAGAGGGAGATGCAGGCTCCCTGTGGGGAGCCCAATGTGAGACTTGATACCAGAACCCCGGGGTCATGCCCTGAGCTGAAGGCAGATGCTCAACCTTGGAGGTGTCTAATCCACCCAAGCATCCCAGGGGAACTAGATATCAACTACACCAATGTTAGAGGTGCTAGCACCACCTTCTCAGCACAGCTGCCCTTGCCTGTTCACCAGAGAGTATGGGCATGACTCAGTTTTTACTGGGTTCTGAATTGGGGACAAAGTAGGTCACCCCGTCTCAGCTCAGAGCCTCATGGGAGGATGGTTTCCAGTGTGTGCTGTGCTGTAGCAGAGCCGACGTTACCCTGGCTCCCTGCCGGGTAGATCCCTGTCTTCACTGTGATCCCTCCCAGGTCAGGTGCCCCAGAGGACTTCCACAGGTTTGGGGTCCCTAAGATTCCCAAAGGGTGGCGGGCGATCACTGTGAGTGTACTTTGGCCTCTGTCTTCAAACAATCCAGGGGCCCTGCTGGGTCAGGTCACCGCCCTTTCCCTGTGCTGGTTCCCAGTGTTACTATCACTGAGCCTGCCCCACGTCCCTCTTTTCCTGGGCTGGCGGCCATCCTCTGCCTTCTTCCGGGAAGAGAACACCCCCTAATCTAATTCCAGTTAATAAATCTTTCCCTTCTAAATGCCACACCCATTAAAGGCACATTCAGCCTGTCCCACGATGCCTAGACTAGCACCCAGATCCCCACGTGCCATCGTGTGCTAATGGCCTGGGTTTGGTTAGGAGTCTTGTGTGACCCCCGAAGATGCTGCCGCCCACCCCGCCCTGGGGTCAAGATGAGTGGGGGTCAGACCTAGCCGTGATCGGGGGATACTGCGTAAGGCCAGCGACCCTCCCCCTTCTCAGCGTGAGGATGTCCGACCGGGACGTGAAATCAGAGACACCGAACCGAGCTGCATAGTTCTCAAGCACCGAGCTGCCTCCCGGGGCGCCGCGTTCCACACCTCATGCTGGAAGCGCGATGCACCGAGCCAGGTGGCAGACGGTGGACGGTCCGGTGGATCGCGTCCGGGCTTCTGCCCACGGCCTCCCCGGCCTCCCCGCCCCGACCGGAGCGCTACTTCAGCGACCGTGTGAGGGCCGATTGAGTGCCAAGACCTAGGGCACATTTAGCGGGGAAAGAATCCTTATTTTGTGTACTTACTAGAGCCCATTCCATACGTTGGTTTGATGTTCTTTCGGCCGGAGGGCGCCCTGTTGGCTGGGTCAGATGTGGGGGTCCTGCGTGAAGCCCGTGTTGTGGTGGGGATCACGTGAACAGACTCTGAAAACCGTTTACTATTCTTTTGGCTGAAAAAAATCTTTTTTTTTTTAGATTTTTTTTATTTGTTTATGATAGTCACAGAGAGAGAGAGAGAGAGAGAGAGAGAGAGGCAGAGGGAGAAGCAGGCTCCACGCACCGGGAGCCCGACGTGGGATCCGATCCCGGGTCTCCAGGATCGCGCCCTGGGCCAAAGGCAGGCGCCAAACCGCTGCGCCCCCCAGGGATCCCCGAAAAAAATCTTAAGAGCAGTAGTGATACCCCCACGGCGAGCCCGCTGGATGCCTGCCTCCCCGTCACCCCCTCCGGGCGGCCTGGGGGAGCTGACGCCGCCTGGACACCCTGGTGCCCTGTGCAAACCCCGCAGGCGCCTGCCTAGGGCTGGGCCCCGCCCCCCGCCCCCCGCCCCCCTCCCCCCTCCCGAGGGCCCCAGCCTCGAGGGTCGCGGTGTCCACGGCGGCCCAAGCCCGTCACGGCGTCCGTGCGTCCGTGCGCCGAGTGCCCGCGGGGGCCCCGGGCGTGCGGGTGCGAGGGGCGCGAGGGGCGCGAGGGGCGCGAGGCCACCAGCCGGAGGCCCTCAGGCGCCGGGCGGCCTCCCTCGGGGGCGCAGGGCCGCGCTGACCGCAGGGGCCCGAGGCTGTCGCCGTCCGCAGCCCGAGGGCGCGCCCCGCCCCGCCCCGCCCCGCCCCGCCCCGCCCCAGGTTGCCGCTCGCCGCCGCCTGCGCCTCTGCTCGCGCGCTTCCGCCCGGGCCAGGCCCCGCCCCCCCGCGCCGTCCGCCCGCGCCGCCGCCGCTCCCCCGCCGCCATGTGGGCCGCAACGGCGCGTCCGTGGGGCCTTCCCCGGGGGCTCCTGGCGCCGCCCTGGGGCCCGCGCGCGGCTCTCCTTCCGGGTGGCGCCCGAGGCCTGCGGGGCTCGCCGGTCCCCTGCGGCAAGAACCTGCTCAAGAAATTCGCCTCGAAAACTAGGTGATGCGCAGCCGGTCCGCGCGGGGCGCCGGGAAGGGGGTCCAGGGGCGGGCCCGCGCGTCGGGCGTGAGTCCGCGGGGGCGCGGGGGCTCTGCGGGCCCGGCCAGCCGCTCTCGGGCACCCGCTCCCGGTGACCCGCCGCCCGCCGGGGCCTGGTGAGCGGTGCCGCCCTCGCTCGCCGCTTCCGGGGCTCGCCCCCCCCCCCCCCCGCTGAACGCTGCGGGGGGTCTCCCCTCCCCCTCCCCATCCCCTCCCCTCCCCCATCCTCTCCCCTCCCCCATCCCCTCCCCCATCCCCATCCCCCTCCCCATCCCCTCCCCTCCCCCATCCTCTCCCCATCCCCTCCCCCATTCCCCCTCCCCCTCCTCGGTGTATTTCCCTGCATCATCTCCTCGGCGCCCCGGTGACACCGCGTGGAGTCCGTGGCCGCAGCCCGCGCCGGGACACAGGATCGTGGCCCCTCACCAGGGTGCAGTGGGCGCGTCCGAGGGCAGATCCGGGAGCCTCCCTGTCCCGGTGCCGTCCTCGCGGCCTCAGCGCTGGTCCCAGAGGGGACAGCGAGATGCGGTGCTTCTCTGACTGAAGGTCCTCCTGTGACGGGCCCAGCTCTGGGGTGGACTCGCTCCAGACCTCCGCGCAGCCGGGGCGGAGCAGAGGTCCTGCGGGGATCCGTATCCACGCCTCGGTGCCTGGTTCCTGCGTCCACAGCTTTGTTGTTCCTTTTTTATTTGAATTCAGTTTGCCCACATAGGGTGTCACACCTCGTGCGCATCCCATCACGTGCCCTCTTCATGGCCCTCCCCCAGCCACCCTGCCCCCCAGGTATCCCAGTCCCCCCATCACCCCATTCCGCGGTTCCCCATCACCCCGTGCCCCCTTGCCCTGATCACCCACACCCCACCACCCTGTCCCCCAGCCCCCCTGTCCCCTGGTCCCCTGGTCCCCCTGTCCCATCACCCCATCCCCTGGTTCCTCCACCACCCTGTCCCCAGTCACCCCATCCCCCCACCCCCAGGTACCTCATCCTCCCTCCCCCCTCCCCCCTCCCCCTCTCCTCCAGGAACGCACAGCACAGTGTGTTTCCTGGAGTCATGGTTTGTTTTTCTTTCTATTTTTTCCTTCGTTTCGATTTAAAATCCTTTTTCTGCCCCTGGATCCCATGCAGGGACCACGTTACATTCATCATCTCTTCAGGCTCCTCTTGCCCAGCGGTTTCACAGACTTTCTGATGGTCTTGATGGCTAGATGTTTTCTAATGCTCCTCTGCTGGGATGTGTGGGACTCTTGTTCTTCCCGTGGTTATGCTGGCATTATGGGTGCTTGGGGAAGGGCCATGTCCATCTGTGTACACGGTGCACACTGCCAGTGTGGTTTGTCACCTTTGGCCTGATGACTGAATGAAGTCACATGTGTCGGGTTTACCGCTGGCAAGTTACCCACACCCACTCCATCCCATCCTCTTTAGGGACTTCCCTTGCTCTTGAATGTTTGCAGTTCTGTGTGAGAGGCAAATAACCTCGTCCTACACTGACTAAAGATCAGTGTGGTCTTACAGGTGTTAACCTAATATAACTTTATCTCGCTCAGATTGTTTTAGCTTTGACCCTTGTGAGCTCTTTTTTTTTTTTTTGTTTTTGTTTTTTTTTTTTTTGTTAAAGATCTTATTTATTTATTTATTCATGAGAGATACAGAGAAAGGCAGAGACACAGGCAGAGGGAGAAGCAGGCCCCACGCAAGGATCCCGATGCGGGACTCAATCCTGGGTCTCCAGGATCACGACCTGGGCTGAAGGCAATGCCAAACTGCTGAGCCACCGGGGCTGCCCTCCCATGAGCTCTTTATTTAGCTCCTATCTCTCTTTGATGTACTTGTTGTTATGGGATTTTGTGGTGGCTTTTAAGTTTAAGAACTTTTTTCAAGCTTTATTTATTTGAGAGAGAAAACAGGAGCAGAAGGAGGGGCAGAGGGAGAAGCAGGTTCCCATCCCAGGACCCTGAGGTCATGACCTGAGCCAAAGGCAGCCACTTAACCGACTGAGCCACCCAGGTGCCCCTAAAAAACATGTTTTTGTTTTTGTTTTAGCACTTCTTCCTCAGGCTGGAGTCAGCCACTTCTCCTGGAAGCTCTGTTATTGCAGGACACCATCAGAGATGATGCCCTGAGACCCGGGGTGTCTGTCCCTTAGGCCTTTCAGCTGACAAAGCAGAAAATAGGTTTCCGTTAACCCCTGCATGCACATATTCTGTACTTGAGCACTGCAGGGATCCTTGAGTCCATACTGATGTCCAGCTCCAGTCCATCTCCACACGGCTCGTCCAGCTAGCATTCCTTGCTTATCTGTAATCTGCTGCTGAAGCGGTGAGGCCTGCCTCCCCCACCACCACCCAGTTTCCCGGTCCCGTCCAGCACGTGCATGGACCCGGGTATGGTGCTTGCGTGCAGTTTGGTAGGCATTCTTTTAAGATTCTCTTTCTGCACCTTCGGGATTGGAAGTAGACCTTAAGGAAACATTAGGAGGTTGAATTAAAACTGTCTTTTATCTCCCCTGCAACCTGTGTTGTTGATCAGAATTCTAAATTTCTTCACTCCCTGGTAACACCATCCCTGTGCCCAGGTTTGGCTCCCTAGGAAGGATTGTGCTATTGCTCTATTGAGTTGCTGTGTGATTTCATTTTCTTTCATTTGCTGTCAGCATCATAGATCTATTTTCTCTCCACAGAAAGAAGTTTTGGTATGAAGGCCCTTCGTTGGGTTCTCACTTGGTAAGTGTAGAGCAGCATCGAGAGCTGCTTTACCCTCTGGGCAGGAGTCATGGCAGTCCTTCCATTTCCACGTTCGAGCAACACAAGGTCTGCAGGGGCAGGACTGGACACACTGGGGTGTGAGTTGTCACTAGTTAAAGTAGTTGTCACTACTTAAAGATTTTATTTTAGAGGGAGAGTGAGTGAGCGAGCAGGGGGAGGGGCAGAGGGAGAGAGAATCCCATGCAGACTCCCCGCTGAGCACAAGCCTGACTGGGGCTCCATCCCACGACCCCGAGACCATGACCTGAGCTGAAACCAAGAGTTGGACACTCCACCACCCAAGCCCCCAGGCGCCCCTTGACTTAAAAATAAATTATTGTGAAGGTTTCTGGAATGTCTGTGTTATCAAACACTAGTGTCAGAATGTCCATCTGGTCTTTAGCGCGCGCGCGTGTGTGTGTGTGTGTGAGAGAGAGAGAGAGAGAGAGAGACATGTATACACGTGAATAAACTGAAATTTTACGTCATGAGTGGTTCTTGTTAGAGAAAGTACATTGTTAACAACCACTGAATTGTTTAAGAGGGAGAACTTTATGGTACGTGGGATTGTTTCAACGAGATTTCTGGATGGAAAAGCATCTACCAACACACTTGTTGTGGGGGGAGGATAGGTGAAACCTCAAGGATCTTGGTCTGTGAGTTGTGTCTTAGTGAAAGCTGAAGTGGCTCAGTCACATTGGCTTTTTTCTTGGTACTTCTGCATGGAGACGTACAAGCCGTCCCGGTTGGACTTCCTAACGAAGACTACTGCAAAGAAACCCAGGAGGGACGACCATGTGCGCCTGCGGGCACTGAACGGCCTCCTCTACAAAGCACTGATGGACCTGCTGTGCACCCCTGAAGTGAGCCAAGAGATCTGCGACCTGGACGTGCAGCTCTCCAAGGTAGGGTCGGGGCCAGAGTGGGAAGAACAGGGTGAGGCCGGCAGGCAGTGTCCTTTGACACCGCAGCCCAGTGTGAGGGAAGGGCCCACGTCTGTCACAAAGCCTCTGGGTTCAGAAGCCACGTGAAGCGTGACCATTTAAGTAGTAAAGATGGGGTATGTGTGTGGCATGCGGTGTGCAGGTGCCCAGTGGGCTTGTGGGATGGATGCACCTACATCTCTGTTGCCCTAGAGTGAGTTGAGCCAGGGGGATGTGAGGAGGGCTAGAGGTGGCAGGTTGGGCATTTTGGCACGCACCATGGGATTGGGGTCAGGGATGTTGAGGGTTCGGATTTGGAACCCAGCTCCATCTCCTATGAGAGGGTGGCAGGAGATGGTGGCCTGTGGCGGGGGTGGGGGGCTGCTGACCAGCTAGAGCTCCTGAGCTCTTGTTGGTCTCCTGGTGTTGTCTGCGTGCGAGAAAGCCCCGGAGGCTGATGCTGACCGGAGTCTGGGGCTGGGCCCCAGGTCTCTCTGACTGCAGACTTCTCAGCCTGCCGTGTGTACTGGAAGACCACAGTCTCCGCCAAGCAGAGCGCACACACAGAGGCTGTCCTGCGGGGGAGTGCTGCCCACATGAGGTGACAGTGCCGTGCTCTCTGCCTACTTGCTTTTGCGTGTACCATGAATCTCCCACTTGCTGCATCAAGTATTTTTGCTTTTAAGGAAAATCTTGGAAGCACATTCTTAAATTTCAAAATGTGATTTATGGTTTCCTGCAAGACCTGATCTAGAGCAGTGGTTCTCAGAGTGCGGTCCTAGACTTCTGGGGACTCCTGACGCCCAGATGCCCCCGTGCTCTTTGAGTGTCATGCCACAGGCTTACAGGAGAACTCAGTGCTATTTTATTTAGGATTTATTTAGGATTATCCTTGAATAAACCTTTTATTTGGGATTATCCTTGAATAAGTGGAAGTTGCTAATTTTATTAAATCCAGTGCTTCTGTGGGGTGGGGAGTGAGCGTAAACTAACCTGTGCTGGTGTGGGATGGTGGTCTCGGGAAGGTGTGCAGTTGAGCGTGAGCAGAGGCAGTCGCTCACTGGAGAGAACCAGTCAACTAGTGTGGTTTTCCAGATTCAGGAGTTTGACATTTTTCTCTAAAATGAGCAAAGTGAACCTGCCACTCTGAGGGAGAACAGTGAACTCTACTTGTTGCCAGTGTAAAATTCAAGCTTTCTTTTTTTAAAGATTTATTTGTTTATTGGGGGGGGGGGGCAGAGGAAGAAGCAGACTCTGCTGAGCAGGGAGCCCAAGGTGGCTTGACCTCAACCTTGAGATCATGACCTGAGCCAAAATCAGGAGTCGGACCTTAACCAACTGAGCCACACAGATGCCCCAAAATTCAAACTTTCAAATGAAAATTGACTTTAGAAAACTTATGTCTACCACCGTGAGTTGGATAGTGTTCCGACACTTAGACTCTGGTAACGCTAATAAGTGCAGTGTTGTGTAGTATGTGCCACCCTCTGAAAATCTGGGTAGGCTGGGGAATCCGTGTTTTCTAAACGAGTTGTCCTTGAGGCCACAGAATCACGAATAGGGAAAGAACAGTGCCCGTTTTCAGGTTCCACGGCGCAGCTAACTAAGCCATTGTTGGTTGACCTGTGGAGTACTCCTCTTCCAGTTAGGGGTCACTGTGAGACCGGATTTTCTTGTATTTCAGCCAAAATAACAGAACAACTTGAGTATAGATGGAGAGATGAGAATCCAGGGAAGCTAGGCACTGAAGAAATTTGTAACTGTGTAAACAACACCACCCTTCTTAATTTTTTTGAAAGTAGTTATATTTCATTAAAAATATCCATGTGAGCATTTAGAGGGTTTGTTATTTGAAATGAATTAACATATTTTTCAAATTCTTGTTTTTAATTTATAGCATGGTAGATATGGACAAGACACAACCCACGTTAACAAAAGCTCCTTGCATCCTCAGTGATTTTTAACAGTATAAGGACCGAACATTTTGAGAACTGTGGAGCTGGGTGATAGTGAAGGAGTTACTCCAGGGGCGCCTGGGTAACTCAGTGGGTGAAGCCTCTGCCTTCAGCTCAGGTCACCATCCCGCGGTCCTGGGCTCCCTGCTCAGTGGGGAGTCTGCTTCTCCCTCTTCCCCTCCCTCTGCTCATGCTCTCTTTCTCTTTCAAATAAATAAATAAAATCTTAAAAAAAGAGAGAAGTTAGTCCGTTTCCTCCCCAGTCCGAGGAAATGCAGAAACCTAACCCACCAGCACTCTCAGAATGGGGTTCTCTCCTCTCTCTCTCCCTTCCCTGCTCTGTCACTCTCACCAATCCCTCTTCCCTCTCACCAATCCCTCATCCATCTCCACCACGTTTTGGAGATGGGGATGAGTCCTGTGAGGAGCTAATGTTTGCATGTCCCATACCGTCTGCTTCAGTTCTCCTGACATCCGTCCCCGGAGGCCCTAGGAGTCTCTTAAATTGTGTATCAAAGAGTGTTCAGTTTATTCTATTTTTTTCTTGTTAACAGAAACGAGAAAAAGATTTCCAATAAATGTTGGCAATAGCAGTATTGTTTTCCTTTTGTTTTTCTTTAAAGATTTTATTTATTTATTCATGAGAGACACACACAGAGAGAGAGGCAGAGACACAGGCAGAGGAAGAAGCAGGCTCCATGTAGGGAGCCCAACACGGGACTCCATCCCTGGTCTCCAGGATCAGGCCCTGGGCTGAAGGCGGCGCTAAACTGCTGAGCCACCCGGGCTGCCCGCAGTATTGTTTTCTGATTAATTTTTAGGTAATCAGGAAATCCAGCTAAACAGACTATCCCTTTCCTAGCTCCTGCGCTCATCCTGCTCACCTGAGGTTTAGTGTGGAGGCTTTCTTGTACCTGTGTGTCACTGTGCAGAGAGGCTGTCCCAGCAGTGTCTTCCCTGGAGGCTAATGCAGCTGATTTCACCTCAATGTGCATGCTGGAGCCACTGCAGATGATGACGTATGTGTGGCTCTGGGTGCTTGAGGACCTCCATGCACGTCTGTGGCCTTGCTGCCAGTGAATGTCTGCTGAGTGGAGGAATGGGGTCGGGGCAGGCTCTTCGTGCCCAGACCTCGCAGCCCATGGCCACCACCATGCCCAGGAGGCTCTGAGCTAAGACCAGGTTATTCATAAGGATCTCAAGAGTTTTATTTAGGCAATTAGAAATAGTCGTGATAATGGGCAGTTGGCTAAGGATGAGTTTCCTGCACTGACATCCTTGTGTTTGTGTAAGGTGATGAGCAAATCTCATGTTTTATCTCTCCTTGAGATGATTGTATATTCTTGTTTCTGCAACTGTCACGTACAATGTCTCTCTCCAGGCACCTTCTGATGGCCCAACAGATCCTAAGGAACGTGCCGCCAATAGTGTTCATTCAGGACAGAGGCAGTTTGGCTCTGGCGGAGGTACGGCTTTAAATAACTCACTTCTCTGACAGGAGCTTACTACAGGGGTAAGATCTTACATGTAATCTTCACATATTCGAATGCTGATGTGTGTAGTTAAAAGAAATAATCCTTTGATCAGTTCATGTGGGAAGTGAGGCTCCCAGGCACCCGTCCTAGCCAGATTCCCTAGAGGTAACCACTTTTTCTGGCTCTTTAAAAAAATGTTTACCATTAAATCTCTAGCTAGGAAACCAAATCTTGGTTTCTCAGCTTACAAACTGTCTTCCTCTTCGGATTCAACCTAAGTTACATTACACTAAAGGTTACGTCCTGTTAATTGTAAGTTAATTATAAAGGTTACAAATTGTAAGTTTATATATATTTTTCTGTGTCGTAGTTACTTGATGGTTATTAAGGTGTGTTATGCTTTTCTTTTTTTTAGGAAACAGGTTTTGCTTTCATTGGCTAGATAGAAAAATATGCAACATTTATGCAATAATTAATTAGGAAACTAGCTTTTGCTATGACACAAAGTAAATAAGGCCATTTTAAATCTTGTTTGAAAACATTGCATGCTTTTCTGCCATGGAAAAAGCTTATTAGCGACACCTAATAAACCGCTGGGTGGCTCAGCAATTGGGTGTCTGCCTTTGGCTCAGGGTGTAATCCCTAGATTGGGGATTGGGTCCCCACGGGGAGCCTGCTTTGCCCTCTGCCATTGTCTCTCATGAGTAAATAAATAGAATAAAAAAAAAAAAGGAAAAAGCTTATTAAAGCAGACTTAATTATTAGTAACAACATTGTTTGAAATAAAATACAGAGTGCTCTTTCAGGTTATTGAACAAAGACACTGCTCATGCACTAGTAAGCAGTCCAAGTTCAGGTCAGAGGATCTTTTGATTAGTGAGTTTAATGAATTTTATTTAGTGAGCTTATAGCTTCAGTTTTCAGTGCACAGAAGGCTCTTCACTCTATGCTTTTTTAATTAAGTCAGTTTCAGTTCAGTTCTCAAAAACCAAGGGTAGATAAAAAACTGACTTCCTCATAGGTCAGGGATAATGCCAATGTATAACTTGCACATTTTGTTTTATTTATTTATTTTTTAATATTTTATGTAAATTTAGTTTGTCAACATATAGTATAACAGTGCTCATCTCGTCATGTATATTACACTTTAAAAAGTTTAGAAAAACACCTAGTCGGTAGCATTTATGGTATTATTATAGTTAGGGAGCTGTTGGTCACCACAGGACTAGATAGTATTTTTTTCTTTACTTTTGCTTCTTTATTTCTTTTCTTTTATTTTTAAGATTTTGTTAATTTATTCGTGAGAGAGGCACAGAGAGAGGCAGAGACACAGGCAGAGGGAGAAGCAGGCTCCATGCAGGGAGCCCGATGTGGGACTCAATCCTGGGACCCCAGGATCACAACCCGAACCAAAGGCCAACGCTCAACTGCTGAGCCACCTAGATGCCCCATTTTTATTTATTTTAAATGTTTATTTATTTGTTTGAGAGAAAGTGCAGGTGCATGTGAGCGGGGGTGGGGGGGTGGGGGCAGAGGGGCAGAGGGAGAGAGAATCTCCAGCAGACCCCCTGCCCCAGGGCTCAATCCCATGATCCGGAGGTCATGACCAAGCTATACCAGGAGTCAGATGCTCAGGCACCCCAGGACTAGATAGTACGTAATCCACAGAGGAAAACAAATCTAAATAGACATTTTCAGTTTTTGTTGGTGGTTATTCAAGCAATACTGAAAACATATGAATAATAACCTTGATGGATACGTGATTTTTGTGGCTAGAAAGGGAAACAAAGGGGTAGAGTGAGCAGCACCACTTAATTTAGAGCATCAAGTATAATTTAGGCTATGGAGTGTGCTGGGAAGATGCATGGAGGAACTCACCCACACACAGTGGGTCGAGCTGGTAGGAGGATGTATCACTGCACTGTGGGAGAGCCCTCTACTCACATTACACCATGACTTGTCCCTCTAGGGGGCAGGAGGTCCTATCTGGCCTGTGGCCCCCTTTTTAGAAGAAGTCATTGGAGGAGGGAAGTGCAGGCAGTGCTCAGAGCATCGCAGGCAGGTGTGTCTGCAGAGATCCTGCTGCTGGGTGTTTGCTGTGGAGGCCACTTGGGCCTGTCCAGCCTGTGTCCTCCCACGTCCTTCCTGGGCTTCTGCTTGCCTCCTTGTTCTTAGGTTTCTGTGTCCCTGTAGCTGGGAGCAAGCAGAGGCTGAACCAGAGGGGGATCTGGGGCAGGTGATTCGCGGAGGGCACGGCTGTGACCTGTTGCTCTTCCTAAGTCCCGGCAGTGTTTTTTGAAGTAGGGGCTAAAGCCAGCCAGTAGTACAGCAGTTTGGACAGACACACGCATGTGAAATTGAGGATTACGGATGAAACTGAGTCTCTGCCTGTCAGCTTATTTTTGTATTTCTGTATCTTGTGTTGGTTGTGTCACGTTGAAAAATTGTTGATAAAAGCAGTGATAGCGGCCGGCAGTGCTTTCAACACCTTGCTTTGCATTCCTAGAATCATCTCCATGACTCTGAGCATTTGAAAGAAGAGCAGTAATGAGCTCTGCCCAAACTGAACCCCCAGTAGCTTTTTTTTTTTTTAATTTTTTTTTTTTTAATTTTTATTTATTTATGATAGTCACACAGAATGAGAGAGAGAGAGAGAGGCAGAGACACAGACAGAGGGAGAAGCAGGCTCCATGCACCGGGAGCCCGACGTGGGACTCGATCCCGGGTCTCCAGGATCGCGCCCTGGGCCAAAGGCAGGCGCTAAACCGCTGCGCCACCCAGGGATCCCCCCCCAGTAGCTTTTAGCCATGTTGGTGTCCATGCCTGTAAACACGCAGCGGAGCTCAGGGAAACAACCGTGGAAACCAGAGAGATGCCAGTGTGCACACTCCCCTGAGAGGTTTCCATTAGAGTCCTGGCCACAGCCAGTGTGCCAGAATCCCACTGTGGGAACCTCCTGTGCGGGGGGCTGAGCAGCACCCCCTGCGTACTCTTCACCCTGTGTCCTGCCACCCAAAGTTCCCGTGGCAGGGGCTGTGGAAACGAGAGTGTGCAGTAGGGACGTGCATGGAGTGCTGGCGGCACGGCTTCCTGTGTCAGCTGAGAACAGTGGACATGCGCCCCTCACCGCTCAGCTGACATGGAGCTGAGGAAAGGCCATGTTCCTGTGACTCTGTTTATAAGTCAGACAGTGTGACAGACCTTTGCTGATGGAAGTCACAGTGGCAGCTGTCTCTGAGGA
Source organism: Nyctereutes procyonoides (assembly GCF_905146905.1). Classification (NCBI taxonomy): domain Eukaryota; kingdom Metazoa; phylum Chordata; class Mammalia; order Carnivora; family Canidae; genus Nyctereutes; species Nyctereutes procyonoides. The sequence goes on along the minus strand of NW_026575082.1, from coordinate 254,212 downwards.
AGGCAGAGGGTGGGAGGGACGTGAAAGGGCTTCTGGGGTTCATTACCTCGACGTCGGGATGGCTGTTGGTGCAGTGCATCTGTGACATGTCCCCGAGCTGCACACTTGATTTGTGCACATCTCCCGTGTGTTACATTTCAATCAAAGAGTTTTTAAAATACTGATTTTTTTCATGATTGTAAAGGAGAAAATGTAAACTTTCAAAGAAAATACATCAACTATGGTACCAGTGTTGTGATTTATTACACATTTGTCTGTCCCCTGGCTGACCATCAGGCGAGTTCACCTAAGCACATGGGCTGCTTGCTCTCCATAGTCAGGCCTGAGTCCTCCCAGACAGTGGGGTCCGAGCAGCCCCGCCTCTCACTCAGAGGTCAGCTTAGAGCCGCTGCCATCCCTGTGTGGGTTCTCTGGGCTCAGAGTTGGCCGGGAGTTACCTTGCAGCCTTCTATGTGTGTCAGGGTTTGGTTGCATTTACATCGCGTTCTTGGTTAGGGCTTCACAGATGAGCCTCTGAGGCCTGGGCTGCGGGCAGTGCCCTCTGTCCTCACCCTCCTCCCACCAGCTCCAAAGTAGTTTCCCCAGGTTAGAATTCAGGAGTTTCACATGAATACAAGCAGACACCTGGCTGCTTATGCCTGGCACAGATTTTGAGGTTCACCTTGTTTCATGTGTAGGTGGTTCCTTCTTGCTGAATGACCCGATTATCCTCCCATGGATGTTAGTTTCTGTTTCTGATTTTTGGCTACTCTGAGTAAAGCTGCTCTCAATGGCAGTGCACACATCTTTGCGTGAGTGTGTTCCTTTTATTTCTTGCAGGTCAACATGTAGGAGTGGCCAGTAGGTGTTCTAGTTCTTGGGAAACTGCTGGTCAGAGTTACCAGGCTGTGTGACCATCTGCTCCCACCTGATGCTGGAGGCCCTGCTGCATGTGCTGAGGCCGTTCTGGTGGTGCACTGTGGTGACTAATTCTGCTGAGCATCTTCCCAAGCACGTGTTGGCCGTTCTTGTGAAGTCTGTTCAAGTCTTATGCCGATTCTTACAAGGTTTGCTGAGAGTGGGGTGTGTGAATGGTCATGTGTCCAGCACAGGCCCCCTTGGCAGGTACAAGCGGATGTGTTCTCTGAGCTCACTCGGGAGATGTCCACTCAGTGCTTGTTTTGTGGCATCATCAGTCCTGTTTTCTGGGGACTGACTTTTCTCCTGGTTCTTCTGTTTTTACACTGGTGGTTTTTACTGGCGTGCCGTTGGTTTGTGGTGATGCTTTGTGTTGCTGTGCGATGGCAGGCCACCAGCCTGGGCTGTCTTGGGCTTGCCCTGCAGCAGGGTAGGGTCTCAGGAGCATGTCCTGGGCCCGCCAGTGGGTGGGTAAAGGTGTGAGCCGTGCTCGGTGTCCACAGAGAGGCTCTGGTGGGACCCTCACAGAGGAGAACCCTCGTGCCTAGGTTATTAGGCTCCTCAGCCAACATGGAGCTGGATTTGTGTGCTGGACCCGACGTGACTTTATCGCTATGCCAGGAGGCTTTCTTTTCCCAAATAAAAATTCTGTGGCAAAATTGAAGTATTTTACACACATCATTAGGACTTACTTATGTAAACTAACATTTACTGGGTTTTTTCGTAAGTTTGCCTGACGTTTACAAGTTTCAGGCATAGTTTTAAAAAATCATCTGTTATCAGAGAAAATGTGATTGTAAGTAGCAGGTTTGAAAGCACAGACTGGCAGACAGTGTCACTCCTGGATGGTGTCAGCAGAGGGACTATTTAAGCTGGTACGGTGAGGTTCACCGTGAGCCAGGCTCTGATGCCCGTGGTAGATAGGTGTGGCTTGCTGAATTACCCTGTCCATGCTCTTCAGGTTGACCGGTTACTGGCCAGTGCTGATTTTGGAGCCCCGGACAAGAAAGAAGACTCTGTGCAAGACGATGTCAGGTATATGAGGACCTGATTTTTATTCTCTTTTTTTAAAAATATTTTATTTATTTATTCTTGAGAGACACAGAGAGAGAAAGAGGCAGGGACACAGGCAGAGGGAGAAGCAGGCTCCATGCAGGGATCCCGACGTGGGACTCGATCCCAGGACTCCAGGATCATGCCTTGGGCTAGAGGCGGCGCTAAACCCCTGAGCCACCTGATTTTGATTCTTTGGGCAGATGTACAGATGTGGAGTTGCTGGTTGCTGTGGCGGTGGCATCGTCTTGCACCCTCTGCGGCTGTGTGGGTCCTGCCCTGGGGCCCAGACCTGCAGCAGCCTGTGGCGGGTCCCACGGCCAGCCCTGCAGCGGTTCCTAGCACCTCCACAAGGCAGTTAGGAGGGCCTCCATGGCCCCCGCAGAAGTGCTGGGGCCCATGGCTCCTCAAGGGGGGCAAATGTCTCTCCCCACCCTCTTCATCCGCACTGCAGTTTTCTTGAATGCGTACTATACCCTGTTCTGGCATGAGGGTACTTCCATGAACAGAACAGATGAGCCTTTGGAGCTCGCATTTTGCTGGGAGAGGCCAGTGGGGAGCAAAGGGTGCCACAGGTGACTATAGACACCCTTTCTGGTTGGCGGTTTGGGAGGCGGATGGGTGGGGGTGGTGTTGTGGTTTCCAGTTGGACAGGCTCTGTGTGAGAAAGAGATTGGGGCCTCGAGGGTACTTGTGGAGGGGCTGCATTCCAGTGGGGAGGAGCTCCAGCAGGTGCTCAGACCGGTGCATTAATGTCGTGGGTACAGTTGTGGGGCCATGGTCACCAGCCCGAGGGCTGTGGAGCTGGAGCCCCAGGCAGTGGGGAGCCCAGCCCAGGGGTGTGAGAGCCTCAGAGCTGAGCAGGAAAGGGTTAGAGGCCAGACTTGGGTTTTGGAAGTGTTGTACCAGGTTTGCTCTTCCCTTTGGTTTCCCAGGTAACCCGAGGGCTAGATCTGAAAGGCCCCCGAAATTCTGTTTCACTGGCTGGCCTAGCACATGGCCATGTTTGGGAAAATAGATGGAAACATGAGAAGGGCTATGTCGGGCTGTGCTGCCCCACGTAGCAGTTGTGGGCTGGGGTGGGGTGGGGGTGCTAGTACCAAAGCCCCTTCCCAGTGTTGTCTTCCCAGCTTCCCCTAGACTTGGAGCAGCGCACAGGCACATGGAGGTGGGGCTGGGGAGTGCTGTCCTGCGGCTTCGCTTGAGCTTCACCTGACGCTTTTTCTCCCTCCAGGAGTCCCAGGGCCCTGGACGCTCCTACACAGCAAGTCACTCTGGCCTCCACTACGTGCTCAAGTCTGTGCGGCATTGATCATGAGGCGCTCAACAAACAAATCATGGAGTACAAGAAGCAGAGAGGGCAAGGCTGTAGGACTGTGAGCCCTGAGGTGTCGCAGCTGACAGCTGGTCTGGCATCACAGACAAGAGCAGGAAAGGTGGTGGCTGTGCCCTGCGCAGACGGTGACCTCTCCCCCAGGAACCACCTGTCGGGGGCGGGGAGCACTAAGCCCCACCCTGACCTCAGTGGGGCTTGGGGTGTGGACAGCAGCTCCGAGGAACAGAGCAGGGGGCGGTGAGGGACCAAGGCAGGAAGGGTGGAGGTGACCAAGTGGCGGGGAGGGGGTGAGGTTCCGGCTCTGCCAGCAGAACCACGGGCTCCACATGTACTGCACAGCCTGGCAGCGGGTGGACTCATAGCTCTAGCTTGGGTTAGACGCCTGTGGAAATTCTTTAGGTGGATGGCACCAGTCGGCCCACTTAGAGGCTCATGGGGCACTTGCACACCATCTAGAACATGCACAGCTGCCTGCTGCATTGTTCCCAGTTAGGAAGGCAGAGTGTCGCCATGTTTGCACGTTTCAGCTCATGCCCGAAAAGCCGTCCTCAGGGTCTCCATAAGAACGGCCCTGAGTCTGCTTTTCCCCAGGGCAGGATGGCCGTGGTGTGCCTTGTCGGACGAGTACCGTTGGAAGGAAGTATAATAAATCTTTAAGTCTGACCTCGAGAAATGTCGTTCTGGGCATGGGGCTCCTCCCTTTCCCAAATATCATCAGTGTCAAGATGCTGAAAACAGCATCAGCGGAGTATACGTGATCACACGTGCACCAGTGAGACACAGCAAGGAAGCTTGTGACATGGCCTTTGGGGGAGCACAGCTTCCACATGTGTGAACAGTCAGCTCTGCGGTGCTGGTATGCCCCCCGTGCACCTGCCAGCGTAGCCCCTGTGGAAGGGGCACCTCCAGGATGCGGGAGACTGCCGTAGGAGCTCCAAGCATGTTGTTGTCTGGGGGCACGTGTGTGGTCCTTGCTGACCCGGAGACCTGGAAGGTGCGGGTAACCGGAGTGTTTCTCGAGGAGCACACGTGCTGACCAGAGGAGGAACATCCAGACCAAGGCTGCACGTATCTGAAAATACCTCTGGGTTGGTTCTAATCAGGAATCTAGTGAGGCAGGATGGCAGACCTGGAGAGGACAGTCCTGTGTTCAGTGTCCCTGGGAGGCAGGGCCGCTTGGGGAAGCACCAGGCTTGGTCAGGAGGCAGAGGAACAGGAGAGGGGTGGGTGGGCAAGGCTGATGCTGAGACTTCTGTGGGCTCTGGACTGTAGGAGCATGGGCCCTGGAGACACAGGCAGGGGAGATGCTGACGAGTGGGGTGTGGGCTCTGGTCGGTGGGCTTGCGTATTAATGCAGGGCCATGGTTTGCCATGTTGAAGAGTTAGCCTGGGCAGGGGGGCAGGCCAGCAAGGCCCCCAAGATGGTAAAAACATCGTTAACACAGAACATCCGGAACCCTCTGCACCAAGCAGCCTGCTCAGTGGCTGCCAGGTCTGGGTTTACGCTGCAGAAGGTGCCCAGACCCCAAATGCAGCACAGTGGGCGTGGCTTCTGGGTTGTGAGGCCCAACCACCGTGAGGGCCCGTTGGTGTTCCCTGTGGCCTGAGAAATCTGAGGCAAAGCAGGACACAGAGCCAGAGAGGAGACTGAGAGCCGCTTGTCCCTGGGCTTGTGGCAGAAAATCAGGGTTTCAAGACCAAAGACACAGGGAGAAGGCAAGATGCAGGTTTCTTGTATTTGAAGAGAACCCAGGATGGTCTATGTGCTGACCCAGTGGGGCAGACGCGGCAACCTTGTGCTGCGCGGAAGCGCTTTCCAGCCCTGTGACTGCTCTAGGTTCTTTTTTTTTTTTTAAAGATTTTTTATTTATTTATTCATAGAGATGCAGAGAGAGAGAGAGACCGGCAGAGGAAGAAACAGGCTCCATGCAGAGAGCCTGACATGGGACTCAATCCAGGGTCTCCAGGATCACACCCTGGGCTGCAGGCGGCGCTGAACCACTGCGCCACCGGGGCTGCCCTGCTCTGGGTTCTGTAGGCTGATCTGTCCTCCGCTCAGTGCCATCCAGCTGTCAGAGAAGCGTGTCCACCTCAGGGGGTCCTAGTGTGGCTCTGCTGTGTGGACACCTAGGGAGCCTGGCAGGTGTTCTGTGTCTTCTAACATGTGAGGGGACAAGGGGAACAGTTGAATCGGTGTCTACTGGAGACTGCATTTCTTACCTCCTGAGGATGTGCGAGCTGGACGACCCTCTGCAGCGCAGCCCCTGACGTGGCTGGGGTTTCATGTCCTCCTGAAAGCCATGCCTGTCAGAATCCAGCGTGCCTGCAGTTAAAACCCCTCTGGAATCCTGAGCAGTCACTGAGCGTCCTAGCCTCAGGTTTACCTCGCAGAAGGTGAGCACACACCTGTGTGGCTTTTCAGTGTTGATTTGATCACAGGTTTAGATTTGGACACCTGGATGGGAAGCCGAGGATGAGCAGATTTTGTGCTGAGATGGGAAGCTCAGAACGACAGTGAGGCGCAGACCTTGCAAACGTGCCTGCAGATGGCCCAGCAGTGGCCGCAAGCACAGTAGGCAAGCCTCCAGCGGGCTTCCAGGGCTCCGAAGCCCCCAGGAGGAGGTGGCATAGGCCTCCCGCAGAGGCACCGTGGAGGAGAGCCACACGCCCATGAACTGTTACAGCAGCGGTCAGGCCTGACAACCTTTCCGTTGACTTCTCAGGTTCCCAGGTTCTTGCTGTATTCCTCAGGCCTGCACATGTCTGATTGACGCCTTGTCTTGCTGGGTGTTCACTGGGTGTTGGCTAGTGTGCTTCTTGCTGGGCTGAAACCAACACTCACATGCCCTCCAAAGAGTGGTCGTGTTGAAGGGGAGCTGGGCCTTTGCCACCTGCATTGGGAGGAGCTCTGCTCCGCTGCAGTCGGGGTCAGCTCCAGACTAGCCAGGACCAGCCAACTTGCAATGAGTCCTGCTTTCCTATGTCTCCAGGTAGTTTCCCTTTTAGTCTCCCCAACCCTGCCAGTTCTGTGTGGTTCATGCCTCCCTGCCACTGAGCCTTGGTTTCTGAGACTTTGAATCTGGGTAAGACAAGCGCTGGAGTCTTGCTTTTCCCTCCTAGAACAGGAACCATGCAGATTGGCCTGTGTCCAAGATTCTGGCAAAGCAGGATGTCAGGAGTTCTATTCTGTCTGCAGGGCACAGAGGTCAAATGGAGATCCCACTACATCCCCTTGGGCATGGGTGCGCCAGGCTCCCCGGAACTGGAAGTGTAAAAGCAGCAGCTTCTTCCCTAGCACCTGGCCAGGATGACCACACAGGCAGAGTGTAGTGCACAGCCTGCAGTGTTTGCCTTTCCTTCTCTCTGCGGTGCACAGGGTGCCAGACAGTGTTAGAGAACCGACTTCCTCTGTCCGCTCAGAGCTGAGGTGACACAGTCGTCATAGAGATGCCACTAGATCAGAACCCAAAGTTTGCAGTGACTGAAGGCACAAAACATTGTTGCTAGATCTGGATTAAGCTTCCAAGCATTCTAGAATGCATGTCCCTGTAGCACCATTTTCTGTGTATTTTCAAATTCACTTAGGATAGCACCGCTCAATAGGAACCACGAGGTTAGGCACAGCCTTGTTTAGTAAGCTATTCTGGGAAGAATATGTGTACAAGAAACTCTCAGATGTCCTGTAAATCCTCTTGACTCAGCCCCAAACATAAACTTCCCTTATGTGCTGGCATGGCAGACAGCTTGTACACTGGTTCTGGACGTGCTGGGTGCAGGCTGTAGACATGAGCCAGCACGTCAGAGTGGCCAACAGGATGGTGGCATCCACATTGTGTGGGCTGGACCTTCTGCTGGGATTCTGTTTTGAATTCCTGATGTTGGTCCCTGCTCAGACCCATGGCTTGTAAATTGGCACATGGCTACATTACTGCACCACACATCATTAGAATCAGGAAGGTTTGTGAGGAGTCAGTGGCTGCCATCCCACTCCCATGCTCATCTACTGTGTCTTCAAAGCAGGTTTTACTAGAGTATATTAATCTTGGTCACAAAGCCAAGAATAATTGCATGTATTTTAGTTACCAGGAGAAAAGCAGGGAAGAACCATCCAGAAATGTCATTGAGAAATGACAAGGTCTGTGGCAGATTCTTGTCTGAATTCTATGGATGCAAACCAACAGAGCCTGAAAGTGTGCTACATACAGCCTCAGAGCACTATATTAAAGTATGTGTGTGAATGCCCGTGTGTGCGATTGTGTTTGTACATGTGCAAGTCTAAGTGCACATGTGAAGTGTGTGTGTGTGTGTGTGTGTGTGAGAGAGAGAGAGAGAGAGAGTGCATGTGTGTGTGTGCCTGTTCACAAGCTATTAGGCTATAAGGTCTTTTTTTTTTTTTTTAAAGATTTTATTTATTCACGAGAGACACGGAGAGAGAGGCAGAGACAGGCAGAGGGAGAAGCAGGCTCCATGGAAGGGAGCCAGATGTGGGACTCGATCCCGGGTCTCCCAAGATCATGCCCTGGGCTGAAGGTGGCACTAAACTGAGCCACCCGGGCTGTTCAACTATTGGGTCTTTTTAAAAAATATTAGAGGGATGTCTGGGTGGTTTAGCGGTTGAGCACCTGCCTTTAGCCCAGGGTGTGATCCGGGGTCCTGGGATCTAGGCCCGCATCAGACTTCCCACAGGGAGCCTGCTTATCTTTCTGCCTGTGTCTCTGCCTCTCTATCTGTGTCTCTCATGAATAAATAAAATAAAAAAAAATTTTAGAGCACCCACGAGCAGTGGGGAGGGGTAGAGGGAGAGGGAGAAGCAAGCTCTCTGCTGAGCAGGGAGCCTGATATGGGGCTGTATCCCAGAACCCTGGGATCATGTCGTGAGCCAAAGAAAGACACCTAACTAACCGAGCCACTCGGGGTTCCCCAGGCTATGATGTCTTAAGGCACAACATTCATAACCAGGCCATCTGGGCATTGCCACTGACCCTTTTGTTGTTTTGGTTCCATTTTGAGAAGTCTCAACCATCAGGGTTAGGGAGGAGGCAGGATTTGAAGATCAGGCCCAATATAGTTTCAAAGCTGTGCTTTTTTGGGTAGAAACACAATGGAGACTTCTGACCCTTTTCTGTAATGAAATAATGTTGAAAATGTTCTGATGCACAGCAATGTCTAGACACCACCCCCACCCCGGAATCTGTGGTAACAGTTGGGTCTGGAGTCTACCCTTGCCCCTCCTCTTACAGGGGCCCTGGTCTTTGTGCCTATGTGATAAAATGGAGGGCATGAGGGTGTCAGAATCGAGAGAGGGCTTGGGGGAGAAATTTTTCTGACCCTTGGCATAGAGACTGCCTGCAAAAAGGAGAAAAAAACAATTACCTCTGGGAAAGAGGAGAATCTGATTTCCAGAGTTACCATATGGTTAGATTCAAAAGTCCAGTTTGCAACAAAAAAGTCATAAGGCACACAAAAACAGGAAGGTGTGGCCCATTTAAAGGAAAAAAAAGATACCATCCCTGAGAAAGACCTGATGGCAGTTCTACTAGACAAAGACTTTAAAGCAACTGTCTTGCTCCTCAACTAATGAAAGAAGTGGAGCAAATCAACAAAACAACCTTTGAACAAAATGGAACTATCACAAAGAGAAAGCAAAAAGAAACTGAAGAGATTCTGGAGCTCAAAAGTACAGTAATTGAAATGAAATACTCCTTATAGGAATTCAGAGGCAAGTTCTAAGCACAAGGAAAGAAACAGTAGATTGTAACCTAAGACAAAGTTGAATTTGAGGAACAGAAAGAAAAAAAAAAGTTAATGGGACCTGGGACACCTGGGTGCCTCAGTCAGTTAAGCATCTGCCTTCAGCTCAGGTCATGAACCCAGGGTCCTGGGATCAAGGCCCATATTGGGCTCCCTGCTCAGTGGGGAGTCTGCTACTCCCTCTCCCTCTGCCCCTATCCCTGCTTGTGCTCCCTCTCAAATAAATAAAATCTAAGGGAAAAAAATGTTAATGGGACCTAAGGGGCCTGTGGGATTCCACTAAGCAGGCCAACCTGTGCATTGTAGGTGTCCTAGAAGGAGGAGAAAGAGGTAGAGCAAGTGTTTGAAGAAATAATGACTGAACATTTCCCAAGTTTGAGGAGGCACCAGGAAACTGAATGAACTCCAAGTTAAGATGAACTCAGAGACCCACACTAAGAAACACAAAGGCCAAACACAATCTTGAAGCAGCAGGAGAGAAGTAAATCAATACATGTCAGGGATCCCAAGTAAGGGTAACAGATTTCCATCAGAAACTGGAGGTCAGGAGGCAGTGGGTTGATATCTGCAAAGTGCTAAAAGGAAAACGTTCAACCAAGAATTCTGTATTCTGCAAAATGTCCTTCAAAAGTGAGGGAGAGGGGATCCCTGGGTGGCGCAGCGGTTTGGCGCCTGCCTTTGGCCCAGGGCGCGATCCTGGAGAGCCGGGATCGAATCCCACGTCAGGCTCCTGGTGCATGGAGCCTGCTTCTCCCTCTGCCTGTGTCTCTGCCTCTCTCTCTCTCTCTCTCTGTGTGACTATCATAAATAAAAAAAAATTAAAAAAAAAGTGAGGGAGAAATTAAGACATTCTTAAATAAGAGCTGAGGGAGGGCTTTACCGCTAGACATGCCCTTCCAAGAAATGCTTGAAGGAGCCCTGCAGGGTGAAATGAAGGACAGTAGACAGTAACTTGAAGCTGTGTGGAGAAATAAAGATCTCAGTAAAGAAAAATGCATGGCCAGTTATAAAAACTAGTACTCTAACAATTTGTAACTCTACATTTTGTTTTCTACACAATTTAAGAGACTAGTGCATTTAAAAGAATCGCAAGTTTATCTTTTGTGACAGCAAGTAAAAGGGCTGGGGATGGAGATATTAGAGGAGCAGAGTTTTTGTGTGTTGTTGAAATTGGTATACATTCACACTATAGTGCTAGAGTTTCAGGATGTTAAATGTAATCTCCACAGTAACTACAAAGAAAATAGCTATAGAATATATATACAAAAGGAAATGAATAAGGAATGTAAATGTTTCACTACCAAAAAAAACCCACAAAACACAAAAGAAGACAGTAATGCAGGAAATGAGTGACAAAAAGAAGCTGCAAGGCACATAACGAATAGCAAAATGACAGAAGTCCTTCCTCATCTGTAATTACCTTAATATAAATGGATTAAACTCTACAATGGAAAGACAGAGATTGGCAGAACAGATAAAAATCATCATCCAGCTACATTGTCTTTAAGAGACTCTAGATCCAAAGACATAAATAGATTGAAAAATGAGAGAATATAAACATGTTCCATGCAAATAATAACCAATGATAGCAGGAGTGGCTACACTGGTATCCGACAAAAAGTGAGTTTAAATTTTAAAAAGTTACAAGAGATAAGAGAGGCCACTGTACATTAATAAATATTTCCATAAAACAAGATACATAATTATAAACTTTTACATGTCTAATGACAGGCCATTGAAATATATGAAGCAAAACTTGACACAACCAAAGGGGGAAATGGATTTAAAATAACACTTGAAGAATATACTTCTTGAAATAATAGATACAAAACCCAGATAGAAGTAGGGAAATAGAGGACTTAATAAGCTAACTAGATCTAACACATTCAGGACACTACCAAGCAAGAGCACACACATTGCTCTCAAGCGCACATGGGACGTTTTCCAGGATAGATCATATGTCAGGCCACAAATTAAGTCTCAATGAATTTAAAAGTAGTTGTTCTACAATCTTCTGTGACCACAATGGTATGAAGTTAGAAATCAATAACAAAATTGGAAAATTCACAAATCTGTGGAAATTAAATCAGCACACACTTAACCCAAAGATCAAAGAAGAAATCAGGGAGATTAGAAAATACTTAGAGATGAATGAAAATGAAAACAACATATCAAAACTTATGAGATCCAGCAAAAGCAGTGCTAAAGGGACATTTATAGTTATAAATGGTTACATTAAAAAACCAAGAAGATCTCAAATCAACAACCTAACTTTACAGTTTAAGGAAATACAGAAAAACTAACCCTAACCTAAAACTACCAGAACAAAGGAAATAAAGTTTAGAGCAGTGACGAAGTCAGGAACAGAAAATCAGAGAATATCAATAAAGTAAATGTTCTTTAAAAAGATCAACAAAATTGACAGACTTTAGATGAAGAACAAAAGAAGATTGAAATTACTAAAATCAGAAATGAAAATGGAGAAATTACCAATTCTACAGAAATAAAAAGGATTCTAAGAGTACTATGAGCCTTTGTATTCCAACAAATTGGATAACATAGATGAAATGGACAAATGCCTAGAGACACAAAACCTGCCAAGTCTACATCTGAAATTTTCTAAGTCAGAAAATCTGAACAGACTGAAAACTAATAATATCAAATCAGTAACCAAAAACGTCTATAGAGAAAAGTCCCTGGGCCCAGTGGTTTCACTGGTGATTTCTATACATTTAAGGAAAGTCCTACCAATCCTCAAACTTAAAAAAAAAAAAAAATGGAAGGGAGACCACTTCTTGACTTATTTTAGGAGATCAGCATAACCCTCACAAATCAAAGCCAGACAAAGACACTACAGGGAAAGAAAATTATCGACCAACATCCCTTGTGATCATTGATCCAGAAGTCTTCAACAAAATATTAGCCAACAATTCAGCGTATTCAAACGATTAGGGATCCCTGGGTGGCGCAGTGGTTTAGCGCCTGTCTTTGGCCCAGGGCGCGATCTTGGAGACCCTGGATCGAATCCCACGTCGGGCTCCCGGTGCATGGAGCCTGCTTCTCCCTCTGCCTATGTCTCTGCCTCTCTCTCTCTCTCTGTGACTATCATAAATAAATAAAAATTAAAAAAAGAAAAAAAAAACAAAAAACAAACGATTATATACCATGACCAAATGGCATTTTTTTCCTGGAATGCAAGGATGATTCAACACACAAAAACATAAATGTGATACATCAACAAAATGGGAAAAACACAATAACCTTGATGCAGAAAAAGTGTTTGACAAAATTCAAGTGTTTGACAAAATTCAACACCCTTTCATTAAAAAAAAAAAGAAAAAAAAAACCTCAACAAAATAGGAATAGAAGGAAGCTACCTTAACATAAGCCATATGTGAAAAAACACAGCCAACAATACTTAACACTGAAAGAAAGCTTTTCCTGGAAAATCAGGAGCAAAATTAGGATGTCTGCTTTTACCACTTTCATTCCTGGAAGTTCTAACCAGAGCAATTAGACTGGAAAAAGAAATAAAAGGCCTTCAAATTGGAAATGAAGAAGTAAAATTATATCTGTTTGCAGATTATCTGATTTTATATGTAGAAAGTCCTAAGGACCCCACAAAAAACTGTAAGATCTAATTAATGAATTCTGCAAAGTAGCAGGATTCAAAGTCAACACAATGAATAATCTGAGGAGGACATTACAACAATAACTCCATTTACAGTAGCATTAAAAAAAATAAGATACTTAGGAATTAACCAAGAAGGTAAAGACTTGTACAATGAAACCTACAAAACACTGCTGAAAGAAATTAAAACATAAATAAATGAAAACACACACTGCATTCATGGACTGGAAGACCTAATGTTGTTAAAATGTCAGTGTTGTACAGAGTCAATGTAATCTGTATCAAAATCACAATGATCTTTTTTGCAGAAATAGAAAAGTTCTTCCTAAAACTCATGGAATCTTATGGGACCTTGAATAGCCAAAAACAATCTTGAAAAAGAAGGAAAACACTGGAAGAGTTACACTTCCTGATTTCAAAACTCACCTGGAAACTACAGTAATCAAACACTGTGGTTCTGGCTTCAAAGGAGTCTGACAGACAGAATGGAATCAGGAGTCCAGAAGTAAACCCTTGCACATGTGGTTGAATGACGCTTGACAAAAGTGCCAAGATCATTCAACAGGGAAGGAATCCTCTCAACAAACGGTGCCGGGGAAATGGGAACCTTACCTCACACCATATAATAAAAAGTAACTAAAAATGGATCAAAACCCTAAATGTAAGACAACCACTATAAAATTCTTAAAACCGGATTAGACAATTTCTCAGATATGACAAAAGGCACAGGCAACAAAAGAAAAAGACTTCATGAAAAATTTCAAATGTCACACAAATACACTATATGTAAAAAAGCAATGCACAGAATGGGAGAAAATATCTGCAAATCCTATATGTGATAACTAATCAATATTGAAAACACACAAAGAATGCCCACAGCGTTCTGTGGCAACAACAACAGCAACAACAAATGAACAACCCAATTACAAAAAGGGCAAAGGACATTCTTGAACAGAAATCTCTCCAAAGTCCATACACAGGGACAGTAATCACATGAAAGGATGCTTAATATCACTCATCATCAGGGAAATAGAAATCAAAAACTATAAGGAGACACCACCTCACACCCATTAGGTGGCTACTATGTCGAAAAAAGCAAAGAGGGGCGCCTGGTGGCTCAGTTGGGAAAGCGTGTGACTTTTTTTTTTTTTTTTTTTTTACGTGTGACTCTTGACTTTAGCGCTATGAGTTGAAGCACCATGTTGAGGGTAGAGGTTAAACACACAGACATGCACAGAATGAAACTCAGAAGTGATGTTGGGTCATTTGGAACCATATTTTCTGCTAAATATTCATGGTAGAGTTATTTTAAAGAATTTTTGAAAAACTACAAAAAAATCTAAGTATTCGGTGAAGATATAGATATGTGAAGTGAAATAAGCCAGTCACAAAAATAAATCCTGTATGATCCATGTCCATGAGGTGCTTAGAGGAGTCCCCTTCACGTAGACAGTACGTGGTTGTGCCAGGAGCTGGGGAGTGGGGATTGCAGAGCTCATGTTCATGGGGCATAGAGGTGTAGTTTCCCACGATGGAAGTAATCATGGGGATGGATGGTGGTGACAGCTGCAGGGCAATGTGTCTTAATACCACTGAACCGTATGCTAAAATGGTTACGATGGTAAAGTTTCTGTTATGTGTATTTTACCACAATAGAAAAATCTGAAGAAAAAGAAATGGGAAAAAAAATGTACAAATAGCTCTCACACCACACAAAGATTAAAGGATGATAAAGTTTCATCTTATTTACATTTATAGCACTTCTGAAAAATATCCATAGGTCTGCAATCCCTTGTTGGAAAGTCCTTAGGGTCCAAGGCAGCACACGGTAACAAAAGTGTTAATATTTATTAAGCATCTGAATATTTATACTAACTAGCTTAACTAGAGGAAGGCCTTTGGGGAAAAGAGAGGTAAGAGTCACAATAGTTAAGACTCACCACAGACTGAGGCTTGGTGACACAGGTTGTGCTTTCCAAGGGCCGCCTCAGTATTGCTCGCAGCAGCCTTGGGGGACCTGCAACCCCAGGTTACAGATGAGGCTGCTGGGGTTCTGGGCTCTGCTGGCCATGGGCTGGTGTGGGTTTTCCACCAGTTTGACTGGTCCCCCACAGTTCCTGATGCGTTCCTTGGGGTGGTTGGGGTGGAGCATTACAGTGGGGGTGGGTGATGGGGTCCACACCTTCCTCCTTACCAACCAGACCCCTCCTCAAAGCCAACGCATCAGAGAAGCTCCGTCCTTGCCAGTACTAGGGTTAGAAATGGGCGCTTGGCCATGAGAAGTGATGGTGCTGGAGGAGAGAGCCCCGTGTCTGCCTCTGGACACTGTGGCTTGGAGCGGGCTGGTAGCTGTGAGGCAGTGTGGGAAGCCCTGGTTGCGTCGGAGCCAAGAGGAACTTCACCCTCCCACCCCTTTCCTTCTGTCGTGAGATGAGGAGTATTTGTGTTAATTCACAAAGTCCTGCTAATTGCATCCCAAAGCATCCTGACAATCGCTGAGAATCACCAACTGAAATCCGCAGGTGGCAGGAAGGGGTGTAGGCTAAGGCATTGTCTGCCTTCCAACCTTGGGGGCCCCGAGTTTGTCAGACAACCATGTGCCAGGGGAACAGTAACAATAAAGTAACATTCCCTGGTGCCCATGCATTACTCAGGGCACTTTGTACTAATTTACTTAATCCTGGGGGGCAGGTGCCATTATAGGATTCATCATTGAGTACACTGAGGCAGAGTCAGCCCACAGCTGCATGCCCCTGTGTTTGCCCCCTCCCGGGAGGGGCTGTGAATCACGTACCTGCCTCGTACAGCCAGGGGGGAGTGGGCCAGGCCACAGGGATGCAAAGAGCTCCCAGCAAGGGGAGGGGCCAAGGGGGTGCACAAGGCCCACAGGTGCTCCGGCTCCTTGGCCGTGGTGACCTCATCACCAGCCTGCCACCCCAGCCCATGCCACTCTGTGAGCACCCTGCTCCCAGGTTCCCAGGGAAGTGGCACTTGAACATGTACCAAGGTCAGAACCTCAAGGTGCCAGCTGTGTCTCTGCCCCCACACACGTTGTACACGTGCCTCATTAAAAAAATGACCCAAAAGATCCATTCCAGACGTAAAGATAAAAGGAAAAAAACCTCCCTGATTCCCATAAGATTAAAGTCCCCCAGCCCTGCACATACCAAAAACAAGTCTAACTTTCTGGGAAGTCCTTCCTCATGATCTGGAACATTTACAGAGAGCACACGACCCTGCACAGAACATTCCTTCCCCGAGCTCTCCTCCATGAAGACGTGTGTCCCTGCCAACTGTCCTCAAGCAGGCTCCATAAAACTTGTGTTTCTTTAAAATTTTTTTTAATTTTTTATTTATTTATGATAGTCACAGAGAGAGAGAGAGAGAGAGGCAGAGACATAGGCAGAGGGAGAAGCAGGCTCCATGCACCGGGAGCCCGACGTGGGATTCGATCCGGGGTCTCCAGGATCACACCCTGGGCCAAAGGCAGGCGCCAAACCGCTGCACCACCCAGGGATCCCTCTTTAAAATTTTTAAAAAGATGGTTCACTTTGCATCAGCTGACTCCCTTTGCCCTGTTCACAGCCTGGTAAAATGGCATCCACCCTGTGGGACCACAGACGCCAGCTTGTCACTGAACTCAATGCCATGAGCCTGTTTCTCAGCCCTGGTCCTAGGACCTCCGGGTCACGTACTGACAACCCAAGGAAGTTCCCGTCCTCCTCCCTGGGTCTTTCCCTGAAGGGTTTTACTACTAAGTATTATGGGAAAACAAGGAATTAGGGGAAATCATCAAGTCCTGGGAGTCATGGAATCTGGTTTGGTTTCCATCTGCCTGGCAACACGTAGGAGAACACTATCTTCATGGCCATCGCCATCGCGTCCCCTGCTTCTCGTGGGGTGGGGAGCCTCCACCAGCTTCCCCACCTCCCTGCTTCACATGGACCCCTCCCAGCCCCAGCCCCACGCAGTGGATGTGCCCCTGGCTTCGGGGAGTCTCCAGGGTGATTCCACACAACCGGTGAGGACAGCAGGTCAGGGTCACGTGCCTCTGCCGGGAGCTCAGGTCCACGTGGTGTCTGTACCTGGGTGCCGGGACTCCCCATCTCAGAGGATTCAGGAGCAGAGCCAAAGGGAGGGCGGTTGACCCCCACCGACGATTTGGGTTCAGGTTCACCTGTGGTTCCAGCCCCTTCCAAGAGGCCCAGGAATCTAGGTAGAGACCCCCTCCAGGGGCTTCACACCAACAGGTTTTCTGGAAGCGGGTTCCAGTCCCCATCCCCTTTGCTGCCTTTTACCAAAGGCTGGAGAAAACAACTTCTAGCTTTTTTTCTTCTGAACAAGAAATTCATGTTTTTCTATGTACCTTACCTCCGTCTTCTGCTTTACAAACCTGTGGAAGATCATTTCGTGCTGCTTCCTCTGCTTCCTTCCTAGTGCCTCGGAGGCCAGACAGGTGGCGAGGGCAGGAAATTCCGAACTGAGCCCCCACCGCCCCCATCGCTCTGGGGCCTGAGGGGACTCTGGGACCCCAGGCTGCCCAGGCTCAAAACAGGTGGAAGGTGCGTCCCCTGTGCCCCGGGACAGGCTGGGGTGTTCGGGGTGTTCGTAGCAGAGCTGCCGAGAGGAGGGGCGGCGGCAACGGGCTCGGGAAGCTCCCCACTGGGAGCTCCCCAGGGGCCCTTCCCACTGACCGCGGGGCAGGTGTGGCTCTGGGGTTCCAGAACCAGCATGACCCTGCCCCGGGTTGCAGACTGGGCAGGAAGGGCCTCGGTATGGATCCGCGGCATCGACGGTGTCCGTCAGGGCGGGAGGTGCGGGCCTGCAGGTGACCCGCACGTGAGCACAGCGGGCAGGGTGCCAGGGGCCCCGGGGCCAGACCAGGGCACGGGGTGAGCTCTTCCCCGGCTCCTGTGCCAGGGGCAGGGACCCAGGTGCGGGGCTCCCTGGGGCCCAGGAGCATGAGCGGGGAGGCAGGTGCGGGGCTTCTGAGACCCAGCAGCCTCAGCTGTGTGGCCCAGTCTGGCCTGGAGTTGTCTCTGCAACACCGGCCAGAAATGGAGGTTTGCCAAGTCAGGAAGCCCAGATCCTGGTCGGGTCACAGGTGTGTCTGGTCCCCCAGCAGCAGCAGCCCCCTGCCAGGGCAACCTGGGTTGCCCCCTGTGCACCTCCGCAATCAACCGGCGATCCTCGGAGCTGGGCATGGAAGCACTGCATCGTTGCTGATCAGGCAGGTGTCTCTCTGTCTGTGCCTCTGTGCCTGGATGGCTGACTTCTGTCAGCATGTCTATGGCCCAATCCCTGGCCCAGCGCCTAGAGCCCGGCTGGGTCATTCTGCAGAAGGCCTATGACAGTCCAGCAGGATCTAACCTTCCAGCTCTCCAACCCCAGCCCTGGACGCCTGGTAAGGCCTGCCAGGGAGGGAACCTAAAATTAAGGCTTTTTCCACCTTCATCTGCTACACCTTGTACCATCCCCCTCCCCCAACCCTTATGGGGATTAAAATAGACACCCAGGATCCACAGTTTGGAACTGAGACAGAAACTTCCAGAAATGATCTTCTAAATTATATAGAAGATACTTTTTATAGAAAATGTCTTCATCTTTTCCATAGCATTTACCCCAAACCACACAACCTTGATGGCACCTAAAATACTACAGGACCAAGCCAGGTGTCCATTAGGAACTTGCCCTGAACCAGGTCTTAGTGTCCTGGGTATCTGGCCAGATGGCAGCCTGCTGTCCTGTGTCGCCTGTGTCTCTGGAATGTGCTCCACCTCCCTGTCCCCGAGGCTCAGCTGTGTGCCTCAGGGTCTGTCCACATGTGGAAACAGATGGCAAGGTGGGCACAGGCTTCCTCACGGCTCCGCAGATGCATGTGTGTCCAGAGGCTTGTGGTGCCTGAGAGCCGGGCCATGCACTCTTGCAGGTCTTCTAGGACCTAACGCGGGGAGGGAGGGAGGGGGAGACATTAACCTGCACTCCCACATGCTGTTTCTCTTTCAGCTAACTGTTCCCAGGCTATTTGCATGGTTCTTAGTCACCTGTCAGGGCACAGAAAAGAATGTTTTTAATGCCTGCCACCTGACAAACAGCAACCAGATGAGCTCTTGTGTCTTTCTGGTCTGAATGAAGCATGTGCAGAAAGAAGGGCGTAGGGGCTTCTGTGGCTCTAGGCCACCCAGAGGCCCTGGTCGTAGGGGGTGGAGAAGGGTGGTCAGTGCAAGATGTGTTTATTTCACAGTTAAATAATTTGCCTTCTCTTGCATCTTTGTTGAGCTTCTTGAGCATGGAGCAGGATCAATATACAGTTACCGTAAGTGTGAGTAGGCCCTGTGTCTCCCTTCCAGGGGTGTGGGCAGAAGTACCTGCGTCAGGATGCATGTGCTCTCTTACTTAAGAGGTGATGGGAAAAAAAAAAAAAAAAAAGAGGTGATGGCCAGGGGCGCCTGGGTGGTTCCGACTTGGAGGGTCTGCCTTCGGCTTGGGTCATGATCCCGGGTCCTGGGGTCGTGTCCCACGTCAGGCTCCCCACAGGGAGTCTGTGTCTCTCTCTACTTCACCTGCTGCTTGTGTGCTCTCATCCTATCTCTGAAGTAAATTAAAATCTTAAAAAAAAAAAAAAGTGATGGCCTGGCATTTCTTTCTACATTGTGTCTTCAGAAGTGCTAATGCTACCAAGGACAATAAGTGGTATCACTAATTCAAGAAAGCCTTTTATAATTATACAATGATATCCTATAAAAAAATGATATCCTATAGCTTTTATTAAAATTTTAGCTGATGGTTGAAACGTGCTTCTCTAATGCTCCAGGCGGAACCCTCTGCAAGGTATGAGGAGGGACCTCAACAACAGCATGTCCCAGATTATCTCTCAGTTCTTCCCTGGAATAAGTGACAGCTCCATTTTTGCAGTAAACAGCATTTTCCTTAAGAGCAAGAACAGCTTTTTTTTTTTTTTTTTTGAAGATTTTATTTACTTATTTGAGAGAGAGCAGGGTGAGAGAATTCTAAGCAGACTCTGTGCTGAGCCTAGAGCCCAAGGTGGGCTCGATCTCTCCTGACCTGAGCTGAAACCAGAGTCAGACATTTAATCGACAGAGCCACCCAGGTGCCATGAGAGCAGCTTATTTTATATGAGCCCTCAAGGCTGGGCCAGCCCCATGATCCTCACCCCTCACAAGTGCCTCAAGGGTGTCTTAGAGGTGACTCCTACCCGAGGCCATGTTCCTGTGTGAGTGGTTGTTGGCATCAGGGAAAGAGGAGTCATAGAGACTTTACCAGTTATTTTCAGGGCCTCAGGATGCATCCGCGGTTTACAGGATTCTCACCCCCTGCATATGTGGAGACCCAGCCTCTCTCACCTGGAGCCCCAGACGCAGGTGTGTTTTAGACTTTAGCATGTTTTAGGCTGTAGAAAAGTGACATGCATGTGGACTAGACATAGTGACAGGCTCCAAGCAGACCCCTGACCAAATGTGATAGGATTTCTGCAGCAGAGCATGAGAAAGTTCTTGAACATGTAGACAATGACATGGGGTTTCTCACCAGGACACATGGTCCTATCAGTTAAGAACTTTGGGCTTCCAGAGCTTTTTGCTGTTGGAATTGTGGATTAGGGACCCCAAGCGTGGGGACGCATTCCCTTAAATAGAGGAGCTTCAGGTGTTTGCTGAAATGCCCTTATTTCTAGTTTCCAGACTTGCTTTAGACGAGTGGGTCCTGAACGTGAGCCTCTGCTGACTTTGCTATTTCTGACTCTAGCAAGATCACAGATGTCAGCCGTGTTCCAGAACTTCTCACGCTGATGTGTAGCCGCTCTGGATCCCAGTCACCCATGCTGATTGCTGTTCAGGGGCCTCCAGGCCCTGGGGTTCCAGTGAATCAGACCAGAACCCGCAGTTCCTAGAGCCCGCTGGCCAAAGGGAAGGGCCCCTGTCTTTAAGGTGTGCCTGTTAGCGTGCTGTTGGCATTACCTTTGCACAGTTCTGACTTTCTTGACGGATGGGGAGCCAGATGGAGGGAACCCCGCGTGGGAGCAGGCTGGGTCGTGGGTGTCCCTTGGTGCTCACAGGACTTCGATGCAGCAGCAGGAAGCTGGCCGCTCTCTGTAGGCAGTGCCTGGCATGATGCAGCCCTTCTGTTCCTTGCTGGTCAGTGCAGGTGGTATCATCTGGGTTATGTGCACCTGTGCCACCTGACCTGGCACCGTGACAAGAGATGACCCCAAAGCTTCCAAACTCAATGCTTATTTTCTTGATTGGGAAAATCACAGGATTGCTGTCTGTGTACATTTTGTGCATTTTTCTAAGGGGTGAGGGGATAGGACTTGCGAGCCTCCTCTCAGGAACAAGAGAAGGAAGGTCAGAGGCTGTTTGCCCTGAGGGGACACCGTGCTGCTTGGCGGCTGCTGATACGCAGCCAGGTCCACAGCCAGGTCCGTGCATGTGATCAACAGCCTGGGGCAAAGGTGCAGGAGCGGCCTGGCCCCTGGGCCCCGGGGCTGACTCCCCTCATAGCCACGGCTGCTCTGCGAAGTGCATCGAGTTTCCTGCTGGCCCTCCTGAAACTGTTCCCTAGTTCAGTGAAAACGTGGGAAGAGACACAGTTCTCAGTTGAGCCATTTCTGCCCCATGTACCCTTTCACCCCCCAGGGTTCCTCGTGGCCCTGCTGCCACCCTCCAAGGACCTGCTCTACCTTCCTCAGCCTGCTGCCACCCCACCTAACACTGCACCGTGTGGGTGCCCGACTGCAACACCCTGCTCGGCCCCGCACCCTGCTCCCGCCGGATCTGAACCAGCCCCAGGAGGGGACCCCCAAGGGCCCACGCTCTCCCCTCCAGGGCCCTTTCCAGCTATGGAAGGATTGTCGGGCTCTGGAGTGTTTTCCTCAGTTTCCCCAAGGGCAGCTTTTCTGTTGGAGGGTTGCACCTCTGCACACCCACCCTGAGGTTTCCTGGGTCGCCTCCAGCAGCTGTCGTGTCATCAGACCAGACCAGAAATTCCTCTTTTCCTATGCTGCATATCTGGTTGGTGACCCTGAGAGGAACTAGCCTTTCCCTCCCCGTATACCCCTGAGGTCCTTTCAGCCTGTCACTGCACAGAGCAGGAGGGGTCCTGTGGTTGGGCCGGGGCTTGGGAGAGGGCCAGGCTGCAGCGCATGGGTGATGGGGAGCCTCCGCACAGAGCCGCAGAGCGCAGGGACGCACTGTTTACTCACCTTTGGGTGTGCTTTACCTTTTCTTGCTCTTTGTCGAGTAACGTTTGCATAAGTAAAGAGAGGCATGGACGCCTTCCCAGCAGCCAGCTTTAACTGTGGCCGACTCTTGGTCACTGCATCCACCCCCCCTACCCTGTGTCCCTCACCAGACCTGCTTCGAGGTGAACCCCAGACATCATAACATCTCACCTGTGACTCTTCCAGTGTGTACCTCTAAAAGTAAGTTCTAGAAAAACACTGTCACTGCTGAAATCTGGACTGTGCAAGTGCCTGTCTTGACAAATACCACTGTTGACATTTCTGAGCATCCCACAAATTTTAAACATTTTTATATATGTTTTAAGGAAAAATCGTATATATTTAGGCTGTACAATGTGACAGTTTTGTTACCCAGACATAGTGAAACGATTACCACCGTGAAGCTAATTAATGCAAACTCTCCACACATGCTAACCTCCCATGAGGTTTTCAAGGGGTTTGGGATCCAAAAACGGTACAGGGGTTGCAGTTGGCTGATGCTTCTTAAGTCTCTAAATTTCTAGGTTCCCTATTTTTTAAATTGAAATTTATCTTGCCACAGCTGGAGAGGTGGCTCTTGCTGGTAGGAGTGTTCTGTGTCTTTGCCGTCAGCCAGGCACATGTTGTCCCCAAGCACTTGGAATATGGCTCCTGCGCCTGGGGAACTGAATTTTAACTTTTATCCTGTAATTCGACTTGGGCAGCACAGATGAGCAGGCTGCCTCACCAGGCCGCAGAGTTCTGGGCTTACTCCTGATTCTGCAGCAGGTCTGAGTGGGCGTGGGCATGAGGGAAGGATGACAGAGCAGGTGTCCACTGCCCAGAGGGTGGAAAGGCCCTGGGGGCCAAGGCTCCGAGTTCTGATCCTGGGGTGGGGGGTCCCTGGAGCCCCCTGCAGACTGGCCACCGTTGGCCGTACGTGATGCAGTCGCTAGGGTCACTGGAGGGAGGCAGGCGCCTGGCCTTCAGGGCCCCATGGGGGCGTGTAGCTGGGGGTCTGTGCGGCACAGATGGCAGTGTGCGGGGTGGAGTGCAGGGTCCAGCACTTAAAGAAAAAGCCCCTGTTGCCTCCTCTCCGTGCTCGTCTGGCTGCGGACGTCTGAGATTTACCCCAAGCACCAATCCTGCGGTGCTGAGCCACCATGGCTCCAGCTCTGACACTGCCTGTTGAGCAGCACAGACCCCACACAGTGGCCCCCGGTCACAGGGTATCACCCCTCCTATCAGTCAGCTGGGATCAGGGTTCCCACAACCCCGAGGGGGCTCCATCACTTGCTAGGGCAGCTCCCCAACGTCAGGACTCACTCGCATCTGGTGGCTTATTAAGTCATAAAGAACAGGACACCAAGTAGATGAAAAGCCGCCCAGGGTGAGGTCCATGGGCTTCCGAGCGCAGAAGCTGCTGTCCCCGTGGAGTGGGGGTGGGCTGCCCTGCCAGTCGTAGGTGGATGTGATCAACCTGGAAGCTCCCCGAGCCCCGTACTTTTGGGATTCTGAGCAGATGGGTCATTGCCTCCATCTCCAGCCCCTCCCCTGTGGGGAGGACGGGGACTCCGGGCTTCTCCTGGCTGCTCTGGTGACCTGCGCCGTCCAGACGCCCAGGCTCTGCACTGGGCCAGGCGGGGTCCACTGTATGGAGGTTGAAGAAACGGAGCCCCTCCGGACCTGGGCCCTGACCATGGCATCTGCCAGAGCCAGGCTGAGTCGAGCACAGAGCTCTGAGTGTATCTTGGGTCAAGGCCCTGGGGACCGTGTGAGTCTGGGTCTCTTCTCCAAAAATACCTGTAAACACCCAGGCTTTGGGGGCTTGCTCCCATGGGGCCGGACCCAGCCTGGGCTCAAGCCCAGTGGGCCATGCGGGGGCTGCAGGGACACAAGCCCGGCAGGAGTAGGGCTGGGGGCTGCGAGGGAATTGTCTTCTTGAAGCTGCGTGTCCCTACATCTGGCCAGCCCACACCACGCCGACCCTGGACTCTGCTTCTGGCCTGCGCCCCTTGGGCTCCTGCCACCCTCCCGTGGCCGCCCAGCTGCCTGACTAAGTGGGGCTGTGCTTCCTGTGTTGTGGGGCCGGCCCGCATGCAGAGCAGCTCTGCCCAGGAGGCTGCAGGGCAGGGGTCCCCGCCTGAAGGGGTTTGTGAGACCCTGTGACTCGCCACCCCCTCATAGTGAGCTCGGGCCATGACTGGACCAGCTGCCCCTGCCACCTGCTGTGGGGGACCTGCCTGAGGGGTGCTCGCTGCACGGAAGAAGCCAGAACAACCTAGCAGGGTGGGCACTGTGTGTATCCATGGTGACGTGCAGGTGGGGTCAGGATGGTCATGGAATGCCCGGGAGGGTAGGGGTGGGCTCTGTGACTAATGGGGTGAAGGCCTGTGGGGGACATTCCAGGCAGAGGGAGGAGTGACCACCAAGGCCCAGAGGTAGGGTCACCATGCAGTGGAGTGAGGTGACGTACCAGGGAGGGGTCTTGTGGCTGGGTCAGGACCTTGACCCGCATGGCAGGGCTCAGTGGGGCTGCTCAGTGGAGAACAGGTTAGGAGGCGCCAAACCAGGAGACCAACAGGGAGCGTGGCCGGGATGTGCAGGTGGTGAGAGGTACCTGGATCCCGGGTATATCTGCAGGTGGGGCTGGCAGGATCCCTGAGGGTGCAGAGGGGACTGAGTGCTCACAGGGGGTCCTGATGGCCCCAGGCTGAGTCAGGGCTGCCTGAGGTGGGCAGGAGTCCACTTCTGCCCCAGTTTGCATACATTCAGCCATCAGGGCAGCCTTGGACCTGTGAGCCCATGTCCACCCGAGGCCCGGGCAGCAGGGCAGCCATGATTCCGATGGACCTAATCCCGAGCACCAGAGTGGAAGGTGAGCTTCCGACGTGAGCTGCAGTCATCAGGAGTCCTCTCAGGGGGACCCTGGGGTTTGGGGTCATTGCTGTGGCTGAGGGAGAGAGGTTCTGCATTTGGCCTTTATGCAGGATGATGCTTCTAGGAAGAGATGCTTCTAAAATTATCCACATCTTCAGTGGGGTGTTTAGAGGTGGGATGTGGGCGGGGCTACGCTGAGGGCTGCCCTGTGTGGGGGTGTCTGTGTTGCTCCTGAGGACCCGGGTTGGGTGCCCTGGGTTCTCTTCTTGGTGCCTGATGCCTGATTCATGGGCCCGGTGGGGGGGAGGTGGTGGCTGGTGAGGGACAGGCTGCCCTGAAGCCTCAGCCTCGGTGTTGTCAAGACCCTCAGCTTCTGTGGGCACAGCCTCCTTGGCTGTCCTGGCCAAGCCGGCGGACGGAAAGCTACCTACCCCGGCCCAGGGTAGAGATTGATCTCACGACCCTGAGGTCGTGACCTGAGCTGAAATCCAGAGTTGGATGGCTGACTGACTCTGGCCCCCCGGGGACTGTGTTTCCAGGGGATTGTGTGTGGCGGCGCTCCTGGGTTACTCCAGCCCACCCGCTTCCATCCCCTTCCCTGTCCCACCCCAAGTGACCATGCACCTGATGATCCTGAATGAGCATCGTTCTTGTAACTGGAGACTTTGGAGGCCTGTCTGCGGGTCACCCCCTCTCCGTCTGGCCCCCGTGACTCAGAGAAGGCCACAGTTGTTGGCAGTTGTTCGTGTTCCCAGACTGTGAGTGGCTGCCGGCCTGAGAACAGTCTGCTCAGCTCCCCTTGCTCAGCTTGGCCTCACCCAAGGCCTCCTTCCACTCTGAGGAGCGTAGGGCTGTTGGCGGCCCCTCTGCGGTGGTGGCTGCCGGGTTGGCGACTTCTGTAGGGTGCGCGCATCTGGATCACTCTGATTATAGATTTGGATTTTGAAATGCAGCAAAGGGCACCTGGGGGGCCCAGTGGTTGAGGTCTGCCTTGGGCTCAGGGCTTCCTGGGATGGAGTCCCGCATCAGGCCCCCCGTAGGGAGCCTGCTTCTCCTTCTGCCTGTGTCTCTGCCTCTGTGTCTCTCTCTTTTTTTTTTTTTTTTTTATAAATTAATTTTTATTGGTGTTCAATTTACCAACATACAGAATAACACCCAGTGCTCATCCCGTCAAGTGTCCCCCTCCGTGCCCGTCACCCATTCACCCCCACCCCCCGCCCTCCTCCCCTTCCACCACCCCTAGTTCATTTCCCAGAGTTAGAAGTCTTTATGTTCTGTCTCCCTTTCTGATATCTCCCACACATTTCTTCTCCCTTCCCTTATATTCCCCTTCACTATTATTCATATTCCCCAAATGAGTGAGAACATACACTGTTTGTCCTTCTCCGATTGACTTACTTCACTCAGCATAATACCCTCCAGTTCCATCCACGTTGAAGCAAATGGTGGGTATTTGTTGTTTCTAATGGCTGAGTAATATTCCATTGTATACATAAACCACATCTTCTTTATCCATTCATCTTTCGATGGGCACCGAGGCTCCTTCCACAGTTTGGCTATTGTGGACATGGCTGCTAGAAACATCGGGGTGCAGGTGTCCCGGCGTTTCATTGCATCTGAATCTTCGGGGTAAATCCCTAACAGTGCAATTGCTGGGTCGTAGGGCAGGTCTATTTTTAATTCTTTGAGGAACCTCCACACAGTTTTCCAGAGTGGCTGCACCAGTTCACATTCCCACCAACAGTGTAAGAGGGTTCCCTTTTCTCCGCATCCTCTCCAACATTTGTTGTTTCCTGCCTTATTAATTTTCCCCATTCTCACTGGTGTGAGGTGGTATCTCATTGTGGTTTTGATTTGTATTTCCCTGATGGCAAGTGATGCAGAGCATTTTCTCATGTGCCTCTGTGTCTCTCATGAATAAATAAAATCTTTTTTAAAAATAAAAAAGTAAAATAAAATGCAGCAGAAATGGTGAGGGCCCATGAGACCCAACACAGGAGGGTTGTGGCACCGTTTGCCGGGAGAGCTGGGGGCAGCCACACAGGGTCAGCTTCTTAGTGAATCCACGAAGGTTCGCAGCTTCGAGAATTAAGAATCGGAGGTCCTGATGCACGACAGGGACCCGTGACAAGCGTGTGAGCTCGACTTAGGGACGCGCGGGGCTGAGGGAGGCTTTGAGCGCGGCCCTGGGGCCAGGCGGGCAGGTGCAGGTGGCCGCAGTCCTGGGCTCAGGCGCGGGTCTACTCGGAGGGAAGCCTCGGGTTCGAGTGCACGGGCCGCTGGCGAGCCCAGTCCCGCGGGGATGGGAGGAAGCGTTGGCCGATGTTTTTCTCTCATTTTTCTGTTTTCTACGATGACCCTCCGTTATTTCCGAAACAAGAAAGTGTAGAAGCATGGACCCCGGGCGGGGCAGTGGGCTGGACGGGAAGGACGGGCTTCGCACCCACCCGGGTCCTGCCCTCCACGCGGTCCGCCTGGCAGGAGTGTGGGTGGGTGGAGCGGCCCAGGCGGCGGGCGCCCCGCGAACACGGAGGGGGTGACCAGGCTTCCCGGCCGAGGCCGAGGCCGAGGTCGAGCCCTGCAGGGTGTGCGGAGGGTGCGGGGCGGGAGCAGGGGGTCGGGGGGGGGGGGTCTGCAGCCCGCGGGGTCCCGAACGCAGGGCTGGTGGGGGACGCGGCCAGGCCCACCCCGGACCGGGAGCAGCCCCCCGCCTTGCGCACACCTGGCGCCTTCAAGCTCCGTCTGTTGGTCCGCCTGGATTTTGCTCGGGAGCCGGCTCTGAAAGTCAGCAGTTAGCGTCACCCCCAATGACGAAGGTAGTTTCTCTTTACTTCTCTTGGAGATTACTTGAAGTCGGCTCTGAAGTCGGCTGGCTCACGAGGTGGGGGTGTCGGCCCGCGAGGAGAGCGGGGGTGGGTGCGCGGACCGGCTCCGGAGGGCGAGCAGGTCCCGCAGGGCGGGGCGAGGGGGGCCCCAGGAGGCCCCAGGCTCTGAGGCTCCCGAGGCGAGGCGGCGCTGGGGATGATCTGGATTCTTTAAAGAAGTACGTCTTTATCACGTAAAAGATAACCCCATGGGAGGGGTTAGAAATCAGCGGAGCGGTGGTGCTTGTCTTGGGAGGTTTTTGTTTTTGTGTTTGTTTAAGATTTTATGTATTTATTCATGAGAGACATGAGAGAGAGAGAGAGAGAGAGAGAGACAGACACACAGGCAGAGGGAGAAGCAGGCTCCAGGCGGGGAGCCCAGGGTCACGCCCTGGGCCAAAGGCAGGCGCTAAACCGCTGAGCGACCCAGGGATCCCCTTGGGAGTCGTTTTTAAATTAAATCTGTATTCATTTAACTAAAAGTCAAATATTTACAATGTTTTCCCCCATCACAACATGCCATTCAAGAGAATCCACCATGCTATCAGTTTGCACGCTCACTAGCCCGGACAGGCCAGGCGGAGGTCACAGGGTCGAGGCCTCCTCCGCACCAACCTGGCACTTCCCCCGCCTCCAAGTGGTCACTATGTTTGTGGGGGTTTCCTGACCCCCTGCCCTGGTCCAGGTCGGAAGCTCCCTGGAGCCTGTGGGGCTGGCCCTATAGGAAACAAACAGGGTCGTTGGAGGGGAAAGGGTGGGGGATGGGTCACGGGGTGACCGGTATGAAGGAGACAGGATGGGATGAGCACTGGGTGTGATTTAAGACTGAGGAATCACTGATCCCTATCTCTGAAACCAATGAGACATTGTATGTTATTAATTGATTTTATTTTTTAAAAGATTTTATTTATTTATTCATGAAACACACAGAGAGAGGCATAGACACAGGCAGAGGGAGAAGTAGGCTCCATGCAGGGAGCCGCATCCAGACTTGATCCCAGGACCCAGGGGCACGCTCTGAGCCAAAGGCAGAGGCTCAACCGCTGAGCCACCCAGGTGCCCTATTAGCTGATTTTAAATAAAAAAGTGGGCGGCCCCGGTGGCTCAGCGGTTTAGCGCCTCAGCTCAGGGCCTGATCCTGGAGACCCCAGATGATCGAGTCCCAAGTTGGGCTCCCTGCATGGAGCCTGCTTCTCCCTATGCCTGCGTCTCTGCCTCTCTCCATCTGTGTGTTTCATTAATAAATAAATAAAATCTTTAAATAAATAAATAAATAAATAAATAAATAAATAAATAAATAAATAAGTAAAATGTGTGACAGCACCTTTCCTGCTTGCTGTGCTCCTCCACGCCGAGGGGCTGGGTGGCATGCGGGTGGGCGTCTGTGGGACCGGCAGCCTGCCCACCTGCTGGAGTCACAGATGCCATCCCCGTGACCCCGCCCGACAGGCGGGAATCTGCCCTTAAGGCATCTGCCTAGTCCCTGCGTGAGTAAATAGCTCTTTGTGAAGATGAACTTTTCCAATAAAACGTGAAAATCAGTGTGTATACTCGGTACCTTCAAAGAGACAAATCAACAGGTGCATGCCTTCAGCTCAGGTTGATCCCAGGGTCCTGGGGTCGAGCCCCATGTCGGGTTCCCTGCTCAGCGGGGAACTTTCTTTTCCTCTGCCCCTCCCCTTGCTTATGCTTGTTCTCTCTCTCTCTCTCTGAAATAAATAAATAAAATATTTTTTAAAAAAAGATAGAGCGAGTAAGTGTGGGGAGAGGCAAGGGACAGAGTCTTACGTGGACTCTGCACTGAGTGTGAAGCCTGAAGCGGGTCTGATCTCATGACCCTGAGACCCTGGTCCTGACACAAACTATTACTTTTGAAATGTTCCAATTTATATTTGGAATAGATCTCTTAGAAAAAACGGGAACATTTGGCTTTTCATAGATTTTTGGTAGTTTTTCTTGAGGACCCAGATTTTCTCTTTTGTTGGTGAGGTGAGATTTTCCTGATGCGTGGTTTCTAGACATTATGTACTTGCATTTCCCCTTAATTTTGGTTCATATACATCCAGGACTCCTGTCAGGGGCTCAGCTGGGAGTGACTTTCAGCACTGGAATGATGCACATTTGCCTGCAGTGAGGCCTAGGCCAGTGTGTGTGGCCCTGGTCTACGCCCCGTGGATACTCAGAGCAAGGCCTGGGGTAGAGTCCACCTGCCAGGGAGCTGAGGGGTCTAGCCAGCAAAAGCAATCCTAGAGGAGGATGTGGGCCCCAGGGGTCATGTCAACATACTGTGTTTCCACAGGGTGGGTATTGCTCCTTATGCCTGAGGAACAGGTGGGCCCTCACCCCCTCCCTGCCCCTGGGGCTTCTGTCATCAGAGGGGATAGAGTATGTTGGGGAATATGCAAGGGTCCCCATTAGCACAGAGGCCATGGCCTTCCCCCCAGCTGAGCACTGTGTGTGCTCTGTCCACCACTCTTCCCACATTTCCCTTGACAGCAGGATGGCTCTGTGACAGTTGGCAGCCCAGCACACTCAGCCTTTTTGGACTCACTTGTAGGGTGGAGTTGTGAGGGTGGGACAAAGCAATGGAGTGTGGGTGCCCTGAGTGCCCAAAGAGCAGACAGAAGGGAGTGTCTGACAAGAGCAAGCAGGTGCGATCCTCCCAGCCGCGCATCCCCTGGAACCCTGCGGCATCTTCCGAGTGTGCAGAATTAACATCCAGGACAAATTCCTCTCTCACAACACTACGGAACAAGGCTCTCGAGTTTTGTTTTTTTTTAATAATAAATTTTTTATTGGTGTTCAACTTGCCAACATACAGAATAACACCCAGTGCTCATCCCGTCAAGTGCCCCCCTCAGTGCCCGTCACCCATTCACCCCCCCCCCCCGCCCTCCTTCCCTTCCACCACCCCTAGTTCGTTTCCCAGAGTTAGGAGTCTTCCACTTTCTGTCTCCCTTTCTGATATTTCCTACCCATTTCTTCAAGTTTTTTAAGCTGACACTGTTTGCTTAGTGGCAGGGAGAAAGCAAGCCCAGGTCTTCTGTGGTGTAGATTTGGTCTGGCACAGCCTGTGCATTCAGCGACCGCATCATGTGACATCATTAGCAATGCATTCTTAACCATTGTCTGCTCCTCACAGTCACACCCTCAAGAAACAGCTGGCTCCTCACCCCCATGAGTGGCCGGTGGGCAAGCAAGGACATCCCTGAATGTCCAAGAGTCGTGGTACAAACCCGGACCTGATGGGGGGTGGACAGTATCTGTTCATATTTGTTATTTTTGACATTAGCTGTGTACCAGGACAAGGCCAGAGTAAATTCTCCCTTCTAATTTTGTAATTTGGAGTTGGATTAAGGACAGGTAAAGCCAAAAGAGAAGAGTAGGATAAAATCACTGAAAGCAAAATGAGGTGAACAGACTTAAATATAAAATTATATTGTATTGTAGAGCTGCCTGGGCAGGTCAGTTGGTCAAGGTCTGACTCATGATATCGGCTCAGGGCATGAGTTCAGGATCTGGAGATCAAGCCCCACGTTTGGCTCCATGCTCAGCATGGAGTCTGCTTGTCCCTCCTCCCTTCTGCCCCTGCTCTCACTCTCTCTTAAATAAATAAATGAACAATTATATTGCATTGTGCAAACAAGCTGGTGTGTGAAATAAATAATGTTGGAGACAGATGGGGAAATTGTTTTTATCCTAAGGGCTAAGTTTTAAGCTTGATGCCTGTTTGAAGTATCGTGAACATTCTGCTTTTATAGGAAAAGGGGTAAAATTCATTAAAACATGACAATTATAATAAAACACAAATTCTGAATTAGGTATTATACAGTTTTTTATACAAAATGTGTACTTTGCATTTTTGTAAATGACTGATTTCAAAGGTTCCTGAAGTTCATTGTCCTCTTCATCTGACGTAAGAGCTGCAGAACAGACATGGATATGGATGCATCTGGGAGTGTGTCACATGGACACCACACACTTAGCAGAGGTTCAGAGTCTGAGTTCTCAAAGTGAGCCTCCTGGATTTTATTTTTAAATGAAATCATAAACCTCTCCCTTAAATAATTCAGAAATCAGTCTTCTTTTTTCTTTTTTTTAAAGATTTATTTATTTATTTATTTATTCATGATAGACATAGAGAGAGAAAGAGAGAGGCAGAGACACAGGAGGAGGGAGAAGCAGGCTCCATGCCAGGAGCCTGACGTGGGACTCGATCCCGGGACTCCAGGATTGTGCCCTGGGTCAAAGGCAGGTACCAACTGCCTTTCAGCTACTTGGAGCCAACTCTTTATAGAAGGAAAAGAGAGTGGTAAAAAACAGGCAGAGCAGGGAGGTGGGGTGTCCAGGACCTTAAAAATTATTGAAATCACATTAGGTAACTTTGAATGACTGCATCATGATGTAAAAATACATATGGCAGGAAGAGAGAACGTCTTGGAGGGAGAAGAATAAGGAGAAAGTGTTTGGTGACAAAGTCCCAGTGTCATTTAGTAGCTGTGAACTCGTACAAAACCCAGAAAATGAGGAAAAATTAGATGTGGAGGAAGAAGATGACAAAAAATGAGATTGAGAAGACTTTATATATTTATCTATCTATCTATCTATCTATCTATCTATCTATCTATCTATTTTTTAGATTGAGAAGACTTTAATGTGTACTTATCAACACTGGGTGTCCAGTGGAGCTGGTCCTCAGCTCCCTCCCATCTGCATAGTCGCAGGAGTCGTATCCTCACTTGCCGTGCCAGGCAATGTTCTGGTGCCCAAGGCCAGTGTTGAGGGTGATTGGCATGGAAAAATGGGAAGACCATGAGCATGGAGCAGATGGCCTAACTCTGTGAGCTGTTGCTGGTGTGGACTTAGCTACCCTCTGAATCTGAGGTGCACCTTCCACATCTATGAAATGAGACAAGAACATCTCTCAGGTTGATTTTTGAGAGTGAACTATTGATTCTTCTTACCTTCTCTACATTATATGAAAAATGTGTGTTTTAAAATTTGGGAATCAGGCATCTATTGAGTATAAACCAATTAAAAAATTTTTTTATTGGACTTCATTTACCAACATATAACATAACACCCAGTGCTCATCAAACCAAATGCCCCCCTGAGTGCCCATCACACAGTCACCCCAACCCCCCGCCCACCTCCCTTTCCACTACCCCTTGTTCATTTCCCAGAGTTAGGTGTCTCTCATGTTTTGTCACCCTCACTGATGTTTTCACTCATTTTCTCTCCTTCCCCCTTTATTCCCCTTCACTAATTTTTATATTCCCCAAGTGAATGAGACCATATAATGTTTGTCCTTCTCCGATTGACTTACTTCACTCAGCATAATACCCTCCAGTTCCATCCAGGTCGAAGCAAATGGTGGGTATTTGTCGTTTCTAATGGCTGAGGAATATTCCATTGTATACATAGACCACAGCTTCTTTATCCATTCGTCTTTCGATGGACACCGAGGCTCCTTCCACAGTTTGGCTATTGTGGACATGGCTGCTAGAAACATCGGAGTGCAGGTGTCCTGGCGTTTCATTGCATCTGTATCTTTGGGGTAAATCTCCAGCAGGGCAGTTGCTGGGTCATAGGGCAGGTCTATTTTTAACTCTTTGAGGAACCTCCACACAGTTTTCCAGAGTGGCTGCACCACTCAGTTCACATTCCCACCAACAGTGCAAGAGGGTTCTCCTTTCTCCACATCCTCTCCAACATTTATTGTTTCCTATCTTGTTAATTTTCCCCATTCTCACTGGTGTGAGGTGGTATCTCATTGTGGTTTTGATTTGTATTTCCCTGATGGCAAGTGATGCAGAGCATTTTCTCATGTGCGTATTGGCCATGTCTATGTCTTCCCCTGTGAGATTTCTCTTCATGTCTTTTGCCCATTTCATGATTGGATTGTTGGTTTCTTTGCTGTTGAGTTAAATAAGTTCTTTATAGATCTTGGATACTAGCCCTTTATCTGATACGTCATTTTGCAAATATCTTCTCCCATTCTGTAGGTTGTCTTTTAGTTTTGTTGACTGTTTCTTTTGCTATGCAGAAGTTTTTATCTTGATGAAGTCCCAATAATTCATTTTGCTTTTGTTTCCCTTGCCTTCATGGATGTATCTTGCAAGAAGTTGCTGTGGCCGAGTTCAAAAAGGGTGTTGCCTGTGTTCTTCTCTAGGATTTTGATGGATTCTTGTCTCACATTTAGATCTTTCATCCATTTTGAATTTATCTTTTTGTATGCTGCAAGAGAGTGGTCCAGTTTCATTCTTCTGCATGTGGATGTCCAATTTTCCCAGCACCATTTATTGAAGAGACTGTCCTTTTTCCGGTAGATACTCTTTCCTGCTTTGTTGAATATTAGTTGACCATACAGTTGAGGGTCCACTTCTG
The DNA here is from genome assembly GCF_905146905.1 of Nyctereutes procyonoides. Taxonomy (NCBI): domain Eukaryota; kingdom Metazoa; phylum Chordata; class Mammalia; order Carnivora; family Canidae; genus Nyctereutes; species Nyctereutes procyonoides. The sequence continues at coordinate 220,196 of NW_026575082.1, read as the reverse complement.
GATTCTCTATTCTGTTCCATTGATCTATGTGTCTGTTTTTGTGCCAGTACCACACTGTCTTGATGACCACAGCTTTGTGGTACAACCTGAAATCTGGCATCGTGATGCCCCCAGATATGGTTTTCTTTTTTAATATTCCCCTGGCTATTTGGGGTCTTTTCTGATTCCACACAAATCTTAAGATGATTTGTTCCAACTCTCTGAAGAAAGTCCATGGTATTTTGATAGGGATTGCATTAAATGTGTAAATTGCCCTGGGTAACATTGACATTTTCACAATGTTAATTCTGCCAATCCATGAGCATGGAATATTTTTCCATCTCTTTGTGTCTTTCTCAATTTCTTTCAGAAGTGTTCTGTAGTTTTTAGGGTATAGATCCTTTACCTCTTTGGTTAGGTTTATTCCTAGGTACCTTATGCCTTTGGGTGCAATTGTAAATGCAATTGACTCCTTAATCTCTCCTTCTACAGTCTCATTGTTAGTGTAGAGAAATGCCACTAATTTCTGGGCATTGATTTTGTATCCTGCCACACTGCTGAATTGCTGTATGAGTTCTAGCAATCTTGGGGTGGAGTCTTTTGGGTTTTCTATGTACAGTATCATGTCATCTGTGAAGAGGGAGAGTTTGACTTCTTCTTTGCCAATTTGAATGCCTTTTATTTCTTTTTATTGCCTGATTGCTGAGGCTAGGACTTCTAGTACTATGTTGAATAGCAGTGGTGAGAGTGGACATCCCTGTCATGTTCCTAATCTTAGGGGAAAGGCTCCTAGTGTTTCCCCATCGAGAATGATATTTGCTGTGGGCTTTTTGTAGATGGCCTGTAAGATGCAGAGGAATGTTCCCTCTATTCCTACGCTCTGAAGAGTTTTGATCAGGAATGGATGCTGTATTTTGTCAAATGCTTTCTCTGCATCTATTGATAGGATCAAATGGTTCTTGTTTTTTCTCTTGTTGATATGATCTATCACATTGATTGCTTTACGAGTGTTGAACCAGCCTTGCATCCCGGGGATAAATCCCACTTGGTCATGGTGAATAATCTTCTTAATGTACTGTTGGATCCTATTGGCTAGTATCTTGTTGAGAATTTTTGCAGCTGTGCTCATCAGGAATATTGGTCTATAATTCTCCTTTTTGGTGGGGTCTTTGTCTGGTTTTGGAATTAAGGTGACATTGGCCTCATAGAACGAGTTTGGAAGTATTCCATCTATTGGAACAACTTTAGTAGAATAGGTATTGTTTCTTTAAATCTTTGATAGAACTCCCCTGGGAAGCCATCTGGCCCTGGACTTTTGTGTCTTGGGGGTTTTTGATGACTGCTTCAATTTCCTCCCTGGTTATCCGCCTGTTCAGGTTGTCTATTTCTTCCTGTTCCAGTTTTGGTAGTTTGTCATTTTCCAGAAATGTATCCATTTCTTCTGGATTGCCTAATTAATTGGCATATAGCTGCTCATAATAAGTTTATTTATTTTATTATTTTATTTTTTTAAAAGATTTTATTTATTTATTCATAGAGACAGAGAGAGACAGACAGAGAGAGAGGCAGAGACACAGGCAAAGGGAGAAGCAGGCATCATACAGAGAGCCTGATGTGGGACTCGATCCAGGGTCTCCAGGATCACACCCTGGGCTGCAGGCGGTGCTAAACCGCTGTGCCACCAGGGCTGCCCCATAATAAGTTTTTAAAATTGTTTGTATTTCCTTGGTATTGGTGGTGATCTCTCCTTTTTCATCGTGATTTTATTAATTTTAGTCTTTTTTGTTTTTAATAAGGCTGGCTAATGGGTTATCTATCTTATTAATTCTTTCAAAGAACCAACTCCTGGTTTTGTTTATCTGTTCCACAGTTCTTCTGGTCTCTATTTCATTGAGTTCTGCTTGAATCTTTATTAATTCTCTTCTTCTGCTGGGTGTAGGTTTTATTTGCTGTTTTTTCTCCAGTTCCTTTAGGTGTAAGGTTAGTTTTTGTATTTGAGTTTTTTTTCAGTTTTTTGAGGAATGCTTGTATTGTGGTGTATTTCCCTCTCAGGACTGCTTTTGCTGTATCCCAAAGAGTTTGAACAGTTGTATCTTCATTCTCACTAGTTTCCATGAATCATTTTAATTCTTCTCTAATTTCCTGGTTGACCCTTTCATATTTTAGCAGGATGGTCTTTAACCTCCACGTGTTTGAATTTCTTCCAATTTCTTCTTGTGATTGAGTTCAAGTTTCAAAGCATTATGGTCTGAAAATATGCAGGGGACAATCCCAATCTTTTGGTATCAGTTAAGACCTGATTTGTGACCCAGTATGTGGTCTATTCTGGAGAAAGTTCCATGTGCACTTGAGAAGAATGTGTATTCAGTTACGTTTGGAAGTAAATTTCTGTAAATATCTGTGAAATCCATCTGGTCCAGTGTATCATTTAAAGCTCTTGTTTCTTTGGAGATGTGCTTAGAAGATCTGTCATTTGCAGAAAGTGCCGTGTTGAAGTCTCCCAGTATAAGTGTATTATTATCTAAATATGTGCAATTTTGGTTATTTATTGATTGATATGCTTGGCAGCTTCCACATTAGGGGCATAAATATTCATGATTATTAGGTACTCTTGTTGGATATACCCTTTAAGTATGATATAGTTTCCCTCTTCATCTCTTACTACAGTCTTTGGAATAAAGTTTAATTTATCTGATATGAGGATGGCTACCCCTGCTTTCTTTTGAGGACCATTTGCATGGTATATGGTTTGCTACCCTTTTATTTTCAGGCTGAGGTGTCCTTAGGTCTAAAATGAGTCTCTTGTAGATAGCAAATGGATGGGTCTTGCTTCTTTTTTTTTTTTTTTTTTTTTTTTTTTTTTTATAAATTAGGGTCTTGCTTCTTTATCCAGTCTGAAACCCTGTGCCTTTTGATGGGATCATTAAGCCCATTCACGTTCAGAGTTACTATTGAAACATATGAATTTAGTGTCATCATAATACCTATCCAGTCCCTGTTTTTGTGGATTGTTTCTTTGGACTTCCTCTCTCTTTTACAGAGAGGAATAAGGTTATTTCTTGCAGAGCTGGTTTGGTGGTGCATATCCTTTCCGTTTCTGCCTATCTTGGAAGCTCTTTATCTTTCCTTCTATTCGGAATGAGAGCCTTGCTGGATAAAGTATTCTTGGCTGCAGGTTCTTCTCATTTAGGACCCTGAATATACCCTGCCAGCCCTTTCTGGTCTGCCAGGTCTCTGTGGAGAGGTCTGCTGTTAACCTAATTCTTCTCTCCATAAAGGTTAGGGATTTCTTGTCTCTTGCTGCTTTAAGGATCTTCTGTTTATATTTGGAATTTGCAAGTTTCACTATTAAATGCCGGAGTGTTGAACGGTTTTTATTGATTTTAGGGGGGGGGGGAATCCTTCTATTTCCTGGATCTGAATGCCTGTTTCCTTCCCAAGTTAGGGAGGTCCTCAGCTATGATTTGTTCAACTACACTTTCTGGTCCTCTGTCCCTTTTGGCACCCTCTGGGACCCCAATTAAACGTAGATTTTTCCTTCTGAGGCTGTCATTTATTTCCCTTAACCTTTCCTCATGATCTTTTAATTGTTTTTCTCTTTTTTCCTCAGCTTCCTTCCTTGCCATCAACTTGTCTTCTATGTCACTCACTTGTTCTTCTACCTCATTAACCCTCATCATTAGGACCTCCAGTTTCGATTGCATCTCATTTAATTGATTTTTAATTTTGGCCTGATTAGATCTAAATTCTGCAGTCATGAAGTCTCTTGAATCCTTTATGCTTTTTTCCAGAGCCACCAGTAGCTTTATAATTGTGCTTCTGAATTGGCCATCGGACAATGAATTGTAATCCAAAGTCTGTAACTCTGTAGGAGAGAGTATGTTTCTGATTCTTTCTTTTGTGGTGAGTTCTTCCTTCTAGTCATTTTGCTCAGTGCAGAGTGGCTGAAAACAAGTTGTACTGGAAAAAGGAAGGAAAAAGAGAAAAAAAGGGGAAAACAAACAAAAAACAATAAACAAGAAGGGGTATCCTCTGAAGCTATACACTGTAATTCCCTCGACTTCCCCTGGAACTTTCCAGCACTGCTTGGTCAAGAATTTGCTCTTCCCCTGTCCTTCCAGCTGGTCTTTTGGGGGAGGGGCCTGCTGTGCTGATTCTCAGGTGTGTGCACCTGGGGGAGCTGCCTTTACCCCCTGCCAGGTGCACGGCTCAGTGGGAGCTGTTTATCCTGTGAAGCCCCTGCTCCCTGGCATCCGTGCTCAGTCCCAGGCACAGGATGACACCAGGAAGAACAACAACAGTGGCGGTGGCCAGCTCTCCAGCTCTAGAGTCAGGTCCCGCAGTAACTCCTGAAGCTCCCAGTCCTCAGGGGCCTGGATGCGCTGGTGGCGGGGGGCGCCGACCTGCACAGCTCAGGGACACCCAGGGGCAGGAGCATCCTCACTGTCCTGTGTCCTCCTGGCCTCCGCCTGTCCCCAGGGGAGTGCCGGATCCTGTGCTGTGTCCTCCCGAGCCTTGGGCCCCGGGGCCTGTGCCCTGGAATCGCGCTCCAGGGTTGCTCAGCCCCCATGTCCGGAGCTGCTGCCAGAGCCGCCACCTGGGCTGCTCCCGGGGCCCCACCAGGCACGCGCTCCAGCCCTTTAGGGACCTCAGCAATGGTGTGTGGCGCACTCTCTCCCGGGGTTCACTTCCTCTGTTAGTGACCCTGGGAGCCTGGGGGCTCCACTGCCCCTCCTGGGATCCTGCCTGAGTTCCCTGCAAGCGCCTTTCCATCAGGGAAGATTGGTAAAGTTCCTGCTTCTCTGGGACTATGCTTTTGTCCTGGAGTCTCTCACCTGGCCTTAGCCTGGCTCCTGGCAGGGCCCCTCTGCCACTGGATTGTTTTTTATTTATTTATTTTCTGTCTTCCTACCTTGTTAGAAGCACAAACTCTTCTCTCTGTAGCATTCCAACTGTTCTCTCTTTGAATCTCAGGCCAAATTTGTAGGTTTTCAGGATGATTTTAAAGTTGTCTAGGTAAGTTGGTGGGGAGAGGTGACTTGGGGACCCTACTCTTCTGCCATTTTCCCCTGCCCCCTCATTTCATTTTCATACAAAATCTTGAGATAATATTATCCTTAATTCATAAATGTGGTGGTCTACAGAGGAGTTCCATAGTGGCCTGAGGATATGCAGCTCATACATAAAAGCCTATATTAAGACAAGTTTTGCCTGACCCTAAAGTCTGTGTTCCCTCTTTTATGTACTATGTCATTCTAGCAAGTTCCTTAGAGCTCTACCAGTCACTGTGTCACCAAGGATAATTTATCTGTTAAGTAAGGCCATATATGTTAATGCCATTGTTTTAGGATATGTGTGAAGCTGGTGCTTTCCCATATATTTAGACAATATTTATGAAACAGCATTTTCTCTTTACATAGTTATGGTCATAATCAATTATTAGACTTCAGACCAAAAGGCAAATGAATATAGTTGAGAATATACGAGTTAACATACTTGTCAGTATAGTTTTTGTTTTACAATTGAGTTCTCTTTGATTATGGGAAAATCCCTGACATCAAAAGCTTACTCTAAACCTGTGGGCCCATCACTTTGAGAAGAGGTTCTACCTCGGTTCTTTGGAAGGTCAGGGTCTCTCAAGGGGTGTGCCAAGCTGTCATCTATCTGCTCCCTCCCTAATATGCAGGGTTGGCATGTGGCCATCAGGCCTGCTAGCTGTTACTGCACAGCAGAAGGTCTGTGACAGAAGATGCACAGTGCCGCCCGGGTTCCTGGGTGTTTGTGAGCAGACAGTCAAGAAGACTGGAACAGCTTTATTTTATTTTTTTTTTTTAAGATTTTATTTATTTATTCATGAGACACACACACAGAGCGAGAGAGAGAGAGAGAGAGAGAGAGAGAGAGAGAGAGAGAGAAAGGCAGAGACACAGGCAGAGGGAGAAGCAGGCTCCAGGCAGGGAGACTGATGTGGGACTTGATCCCTGGTCTCCAGGATCAGGCCCTGCGCTGAAGGTGGCGCTAAGCCGCTGAGCCACCCGGGCTGCCCCTGGAACAGCTTTAGATGGCGACCTTAGGGGAACATCCCTTACCTCAGATGAGCAGATCCCAAGCCATGAACCCACCATTATCACTCCATTCTTTTTGTGTTAGAGACTTTCCTGGGCTAGAGTACAAACACCTCAAGGAGGTATTGATTAACACCTGGATAACTCTCACTCCCCCACTGCTACCTGAGCTCAGATTAGGTAGGACCAAGGATCTGGAGTGAGATGAGTGATGGTGGTGGGTGAAAGGGGCTTGAGGGCCTTTGAGAGAGGACTGGACGGGCATGTGCTCCAGTAGCCTCATTTGTTTCACATTATTCTAGATCTTCCCCACACATGCTGCTGAAAACCTATGTGCTTCTGAGAAATTGTTTATTTTATCCCTTTAACAAAGGCTGTAGATCCTGACTGGCAGAATAGCCATACAAACGATGTGGCAGAGCCTACAACAATAGGACCTGGTCAGTGACTATAGCTGCTCTGTTGTCCACTCCTGTTTCTGACTCAAAGAAAGCCTTATTTCTTCCCCAAGCCCATGACATTGGTTGCCTCACTTCCAGGAGCCACTTTACAGCATACCCAGGCCCACAGCCTCCATCAGGACATTCCTGAAGTGTCCTTTGTTCCAGTTGAGTCTCTGACAAACCAAGGGATGGTGGCTGCCCCGTTGGCCATAGCAAGCTTTGAATACATAACCTCTGCTTGTTCCCATTCACATGGCATCTATTAACTTCCACAGTTATTCAGGCTCTGCCAAGGCCCAGTCTGCCCTGTCTGTGACTGCAGCCCCACCAATGACCAGGTGTGGTCCCCACAGAGGCCCTTGTAGGTAAGCTGGCAGAGGGTCTGGACTCTGAATCTTTGATTGGAATTTCTAAGCTATTCTTATGTTTCTTCCCAGATCTTGTTATTGGTTCCTTTTTGTGTGGCATCGTTAGTGGGATCAGACCATTTCTTTCCTTTCCTTTTGCTGTCTTTGCATTCTTATTTTTTATTATTTTTAAAAGATTTTATTTTTCAGTCAGCTCAGCACCCAATGTGGGGCTCGAACTCACAACCCTGACATCAAGAGTCACGTGGTCTACCAACTGAGCCAACCAGATGCCCCTGTATTCTGGCTTTGTGTTGTGCTGTCTGAAGTGTTTTGATTGTAATGATAAAGATTGGAGAGCAGACCTCCAGCATCAGCCCATGAGCCTGTGGTTTGAGCCAGCCTCACAGACAACTGGTTTGTAGCTCCCATGGACTGGTGTCTTCTTGGATAGACAGTTGCTGTGGTCACCAATGAAACCAGATGAGGTTGTCTTCCTGTCCCAATCTTGTGTCCTGAGAGCCTGGCTTTGATTCAGAGAGAGCATTTTCTCTGGTTTTCCACTTGCTGGGACTACTATCAGGTGGGAGCCTGAGACACAAGGTGCATTCCTACCAGGCTTCATCAGCTCTCATATTCTGGGTCTAGAGCCTCTCCTCCAGGAAGACTCCTGCTTCTGATACATACTGTTGTTTATAACCTGAAGACTTGTGCCTGTCTTTCTCAATGGCATAACTTTACCGAGGATGATTTGGTCCAGTCTGAGGAACATATGGCTTGAAAAAAGTTGTTCATTTGAGATTTACAAAAGAAAGGAAATGAGATTTCTCAGGCCCAAATGGGCAGCATTGCTTGATTAGTAGGTAGAGCCCTCCAAACTATATTCTGAATAGAAAATTATTTCACTTGAAGGTTATTTAACCTAAGCTAATGAACAATTTGACACACTTTAGCAACAAACAGCTAGAGCAATCCCCTCAGGAGCACCTCCTATGCCCAGGTCCCTTCTCATCCCTTGTCCCTGGTTGCTCTCCATCTGTACCTCTATTGGTTTCACCCTCTTCTTCTCATCATCCAGAAAGAACCCCTGACTTTCCCAACAATTCTCTTAAAACCTCAAATTACCAGTCACCTCTGGAGATTTTTCCTTCCATAAGCTAGATATGTAGGAAACTGTGGGATTAATCCTTGGACCCAAGACGAATTAAAAACTATAATTAAGGGGGCTCCTGGGTGGCTCAGTGGTTGAGTGTCTGCTTTTGGCTCAGAGCATGATCCCAGGTCTAGGGATTGAGTCCTGCATCAGGATCCCCGGGGGGAGCCTGCTTCTCCTTCTGTCTGTGACTTGGCCTCCCCCCGCTCTCTGGCTCTCCTGAATACATAAATAAAATCTTTTAAAAAAACCTTATAATTATTTCTCTGAACCCAGATAAGAATAGTAACTATTCATAGGATTTAGAATTCTTATGGCTCCATATGACCAGGGTTATCTGAGCTATATCAACAGAATTTCACATTCTAAATCCTGATGGCAAAAGCCAATGGAACTGACCTGGAAAGGGACTTACAGAATCCCCCTTTACATGATAAACCTGACACTTCACGGAAAGCCAGAGAAGTAGTTTTACATCTCCTAAAAGCCATAACATTTCTTGTAAAAATTGACTGGACCGTAAATGCATACCACAGAGACATCCCTCGAATCACAGACAACTCCTGTCTTCATCACCAAGTGTGTCTGCCTTCTCCATGATATTTGGTGCAGACCCTAAATAAAGATTTTGATGCTGTACCTGAAATTTGTAAAAATTCTATAGAAATAGGAAAAATAATTGGATCAGAACCTATAAAAGTTTAACTATATCCTATAAACCATTATCTGCACCTCCCCCATATTCCCTGAAGCCAGAAACAAAGGAGAGATCCAGCCTCTAGCTGAAGGCGTCTTGTCCATGGGCTTCTGATGCCCCATCCTCACCCATGTACACTCCTGTTCTTTCAGTAAAGGAACAAACTGGTGAGGATATCATCAACAAAGTTGTCCTTTCCCCTTCCTACTAACCCAAATACCATCCTGTCGTCAGTGCCTCCTGAAGCCACTTGCTCAGTGTGTTGGATCTTTGCCCTTTTCGTGTGTCCTTTCATGAAGACACACAGTGCTTTTCACCTATACCTGGGAGGCACCACAGTTTACCCGAGTAGTTGTGCCCTAGGGACTCACTGACCCTCTTATTGTGCCCAGCTTCCTCAATTAAGACTTAAAGCATCTAAATTGCTCTTGTGATTTAATTCTGACACTCTATGTAGATGATCTTCCACTTTGCTCAGAGAACAAAGCCTGTGGAAAGGATTCCATTCTCTTTCAGCCTTGGCAGAAAAGAGACATAAAGTCTCAAAAGATAAATCACAATTTTGCAAAAATATAGTCCATTGTTTAGGGCATGAACTATCTTAGGAGGAGAAAACACTCTTCTGATAGACTAAAGACTAGCCAAACTTAACCCAGGCCCCTCACAAAATGACATTTGGGAGGATTTCCAGGTTTAACTGGATTTTACACACAATGAGGACCATTTTTTATTTTATTTTATTTTATTTTATTTTATTTTATTTTATTTTATTTTATTTTATTTTATTTTATTTTATAGGACCATTTTTTTAAATTGGAGATTGTGATACCTCCTATATGGATTGACTAAATTCTCAGGGAGGGACTGAGGGACCTTTCCTCTTAGAGCTTAAAAATGATCAGGCAATCTGGAACCTGAGGAGGGATCTTCACTAGCCTCCTTCCCGGGCATCCCTAGCTATGAAACCCCCCCATCATCATTTGTAGAGGAACAATCTAGACAAGTCATTGGAGTTTTAACTCAACTTCCAGCAAAGCCCATCACTTACTACAGACTTGGGTAGAAGTGCTCTACTCTATGGGGTCATGAACTGGCTTTAATGGTTTCTGGTCCACTGCCTGCTTCTGAAAATAGGCTGCTTCTAGGGAATCTTGAAGTTCATGGTCTCTTATTGGAATAGTCTTCCAGCTGGATGGAATTCTGAATTGTTTCTTTAGCTGTGAATCATCCAAGTTGTGAAATCTGACTCTCTTGAGTTTTATTGCTGGATTTTTTGTTAGTGATAGATAGTGAGGGGTCTTCCAACAAAGTTCAAGAGCAGTTTTCTCATATGTGTCTTCCAACAGACAAAACCTCTGTCTTGAAGGTCATGAAGAGGCTGTTAGAATGATGTTGTGGGAAGGCATCCTTCACCTGCTGGTGATGGAGAGGGCAGCACATGAGTCCCTTGTGGTATTTCCCCATGTCTGTGTACAGCAGGGCAGGATTTAACAGCAGAATTGAAGTCCCTAAATGCATAGGCTTTCCCCATTGCCAGGTCATGGGTAAGTGATGTGTCCTTGAGGGAGTAAACCATGTGGCTGTAAGGGTAGTGGGGTACTTTTAGCCAAAGGAACTCAAGGTTTCTGGAAATTTTGCTAGTTTTAATTTAAGGATGTCTTTGGCTCTTTCAGCCTTTCCAGAATATTGTGGATTGCAAAGGTGGTATAGTTTTTAAGCAAGTAATAACTCTTCACAGAATTCTTTCATAATGGTTCCTATACTGTGTACCTAGATCACTTGATATAAAAGTTGGGATGCACCTGGCTGAAAACAAAATCAGAGTTTTTAGCAACTGTAAAGGGCTATAGCTTTTTGGCAAGGAAATACTTCAACCCATCCTGAAAATGTGCATACAATAACTAAAACGTATTCAAATCCCATGGAGAGTGGAAGCCAGATAAAATCCATTGAGGTTATTTAAAAGGCCCTTGAAGCTTTGGTTCCAGGCCATGTTCCATTGTGTTGGTTAATTTTATGTGTGAAGATGATGGGGTACCCAGTTTAAGCATTATTTCTGTGTGTCTGTGAGTGTATTTCCAGATAAGATTAGCATTTGAATTGGTGTACTCTGTAAAGCAGATTGCCCTCCCCATATGGGTGGGCATCATCCAAGCTACTGAGGGAATGAACAGAACAAAAGGAAGGAGGAATTAGCTCCTTTTATTCCTGCCTGCTTGCGTTACCAACAGGCTGTGGACTGGCATTGCACCACTGGCTTTCTGGGTCTTCAGCTCACACAACAGATCATGGGACTTCTCAGCCTCCTTAATTGCGAGGGTCAGTTCCTCATCATAAGTCTTCCTAACCTATGACTTTGCCATGTCCCTTTCTCCAAGATAAAGAATCAGTTATTTAAATCTATTGATAAAAACATCTATTGATCAGACTCTAGATAATTCTGAATTTTAATTCAACAACTTTCATAGAGCAATGGGCAAAATACCTGCCACCGGCAAGAGAGCAACAGAGATCTAAGGTAAGGCTTTGGTCTACATCTTTTTTTTTTTAAATATTTTATTTATTTATTCATAAAGACACACACAGAGAGAGACACACACAGAGACACAGGCAGAGGGAGAAGCAGGCTCCATGCAGGGAGCCCAACGCGGGACTCCATCCCGGGTCTCCAGGATCACACCTCAGGCTGCAGGCGGCACTAAACCCCTGCGCCACAGGGGCTGCCCTGGTCTCCATCTTTGTCACAGGCAAGCCCCTTGTTCCTGGATCTCCATGTGCCCTGGCTGGATATGGATACTACCTTTCTGGGGGCAGGACAGTTGGTGCTACTTGCCTCAGACTAATACCTCATTCACTAGGAGAAGTACTCTGAAGCTGGTCTGTATAGATAAGGTAGACACCACAAGTCTGTTAACCCTAACTTAGACATGAGCTCCAAAATGAGGCTACCTTAATCATTCAGGCACTTTTCCTGGATGGCTTTCTGATTCACTGTGATGCCAACAACCACAGCAATGCTCCCAAAGGTGGAAACTCTACAAAGAGAAGGAGAGCTACTCTTTCCCCTAGAGAAACTGTGACTAAACAGTCTACAGTAGACTGGCATACATGGTGATGGGTGATGGAGCTTGCTCTAGAGTCCTTTCTGGCTGGTCAGGGCAGGGTCTGTGCCACTGCTGATGCTTCTTGCTGTGCGTGGATCAATGAAACAGGCAAAGCGGATCAGACCACACAATGCTGTAAGGAAAAGCCATCTGTCTCTTGAACACGAATCCTCATGGTCTATGGGTTTTTTTCTCTTGTTTGGGTTGGGCAAATGAAGTTTATAATTCCAAAGCACCCTATAAGACTATGAACTGGGGGCACCTGGGGGTTCAGTCAGTTAGGCATCTGACTCTTGATTTCAGCTCAGGTCATGATCTCAGAGTCGTGGGACTGAGCCCTGTGTCAGACTCTGTCCTGGGTGTGAAGCCTACTTCAGATTCTCTCTGTCACTCTCTTCTGCCCCACCCCCAAGACTATGAATGGTTCTTGTCATTGTCCCAGTGGTCATGACATGACATTGCTCTGTCACATCCTGTCTGGTCTTGAATTCTTGTGGGCAGCTACTTTCTCAGGTCAGCCGGCTGCCATGATGACACAGCAACAGAAAGAACAGATGTCATGATATGACTGACTGGAGCCAAGGAGAGTCCCTGAGTTGTGAAGGTCACCAGCTGCCCATGAAGTGGTCAGCCTCTCACAGGGGTCAGAAAGACCAGCGAGGAGGGGGCATTGGGAGACTAAGTGGACATTTACAACAGTCTCTGTAGCCATCTGCCCAGAATGAGCAGGACTTGGTCAATGACTGCTGGCTTCTCCTATTTTCTCCTCTTCCAAATTAGAGCCAGCAGAAAAAAGTGACTCCCCACACTGTGTACCCCCAAGCATGAGCTGTCACAACTCCGCTTAGCCACCTCCAACTGCCCTGAGCCAACCGCCTCCAGTCAGAGTGTCCTCCTCTGCTTACTCCTGAGTTTCCACCAAACACAAGTGGTGGTGGCTGACTCACTTGTTGGTGCAGGATCTGAATAAATGGCAGCTGTTGTGTTCTCCCTTGGGTGATCTTCATTTGTTTCCACATGACAAACTGGATTTATGTAGATTATAAAACTGTGTGGAACAAACAGGTGATAAAAACTGAAACTGGAGTAACCTTTCCAAAACATACACTTGTTTAGATCATCCCCTTGCTTTAAAACCCTTTGCCCATTGCCCTTGGAATAAATCTACTCTTTGTAACTGGACATAATAATCCCTGATTGGTTTTCCAGCCTTCTCTCCCTTGCACTGGTAACCAAATTGGCCTTCTTTTATTTTCTGTAAACATCTTGCTCTCTTTTCCTTTCAGGCTTTGGGACAGGCCATTTCTTCTACCTGGAACACTTTTCTATCTCTCTCTTCACCTGGGTACATTTTCAGTATAGACATCACTTCCCCGGCCAGCTCGTTCCAATGTTTGCCTGGGTAAGATGCTCCTCCTGTTGTTCCTGGACTACACCATTATTCCACAAGTTGCTATCCCATCGATTACCATACCATTGTAAGCTAAATTACACTGGTCATACACCACACCAAGCTTGACTCTGTCAACCCTCCCTGTAGTGTTACAATAGTTCATGTAGATAATCTGAATTAACATATGTGAAAATTTTCTTCTGAAGAAATGATTTCTAGAATTGATTATGATAAAATTACTTTCTATTGGCAGGGTATCTAATGTTTTGCCAATTACATAATAACACCAGCACCACCCTTTCATGAAGATGGCGCGAAAGTCGAAGAAGGAAGCTCCTGCCTCTCCCAGAGCTGAAGCCAAAGCAAAGGCTTTGAAAACCAAGAAAGAGGTGCTGAAAGGCATCCAAAGTCACACTAAGAAGATCTGCACATCACCTACATTCCAACGATCTAAGACCCTGTGTCTCCGAAGCCAGCCCGAATACCCTGGAAAGAGCATCCTTAGGAGAATCAAGCTTGACCACTATGCCATCAAGAGCCTCCAGACTACTGAGTCAGCCATGAAGAAGATAGAAGATATCACACTTGTGCTCATTGCGGATGTCAAGGCCAATAAGCACCAGATCAAACAGACTGTGAAGAAACTCTACGATATTGATTGGCCAAGGTCAACAGCTTGATCAGGCCTGATAGAGAGAAGGCCTGTATTTGACTGACTATGATGCTTTGGATGCCAAAAAAATTAGGATCATTTAAACTGAGTCCAGTTGGCTAAATATAAATATAATTTTTTTTTATAAAAACCCCCACCAACACCAACTATAGAATTCACAAATTTATCTTATTGTTATCTTATTGTCCTAATAAACCGAGGAAGGTGGTTGCCTACAAAATGATTTGTATTTTAAATTTATTATTGTAGTGCAGCCCAGGCAGCTCAGTGGTTTAGTGCCAACTTCAGCCCAGGGCATGATCCTGGAGACTCGGGATCGAGTCCCATGTCGGTCTCCCTGCATGGAGCCTGCTTCTCCCTCTGCCTGTCTCTGCCTCTCTCTCTCTCTCTCTCTCTCTCTCTCTCTCTCTCTGTGTGTGTGTGTGTCTCTCATGAATAAATAAATAAAATCTTAAAAAATAGATTTATTATTCTATTAAAATATAGAATCACAGGGTAGATATGACTCCAAGAAGCAACCTTCCTGTAGTGCCTTTTTTTTGTACTAGAATCTTTGTGTTTGGTTCTTTACTCTCTCATCAGTGTTCATAACTTTATTATCACCTACATTATGGTAACTTTAAATTTATATTTCTACCCCGAGTTTTCAGATTCAGACACCCAGAAGTCTTTTTTTTTTTTTAACCTCCCATGAAGGGAGCTCAACATGGGACTTGATCCTGGGACTCCAGGATCACACCCTGGGCCAAAGGCAGGCGCTAAACCGCTGAGCCACCCAGGTGTCCTGACACCTAGAAGTCTTAACAGTTATATCCAACATGGTTAAGATCAAATCTGTGATCCATAATTCTCTCTCCAGGGTTTCCACTGTCTGTCTCCCTCTTTTTTGAGGTTATTTATTCTATTTGATGACACACAGTGTTATGTTAATTTCAGGGATACAATAATGATTCAACATCTCTATATGTGGTACTGTGCTCACCATAAACGTAGCTGCCACCCATCACCTTAAGACACTATTACAATACCTGACTATATTCCCTGTGCTGTGCCTTTTATTCCTGTGATTTATTCATTCCATTACTGAACTCCTTTGCCAACTTTGCTCATTCCCTCTTCCCCTCTGGCAGCCATCAGTTTGTTCTCTGTATTTACAGGTGTGTTTGTTCATTTGTTTTGCTTTTTAGATTCATGTATAAGTTAAATCATATAGTATTTGTCTTTCTCTGTCTTATTTTCCTTAGCACATCCTTTAAGTCCATCCTTTCCGCAGATGGCAAGATCTTATTCTTTTTTATGGCTGACTAATATTGCATTGTATATATACACCACATTCTTCTTTATCCATTCATCATCAGTCAAAGAACACTTGGGCTTCTTCCATATCTTGGCTGTTGTAAATAATGTTGCAATAAACATTGAAGTGCATGTATCTTTTTAAATTTGTGTTTTTGTTTTCTTTGGTTAAATACCCAGTAGTAGAATTACTGGATCACATTTCTATTTTTTATTTTTTGAGGACCCCCCCCATACTGTTTTCCAGAGTGGCTGCTCCAGTTTGCATTCCCACCAACAGTGCATGAGGTCCCCCGTTTCTCCATGTCCTCACCAAACACTAGTTATACCTTGTATTTTTGATTCAAGCCATTCTGACAGGTGTGATGCAATCTCATTGTGTTTTGATTTGCATTTCCCTGATGATGAGTGAAGCTGAGCATCTTTTCATGTGTCTGTTGGCCATTGGGGTGTCTTTTTTTGAGAAATGTCTGTTTAGGTCCTCTGCCCATCTTCAGATTACTTGGTGTTGAGTTGTTCAATGCCATCCTTCCTGACACTTCACTCACAGCAGTGTCCGAACTATCATCATGCCTTGTTCACGTCACCTCCTAATTATCTCTCATAGCTGTCCACTTCTCTCCATCTTCAGAGCTCCTACTATAATCTCAGCTCCAGATTACCATCATCTTCCAACATGTTCCTTGTTGGGTCACTCTAACAAGCTCCTAACTCTTGCTTTACATCTACCCTTCTCTCATCTCTACTCTTTCCTTCCTGATATAGCCAGCTATATTTTCCAGATGCAAATCTAATTCTATCAACCCACCCAGTGAAAACACTCAATTGGCTTTTCATTGGTCTTAGGAAGACCCAAGTGGCTTCATGATCTGGTCCCTCACCTACTCTCATAGTATTTTTCTTCCTGTGATGTGTGCTTCAGTTATTCTGGTTTCATTCCTCAGTCTGCCTAGGACATGCTCCTTCCAGGCACAGGGTCTCTGCAGGGGCTGTTCCTGCTGCCTGTAGTCACCTCCCCTTACCACATCTAGCTGTTTGATCCACTAATGTTTTCTTGTTCCTCTGACTTCAGGTTGTTGCTTCCTTAAGACTGCTACTCTAGATCAGGTTTCTGCATCATAGATGCTTGGAGAGCATATCTTCTTCAGGAGTGTTTACCTCAGTTTATAATTGAATTCTCATTGTGTAGCAGTTTCACTAATGATGTTCTCCTCCGGCGGATTAAGCTTTTGTTTTCTGCTCATCACTGTCTCCTTGGCACCCAGTAGACACACAAAAAGTATATATAGAACACAGGCAAGAAAGGAGTGATTAGATGTAACTTGTTCATAAAGAATAACTGTCCCTCTTTTCTGTGGAACTTTCAGTGGTTTTAGATTAACCTTAGCAATTTATTTTATTGTAGACGAGCATGTGTACAGCTTGTCTGTTTATAGCTCAGTCAGGGGTGCCAAATATAGCTGTATGCTGTGCAGACCCCACAGGGAAACAAGCTAAGGTGGGGGCAGTTGAAACTGAAATCAAGCCCACTCTGTTCACTCAGATCTGTCTCAGAGGATATGATGCTTCCCCCC
Source organism: Nyctereutes procyonoides (assembly GCF_905146905.1). Classification (NCBI taxonomy): domain Eukaryota; kingdom Metazoa; phylum Chordata; class Mammalia; order Carnivora; family Canidae; genus Nyctereutes; species Nyctereutes procyonoides. The sequence goes on along the minus strand of NW_026575082.1, from coordinate 203,472 downwards.
TTTCTTTACACATAAAGGCACTTGTATCTCCCAGCTAGGGTCCTCAGGGCAGCAAGAGCCCACAGGGCTTCTCCCCTGTAACTGGGTACAAAGGTAGCTGTGGACGGACATGTCAGAGTCTGGGACTAGTTTAAGATTTTTCTCTGTTCTGTGGTCACTTGGATTGCTCTCTCTATGCTGGACAATTATACTACAAATGCCGATGCTGATTATGAGGTGAACTAGGAAAGATTCAGCCTACCCTCCTTTAAGCCCAACTGAACAACTAAAATCAAAGCATCTATACTTATATTGACACCAAGTCGGTTAAGGAAAAGCAGAACACACTTGTGTGTGCTGTGACATGATTTGCTTACATCTTGGCCATGTGTTTTCCTGAGTCTTTGAAAAGAATCTTGACGAGTCTCAATGGGCCATATTGCTCATTCCTTCTATGGTGGGGAGGGACAGTCCTTTCAACACCAAAGCTGTTGAGTATAGTTCGAAACATCACTCATATATCAATGCTGAAGTATTTAGGGATGTAGTGGGCTGATGCACTCTTTGAGTGCATCAAAAAAAAGAGCATGGATCAAGAGATGCAAACATAGATAGACAGCTGGGCGATAAAGCAAACAGCAAAATGTTAATTGTAAAAGTTCGGTGATGGTGTTCACTGTATACTTATTTCAACTTTTCAGTATGTTCAAAATATTTCATAATGAGATGGGGAAAACTTTTAACCAAATTTTATTAAAATTGTCTTATATAAAAATTTTTAAAAGATTTTATTTATTTGACAGAGACAGAGCTCGAGCACAAGCAGGGGGAGGGGCAGAGGAAGAGGGAGAAGCAGGCTCCCTCCAGGGATCTTGGTCTGACCCAAGACCCTGGGATCATGGCCTGACCCAAAGGCAGACTGAATCCTCAACTGACTGAGTCACTCGGGTGCCCCTAAAATTGTCTGTTTATTTTATTTTTTTTAAAGATTTTATTTATTTTTTCATGATAGACACAGAGAGAGAAAGAGGCACAGACACAGGCAGAGGGAGAAGCAGGCTCCATACAGGGAGCCTGACGTGGGATTCGATCCCGTATCTCCAGGATCACACCCTGGGCTGAAGGCGGTGCTAAACCGCTGAGCCACCCGGGCTGCCCTGTCTTATGTTTATTAAAATATTTATTTATATTATATTTCTTAAAGTAACCTAGGCATCAGAGATATAGTGGTGAAGAAGACATGGTTCCTGTTGGTACAGCTCTTCTGACAGAGAAACACATTAGCATATGGTGATGAAACAACCCAGTGAGTGCAGTGACAGACGCACAGAATGTTCTGGAATACCAAGGAGATGTGCCCACCACTGTTTGTAATGTTTCTGTGTGGAGTGGTAGCGGTCAGGGAGATTTTCCTGAAAGAGAGGGCAGCAGTATGCAGCCTTGAATGGGAATGGGATGAAAATTAGTTCTGGCAGTGGAGAGGATAGGAATCCTATGGGCACTGCATGGTGTTTCAGGAACAGGAGATGGGCTGGGACTGGTCAAGCTTGGAGAGCTTGTGTGCTGTGCTGACCACTGGGCTTGTTCCTGGGAGGATGTGGAATGGCAGGGTCCAATTTGTCTTAGCAGGATGGCTGACTAGAGAGTACCTGTGGAGCCAACGCTGGAGACAAGTTAGGTGCTTGTGTTGGTGTTCCTCAGGAGGTGAGCTGAATTTCCAAGGCTGCAAGTGAGATGACAGATTTGAGGATTGCTTAGAATGTAAAATTGGAAAACTGGAGATGGTAAAATGAAAGACAATCACGCCGCTTACTGTAATTACAAGGAAGGATGATAGGCTGTTTGTTTGGAACATTTTAAATCTGAGTGCAGGAGACCTAAGTGGGGCTGCCCAATTGGCAGCCAGAAAAATAAAAGTAAAGCTTAGGAAAGAGGTAGATATATTCATTTGGAATTGAAATAATGAAATTTGAATCTGCAATTGAGATTAAGAAGGGAGAGTATGCAGAGTAATAAAGTGAGAGGGATGGGATTTCTGGTACCTAGTACAGCACCTGGCATATAGGATGTGGGTGATGAATATGTGTTGAAAAATGAATGAAAGTGAGCACAACCCTGGAGATCCACATTGAAGGATGGGCTGAGGAAGGGAAGCTGATGAAGACATAAGGAACTGAGATCTTGGAGAAGATGGAAGGGCATATCTGGAAGTGGTCAGGGAGAGAAGAGCTTCAGGAGAGGGAGATGGGTGACAAACGAAGGGTGAGGACTCGCATCTGTTCTTGGGTCTAAGGATGATGAGGTCGTCGGTTACCTAGGAGTTTCTGCAGAGTGCTGAGGGTTCAGAGCAGGAGGATGTAGAGTTCAAGGTGCCCAGGCCACATTGGGAGAAATGTGACCAAATGCTCTCCTTACAACACCTTGATCTGGATCAAAGGGGACTGGAAGGCTTTAACTTTACTTTTCATCACACCCATGATTTCAAGGAAGATACATGAGGATATCATACCCATTTAGCACTGACTCATTAGCACATTAAATCATAATTCATAAATAAATATAAAGATTAAACTCTCCTTCAATTATGACTTGTATTTCTGTAGGGAAAAGGAGCAAACCGTGGTCATGTCATGCAGTTCAGAATTTAACACATTTTTAAATTAATTCCATTATTTCGTGCCTGTTAACGTTTTTGGTCACTGGGGAGGTCCACGGCAGGGCAGACTGGGGGAGGGGCATGGCCAGCACATCCTCTCAAACTAGGTCCACGGTGAGGGTGGTCGTTGAGGAAACAGGTGCGCATGGTGCCACCAGGAGGTCAAGAAAGCTCCCGTCTGAGGGTCTTAGGGTTGTGGAAGGAGATATGGTCTTCTGCTGGAAGTGAAGTTGAGCAGGGCAGGTGCTCAGAGAAGGTCGATGAGGTGGGGATGGTCTGGAATGGTCATTAGGGAGCCAGAATAGGACAGGGCCCCAAGAGGTAAAAGGAGGTGTTTGCATGCGCACCCAGCCTCTCACTAAAGTGCAAGATCCCTGAGGGTGGTGTGGTCCTTGTCTTCCCCCGCAAGTCTGACTCAAGGGATGAAGACCCTTCTGAAAGCTCCCACTCCATGTGGAATATTGTATTATGGCTTCACAATTAAAATTTGGGCAAAAGTGAACTTTTAGGCCAGTTAAAAGAGTTTTTACAAGTGTATGCAATTAACCTCTTCTCTACGCAACGTATAGTAGCTCTAACTAAAAAAAATCAGACTTCTCAAGAAAAAGTGTGACAACTTTCTCAGGAAATAATGGTGAGGTCAGGAGCCCCCATCAATCCAAGGGCACCCTTGTTAAAGTTCTGAGAGCCCAACTTGTGTCCTCCAATGGCAGCGCAGGATTCTCCTCGCAGCTGGCTTCCCATTGGCTCTGAGATGTGGGCGGGGCCTCACATTCCTGCCCCTGCCACTAGCTCCACCCCCATTCCATGTAAATGAAGTCAAAGCTCTGGTGAGCCCACGTGATTGGTCACGTGGTGGACGGCGCCCTCGCCCCGCCCCTTCAATGACGTCATCACCCACTCAAACTCTCGAGAGAGTTTGCAGAGATGCTAGTGAGAGGCTGGCAGGCCAGCCCACTGTGGCAGGAAAGGGGTGAGGGGCGGGGGCTCCAACAGGGACCCTCCCCCCACCCCCACTCCAGAGCTTCCAGTCCAGCTTCAGGGAGGGGCCCCAAGGGTCCTGTGGACAGTGCCCAGGGGGGGTCCCATGCATACTCTCCTCTCATTGGCTGGCTGTACTGGCATGCAAATGAGGGCGCGCGTCACTTCCGGAGGCAAATCGAGCGCCATTTTCTCTTTCTGGCCGTGCTGGGAGGAGGGGACGGGGTCGCGCGGGGGTGGGCGCGCGCCGAGGCGGGGGTCCCGCCGCGCGGGGCGGAGGCGGGCGGGAGCGCGGGGCCCCGACGGGCCACGGCGGCGCGGCGAGAGGCGACGGGGGACGCAGCGGCGCTCCGAGCGCCCAGCGGTAGGTACGACCCAGGCCCAGCCCCGCGGCGACGCCCCCGGCCCTGCCTGGCCCAGGCCCGCGGAGTCCCGACGGCGGCCGCGCCCCGCCCAGCCCCGCCCACAGCCCGCGGCCGGCGGCCGCCTCCCGCCTCCTGAATCCTGCGATGTCGTCCCGGCGTGGGGTTCGCGGCCCGGGACGGCGGCCGTCATCCCTCCGCATCACGTGGGCGTCGGGGGTGGTCGCGGGGGGGGCGGGGGCAGGACGCGGCGGGGCGGGGACGACCGAGGGACCGACGGAGGGAGGGAGGGAGGGAGGGCGGGAGGGCGGCCCGCTAGCTCCGCGCAGCCTGTCCCCGGGGCAGCCCGGCGGGAGTGCCCAGGTCGGCCGTGCGGGTCCGGGGGCGCGGAGCTGGGTCCGGGGCGGGCTCCCCTCGCGGGCTCCCCCCGCGCCCCCGGCGCCCAGGGTCCCGCTGCCTCCGCCGAGCCCGCCGACCTGGATGGTGCAGACGGACTCCGTGCGGACCGTGCGCACTTGCATAATCCGAGTCAGGGGTGTTAGACACGGTGTCTGAGTACGAGCGGGAGACCCGTCGGAGTGCTGCCCACACGCGTCCTGATGGGACGGAAGGTGCTCACCGTCTCCTGAGGCCCCGAGGGGCCGGCTGTGGGGGGGAGGGCGCCGGGCTCGGACGCGACCCCCGGGGCGGCAGGGCACGGGGTGCAGGGGTATCCCGCGGAGGCCGCGGTTACCGGGCTGCGGCGGGGTGACAGTCGAGTGCCGTCGGGTGGGCTGGCATCGGGGCCGCTTGCAGGTGGTCCGTCCGCGCGGAGGAGGGCAGAGGGGGCGGGGGGCCGCTGGGGTCTGCGGACGAAGGCGGGCACCCCGGGACACCTGTTAGGGCCGCACCCCGCTTTGCCCGGCGCACTTGCAGCATTGGCGGGTGCTGCGGCCCCGGACCCTGACCCATGTTCCACACCCCGGCTGTCTCGCGGTGTTAGGGCCTGTCTACACGGCCGCTGGGAGGCCGCAGCTCGGTGCCGCAGGATTGTGAGAGTGCAGTGGTGTGCTGCCGTGGTCCTGGTCCGGACGCTTCATTGGATGCTGGTGGTCACGGTGCCTCTGGTCCTCGCCCCGGGGACAGACCACTTAACTACATACAGCTCGTGGTTGTGGACCCAATTGGAATCCAGGACGTGCCCTAACGGACTCTGCTGCTGAGACTGCTGTGCAGTGTGGGTGTTTTTGGCACATCCCTCTCTAACTTCAGTTTCACATGATCTCCCAAGTTCCTGTGAGATGACCTGAACCACTCATTTTTGGAGTGGACTTTTTCCAGAATGAAATGATCTTAAGTGATCTTGATCCTAAAAAACAAAAGAAACTGTAAGTGCTCCCTTGGGAAATCGTATTTTCTTGTGCAGTGAGTGAATTTGGGGGAGGCCCACGTGTATCACCCACTGATAGGAAATGTAAAATTGACCGCTTAGGTGGACAGGGTCGTGCGGCCACCTTCTGCTGCTGTGTCCTAATGAGGAAGGTATGCATTTAACCTGCTTGGGAGCCACAGTAACCATGGTGAGGGAATGGGGTGCTTTCATTTGAGAATCAAAGTTCGTGTTCTCCAGATTCAGGAAAGGACAGACAGTTCCTTGGCCCTACTCCCAAGGCTTCAGCAGGTAACTACAGGGCCTAGTTGCTGACAGCCTCATTTCCTGTCCTCCTGAGAGTTAGCCAGGCTGCAACAGCCTCTGGGAACCAGCCTCTGATGATGCGCCCATCCCCAAACTAGTGCTTCTCAAAGTCCACTAGTGCTCGGATGCTGTGCTTCTCAGAACCCGGTGGTAAGATCCAGTTTCAAGATTAGTGCTTACCATGTGAAGCCATCCTTCTTTGCCTGCAGTAAATGTAGCTTGCTTCCTTGTTTCAGATACAAGTGGGTGATGGTCTTAACCTTGGACAGGTCTGTTTAACAGTCAGCTCTGGGGAAAAGGAGAACCCCAAAGGATGGAGAACAGATGGAACTTTAAGGATGAAATGAAAGCAAGTAGAGTTGAGTGGAAAGCATCTAACAGTGATTTTCATTGAGGCTTGCTCTGGCTGAAGAAGCCAGTGTGGGCTTGAAAGTGACCTTGTGTTTAGTTTTTAGGAACACCCTCACGAGGTGCTTGACAGCTCCTCAGTTAGTCAGGCTGTGGGGCTTGAACTCATGACCCTGAGATTAAGAGTCAGACGCCCAACCTGCTGAGGCACCAGGCGCTCCCAGGTGAGGCTTTTTTTTTTTTTTTTTTTTAATTTTTATTTATTTATGATAGTCACAGAGAGAGAGAGGGGCGGAGACATAGGCAGAGGGAGAAGCAGGCTCCATGCACCGGGAGCCCGACGTGGGACTCGATCCCGGGTCTCCAGGATCCCGCCCCGGGCCAAAGGCAGGCGCCAAACCGCTGTGCCACCCAGGGATCCCCCAGGTGAGGCTTTTGAAGGCTAGAACCCATATGTGCATTTCATTTTTAATAATTTTATAATTTTTAACTTTATTTCTTAGGATTTAATGTTCTTCAATTATAAAGTGCTAAATGATCCTTCAGTCTCTCCTTCTACTGAACCTAAGATATACTTTTGACATAGATGATGAGATTTGGAAAACTCACTCCAAATTAGCTTTTCAGAAACTTTTTGTTTGTACCTCCTGGGAATTCCTCCCTCTTACAGGTTAACCCTTCCTCCCTCTGCCCCACCCATTTGATTCCAGTCTGCCTCTTTGGTTTTATTTACCTTTGGTCAAATATACGGAGACTTTTTTTTCCTTTACCTTGGTCCTTTTTTTTTTTTTTTTTTTTTTTTTTTTTAATTTTTTTTTTTTAGTTTATTTATGATAGTCACAGAGAGAGAGGCAGAGACACAGGCAGAGGGAGAAGCAGGCTCCATGCACCGGGAGCCCGACGTGGGATTCGATCCCTGGTCTCCAGGATCGCGCCCTGGGCCAAAGGCAGGCGCCAAACCACTGCGCCACCCAGGGATCCCTACCTTGGTCCTTTTTTGGTTTTGATCTGTTCACCTAGACTGTCTGGGGCTCCAACTGTAAACCCTCCCACAGCTGTTTTCAACCTTTATGGCGCTTCCCACACGTCTTATGATTCCTGTTTTATTTTTATCTCTTTTGTTCATTTATTGTGAATGCTTGCTGTATGTTATACTCTGTGATCGGCCCCATGCAAAGAAAACATGATTCCTACCCTGGAGGAGTTTAACCTAATAGAAGAAATAGATATATAAATGGATCATTGCAACAGGGTGCCATGCAAGAAGCATAAACTCTGAGGGGCACCAGGCATGCACTGCGGGAAGAGGGGTGACAAGAGGAGTGTAAAAGTGGAATTGCTGACTCACAGATGTTGTTATTTAAAATCTTGGGAAATATGGCCAAACTGCTTCTGAACATGTAGAAATTATGATTTTTCCACTTAGTTTCACTGCTAGTGGATATTATCAATCTTTAAAAGTTACCGTTCTGTTAGTAAGATTGGCATTCGTTATTTTAACCTGATGTTTTTTAACTTGAACTTGATTTTTTTAGTGTGATAGCTTACACATTAAAAAAACTTAGAAATAGTTGCAGACTTATAGAAAGTTGCAAATATAATACAAAGAACTTTTTCTCCTGAAACATTTAAAAGAAATTAGCTAAGCAAGATGCCACATTACCCCAAATATTGTCTGTTTCCTACAATAAGAGCAGTCTCCTACATATCCAGAATAAAACCATCAGAATCAGGAAATGAATAATTATCATCAAATCCTCAGATTCCATTGAAATTTTTCCAGTGTTCCAATAATATTTCTAGTAAAAGAATTAACTTAGAATTGCACATCGTATTTACTCATTTTTAGTCTCTTTCAGCGGGAAACAGTTCTGTAGTTTTCCTTCCATGTATATATATTTTTAAAGTGTGTAATTCATGTCGAATTATATAGTCTAATGAAAGAGCATTTCTGGTACCCTCCAAAAAACCTGTTTTCATTCCCAGCCAACTGCTAACCTACCTTCTATCGCTGTAGTGTTGTCTCTTCTGAATATTTCACATAAGTGGAGTCAGATGATGTGAGGACTTTTGCATCTGGCTTCTTTCACTTAGCATGATGCTTTTGAATTCATTTGTTTTGTGGTGTGTGTGTGTCAGTACCTAGTTTTTTTTTTTTTTGTTTTTGTTTTTAAGATTTTATTTATTTATTCATGAGAGACACACAGAGAGGCAGAGACACAGGCAGAGGGAAAAGGAAGCTCCATGCAGGGAGCCCGATGTGGAACTCGATCCTGGGACTCCGGGATCATGCCCTGGGCTGAAGGCAAGTGGTAAACCACTGAGCCATCCAGGGATCCCCAGTACCTCGTTTTTAATGCCAAGAAGCATTCTGTTGTATGGGTATACCACATTGTGTTTATCCATTTACCATATGAAGGACATTTCAATTTCCATGTTTTGGCTGTTACGAATAGTGCTACCTTGTATGGTCTGGACACTTTCGAATAGTATAGGCTAGTTATTTTGTGCAGTGTCTATTAATTTGGGCTGAGAAGTCTACCAGACTTCTGTGAATTACTCTTCTTCCTTTGGTATTTATTTACTTATTTATTTAGAGGATGAGGAGGGACAGAGAGAGGGGGAAAGAGAGAGTCTCAAGCAAACTCCATGCCCAGTGTGGAGCCTGACTCAGGGCATGACCTCACAACTCTGAGATTATGACCTGGGCTGAAATCAGGAATTGGATGCTTAACCAACTGAGGCACTTACGGCACCCCTTACTTAATTATTAAGTAATTTTAGGGAGGTGCTTGGAAATCATGTACGTATCTCACTCCTCATCAGATTTTCAATATATTTAATTTTTATCACCATGTTGATGATTACCAAATCACGCCGCAATCTTGTAGAATAAAGCATTTGCTTAAAATTCAGTAATTCTTTGAATCTAGAGTTCAGATTGGAGCAGGGGAAATGGCTTATTTCTGTTCCTCATCTAGGAAGACTCAAAGGCTGAGGTGACTTGAGAGCCAGGTGTCTAGAAGTGTCTTCACTTACTTGTCTGGTGGTTGAGGTTGGAACATCTCTGTATGGTCTCTCCATTTGGGCTAATTGAGCTCCCTCATGACATGGTGTCTGGATTCCAGGGTGATGGTGCTCAGAGAGTGAGCAGAAGCTTGCTCTAGTCTTGGAAGTCACATGGCATGACCTCTGTCATACTTTATGGGTTGAGTCAGCCACAGAGTTCTGCCCAAGTTTAAGGGGTGAGGCATAAGTGCCCCACTTTGGGGGAGAATTGTCAAGATCATATATATATTTTTTACAAAAGATTTACTTATTTATTAGAGCATGTGCGGAGAGAGAGGGAGAGGGTGAGAGAGAATGTGAAGCAGTGCCCAGTGCAGTGCCCAGTGTGGGGCTCGATCTCATAACTCCAAGCTCACGACTGAGCCAAAATCAAGAGTCAGAGGCTTGACTGACAGAGCCACCCAGGTGCCCAAGGTCATATTGCAAAAGAGCATGTGGGGTGGGAAGTACTGTTGCATTGTGTTTTGAAAAATTCAGTGCCACAGGTTGTAATCTATTACTGTCATTTATTTTTTGTCCAAATTGTCTCCTATTTGGGTGGTGGGAACTCTTTCTTTCTTTCTTTCTTTCTTTCTTTCTTTCTTTCTTTCTTTCTTTCTTTTCTTTTCTTTTCTTTTCTTTTCTTTTCTTTTCTTTCTTTTTTTTCTTTTCTTTCTTTTTTTCTTTTTTTTTTTAAGACCAGAGAAGGGGCGGGGGTGGGGGGAGAGGCAGGCAAAGATACAGACAGAGGGAGAAGCAGGCTCCATGTAGGGAGCCTGATGCGGGACTTGATCCTGGGACTCTAGGACCACGCCCTGGGCCGAAGACAGACACTAAACCGCTGAGCCACCCAGGGATCCCCAGTGGGAACTTCTTTAAGCTGGTTTCTTTTGAGTCCTTTTGACGTGTCTCACCATTTGTTGAACAACTTGCTTATTTTCTGGTGTAGGACAGTCTTGGCTTGTCTTATCTTTTCCATGCTTCAGCCCTAGAATCAACCATTTTTCTAAGGAGTCCTGGTTCTTTGTGGAAAGTAGTATTTAGAAAGTAAGATCTGGGGTGGGGGGTGCCTGGGTGGCACAGTCAGTTAAACATCCAGCTCTTGGTTTTGGCTCAGGTCCTGATCTCAGGGTCATGATATCAAGCCCGTGTGGGGCTCTGTGCTTGGTGTCTCATCTGCTTGATATTCTCCCTCTGCCCCTCCCTGAACCCACTTGCTCTCATTCTGTCTTTCAAGTAAATAAATAAATCTTTAAAAAAAGAAAAGAAAAGAGTAAGATTTGGGCTATAGGAGTGCTCACTGTTATTGGAGTGTGTAACTGCCTCTAGACTCTCTTAGTAGACAGAACTATGGAATATATATGTACAGGTTTACAACTGTATCTTTTATGTATGTATTAAAAACAATACAGTCACACCTGCATTCTGATCAAGTACCACAGGATTTAGTTTAATTTTATGCCTTTTCAGATACTTTAAAAACAGCTTTATGGAAATATAATTTATAACCATACAGTTCACCTGCTTATTTATTTAAAAAAATATTATTTATTTATTCATGAGAGACAGAGAGAGAGAGAGGCAGAGACACAGGAAGAGGGAGAAGCAGGTTCCATGCTGGAAGCCCGACACGGGACTCGATCCTGGGTCTCCAGGATCAGGCCCTGGGCTTGAAGGTGGCGCTAAACTGCTGAGCCCTCCAGGCTGCCCCAGTTTACCTGTTTAAAGTGTATATGTGTGTGTGTATATATAATTATAGTTCACTGGTGTTTAGTATATTCAGAGAGTTGTGCATACATCACCACAGTTGAGTTTTTAGAACATTGTCATTGTTCTGAAGTCCTGTTCCCCTTACTCATCACCTTCCAGTCCTCCTCAGCCCTAGGTAACTGGGACAACTAGTATTCTTTCTGTCTCCATAAATTTGCCCTGAACACTTTATATGAAATACAACATGTGGTTCTACATGTCTTTCACTTAGCATAATCTTCCTCAGGGGAAATCCACATCATAGCAAACGTGTCAGTACTTCATTTCTTTTTTGGCCAAATATTTCATTGTGTGGATATACCACATTTTATTTATTCATTCATCAGTTGATGGACATGTGGATTGTTTCTACTTTTTGGCTCTTGTGAATAATACTGCTATGAACAAGTTTTTGTTTGAATGCATGTTTTTTTTTTTTTTTTTTTTTTTATGATAGTCACAGAGAGAGAGGGAGAGGCAGAGACACAGGCAGAGGGAGAAGCAGGCTCCATGCACTGGGAGCCCGACGTGGGATTCGATCCTGGGTCTCCAGGATCGCGCCCTGGGCCAAAGGCAGGCGCCAAACCGCTGCGCCACCCAGGGATCACCTGAATGCATGTTTTTAATTTCTCTTGGGTGAAATTGATGGTTCATATAACACCTATATATTTCATCTTTTGAGGAACTGCCAGACTGTTTTCCAAAGTGGCTGCACTGTTTTACTTTAACTACCACAGCATATGAGAGATTCAGTTGCTCCACATCCTTTCCAACACTTGTGTTTTTCCTTTTTTCTTCTTGTTTTTTTTTTTTATATTATAGTCCTCTTAGTAGGTATAAAGTTACATATTTCACTGTGGTTTTGAGTTTCATTTTCCCACAGCTAATGTTGTTTAGCATCTTTTTATGTGCTTAACAGCCATTTGTATATTATTTTTGGAGAAATATTCAAATTTTTGCCCATCTTCTTCTTTTTTTAAGATTTATTATTTTTTTTTAGAGAGTATGAGCAGGAAGGGCAAAGGTGGGGAGAGAGAATCTCAAGCACACTGAGCACAGAGCCTGATGTGGGGCTCCATCTCACGACCCTGAGATCACGACCTGAGCTGAAACCAAGAGGTGGATACTTGACTGGCAGTGCCACCCAGGTGCCCCTCTTTTGCCCATTTTTAAGTTGGGTTGTCTTTTAATTATTGAGTTATAAGAGTTGTTTTCTTTATATATTCTGGATGTAAGTTCCTGATCAGAAATATGATTTGCAAATGTTTCTTCTTGTTTTGCGGTTTCTTTTTTGCTTTTTTTTTTTTCTTTTTGCTTTTTTGATGGTTTCCTTTGAGGTGTAAAAGTGTTATATTCGATGAAATCCAACTTATCTCTTTTTCTTTACTTATTAGTTGGTTTTTGGTGCTTATCTAAGGGTCCATTGCCAAACCCAAGGCCATGAAAATTTATGCCCATTTTCTTTTAAGAGATTCAAAGTTTAAGCTCTTACATGGAGACGTATGATACATTTTGAGTTAATTTTTTTGTGTGATGAAAGGAAAGTCCCAACTTCATTCTTTGGCATGTGGATATGTAGTTGTCCTAGCATAATTTGTTGAAAATTACTCTTTTTTTTTTTTAAGATTTATTTATTTGAGAGAGGATTTGAGCATGCATGTGTGTGAGGTAGGGATGGGCAGAGGGGGAGAGCCTCAGGCAGACTCCATGCCGAGCATGGAGCGTCATGTGGGGCTCCATCTCAAGACCCCAAGGTCACAGCCTGAGCTGAAACCAAGAGTCGGACAACCAACTGGACTGTGCCACCCAGGCACCCTGAAAATTACTTACTAGTTTGCCAGCTCTGTTAAATATGTAGATGTAGATATAGGTACTCAGTTTTCTTTTCTTTTTTCTTTTTTCAAGGAAAAATTAAAAAATGTTTCAAATTCCTGTGGAAAATCTTGACAACATCAGGAAGGTACGAAAAAAGGTGAAAGGCATTCTTGTGGATATTGGGCTCGACAGCTGCAAGGAATTGCTGAAGGTAAGAGTCCATAAGTGAGATTAAGAGAAGACAGTATATCAGTGATGTAGGGTTGGCTTTATGGAGGTGATTTGAGAGTGTTTGAGGAATGAGTAAGGTTCCTCAAGGTGGAAATTGCTTGTATTTCAGATGACTGCTTGAGAGCATCATTAGTTCTTTTTTTTTTGACCATCATTAGTTCTTATTTCAAGGTGCTAAATGGGAAAAATCTGCAGCCAAGAATACTGTCTAGCAAGGCTGTCATTTAGAATAGAAGGAGAGATGAAGAGCTTCCTAGATGAAAACTAACAAGAGTTTGTGACACTAAACCAGCCCTGCAAGAAATAATCTTTTTTTTTTTTTAAGATTTTATTTATTTATTCATGAGAGACACAGAGAGAGAGAGAGAGAGAGAGAGAGAGAGAGAGAGAGAGAGGCAGAGACACAGAGGGAGGAGCAGGCTCCATGCAGGAATCCTGATGTGGGACTCGATCCCGTGCTGGGATCAGTCCCTGGGCTGAAGGCAGCGCTAAACCGCTGAGCCACCTGGGCTGCCTTTTTTTTTTTTTTTTTTTTTTTAAGATTTTATTTATTTATTCATGAGAGACAGAGAGAGAGAGAGGCAGGGACACAGAGCAGAGGGAGAAGCAGGTCTCATGCAGGGAGCCTGACATGGGACTCGACCTTGCATCCCCAGGATTACGCCCTGGGCTGAAGGCGGTGCTAATAGACAGCTGAGCCACCCAGGCTGCCCAAGAAGTATTCTTTTATGTCTTTCTTAAAGTGAGCTATTTTAAGCTATTCAAGTTTTTAAAGTCTTTTTTTTTTTTAATTTTTATTTATTTATGATAGTCACACACACACAGAGAGAGAGAGAGAGAGAGAGGCAGAGACATAGGCAGAGGGAGAAGCAGGCTCTGTGCACCAGGAGCCCGACGTGGGATTCGATCCCGGGTCTCCAGGATCACGTCCTGGGCTAAACCGCTGCGCCACCCAGGGATCCCTATTCAAGTTTTTAAAAGTTACTTTTAGGTGGTGTTTTTTATAGTTACTAGTTATCAAATATGTTTGTTTTTGATCTTCGAAGGGAATGTGTTGAATTATTTGTTATTTTAGCCGAAGCAGACCCTGACTTAACTCCCTAGATGGTTGGAGTAATTACCAAATGGGGATTCATGTGATGGGGCTTTTCTGCTTTGTGAATTTAATATATGTAATTTTAACAAAAGTTTAAAAATTAAGGTCACATACTCTGATAAGTTATGTTCTTTTAATTTTCTCCTTTCTTATTAACTTGAGGCTCTATTGCCAGCTATATATTTTCAAGTTAAGAAATAGAAATTGTGGAGTGAGGCTTGATGTGTATTCTTAAAGCCATTGGTAGTTCTGTGCATGTTTGTTTTATTCATAACTATCGAAATAAGGACCGTGTCTACTTTGACTTTTGTTTTTAGACTTGTGAACAATTCAGTTCACAGTATTGGCCTCGGAAGGGTTTGGTTTCTTAATTTTCAAATCTCAGACTTTTAGCCAGATTGATTTTATTTATAAAAAGGTGGCCTAATACTGAAAGACTAATAATTACCAGGATCCTCATTAATGGCCAGAATTTATTTTTGCCCTCATGTAGACAAATACTAATTTCTAAAAGGTTGCAGGTAATTTTCTGTTGAGACATTGCCACCTCAGAGAGCTCTTCCCTCTGAAATGCTGCCTTCACTGTGCTCTCCTGGCTTACCAACTCTGTTGTACTTCAGAGCTCTCATGGTACCTGATATTATTTTATTATCTTTCTCCCCCACTTGAATGAAAGAAGACAAGGACCTCTTGTTTTGTTCATCGATGGTATTACCTGTGATCAGAATTATGGTCTGGCGCATAGGTGTGTAACAGATACATCTATATTTTTAATAAATATTTTTTGAATGAACAAAAATAGAAACAGTACTTTTAATAACAGACTATGACTGAAAGTCCATTTGCAAATAAAAGGATGGGGGAGATATAAGTGGAAACCTTGGGTAGATCATACTGCTTAGGAACAGTCTTACAGTGAGAGAACCTTGGAGTTCTTTGCATCTCTGTTTATTTTATTTTATTTATTTTAATAAATTTATTTTTTATTGGTGTTCAATTCGCCAACATAGAATAATACCCAGTGCTCATCCCATCAAGTGCCCCCGTCAGTGCCCGTCACCCAGTCACCTCCCCCACCCCCCCCGCCTACCTCCCTTTCTACCACCCCTAGTTCGTTTCCCAGAGTTAGGAGTCTCTCATGTTCTGTCTCCCTTTCTGATATTTCCCACTCATTTTTTTCTCCTTTCCCCTTTATTCCCTTTCACTATTTTTTATATTCCCCAAATGAATGAGACCATATAATGTTTGTCCTTCTCCGATTGACTTATTTCACTCGGCATAATATCCTCCAGTTCCATCCACATCGAAGCAAATGGTGGGTATTTGTCATTTCTAATGGCTGAGTAATATTCCATTGTATACATAAGCCACATCTTCTTTATCCATTCATCTTTTGGTGGACACTGAGGCTCCTTCCACAGTTTGGCTATTGTGGACATTGCTGCTAGAAACATCGGGGTGCAGGTGTCCCGACATTTCACTGCATCTGTATCTTTGGGTAAATCCCCAGCTGCATCTCTGTTTATAAGTCATTTTATGCATGAGGTTTAAGAAAGCAAGGCCATTATTTGGAGACAAAATTAAGCAGATAAATAGGAGACATAGTCCAGGGATGCCTGGATGGCTCAGCAGTTGAGCGTCTGCCTTCAGCTCAGGGCGTGATCCCAGGATCTGGGATTGAGTACCACATTGGGCTCCCTGCAAGGAGCCTGCTTCTCCCTCTGCCTCTCTCTCTGTGTCTCTCATGAATAAATAAATCTTTAAAAAAAAAAAAGAGAGAGAGAGAGAGAGAGACATAGTCCATTAGTAACAGATAAGTCTTATAAAGTTCCTGGACCCAGTTCTGATACAACACCAGGGGTTCTGGTTTCCCAAGTGTGGAAGCTCACCAAAGCAGGGAATAAAATTCTTACTGAGGCTTCATTAGTAGAATTGATTAAGTCATTGGCTGATTCAACCTCCAGCCCCCCTCCCTTCCCCAGAAGGCTCCAATCCTCAAATAATGTGATCGGTCCTCTGGGGAACCAACTGTATGTACCCTTGGGTACATACAACAGAATGACCCCCTTGGGCAGGGTCTACAAGTCACCTTTATGGTTTTGAAGCATTTTCAGGAACTCTGAATGAAGACCACATTTATCTGAGAAATATTTAATCATCTGAATGACCTTATAAGTAATTTTTTATAACTTTCTTATAAATCATTTTATTGCAGCAAGTACATGTATTGAAGTAGTATTTGTAGAGAATATATAAATAAGCTAAGAACACAAGTGTATGTATATAGATACAGGGTATTTCAAATGATAATATATGGGAACCTCCTATAGTGGTGCCTGGCATGTGGTGTACATGGTGATGCTCAGAAAGCGAACCCTGAAGATATCAGACTGAGAGTACCCTTAGGTCACTGGGATGCCTTGTTTTTAATCTTGCCTTTTATTTTAATCTTGTCTCTTAGCTAATTATGTGCCCTTGGGCAAATCAGTTCCTCTTTAGGCCTTTGGGCCTGTGTCCTTACTCCAGTGAAGGACTGTAGAGATGAGGGCACTAGGGTCGTTACCCAGGAGAGGGAGGCAGTTGAGCAGGAGCTCAGAGACACACTGGCAGAACTGTCACTTCTGGCTTGGGGGGCTTGTGTGGCCTTTAGGGAGGTGAGATTGGAACTGTTTTTGTTTTTAAAGAACGAGTAGGATTACCTAGTGGAAAGAATTAGAAAGGGTATTCCAGGAATCTGGAATTTAAAACCACAACCAAATTGATCAATCCACATCAAACCAGGCCGAGTGAACTCAGAAACACATTACCCTTTAACCAGATTAACCATTCTCATTTTATTCTGTTTGGTTTAACGTTGGCTCACTTGTGTGTGTGTGTGTGTGTGTGTGTGTGTGTGTGTGTGTGTGTAATACTTCACATGTGTGATTTCTAAGAATAAGGACAGTCTCTTACGTTAACACAGGGTGATTGTCAGCTCAAGTAAACTGGTATTTTTATCTTGTCTGATCATTTATAGCTCCTCCAGGTCCATGATGGGCCCAGTCTAGGAGCAGGCATGGCCTTTAGTTGTCATGTCTTTCTTGCATCTCCTTGAATATGAATTCACTTTTTGAATGGAATTCTGTTCCAAAATTGGTTTTGTTTTATTCTTAGATAAAACATCAGTAATAACTAAAGTTTTTCATCCTAGTGTCCTTGTTTTTGACTTTGTATAGAAAATATTCCTCACTGACTTTTGCTTCCTTATTAGTCAGCCTAAGAATGTGTTTACTCATCTGAATTTGTTCAAGGCTTGTTTACTTTCTTGACTGTGCTGACATAGAAGCGTACATACTTCTCAAGGGAAAATTGAGAGATTTAGGGACGCCTGGGTGGCTCAGTGGTTGAGCATCTGCCTTTGGCTCTGGGCGTGATCCCGGTCTCGGGATCAAGTCCCACGTCGGGCTCCCTGTGAGGAGCCTGCTTCTCCCTCTGTCTGTGTCTCTGCCTCTCTCTCTGTGTTTCTCATGAATAAATAAATAAAATCTTAAAAAAAAAAAAAGAAAATTGAGAGATTTGAACGGTGTACAACTATTAGGTTAGTTAAACTCTTAGGTTAAGTGTTGCAAATTCTTTTGGGGGAAAGTTTTTTTTTTTAAAACTATAGTTCTGTGTTTTATAAAATTGTTTAAAATTTAAGCTATGTGAAGTTCAGTTTAGAAAAATAAGAAAATATATGCAGAAACATGGATACAAGAAGACTCATTTGTAAGCCGTTACCCAAAATCTCCCCCATTGTTAATATTTTTGTATGTCTATCTAGATTTTTTTTTTATAAGTGGGAGAGATCAAACTAAGATACTAGCTTTGTTTTGTCTTTTCACTGAATTTCATATTAAGAATTATTTTCGGGATCCCTGGGTGGTGCAGTGGTTTAGCACCTGCCTTTGGCCCAGGGCACGATCCTGGAGACCCGGGATCGAATCCCACGTCGGGCTCCCGGTACATGGAGCCTGCTTCTCCCTCTGCCTATGTCTCTGTCTCTGTCTCTCTACCTTTGTGACTATCATAAATAAATAAAAAAAAAAAAAGCTTAAAAAAATTCTCTAAAAAAAAAAAAGAATTATTTTCCATGTCAGATGCATTTGTTCCTAATCCCCCAGAGTATTTAGAATTTCTTGGTTTCAAGCAGCAGAAACCAACACTAGACCAAGTTGAGCAACAGGGAATTTACTGGCAGACTGGGGCTTCCAGGAATGGAAGGAGCTGAGGGAACACCTGTCCATGCTGCTTTCTACTTCTTACCCAGCCAGCATTTCAGATTTCAGTGAGATGTCACTCTGCCTTCTCTAATTGTCCCAAGAGTTAGGACCTCAGATTTTAGGCTATACAACTCTTGTTGAAAGCCTCTCTGAGAAAAATGAACTTGAGGGAAGAGAGACTCTTCCAAGAACCTTATCTTCTTTTTTAAAAGTAGTTCTAAACCCTGCTACTCATTAGAGTCTCTTGATTTTTTTGAAAGTTAACACTTGGTCAGTTAAATATGGGCTGGCTCTTTAGTTTACAGGGTGTTGGGCACAGTGAAAATGTGGACCTGCGCTGGCCCACAGGCCTGTTGTCCCAACCCACAGCATGTGGGCGGCTCCCAAGGGAGAGGAGCCTCTGTGCTGGGATGCTTATGGTACCTGGAGCCTGGCAGGGTTCCAGGTCCCCACCTTGCCTCCTTCCCTGCCCCAGCCTGTGCTAGGCTGCCATGGGAGGTGACCGTGGGATGTGGACTTCCTGACAGTGTGCTAATTGCCCCACGTTGTGGAGGACAGAGGGAGTGGTTGTAGGATGGGGGCTGAGAGGAGGGTGTTGGGTGAGTGGGAGACAGAGCAGGGACAGAATCTTTCCCAGGAATACTGGAGGGTAGGACCATGCATGAGCTGGAGCTCCAAGCTCCTAAAATGTGCTCATGGTCTTTTTTTTTAAATTTATTTATTCATGAAAGAGACCAAGAGAAGCAGAGGGAGAAGCAGGCTTCCCACAGGGAGCCTGATGTGGGACTCGATCCTAGGACCTTGGGATCATGACCTGAGCTGAAGGCAGATGCTCAACCACTGAGCCACCCAGGTGCCCCAGTGGTGCTCTATTATCCTATTAGAGTTTAACTTAAATGTAAAATTATTAACAATTTCAAGATGGTGAAAACAGAGTGTTAAACCCTGGCTGCACTAGGCCTGTGTCCCTGGAGTCAGCCCTCGCTGGTGTCAGACCCACAACTCTGGGATCATGACCTGAGCTGAAGGCAGACACTTCACCAATCGAGATACCCAAGTGCCCCAGATTTTTTTTTAATATTTAATAATTTAGTTTACTTAACCATATATTAAAAATATTTCAGTATGAAATCAATATAAAGTAAGTAATGAAATATGTTGCTTTTTTCTCTAATATCTTCCAACCATATTTAAAGATGTTTTTATTAGAATAAAATATATATAATAAAGAATTTGCCATCTTTCCCATTTTTAAGTACACAGTACATTAGCGTTAATCATATTCACACTGTTTTGTGACTATCTGCACTATCTGTAGTTGACGCCTGCACATCCAGGAGGGCTAGGGGCACCAGCCATCTTTTCTCTGCACACTCAAACCTGGATATAACTTTAGACTCCCCCAAACTTAACTACTACTAGTCCACTGTTGCCCAGAATCCTTACTGACAGCATTGGCAGTCAGCACACATATGTTATATGTGTGATATACTGTCTTCTTACGATAAAGTAAGCTAGAGAAAAAAAAATTTTTTTTAAAGATGTTATTTATTTATTCATGAGAGACACAGAGAGAAGCAGAGACACAGGCAGGGGGAGAAGCAAGCTCTATGCAGGGAGCCCAATGTGGGACTCGAACCCAGTAATCTGGGATCATATCCTGAGCCAAAGGCAGGTGCTCAACTGCTGAGCCACTGAGGCATCCCTAGAGAAATAATGTTAAGAAATCATAAGAGCTGGGATCCCTGGGTGGCGCAGTGGTTTGGCGCCTGCCTTTGGCCCAGGGTGCGATCCTGGAGACCCGGGATCGAATCCCACGTCGGGCTCCCGGTGCATGGAGCCTCCTTCTCCCTCTGCCTATGTCTCTGCCTCTCTCTCTCTCTCTCTCTCTCTCTCTCTGTGACTATCATAAATAAATAAAAATTAAAAAAAAAAGAAATCATAAGAGAAAATATGTTTATGAAACTTATGTATATTCATTGAGAAAAAAATCTGTGTAGAAGTGGACTCATGCAGTTCAAACCTCTGTTGTTTAAGAGTCTGCTGTGTTCCCAAAGTTATCACCTCAAACTAAGCATGAGATAGTCCCTGTCCACCCGTCCAACCCGCCCCCCCCCAACCCCCCAGCCCCTGCTAACCCGTAATCTACCCTAGCTCCACGGTTGGCCTGTTAGGGATGTTTCATGTAAGCGTAGTTCTTTTGTGTCTGGCTTATTTCACTTATGTTAATGTTCTCAAGCTTCATCCATGTTGTAGCATGTCTCAAAATGTAATTCCTTTTTATGGCTAAATCGCATCCGTTGTATGGATACACCACATTTTGTTGAACAGCTCATCTCTTGATAGACATTTGGGTTGATCCCATGTTTTGGCTTTTGTGAAGGATGCTACAGTGAACTTTGGCATACAAGTATCTATTTGAGCCTGTTTTCAGTTTTTTTTAGTATATACTTAGGAGTACAATTGCTAGGTCATGTGATAATTTCATATTTAGCTTTTTGAGGAACTACCAACCTGTTTCCATGCTGGCTTCAGCCTTCTCCACTCCTGTCAGCAGAGAGTGAGGACTCAACTTTGTCCACGTTCCTGCCAACACTTGCTATTTTCTCCCTTTTTTCATCTTCCTGTTTCTCTCCCTGCTTGTTTGCCATCTGGTGGCTAAGGATGTTGAGCATCTTTCATGTACTTTTTGGTCATTTGTATTTCTTAAGAGATTTCTGTTTAAATCCTTTGCCCAGTTTTTAATTGGATTATTTGTCTTTCCATTGTTGAATTGCAGTTATTTTGGATATTAAACTCTTATTAGATGTGATCTGCAGATATTTTCTCCTATTCTGTTGGTTTCTTTTGAGTTTCTTTTTTTTTTTTTCTAAGATTTTTTAAAAATTTATTGATGAGAGAGAGAGAGGCAGAGGGAAAAGCAGGCTCCATGCAGGGAGCCTGAGGGTGGGACTTGATCCCAGGGCCCCGGGATCATGCCCTGAGCCAGAGGCAGACAGACGCTCAACCGCTGAGCCACCTAGGCGTCCCTCTTGACTTTCTTGATAGTATCTTTCAATGCACAAAAATTTTAAATTTTGATAAAGTCCAGTTTACCTATTTTTGTTATTGTTGCTGGTACTTTTTATAGCATATCTGAGAATCCATTACCAAATCCAGTCATGAAGATTCTTTTGTATGTTTTCTTCTAAGAGGTTTATGGTTGTATTTCTTTTCGTTTAAATTGTTGAACCAAAAAAAAATTGTTGAACCATTTTGAATTAATTTTTGAATGTGTTGTGAAGTAGGAGTCCAGCTTTGTTCTTTTGCCTGTGGAAATTCAGTGTTCCAGTACCATTTGTTGAAGAGACCATTTTCCGCTCATTGAATGGACTTGGCATCCTTGTCAAAAATCATTTGGCCTTGGATGTTTGGGTTTATTTCTGCTGTCTCTTCTATTCCATCACTCTGTATGTCTGTCCTTTTGCTGGTACTACACTTTTTTTTTTTTTTGAAGATTATATTTTTAAGTCATCTCTATACCCAACCTGGAGCTTAAACCCACAGCTTCAAGATCAAGAGTCACATGCTCTGTAGAATGAGCCAGCCAGGTGCCCCTACACTAATCATTATTTTACCTTTGTAGTACGTTTTGAAAAGTGTGAATCTTCCAACTTTATTATTTTTTTTCTTTGAGTATTGTTTTGGATATTTGGGACCCCTTGCAGTCCCATATGAATTTGAGGATTGAGTAATCCATTTCTGCAAAAGAGACTTGGAATTTCGTTAGGGATTGTGCTATAGGTCACTTTGGGTAGTACTGATATCTTAACAATATCCACACCCATGAATATAGAGTGTCTTTCTGTTTATTTAGGTATTTATTCTTGGTTCCTCACTGTATCATATTTCTTTCTTTGCTGCCCTGTTCAGAGTGACCATTTCTGAGGGTGACCCTACACTTAAGTTCTGTGCATCAAGTCAGATATTAGATTGAGACATTAAATCAGTGCTTACAAATTGTCATGTCCTGAACCCACCCTTGATGGCAGGCATGCTTTAGAGACCTATGTATGTATAAAGAGATGTTCAAAAGTTTATTTTTTTAAATTTTTTATTTATTTTTTAAGATTTTATTTATTTATTCATGAGAAAGAGAGGGGTGGGGGGCAGAGGGAGAAGCAGGCTCCATGCAGGGAGCCTGATGTGGGACTTGATCCTGGGTCTCCAGGATCACACCGTGGGCTGAAGGCGGCGCTAAACCGTTGGGCCACCGGGGCTGCTCAGATGTTCAAAAGTTTAACCTGTTTCTACATCTTATCTATAAAAGCATATTGAAATGTTTTTAGTATCTTCTATTTATTTCCTAATAATTTTTTTCTAACTAGCTCTTTTTTTTTTTTCCTGCAACTGGTGTTGGAAAGCACTGCTTCCTTTAAATCTTCCCTTATCTCTTCTGTGACAAAACATTGCTGTCTTTCTTCTTTTCCAGTATTTTCTTATGAAAAATTTAAGCCTAAAAGAAAACCCAACTATCTACCACCTAATTTCTGTAAAATCAACATTACATAGATGTGTGTGTGTATATATATAAATCATCATCTGTAAGTTACATATATGTATACATAAACTATGTATGTTTAAGAATTATGTATTTGTATTTAGCCCATCATTCTATCTTATTTTTTGATGAATTTCAAAGAAAGTTGCAGCAGCAGTACATTCTACCCTTGTACTCTTTCAGTATGTGTCAGTAGAGTTTAGTGTTAGTTTTTTTGGGAGGGGGAAGGAATTTATATGCTGTGAAATGCACTTAAGTTTTTGCAGGTGATGATTTTTGATGTGCAAATCCTACTGTAATACAAGTCTCCCATCAGGATAGAAGACAATTCCATCAGTCTGGAAGGTTTTCCTCAAGCTCTGTTCTAGTCAGTCCCTGCCCCCACTCCATGGCTACCAGTGTTCTGAAATTTTGTACTATGGAATAGATTTGCCTCTTTTACAGTTTTATGGGAATGAGATTTCGATGTACTCCTGTGAAAGATTCTGTGTGGTTGCAGTACTCCATCACATGAACGGATTAGTTTATTGGTCCTTTCTCTTGGTGGTGGACACCTAGGCTGTTCCCACTTTTGGTTATTATGAATAAGCTTCTCCTTATGAATATTCTTATAGAAGTATTTTTGAGAACATCTGTTTAGTTTTATAGGAAATGGCCATTGTATGATTCCACACTCCCTCCAGTAGTGTGAGGGTTTCACTTGTACCCCTTACCATTTGGTAGTGTTGGTTTTTAAAAAATCTTTGAAATAGAGTTTACAGTAGCAGTAAGAATGTTCATGATGTTAGCCAACGATGTCATTGTTAGCTGCCTGTTCTTCATAGATCCCTCTTTCAGGGTTAGGAAGTTCCTACCTTGGTGAAAGAGATTTTTCTGTGTCGAGATAATTATCTTTTTAAAGCCTAATATAGTGAATAGCATAGTTTGATTTTCTTTTTTAAAAATAAACTGTTAGGGTTCCTGGGTGGCTCAGTGGTTGAGTGTCTGCTTTCGGCTCAGGTCGTGATCCTGGGGTCCCCAGATCAAGTCCTACATTGGGCTCCCCACAGGGAGCCTGCTTCTCCCTCTGTCTCTGCCTCTCTCTGTGTGTGTCTCATAAATAAATAAAATATTTTATTTATTTATATAAACAAATAAAGATTTTATTAATTTATTCATGTGCTCAACCACTGAGCCACCCAGGCGTCCCTAGGTAAAATCTTTAAAAAACAAACAAACTGGGGATCCCTGGGTGGCTCGGCAGTTTAGCGCATGCCTTTGGCCTGGGGCACGATCCTTGAGTCCCAGGATTGAGTCCCACGTCGGGCTCCCTGCATGGAGCCTGCTTCTCCCTCTGCCTGTGTCTCTGCCTCTGTCTCTCTCTATGTCTATCATGAATAAATATAATATTAAAAACAAACAAATAAACTGTTAAAGCAATCTGTATTCCTGGGAGAAATTCTTAGTTCTTTTTATATGTTGATTTGCAAAATTTTTGTTAAGGATTTTTGTATCTATTTTTTTTTTTATTTTTGTATCTATATGCATGAGTGCTGTGGTGTGTAGTTTTATTTTTTTGTAATATCTTTGTCTAGTTTTGGTGTCAGGATAATTGTGGCCTCAGAATGAACTGGGAATTGTTTCTTCCCCTTTAGATTTTCCAGAAGTTTGTCAATTGATAATGTTTCTTCTGCAAATGTTTAGTGGAATTAGTAACAAAGCTATCTAGCGTTGGAGTTTTCTTTGTGCAAAGTTTTGTTTTTGTTTTATCTTTTAGAGAGAGAGAGAGAGAATGACTGGGGGAATTGGCAGGGGGAGAGTCTCCAGCAGACTCCCTGATGAATGTGGAGCCCCACATGGGTCCCGAGATCACGACCTGAGCTGAGATCAAGAGACAGACACTTAATTGACTGAGCCACCTAGGCACCCACTTTGTGGGAAGTTTTTTTTTTTTTTTTTTTTAAGATTTTATTTATTAGAGACACAGAGAGAAAGAGAGAGAGAGGCAGAGGGAGAAGCAGACTCCATGCAGGGAGCCCGACGTGGGATTCGATCCTGGGTCTCCAGGATCATGCCCTGGACTGAAGGCGGCGCTAAACCGCTGAGCCACCGGGGCTGCCCTGTGGGAAGGTTTTTAACCATGAATTCAATTTCTTGACCAAGTAGCAGCCTATTATGTTATCTAATTTTTTTTGAGTGAGCTTTGGTAGTTTGTCTTCTTTGTGGAATTTATTCATTTCAGCTTAAGTGGTCAGATTTATTGGCATAGAGTTGTTCCCATCATTTACTTATCTGTAGGAACTGTAGTGACTTTGTTATGGGGCTTTGTTTCCTCAGCACTTAATGCTCTAAGTTTCCCTTTATGTGTTGCTTTAGAAGCATCCTACAAATTTGATTTACTGTGTTTCCACTTTTACTTAGTTTTAAGATATTGTCTACTTTTGCTCGTGATTTCTTCTTCTATCCATGGATTAGAAGTATGTTGTTTAATATCTAGAATTTGGGGATTTTCTAGGCATCTTTAGTTCCAGATTTCTGTTTCAATTTGGGTTAGTTAGCCATACTTAATGATTATTTTAGTCCTTTTAAATTTATTGAGACTTTCTGGCTCTGATAAGGTCTGTGTTGGGAATGTTTCACGTGTGTTTGCTGGTGTTGGGTGGAGATGTCTGTTAGTGTTAGGTCAGGTGTCTGGTCCTCTCCATCTTTCCTGTTTTTTCTGGAAGTGTTCTAACACTCACTGTGCAAAGAGGGGCATTGACATCTCCAACCATCAATTTGGATTTGATTCTTTACCTTTTCAGTTCAATAGTTTTTGCCTCATGTACTTACTCTGAAGTGCATACTTGTTTGGATTGCTTTGTTCTGCTAATAAATTGATCCTATTGCCATTATGAAGTGACTTCCTATCCATTTTGATATTCTTTTTTTCCTCCATGAAACCTAGTTTGTGTGATGTAATGTAATTTCCTCCAGCTGTCTTTTGATTAGGGAGAGTGACCTGACCCATCTCTTTCCATCTTTTTATCTTTAACCTGTCTGTGTCTTCATATTTAGAGTGAGATTTCTGTAGGTAGCATATAATTGGGTCTTGTTTTATGTGCCTCTACATTTCAGTATTGAGACCAGGGAGGGTGGCTTGCTGTCTGTTTTGTAGATAGACTTTCTTGGAATGTAGCCATGCTTGTTGGTGTTTATGGCTACTCTTGTGCATGGTGGTGGCACTGAGTGGTTGTGAGAGCAGAGCCCTCAGTATTTACTAACTGCCCTTTACCATAGGGGGAGTTTCCTGCCCCTGTTAATTTCGTGTTAAGTCATGGTTATTGATAGGTTTGGGTTTCAGTGTCCTGTCTCGCTGTTTACTAGTCTTTTCTGTTTTTTTATTCTGTCTCCGCTTTCTTTTGGTTTGACTATTTTTTATGATTCCATTGTATCTCCTTTATTGGCTTATTAGCTCTGTGTGTTTACCTTTCTGATATACTGCTTCACATTTAAGAACCCTACAAGGGGCACCTGGCTGGCTCTCGTCAGTGGAATGTGTGACTCTTGATCTTGGGGTTATGAGTTTGGGCCCAATGTAGGGGTTAGAGATAACTTAAAAAATAAATAAAAATAAAAAAGAACCTTACAATACTAGGCTTCCGTTTCCCACTCTAGCCTTTGTGTTGCTGTTACCATACATTTTCTATATATGTTATAGACCTCAGAATACATTATTTCCAATTTAAATCCTTATAATAATTTGTACTTTTCTGTAGTTCTGAATGGACTCGGTAAGCAGTGTATTAGGATAGGCATATTTGTTTTTTTTTAATTTATTTTTTATTTTAATTTTTTAAAAATTTATTTATTTATGATAGTCACGGGGGCGGGGGCAGAGACACAGGCAGAGGGAGAAGCAGGCTCCATGCACCGGGAGCCTGATGTGGGATTCAATCCCGGGTCTCCAGGATCGCGCCCTGGGCCAAAGGCAGGCGCTAAACCCCGCTGCGCCACCCAGGGATCCCCAGGATAGGCATATTTGAAGGCAATTGTTATATTATTATCTGGCTTAACTAATTTTTTATGTTACAAGTCTTTAATTATTATAAAAATTGCAATATAATCTGTAAAAGTTAGAAAATACAGGTGGTCATTTCTTTAGAAAATAAAATTCAAAATGCCATACTCCTACCTGTTAACATCTTGTTCAGTGTCTTCTTTGTGTGTGTCATGAGCCACAGTGAGCTCATATTGATGATGCTTTTGTAGTACTTTTCAGTTACCTTCCATCCTTGTGTCATTAAATGTCTTTTTTATCTGACAGTCCATATTCATGTCTCCAATGTCCCCAAATGTGTTTTACACTTGGTTTGTTTAACTCAGGTTCAGTGTGAACTGCATTGCATCTGGTTTTTTGGTTCTCAGTGTCATGTCCTGTCTGACCCATCTCCTCACCACTTTCTGTTGTGTTGTCCACTTCCTTGTCCACACAACAGGGCTGATTCTGGGTATCCTTGGTCAGGCACACACTGGGACCTCCCACTTCATATTCTCTGGCAAATCCTCCCAGGTGCTTGCCAGTGACGGAAGACGGTGTTCACTCGTGCAGCTTTGCTCTTCTCATCTGTTTACTACTTATAAAACTGTAATTTTTAACTATAATTTAAAAACTTTAATTTTTACTTAGATCATTTCAGCCTTTTCCTCCATTTTTATGCTTTATGAGTGCTCTGCCACAGTTTGCTCATGGGCTGTGTTTTCATTTTACTTTCCCATGCAGATTTCTTAGGAGCTAAAATAATCCCTTCAGGTTATTAAATATTTCCTTCTCTTGAAATTGCTTAACGATCTCTTTTTCTCCCCTTTTAAAAGGACCTTAAAGGCTTTGACCCAGGAGAGAAGTACTTTTTTAACACATCGTGGGGAGATATTTCTCTCTGGGAACCTTCTGGAAAGAAAGTGGTATGTATTTTTGTATTTGATTTTTATATTTCCTCAGAAGTTGGGGGTAAGTGTTGGTTCAATTCTGAGGAACATCCCACGTGTTGGGATCATGGATGTATAAGGGGAGGCATGTAAAGTTCAGGGAAGGAGAACCAACAACAAATGCTTTATAGTATAGAGTCATTGTTACTTTGAGAGTTTTCTGTGTCTAAGGTTGATAATGAGATACAGTGAAACTATGATTTGTTGATCATAAGATGGCCACTCATGCAAGAAGGGCCTTGGATTTATCACTCTTCTGAGGAAAAAGAATTGCTGTGTCATTACGTATGATGAAGGTTCATCCTGGTTTCAGGAGGCTTAATTAAAAATATCTTTGAGATGAAAAACACAATTTATGATAATTTGAGACATCACACCTAAGCAGATTCAAGCTAAATTCTTTAATAGTGTTTTTTTCCTGGAAAACCGTTCCTACCACCCAGCCCTCCATAACATCAGCACCTTCATCAGTACCAAACTCCGCATGTCCCAGATTTGACTCTGCCACCTGTCCACTTTCTTCTCTCCCTCCATTCGTCCAAGCCATGTTGGCCTTGGGACTTTGGGCTTTAAAAAGATTTTCCTATTACTAGTCAATCATTGCTGTGTCACAGATTTCTTTAAAAGCATTTCTGTTGCCAACTGTCCTCATGAGTTGTACTTTTCTGCCTCTGTTTTGTGTCCCACCTGTTGGTGTCCTACCCTCCTTGACCCACCACACCCCTCTTTACCACCAGACACAAGATGCCCCCTTGATTTGGTTATTCTGCTTGGAACAGCACATGGCTGTTCAGATATGCCTTTTGCTTTGAGGACCTTGACGTCATGAATCTTTTCTTACATGTCATTGATTTTCCTCTTCTGAATTCTCAGAAAATCCCAAAAGGTAACATGCAGTATAATAGATAATTTGAGCTTTTCTTTTTTTTTCTTTTTTTTTTAAGATTTTATTTATTCATTCATGAGAGACAGAGAGGGAGGGAGGCAGAGAACACAGGCAGAGGAGCCTGACATGGGACTCGATCCTGGGTCCCCAGGATCACGTGCTGGACTGAAGGCTGCGCTAAACCGCTGAGCCACCCAGGCTGCCCTAATTTAAGCTTACATCAAGAAACACTTTTTGAGTGCCTGGTACAAATAGGTTCAAGTTAGTTTTTTTCCCTTAAGGGGGCTTGTTTTTTGGGGGGTGAATAGGGCCTCAGCATAAAGTGTTAAATGACCATATGAAATAGTAGAGATTGAATTTGTTGATTAGGTTCCATATTTGGAAACACCACCCCTGCCCAATGAGGTAGGGACTGTGCTGTCTGCTAGTTCAGCACCTCCTCTTCGTTCAGGAGGCGGCAGAGATGTGCGCTCCTGCTGGAGCATGTGGCTGCAATGAGGTTCTTAAGGGCTCTGAGAACAGAGATTTGCTAGATGTTTGGATTTTGGGGACCGAGACATGCTAAGGTTCTAGCAGGTGACAGAGCTGAGTTAGCATGGGACATAAGGAAGCAGCCACAGGCTGATGGGGATGGTGCCCAGTCCAGGGTGAGGGTTTCTGCTGGCACCCAGTCCTCCTCACTGCACTGTTGTGCATCTGGCCCCGGTCATCTTTCTTCCTCTGTTGCCAGGAGGGCCCAGCTCTCATACTCACCTTGTTCTGAATGATCACTCTTCCTAGGGCTTTCGCAGGGGACTTTGATGGGAACATAGGCTTTCATTTCTTCCGGGTAAGGGCCTAGGATTGAAATTGTTGGACTCTATATGGTAAACAAGTGTATATTTATCTTTATTTTTTATTTATTTATTTTTTATATTTATCTATATAACAGACTGCCAAACTGTTTTTCAAAGTGACTATACTATTTTGCTTTTCCCTGATGTGGTGTGGGTGATCTGCATCTAAGTTACTCTGCATTTAAACTAGACTTGATTCTGTCTGGGTTGTGGTGCTTATGGATTTATCCATTAATTTTCTATTTTAATAGGTATGCAGTGGCACCTTCTCTGGTTTTACTTTGCAATTCCCTGTTGCCTAATGATGTTGAACATCTTTCCATATGTTTATTTGGCATCTGGATGCCCTCTTGGATAAAGTGTTCAAATCTTTTGCCCATTTGCTAAAAATTGTTTTTTTAAATTATTGAGACTTGTACATGCCTACAACGTGTTTTCGGGATACAAGCCCTTTATTAGGTATGAGATTTGCAAATATTTCCTAGCCAGTGGCTTGTCTTTTTAAACAGTGTCTTTCACAGAACAGAAACTTTCTTACTTCAATGAGGTCCAGTTATGGATCATGTTTATGTTTTCATATTGAAGAAATCTTTCCCTGACCCAAAAATAGTAACATGCAACTTTAGTGATTTCTGTTGGCTCTTTCATTGAGTGTAATTTTCATTAACTAACTGGTTTTTCACTACAGTATTTCATTGAGTATGAAACGTACCGTTAAAAAAAATGTATTATTGGGGCACCTGGCTAGCTAAACTAAACTCTTCATTAGGGGTTGTAAATTCTAGCCCCATGCTGGGGATAGAGATTACTTAGAAATAAAAAATTCTAAAAAAAAGATGTATTATTTAAGTATCGTTGACATCCGGTGTTACAAGTTTCAGGTGCACAACTGTGATTCATTCGTTAACTACATTTCTCAGTGCTTGCCATGGTAAGTGTAGTCACCATCTGTTATCGTCCGTTACTACAAAAGTATTGACTCTGTTCTGAGACACACCATTTTTTTAATGAACCTCTAAATAAAACTAAAGCAATATTTCATTTAAACTGAGTTGTACCATTAAACTATTAGTTGTAAAGTGTATCCAGATTTCTGAGATAGTAAAATCGGGGGAAAAAGTCTTTAGAATCAGTGAAATATGGGTTATTGTTTTTTCTGGTTTGTGGTATGGGGTTGGCTGTTGCCCTAGGTTTATTCTAGATCCTATCAGAAATGCCAGAACTTGGGAAATTGCTAATTGATGAGAATACAGTTCCACGTTGTTGAACATGCTTGAGTGATTTCTCTGCCTTCTGGTAGGAGGGAAACCTGTGTGAACAGGAGAGAGGGTGACGGAAAGTACAAAATGTTTGTGGGGGGACATGAGAGCGCACGGTTAGGAAGGGCCAGCAAGAAGTGGTGTGACAAGCAGGTCTTTCCCTCATGTGAAGCATTAGTTGGCCCAGGTCTACCTTCCTCCTCTGTGAAAGGAGGGCCAGGCAGTCGGTGGTTCACCAGCTCTAGGATCTGGAGGAGACTCATGAGACCAGAGACTTCGTGACCCTCAAACCTTCACCAACCAGCACATTTTTGGATGTTAGAACATCACATTTCTCATTTGGCCAGCTCTTGTACAGATGCCCCAAGCTTGTTGAATTCCCCTGTGTTTGCCCCAAAGAGAAACTACATCGTTGGTCTGTGTTCTGGCCTGGAGCTCCCTCAGGATTGTCGTCGTGCTTTAGGTACAGCCCTCTTTTCTTACGGTTTTATCACATAGTTTACGGGACCCTTGGATGTGGTGAGCACTGTCATTTGGCTCCTCTCTGGAATGAGGGAAATAAAAGCAAGTAATGACGTGTTTAACAGTTTGCATGTTAGGTTATTTGCAGATAAATTCTAGAGGTTTTAGAATTTGGAGTAAAAACAACATTGGAGCTATGGGAAATGGAATACTTACTAGCTTTCTCTCTCAGAGAATTGAGTGAATTTCTTCAATTGGAGTAATGGGTTGTGGTTTAGGAGCTGGGTTCAAAGGGCCAGCGGGGCAGAGCTGTGGGCTGGGTTCTGTGTGCATGGTTGCAGGTAGGAGTAGCTGCTACATTTTCAGATGTTTGAGAAGAAAGAAATGAATATTATTTTGTAACATGAAATTTCTATGAAATTTGAATTAGGGCCTGTCATTTCATTGGCACAAAGCCATGCTTGTAGATTTGCATATTATCTGTGGGTGCTCTTGTGTTACAATGGTGGCACCAAGTAGTTGGCATAGAGGTAGTATTTATTTACTCTCTGGCCCTTTGAGAAAAAACTTGCCCTGGTTTAGAAAAAACACTGTTCTGTGAGGGGTGATAGTGTTAAATTATCTAGCACGTTAAATGAAGAAGAATAGTTTTGAACTATAGAAGGTGTAGCAACTGATTTTTTTATTAAAGCATGCTTGACTTTGTTTTCTTTTAACAGAGATATCGAACAAAGCCATACTGTTGTAGCCTCTGTAAATACTCTACAAAAGTGCTTACTTCATTCAAAAATCATTTACATCGTTACCATGAAGACGAAATTGATCAGGAGCTGGTGATCCCTTGCCCAAACTGTGTGTTTTCTTCTCAACCCAAAACTGTGGGAAGGCACTTCAGAATGTTTCATGCACCTGTTCGGAAAGTCCAGAACTACACAGTAAATATTTTAGGTGAAACGAAATCTAGGAGTGATGTGATAAGTTTTACATGTTTAAAATGTAACTTTTCAAACACTTTGTACTACAGCATGAAGAAGCATGTGCTGGTAGCCCATTTTCACTACTTAATTAACTCCTACTTTGGCCTGCGAACTGAGGAAATGGGTGAGCAACCCAAAACTGAGGATAGCCTTTCTACTGAGAAGATGCCACCATCTGACAAGTATTATTGTAAAAAGTGCAATGCCAATGCCAGCAGCCAGGATGCTTTAATGTATCATATTTTGACATCAGACATACACAGGGATTTGGAGAATAAACTTAGGTCCGTGATTTCAGAACATATTAAGAAACCTGGACTTTTGAAGCAAATGCACATTGCTCCAAAACCAGCAGCACCTTTGGCTGCACCACCAAACAGCAGCGCTCCAGGCATCACAGCCACATCCCCTTGCTTTCGTCTTGCCTTGCCACAGAATGGTCAGAGCCAGACCATGGTCCAGCCAGTGACTGTGGCCTCAGGCACATCTGGAAGCCTCACGCACTCTCCGCCTGCTGTGGTGCAGTCCCACGTGACTCTAGTCTCCAGTCCTCTCCCTCCCTCTGCTCCTCAGCCTGTCTTTCTTTCTCATGGAGTCCCACTTACTCAGTCAGCAAATCCTCCTGTGTTGCCCTTGAGTCAGCCAGTTGGACCTATAAATAAGTCTGTTGGAACTGGTGTCCTCCCTATAAACCAGACCATCCGCCCTGGAGCTTTACCCCTTAGCCAGCCTGTTGGGCCTGGCGTTCTTTCAGTCAGCAGACCTGCTGGGCCTGGCGTCCTTCCTGTCAGTCCATCGGTCACCCCTGGGGTTCTTCAGGCCGTCTCACCAGGGGTCATTTCTGTGAGTAGGACTGTCCCGTCAGGGGTCCTTCCTGCAGGCCAGATGACCCCTGCTGGGGTTATCCCTTCAGGACAGACAGCGACTTCTGGGGTTCTTCCTGCTGGCCAGGTGGTCCAGTCAGGGGTTCTCCCCATTGGCCAGACGGCCCCATCAGGGGTTCTCCCCACTGGGCTGACTGTCCCGTCCCGGGTTCTCCCTCCTGGCCAGACGGTACCACTGAGGGTGCTGCCTGCAGGCCAGGTGGTCGCTCCTGGGCTCCTTTCTCCCAACCAGTCAGTATCGTCAGGTGTCCTCCCTGTGAACCAGGGTATTAATTCTGGTGTTCTTCAGCTTAGCCAGCCTGTCATGTCAGGAGTGCTCCCCGTAGGCCAGCCAGTTAGGCCTGGGGTCCTGCAACTTAATCAGTCTGTGAGCACCAACATCCTGCCTGCAAGTCAGCCAGTTAGGCCTGGCGCTTCTCAGAACACCACCTTCCTCACGTCGGGCTCTATTCTCAGACAGCTCATCCCTACAGGGAAGCAGGTGAACGGGATTCCCACGTATACCCTTGCCCCTGTGTCTGTCACTTTGCCTGTGCCTCCGGGTGGTGTAGCAGCTGTCCCTCCCTCCCAGATGCCCATCCAGCTCCTGCCTTCGGGCCCAGCTGCACAGATGGCCAGTTCTGTGGCCAGCATGCCCTCCCCTCCGGTGCTCGTCAGTGCCACTCAGAGTGTGTTTGTTCAGGCCTCTCCGTCTGTGGTAGAAGCGAACCAGGCACTCAAACAAGCAAAGCAGTGGAAAACCTGTCCAGTTTGCAATGAGCTCTTCCCTTCCAACGTCTACCAGGTTCATATGGAAGTGGCTCATAAGCACAGCGAGTCCAAATCTGCTGAAAAACTGGAGCCTGAAAAGCTGGCAGCATGTGCACCATTTTTAAAGTGGATGAGAGAGAAAACAGTTCGGTGTCTCTCTTGTAAATGCTTAGTGTCCGAGGAAGAGCTCATCCATCACTTGCTAATGCACGGCCTGGGGTGCCTGTTCTGTCCGTGCACTTTCCATGACATTAAAGGTCTTTCAGAGCACAGCAGGACTATGCACCGGGGAAAGAAGAAGTTACCTGTGGACTATAGTAACAAAGGTTTCCAGTTGGATGTCGATGCCAATGGCAACCTGATGTTTCCCCATCTTGATTTCATTACCATTCTGCCAAAGGAAGAGCTTGGGGAGCGGGAGGTCTATTTGGCAATACTGGCTGGGATCCACTCCAAGTCCCTGGTCCCCGTGTATATTAAAGTGAGACCCCAGGGAGAGGGTGCCTCCGGGAGCCCTGGCAAACAAGCACTGACTTGCCCCTTTTGTTTTGGCACCTTCGTGACGACTGAGGCTTATGAGGTTCATTTGAAGGATAGGCACCACATCACGCCAACGGTCCACACCATTCTGAAATCCCCAGCGTTCAAGTGCATCCACTGCTGTGGAGTCTACACTGGCAACATGACCCTGGCAGCCATTGCCATACACCTGCTGCGCTGCAGAAGTGCTCCAAAGGACAGCAGCTCAGACCTCCAGATCCAGCCTAATTTTATTGAGAACAGCGAAGTGCTCTTACTGAATGGTGAGGTGGTCCATGACACTAGTTTTTCTGTAAAGAGAAAGTTGCCTGATGGCCACTTTGGGGCAGAAGACCAGAGGGATGCAGAGGAGCGGCCTCTTGTTATCAGCAGTGATGCAGCCCTGGCTCCTGAAAAGGTGGCAAGTGTGGTGCCTTTTAAAAGACAGAGGAATGAAATCAGGACAGAGGGGGGGCCGTTGGTTAATGATGACGCTCTTCAGATTTTAGCATTAAACCCTAAAAAATATGAAGACCGTTCTTATGAAGAGAAAAAGCAATTTCTTAGAGATTATTTCCACAAGAGACCATATCCTAGTAAAAAGGAAATAGAACTTCTTTCTTCACTCTTGTGGGTGTGGAAAATCGATGTGGCTTCATTTTTTGGGAAAAGAAGATATATTTGCATGAAAGCAATAAAAAATCACAAGCCTTCTGTACTTTTAGGCTTTGATATGTCTGAACTTAAAAATGTTAAACACAGGTTGAACTTTGAGTATGAGCCACAAAACTTGTAAAAAAAAAAAAGAAATCTAAAGTACTAGATAATTAGTGTTTTTTTTCAATTGAGATTTAAAAATGTTATTTTCTTCACTGTATGTTGAATTAATCAATTTCAGTGGTCCTTATGCTGCTCTTTATAGATTTATTTCAGGTGCTCAGAAGGACTTCTATATAAAAGAAGTGAATAGTTCTTTCAGATTTATTGTTTCCTGCAGTTTGATTTTGTAACAAGTATTTTTAGTTCTTCCCTGTCATGTAAATGAAATCCTTGGAACCTTCATGCACGTCCTATTACCCAGTAGTGTCAGTATCGTAGGATGAAACTGAAATCTGTATGTTTGTGTTTTCATTTAAGGAAATTTCAGCTTGTTTCAGAATACTTGATTATCTGTGCTGCTGTCCTCAGTTAGCTTCATGGGTAGCGGCCAGCGATGAGTGTCTGAGCTGAGAGAGTGAGCACACAGCCTGGGGAGGTGGGCGCCCTGAGGATGCACTGCATTAACTCACGCTGGTTCCTTCTCTGCAAGTATTTGCTTACTAGACTATGAGTTTGACTTAGATTGTTTCAAGTTCATCCTAGCAGCTGTTTTTTATTACAAATCATAGAAAACTAAATGTTTTCCTTTGTTAAAATCATACTGAACCTGAAGCCTATTTATATTTAGCTCATAAGAGTTATTTTATAAATAAAGCAATTCAGTAGGTGCAGAAATACTTTCAGTGTAGACTTCTCCCCGTTTTGATATGGTGGTAAGTCATTTCTCCATTCAAAAGTAAGACAATAAATTTTTAGTGCCTTTAGAATAAATGCTGAACACACACAAACTCCTCCTAACCTAACTGTTCAAAAACCAGTGAAAGGGAAGGACCATGTTACTCAGGAATAAAACTTTTACCCCTGAGTGTGGATACTAACTGAAATGTAGACATGGGTTTTCAGGGGACAAAGCGAAGTGAGTAGGGTGAGAGTGGTCTCTGTGTTGGTATGTTAACTCTCTGCAGTGTCCTAGAGGACAGCGTATTTGTTCTAGGCTCTCCTGCAGCCCAGTTGTGTGCGTTACTGGGACGTGGTAGCTAAAGAGCTCCACTGTGTTCCTGTGCTTTGTGCAGTTAAACCCTCGGTTCCTCCCACCCCCCAAGTAACTCAGAGCACCAGAACCAGCAATGGAGACCAGCCAGTTTAGACCTTAAATCATATTCCTGGCGACACACGGCAGAGGTACTTGTCCAGCATACTAAGAGGATGTGACGGTCTCTGGAAATAAGATAATGTTACCATATGGATTTTAAAACATAGAATACTTGCATGTAATTGCTATAATGTGCATTTTTGAGGCAGTTGTGAAACTGGTCTGTGATTGTTGGTGTACTCTGTTGTAAATCCAAAAAGAGCTTGTTGAAGTTTATTTTTTTTTTAACCTATTGTTTCAGAGTGTCTATTTTGAATTAAAATTTGTTATACCACTGCAAACAGAACTGTTTAATTCTTTTAACAGATAGGTCACTGTGACTCAAGAATAATCTAAATGTGGAAATAGATACCACGTTTATTTGCCAAAAAACCATAGTCACTATGAAAGTTAGCATAACCCAGAAGGCTAATACCACTGTCCATAAGAGGTGTGGCTGCAGGTTCCTGATGTGTCTGTAACACTGGTCCCCTAAGGGTCGAGGTGGATGTTGGGTAGCTGTGAACTTGGCCTGTGTCG
The DNA here is from genome assembly GCF_905146905.1 of Nyctereutes procyonoides. Classification (NCBI taxonomy): domain Eukaryota; kingdom Metazoa; phylum Chordata; class Mammalia; order Carnivora; family Canidae; genus Nyctereutes; species Nyctereutes procyonoides. The sequence continues at coordinate 166,740 of NW_026575082.1, read as the reverse complement.
AGCCTGCGCTGGGTGGGATCAGGGCACTGGAGGCCAGGTTTGGCGGTGCTGGTAGGCAGTTTGCCGTGTGTGGGGCTGGAGGGGCGGCTGGCCCACCTGTCTTTAGTCCTGCAAGTCAGGGTTTAGGCTGGTGTTTGGGGGGCACCTGCCCACTGTGGTGTTGGGGCCCCACCCCTGGCCTCCACCTGCTTCAGTTAGTGGCACTGCTTCCCCAGGCGTAACCAGGGGTGTCCAGTGTCCCTGGGAGGCAGCACTGGCTCTGGCGAGGAGTTCTGATTTCCAGTTATGCTGTTGCTGTTGCTCAGCCTTTGATGCCAAGTGTCTACCTTGTGCTGGTCACGGTTAACGCTTTCTTTGGCTCCCTTCCTCCCCTCCCCCACATCGCCTACTGCCTGCTGGTTGGGACTCTGCCATCCAGTTACACCTTGCTTGGGAGGCCCGGTGGTCTGCTTGCCTTAGTAGTGGAATGGCAGTTTCTCAAGCAGCTGAGGGGTCTGGATGCTGTGTCTTGGGCCTTAGTGTCATTTTAAGGCTCACGAATGTTTTTGTTTTCTTTTAAAAGCTGCAGGTGAGGGCACCTGGGTGGCTCAGTGGTTGAGTGTCTGCCTTTGGCTCAGTGCATGATACCAGGGTTCTGGGATCAGGACTTTGGGCTCCCCACAGGGAGCCCGCTTCTCCCTCTGTGTCTCTGCCTCTCTCTTTGTGTCTCGTGAATAAATAAAATCTTAAAAAAGCTGCAGGTGAATGACCTAGAAAGGGCAGAGTCATGAGCTGGAACCTGGCAGAAGGCCGGAGGATGACCACCACGGCTCTAATGGATAGCAGGCCCCAAAGGCTGCAGGTGCAGAAAGCAGGGGGACGATCTCAGTTGTGGGGAGGGTATGCCTTTAGCTTCTGTAACACGGGCAACAGGGCAGACATCTGGATGCTTGCAGCACCATGATGAAGGCTCACAGTGCTGGGTACAGTAGCAGCATTGGTGCCATCATTGAAGATGAGCTGGACCCGTGGCATCGCTCCAGCACAGTGCAGACGGTGTCCGGGACTCGTCCTTCACCTCTATCACTGAGACCAGACATAGTGGAGGAGTCAGGCTGGTCCCAAAAAGCCACCGGGGAGCTGGAAGACCCTAGTCTACGTCCCACCAGATAACTACAGAAACACGCTGCCTGGGTGCCGTGTCCCCACATTGGATGCGTACCTCTGGGCGCATGTGTTTCCAGAGTCCTAGAATGGTCCTTGTGGTTATCAGGAAAGGGCTGTTGCTCATAAAAACCTTTGCCACCTGGCCTTCTTGGTGTTGGGTGTGCGTTAGCCTTTCCTCAAGCTCAGGTGAGTTTAATCTCCCCTGCAAAAGTCCATGTGGTTCTTCTTTGTAAAGTTTTGAAGTCAGACCTCTGAAAATGCTGTGCTCCAGCTGATCTTTACCGTCCTTCCCTTGCTTTCACAGGCAACAGCTGGGGCCAGGCCGCCAGTAGACAGGCTCTTCTGCAGCAAGTTCCTGGTGGGGGGTGGGCGGCCGGGAAGGCGGACAGACGAGCACCTGCTCTTACACCCTCATCCTGCAGCCCCTTTAACCTGCTGGTTACTGTGCAGGCCCAGAGTTGGTAATAGTGTCCTAAACACAGCAACATGTGACTCTAAGAAGGAAAACCTGGCCCCAAACTCCACCCTCATTTTTACATTAGTTTTTAAGCAGTGTTTCTCAGCATCTGTCGGCTGCTTCCTGTTGCTAGGAGATGGGCTGGTTACTGTCATAATAGTGCTAATGACAGTGTCACTGTTCACCTCTGCCAGAGAGCAGTCTGTGCCCTTGCAGTCCTCACAGCACCTGTGCAGAGTAAGAGGAGGTTCCCATCTCAAGTGCATGGGGATGGATGGGCACGGGGCATGCGGTGCCCAAGGGGGAAGGGCCGTGGTAATACTCGGGAGGACAGCTTCACACTCTGGATGGGTAAGGTGTGCTCCTCTTGTTTTATCTGTATTTCACAGGCGGAGAAACGGGGCCACAGGGAGAGTGACCAGCTGTCCCAGTTTGCTCTGGACTTGACAGTGCCCAAGCTGGGAACATCCAGGCAAGGAGGGGCAAAGTGGTCACTCTGCTCACAGACAGTGTACTCCCCAGGGTGACTGCCCCTTCATGGTGTCCCTAATGCTGCACCTGCTGTCTCCAGACACAGACCTGGTTCTTTGTGAATCGAGGTCTAGAGGGTGTCCTGCTATAGTGGAAAGTCAGACTAGAAATCTGTTGTCTGTGTCCACTGTGTTGTCATATCGAGAACAAACACTAATACCAGTCATTCAGGCACACGATCTGCCAACACATGACCCTGGAAGCATCTAGAAGGTGCTGAGTAGGTGATCAGGGGAACTTTCTATAGATAGCCCTTACAGAAGGTGCTCCCCTGACTACTGTTCTTTGTCCCACTCAAAATCATGAGCTTTGTGTTTATTTTTAAAAAGACACATGAAATTCTTTTCAGAAGGGAAGCTTTTCCAATAAAAATGTTAAATTTTATTAAAATTTAAATCATAAACTTTAGCAATTGTATAGGCATACTTAGTACAAAGATTGTGTTATCTTACATTCAAATACAAATTCAGAATTAGTTGTCATGAATATATTTTTTCAGAAATTGATTTCTTACAGCTTACAGTCCATGATCTGGAAAGTTTAATGTTAAATAATCTACCATTTACCTACAAATGAGCTACAAGAAATTGAATAACTAATAGCAACGAATAATGCGGTTTTAATGGCTTAGTTTTTAAGACAACGTTTCTGTAAAGATCTATGGATCTATCTTCAAAGATAATATTGGGGGCAGCCCCGGTGGCTCAGTGGTTTGGCACTGCCTTTGGCCTGGGGCGTGATCCTGGAGACCCGGGATCGAGTCCCACGTCGGGCTCCCTGCATGGAGCCTGCTTCTCTCTCTGTGTGTCTCTCATGAATAAATAAATAAAATCTTAAAAAATTGTTAGTTGAGCTGTAAGATCCATAAAAAACAGTTTTGCCAGAGTTTACAGATAGGTTGTCTCATTTTGCTTCCCCAGCCCCCACCAAGCAGCTTTCAAAACTGGAAGACTGAAGACATAGAAAACCCTATGCAACTATGAAATAATCGTGCAGAGAAAAGCAGCGGAAAATAAGCAGAAAAGCCCACGTTCCCAGCACCGTGGATGCGGGAGAGAGTTCGCAGGCAGATTCCCGTACAGTTGGCTGTTTTATGGAAGAGGACTTCTGGAAACAACGGGAAATTCAGAAAGATCATTTACAGGGAATTAGGCACTTTGCAGGGAAGGTAATTTTTGGTTATTTTAAGAAACGTCTAAATTTTATATTTGCTTTTTTTTTTTTTTTTAAGATCTTATTTATTTATTCACGAGAGACACAGAGGGGTAGAGACACAGGAGGAGGGAGGTGCAGGCTCCCTGCGGGGAGCCCGATGTGAGACTGGATTCCAGGACCCCAGGATCATGTGCTGGGCCAAGGGCAGATGCAGATGCTCAACTGCTGAGCCACCCAGGCATCCCTATATGTGCTTTCAAATGACTAAACAGAATGACTGTATATTAGGAAGATAACTTACACAAGCAGACACACAGTGATCCATGTGGGAGTTTCTGACATGTGCCAGGAGCCCTGAGGACCCAGGAGCCCTGTGACCCAGGAGCCCTGAGGACCTAGGACCCCCGTGACCCAGGAGCCCTATGACCCAGGAGCCCTAGAGGACCTAGGAGCTCTGAGACCCAGGAACCCTGAGACCCTGGAGCCCCATGGCCAGCCCCTCCCACTCGCTGCCCCACTCTGGTCACAGGGCCCCCATGTCATCCCCAAGGGCTTGCAGCTACATTAGGTCCAGGGCGCTCTTGTAGTGACTCAAAGTCAAGAACGTGGTCTCACGGGATGCAGCTCCTGCAGGGCTCGTCATAAGGTGTTTCACTCTGACTTGGTTTTTCTTGCACGGTGGTCCAGAGTGGTTCTGACTTAGATGTGAGCAGTAAGCAGAGGACACACATGGACACCCACCACTCTGCTTTCTAGCTGTTGGCATGTCTGTGTAACCTGTGTTAATGGATTTGATGAGATACTAACAATAGATTTATTGCTACTGAAATGTGAAATGTATTGATTCAGTATTTTAAAAACTAAATGAAAAAGTTGGTAAATTCAATGTGAGACCTATTCAGTAATACAAGTTTAATGGTCTAGGGACATTACCAGGTCTCTAAGACCCACTTAGAGATAAATCCTTAAATACATCTTTAGAACTGCCCACTGTTGGGGCGCCTGGGGGGTTGTGGGTGGAGCGTCTGCCTTCAGCTCAGGTCATGACCTCAGGGTCCTGGGATCGAGCCCTGAGTCAGGCTCCCTGCTCAGTGTGGAGTCTGCTTCTCCCTTTACCTCTGCCTCTACCCCTGCTTGTGCTCTCTCTCACTCTCAAATAGATAAATAAAATCTTAAAATGAACTGCACACTGTTGTCCAAATGAAACATATGTTCTTTTCATGGTCAAAATACTATAATGTCTGAGGGACTTAGTGTAATTTAAACAATATCCCCTCATTTCTCAACATTTAGGAAGTTCTGAAAAGAATTATTTAACCTTATTCCGTGTGAGAATGGATGCCAAGTTGTTGGCCCATAGGCTGGTTTTTCCATTTACAAAATGGTGGGTGACGGGGTGCTGGTTCCTTCTGTGTTTCATAAGAAATGGTCTCAGTATCATCATGCATCTTATTTTCCATGCACTGGGAGTAGAGAATGCGTCTTTGTCATTCCTAAACAATTAACAGCCTGCTTACTTGCAGTGAGCTGTATAAGGATAATAGTCGGTCTATAACTTGCTTTCCCACAGGGTTGCCAGTGGCTGCCCAGAAAGACTAGACACCTGGGTGGCTCAGTCGGTTGGGTGCCTGACTCTTGGTTTTGGCTCAGGTCATGATCTCAGAGTCATGAGATCGAATCCTGCATCTGGCTCATGCTCAGTGTGGAGTCTGCTTGTCTCTCCCCCTTTGCCCCTCCCCCCACAGTCTCTCTCAAATAAATTTAGTATTTATTTGAAAAGTTCATTTGGTGATGTTATATTCTTCCAATGGGTGTTATCTCATTAAAACTCTGGGCATCCTCTGAGATTATCAGCAACATTACGGTATTTTATAAATATTTCACTTAATAGAAGTGACCGCTGGTTCAACTGGGTTCCCATCTTTTTCCTCATTCCTCCCTCACTGCTGTTAGTTGTTGAACTGAGAACATCGTTATCACATGCTGGGCTGGCACACCACATGTGAGATGCGGTGCGTAGCAGCTGGTGAGGTCATAGAGCGGCAGGCACAGCCATCTAGGTCTCCCCTGCCGCCGTTCCCTCCATAATGAATAACAATGGTAGAGCGAGCAGGTGGGTGCTCAGGTTGACACCTCATGGTGCGTCCTGACCTGAGCAGCAGTTGAACACCTGCCCTTCTTGTCTGGATAAGAAAACTGTCCCCCTAAGCTTATCTTTTCCAGTGGGAGGGAGAGTGTTCATACTACTTGAACCATGTAAACTGTGAGTAGAGAAACTTTCTTTAAAGGCCATTTTTGAGAATTCCAATGGGAAATAGGTATGGTTTTTTGGGGGGTTTCGGTAGAATGCTTCTTGAGAGTATATTCTACATTTATGTAGTGCCTACAGCCTGCCCATCAGAGTCTATTGTCCTGTGCAAGTGACACATAAGGCTTTTCTTTTTACAAACAAGCAAATGGGCCCAGAGGGTTGGAGGCCTTTCTTAGGTCATATGGGACAGTGGTGGTAGAATCCAGATCTAAACTGGAGCTATTATTTCCTGGCAGAAGCTAGTCTTTATTTATTTAGAGAGGGGGTGGGGGGAAGAATCTGAAGCAGGCTCCATGCCCATCAGAGCCCTACTGGGGGCTCCATCTCAGGACCCTGAGATCATGATCTGAGCTGAAATCAAGAGTCAGATGCTTCACCGACTGAACCACACAGGTGCCCCAACACAGGTCTTTAGAAAAACAATGTTTAAAGTATGTGATGACCTCCATGAGCTGACGGTCCAGCAGGAAGGAGGGTGAGGAGGGGTGCGATGGCTCCTGAACGCTGCTCTCAAGCTGGCCTAACGCCAGCCTTCCGCTTCACATCCCTGTGATTGTGCCAGCAAGGGAAGCTGGGCCTTCATCAACCTGGGCTTGGCTTTAGGCTCCCTAAAAGCGTTTGCAACGGGGGAGGCCAGAAAACACTACAGAAGAGAAAGTCACAGAAAGAACAGAAAGATTAAAAAAAAAAAAAAAACAGAAAGATAAGGAGAGAAAGATCCTTGTGGAAGTGCAAACAAATTACAAGTTGCCAAAAGCTGTTGCAAACGTGACTGCAGCATCGCTGCCTATACCCCTGCCGCCGGTTCCCAGCGGGTGGCTCCCCGTGTTGAGGGCTGCTCAGGTCGTGCTGGGGAAGGTCCGCCGCCTAAGCGAAGGCTCCCAGGTCTGACCGAGTCGTGTGTGAGGAGCTGCCGGCTTCACAGGTCCAGAAAAAGCTCCGGCTGAGCCCTTACAGCGTCCGCGCCTCCCCTTTGGCGGGGGTGAGGAGAGCCTCGGTGGGGCCCCCAGGGTGGGCGCCGATTCTGCGGGCGGAGCAATGATGCCGGGCAGCCGCGCAAGTGTTCGCTCTTCGGGACCCTTGGCGTGTGAATGGTGCAGGGGTTCTGTGTCGGCGGGCAATCTGTGCTGCTCCTGTGGGTTTGCAAGTTCCTGCACGGGATTCAGGTTACCGCACCCGACCTCACGCCGTTTCCCTCTTCCCCACCTCCCTGTTCCCGCGGGAGGGGAGACACTCCCAGCTGTGCTCCCGTCCGCGATCATGCTTTGTTTCTTGCAGCTGCAGACTAGCCCAGTACCTGCCTGCCAGAGATCAGCGTAACTGGGGGATGGTCAACCAACCGTCCGGGCTTTTCACACGGGCTGCGGTGATTCGCTGCTCCGTGTAGTCTTGGTCCTAGAGTGTTTGAGAACACTCACACAGGCCACAGGAAACAGGACAGGTTTGTGCAGAAGAGCGGAGTCCGCGGGCACCCTACAGAGGAGGAAGTAGTTTCCAGGAGGCAGCAGTCACAGATCCAAAGTGTATTTCTACAGAGTGTGCAGCTGGAAATTCGTACTCCTTTGCTTTTTAAATTTCGAGTTTTAAATTCCAGTTAACATACAGTGTGCTGTTAGTTTCAGGAAGGAGTAGGATTTAGTGATTCATCACTTAACACCTAATATGTGGCACTCGCCACACCTTAATGCTCGACACCTGCTGGCCCATTTCCACTCCATCAGCCCTGGGTTCTCTGTCATTAGGAGTCTGTTCTGTGTTTGCTTCTTTCTTTCATTTCTCCCATGTTCATCTATTTTGTTTCTTATATTCCATATTCCACACATGAGTGAGATTATATGGTGTTTGTCCTTCTCTGACTGACCTATTTCCTATAGCCTCATACCCTCTAGCTCCATCCATATCCTTCAAATGGCAAGATTTCATACTTCCTGATGGGTGAGGAATATTCCATTGTGAATACAGACGACATCTCCTTTATCCATTCATCTGTCAAAGGACATCGAGGCTCCTTCCACAGTTTGGCTCCTGTGGACATGGCTGCTGTGAACACTGTGGCATGAGTGCCCCCTTCTATTGTGCATTCTTGTCCTCTTTGGGTAAATACCTAGTACTGCAATTGCTGGATTGTAGGGTAGCATATTTTCACCTTTTTGAGGGGTCTCCATCCTATTTTCCAGAGTGGCTGCACCAGCTTGCATTCCTACGAGCAGTGGAATAGGGCTCCCCTTTCTCTGCATCCTCACCAACACCTGTTTCTTATGTTTTTAACTTTAGACATCCTGACAGGTGTGAGGTGGTATCTTATCATAGTTTTAATTTGTATTTCCCTGATGATGACTGATATTGAGCATCTTTTCACGAGCCTGTTGGCCCCCTACATGTCCTCTTTGAGAAAAACATCTGTCCATGTCTCCTGCTTGTTTTTTAACTGGGTTGTTTGTTTCTTAGGTGTTAAGTTTAGTAAGGTCTTTATAGACCTTGGGTACTAGCCCTTTTTCTGATATGTCATTTGCAAGTATCTTCTCCCATTCTGTAGGTTGTCTTTTAATTTTGTTGACTGTTTGCTTTGCTGTGCAGAAGCTTTTTATCTTGATGAAGTCCCAAGAGTTCATTTTTGCTGCTGTTTCCTTTGTCTTCATAGATGTGTCTTGCAAGAAGTTGCTGTGACCAAGGTCGAAGAGGTTGCTACCTGTGTTCTTCTCTAGGATTTTGATGGATTCTTGTTTCACATTTAGATCTTTGAACCATTTTGAGTGTATCTTTGAGTCTGGCATAAGAGAATGGTCTAGTTTCATTCTTCTGCACGTGGCTGTCCAGTTTTCCCAGCACCATTTGTTGAAGACACTGTCCTTCTTCCATTGTGTATTGTTTCCTGCTTTGTGACCATAGAGTCGAGGGCCCATTTCTGGGTTCTCTATTCTGTTCATTGATCTCTGTGTCTGATTTTGTGCCAGGATTATACAGTCTTGATGATCACAGCTTTGTAATAAAGCTTGAAGTCAGGCATTGTGATACCTCCAGAATTGCTTTTCTTTTTCAGACTTACTTTGGCTATCAGGGTCTATTTTGGTTCCATACAAATCTTAGGATTGCTTGTTTTAGCTCTGTGAAAAATGCTGGTGGTATTTTGATAGGGATTGCATTAAATGTGTAGATTGCTTTGGGTAGTACAGACGTTTAACAATATTTGTTCTTCCAATCCATGAACATGGAATACTTTTCCATTTCTTTGTGTCATCTTCAATTTCTTTCATAAGCGTTCTGTAGTTATCAGAATATAGATCCTTTACTCCTTTGGTTAGGTTTATTCCTAAGTATCTTATGGTTTGGGTGCATTTGTAAATGGGATCAATTCCTTAATTTCTTATCATTAGTTTATAAAAATGCAACAGGTTTCTGTACATTGATTTTATGTACTGCAACTTTGCTGAATTCATGCTTTGTTCCTAGCAAGTTTTTGATGGTCTTTCAGGTTTTCTACATAGAGTATCATGTTGTCTGCAAATAGTGGAAGTCTGACTTCTTCCTTGTGATTCTGAGGCCTTTTATTTCTTTTTGTTGTCTCATTGCTGAGGCTGAGACTTCCAGGACTATGTTACATAGTAATGGAGAGAGTGGGAGTCCTAGTCCTTGTCTTGTTTCTTGACTATAGAGGAAAAGCTCTCTTTCTCCCCATTGAGGATAATATTAGCTGTGGGTTTTTCATATATGGCCTTCATGACATTGAGGTATCTTCCCTCTATCGCTACTTTGTTCAGGGTGTTTATCAAGAGATGATGCTATATTTTGTCAAATGCTTTTTCTGCATCCATTGACAGCATCATATGGTTCATTCTTTTATTAACATGGTGTATCACCTTGACTAATTTGTGAATATGGAACCACCCTTGCAGCCCAGGAATAAATCCCACTTGATCATGGTGAATGATTCTTTTAATGTACTGTTGAATTCGATTTGCTAGTATTTTATGAAGAATTTTTGCATCTGTGTTCACCAGGGTTATTGGTCTGTAATTCTCCTTTTTGTGGGGTCTTTGTCTGATTTTGGAATCAAGGTAATTCTGGCCTTATAGAATGAGTTTAGAGATTTTCCTTCCATTTCTATTTTTTGGGAACAGTTTGAGGAGAATAGGTATTAACTCGTCTTTAAATGTCTGGTAGTATTCCCCTGGGCATCCATCCAGCCCTGGATTTCTGTTAGAAGATTTTGGATTCCTGATTCCATTTCTTTGCTGGTTATGGGCATGATCCAATTTTCTATTTCTTTCTGTTTCACTTCAGTAGTTTGTGGGTTTCTAGGAATTTGTCCATTTCTTCCAGATTGCCCAGTTTGTTGGCATATTATTTTTCATAATATTCCCTTATAATTGTATTTCTGTGGTGTTGGTTGTGATCTCTCCTCTTTCATTCATGATTTCATCTATTTGGGTCCTTTCTATTTTCTTTTTGATAAATCTGCTTAGGGGCTTATCAATTTTATTAATTCTTTCAAAGAACCAGTTCTTAATCTGTTCTACTGTGTTTTTTGTTTCGATACCAATTATTTATGCTCCAATCTTCATTATTATCCTTCTTCTGCTGGTTTTAGGCTTGGTTTGCTGTTCCTTTTCTAGCTCCGTTAGGTGTAGGGTTAGGTTGTGTGTTCAAAGCTTTTCTTGCTTCTTAAGGTAGGCCTGTATTGCTATATACTTCCTTCTTAAGAATGCCTTTGCTTTATCCCAAAGGTTTGGACATACGTGTTTTATTTTTATTTGTTTCCATGTATTTAAAAAATTTTCTTCTTTAATTTCCTGGTTATCCCTATTCATTCTTTAGTAGGATGTTCTTTAATCCATGTATTTGTGGTCTTTTCAAATTTTTTCTTGTGGTTGACTTCAAGTTCCATAGCGTTGTGGCCTGAAAATATGCCTGGTATGGTGTCAGTCTTTTTGTACTTGTTGAGGGCTGATTTGTGACCTAGTATGTGATCTGTTTTGGAGAATGTACCATGTTCACTTGAAAGGAATGTGTAATCTGCTCTTTAGTATGAAGTTTTATAATATATTGTTAAGCCAATCTTGTCCAATGTGTCATTCAATATCACTGTTTTCTTGTTGATTTTCTGCTTAGGTGATCTGTCCATTGCTGTAAGTGGGGTGTTAAAAAGTCCCCTACCATTTTATTGTTATTTTAAAGATTTTATTTATTTGAGAGAGAGAAAGCATGTGAGAGAGAGCACAAGCTAGGGGAGGGACAGGGGGAGAAGCAGACTCCCGTTAAGCAGGGAGCTTGATCCCAGGGTCCTGGGATCATGACCTGAGCTGAAGACAGGATGCTTCACCAACTGACCCACCCAGGCACTCCTATTATTTTATTATCAATGAGTTTCTTTATGTTTATTAGTTGATTTATATATTTGGGTGGTCCTAATTGGGTGCAAAAATATTACAATTGTTAGATCTTCATGATGGGTGGACCCCTTAATTATGGTATAATGACCTTCTTCATCTCTTGTTACAGTCTTTGTTTCAAAATCTAGTTTGTCTGGGGGAGCCTGGGTGGCTCAGTCAGTTAAGTGTCTGCCTTTGGCTCGGGTCCTGATGCCAGGGTTGGGCTCCACACTGGGAGTCTTTTTGGGGTTTTCTCTTCCCCTCTCCCCCTGTCCTTCTCCCTTTGTGTGCTTTCTCTCTAAAAAACAGGTAAGTAAATACCAATAAATCTAGTTTATCTGATAGAAGTATGGCTACTCTGGCTTTCTTTTGACATCCATTAACATGATGGATGTTTTTCCATCCCCTCACTTTGAATCTGCAGATATCTCTAGGTCTAAAATGAGTCTCTTGTAGGCAGCATATAGATTGATCTTGTTTTTTGTATCCATTCTGATACTGCCTTTCAATTGGAGTATTTAGTCCATTTACATTCAGAGTGATTATTGAACAATATGAATTTATTGCCACTGTGTTACCTGTAGAGTTGGTGTCTGGTGATGTTCTCTGGTCCCTTGTAGTCTTTGTTGATTTGTCTTTTTATTTCTCCACTAGAAGAGTCCCCGTTAAAATTTTTTACAGGGATAGTTTAGTGTTCATGAACTCCTTTGGTTTTTATCTGGGAAACTCTTTATCTTTCCTTTTATTCTGAATGACTGCATTGCTGGATAAAGAATTCTTGGCTGCATGTTTTTCCCACTCAACATGTTGAATATATCATGCCACTTCTTTCTGGCTTGTCTAGTCTCTATGGACAGATCTGCTGCAAACCTGATCTGTCTTCTCTTGTAGGTTAAGGATTTTTTTTCCCTTGCTGCTTTCAGGATTCTTTCCTTGTCTGTGTATTTTGTGAATTTGATTATGCCATGCCTTGGCAATGGTCAGCTTTTGTTGAATTTAATGGCAGTTCTCTGTGCTTATTGGATTTTTTTTTCTTTAAAGATTTTATGTATTCATGAGAGACACACAGAGAGAGAGACAGAGACAGAGACACAGGCAGAGGGAGAAGCAGGCTCCATGCAGGGAGCCTGATGCGGGACTCGATCCTGGGACTCCAGGATCATGCCCTGGGCTGAAGGCAGGCACCAGACCGCTGAGCCACCCAGGGATCCCTGGATTTTTATTTCTGTGTCCTTCCCCAGATTAGGGAAGGTTTCAGCTATAATTCATCTGAGTAAACCTTCTACCCCTTTTTCTCTCTCTTCATTTTCTGGAACTATGACATGGATATTATTATGTTTTAATAAGTCGCTGACTTCCCTAATTATATCTTCATGATCCATTACCCTCCTTTCCCTCCTTTTTTTCAGCTTCATCATTTTTCATAATTTTATCTTCTATATCACTGACTTGCTCCTCTGCTCCATCCATCCTTGTTTTCATGGCTTACACTTGGGATTACATCTTGGTTACAGCATTTTTAATTTCAGCCTGACTAGATTTTAGTTCTTTTATCTCTGCAGTAAGGGATTCTCTAGTGTCTTCTATGCTTATTTCAAGCCCAGTTAGTATCCTTATAATTGTTTTAAATTCTAGTTCAGACATCTTAGTGATATCTATATTGATTTAATCCCTGGCCATGAGTTCTACTTCCTGTTCTTTTTTTGGAGGGGGATGAATTTCTCTGTCATTTCATTTTGTCCAGAAAAGAAAAGAAGAAAAAGAAAAAACCCCCGAACCACACACACACACACACACACAAAAAAAAACTGGATCCTGGATGTGTTTTGGTCTGCTTGTTAAAAGAATCTAGATCCCAGGGGTACCTGGGTGGCTCAGTTGTTAAGTGTCTAACTCTTGATTTCAGTTGAGGTCATGATCTTAGAGTTGTGGGATTGAGCCCTGCATCAGGCTCCATGCTCAGCAGAGTCTGGTTGAAAGTCTCTCTCTGCCCCTCCCCCCTGCTTGTATGTTCTCTCTCTCTCTAAAATAAATAAAATATTAAAGAATCTAAATCCCAAAATAAAAAAAAAATAAAAGAAGGGCACCTGGGTGGCTCAGTGGTTGAGCATCTGCCTTCAGCTCAGGTCGTGATCCCAGGGTCCTGGGATTGAGTCCCAGATCAGGTTCCCCACAGGGAGCCTGCTTCTCCCTCAACCTATGGCTCTGCCTCTCTCTCTGTGTTTTTTTTTTTTTTAATTTTTATTTATTTATGATAGAGAGAGAGAGAGAGAGAGAGAGGCAGAGACACAGGCAGAGGGAGAAGCAGGCTCCATGCACCGGGAGCCCGACGTGGGGTTCGATCCTGGGTCTCCAGGATCGTGCCCTGGGCCAAAGGCAGGCGCCAAACCGCTGCGCCACCCAGGGATCCCCATCTCTCTGTGTTTATCATAAATAAACTATAAATAAATAAATAAAATCTTAAAAAAATGAAAGTAAACAAAAAATAAAGTATATATAAAAATAAGATTAATAAAGGAATGAATAAGAAAATAGATAAAAAATAATAAAGAATAAAAGTAAAAAGGAAGCTAGATCCTATTTTGTCTGGAGCTGATGCTTTGGAGCACTCTGATCAGTAAACTTGGTGCAAACAAGTTGTGCTGGATTTCTGTGGGAGGAGCCTGTTGCGTGGATTCTCAGGTGGATTCACCCTGGTGGAAACATGCCTCCAGGGCACAAGGAGGTGGGGCTTGGTGAACAGGGCTCCTGACTCTGCTGGTGGCACTGTTTTGCTCCCTGAAGGCTCTCAGCACTGATGGGCAGGATGAATAGGGCTGTGCCCAGCTCTCTAGTCTCCCACTCTTCCTGAGCCCTCACAGAAGAGCAATTAATCACTCTGTGTCCTCAGTTTCCACCAGAATCCTGCATTCACCCTACATCATCTGAGAACACAACTGAGTTTCAAAACTCCAAATTTTAGGGACTCTCCTGGTGAGGATCCTTGCTATTCCTCCTGGAGAGGGTCTTGCCGTGCTTTTGCCACTTGCCAGGCAATCCCAGGAAAGTGGTCACCTAACTGCAGTTTATGAAGTTTATGGCAAAACAGAGCAGAAAGCCGACACCTGCTGCTCTCAGCCCGCTTCCCTGCACCTGCGCTTGGGCACTTGGGCACCACCTGTTCTTCTTGCGACCTGGGGCTCCTGAGACCATGCAGTCACACCTGGGATTTCACCACCTGAGCACCTTAAGCCACGCATGTCCCCCCACTGCAGCAGACTTCTGAAAGTTCTGAATTTATGCTTTGTTGCTTATAATACTTAGCAGTAGCCTTCATAAGCAAGCTCCCTCCCTGCGTCTACATCCACAGATATGTCTTGGGGATCCCTGGGTGGCGCAGCGGTTTAGTGCCTGCCTTTGGCCCAGGGCGCGATCCTGGAGACCCGGGATCGAATCCCACGTCGGGCTCCCGGTGCATGGAGCCTGCTTCTCCCTGTCCCTGTGTCTCTGCCTCTCTCTCTCTCTCTCTCTGTGTGTGTGTGTGACTATCATAAATAAATAAAAATAATAAAAAAAAGATATGTCTTCCCCATTTTAACTCTGTACCGCCTACCTTCCAAAAGGTGGTTGCTGCTCTATTTGTAGACTTGCAGGTTTTGTTCTTTCAGAGTGATTTCTCAGGGGTTCAGAATGGTTTGATAACTAGTGTTTGAGAGACAAGATAAGCTTAGGTTCCCCTAATCCTCAGCCATCTTAACTCCTCCTCCTGTTTATTTCTGATTTCATATACTTGATCCCTCTCTTTTTCCTGGGGGAATCTAGCTAAAGGTTTGTCAGTTTTATCTTTTCAATTATCTAGTTCTCAGTTTCATTTTTTTTAAAGATTTTATTTATTTATTCATGAGAGACAGAGAGAGAGAGAGAGAGAGAGAGAGAGAGAGAGAGGCAGAGACACAGGCAGAGGGAGAAGCAGGCTCCATGCAGGGAGCCTGATGTGGGACTCGATCCTGGGCCTCCAGGATCACACCCTGGGCTGAAGGTGGCGCTAAACCCTTGAGCCACCAGGGCTGCCCTAGTTCTCAGTTTCATTGATCTTTTCTATTGTCTTTTTAGTCTATTTATTTCTGCACTGATATTTATAATTTCCTTCTTTCTACTACTTTCAGGCTTTGTTCTTTTTCTAGTTCTTTGAGGTGTAAAAGATTGTTTATTTGAGATTTTTCTTGTTTCTTGAGATAGTCATGTATTGCTATGAACTTCCCTCTTAGAACTGCTCTTGCTGCATTCTATAAATTTTGGTAGGTTGTATTTCCATTTTCATTTGTTTCAAGTTGTTGATTTCTTCATTGACTAACCATTATTCAGTAGCATTTGAGAATTTTCTAGTTTCCTTTTGTGATTGATTACTAGTTTTATATCATTGTGGTCAGAAAAGATGTTTGATATGATATCTTCTTAAAGATAAGAAGACCTGCCTGTTGGTCTAACCTATGGGGTATCCTGGAGAATGTTCCATGTGCACTTGAGAAGAATGTGTATTTTGCTGCTTTCAGATGGAATGTTCTGTGTAAATCTGTTAAGTCCTTCTGGTCTAATGTGTCATCTAAGACTGATGTTTCCTCATTTGATTTTCTGTTTTGATCTATTCATTGATTAAAGTTTGGTATTAAATCTCTCTACTATTATTGTATTGCTATTTCTCCTTTTAAGTGTGTTAATATTTGTGTTATATATTTAGAAGCTTTTATGTTGGGTTGGGTGCATACATATTTACAAACATTCTATCTTTTATTAGATTCCCCCTTATCATTATGTAATGTTATTCTTTGTCTTGTAAAGTCTATGTTTTCTTTTTTTAAACATATTTATTTATGAGAGAGAGAGCAAGAGAGGGAGAGAGAGAGAGCGCATAAGCTGAGGGGAGAAGGAAAGGGAGTAGCAGACTTCCCGCTGAGCAGGGAGCCCCATGTGGGGCTTGATCCCAGGACCCCAGGACCATGACCTGAGCTGAAGGCAGACACTTAACCTAGTGAGCCACCTGGGTGCCCCTAAAGTCTATTTTTTCTGATATGGGTATAGTACTTCAGCTTTCTTTTGGTTTCCTTTTGCATTATTCCATTCCTTCATTTTCAGTCTGTGGGTATCCTTACATCTGATGTGAGTCTCTTGTAGGCAGCATATAAATGGGTCTTGGTAAAACCATTAAAATAAGTTTTTATCTGTTTATTGAAGTATAAAAAATACAGAAAAGTACAAACCACAAATGCACAGCTCAGTGATTTTTTTTTTTTTACAAAATGAATACACCAAGGACAAGAAAAAGAATGTGATCAGACCCCCAAAGTCCTCATACTATCTCCCAGGCCCCCTCTCTGCTCTGCTCCTGAGTGATTATTACTGTCCTGCCTCCCAACACCATCACATAGTGTTTGCTGACTTTCATATAAATGAAATGATTCAATATGTTTGTGTTTAGCTTTTTTTTTGTTCAACATTATGGTTGGAAATTCATCTGTGTTGCAGTACATAGCTGTGATTTGTTTTCCCGTAAATATTCCACTATAGTAACATATTATTATTTATTTGTCCATTCTACTATTGGTGGGCATTTTGTGCTTTTGGTTTTGGCCTTTAGCATTTGCTGCTACAAACATTCTTGTACACAACTTGTATTGTGCTTGGGCCCACATTTCTGTCAAGTGATTTTTTTAAAAAATCCAACCACTGTGTCTTTTGATTAGAGAATTCAGTCCCTATACATTTAAAGTAATTATCCATGGCCATGTAGTTACTACCATTTTGTTAATTACTTTTGGCTATTTTGCTGTTCCTCTGTTTCTTCTTCTCTTTCTTTCTTTGTGGTTTGATTATTTTTTTCTATAGTATGTTTAGATTCCTTTTCCTTTGTCTTCTCTGTATCTACTAAGTGGTTAGTGTCTGGAAAACTCTGTCTTTTCATCAATTCTGAATGATAATTTTGCTGGGTAGAGTAATCTTGATTGGAAGTTTTTTCCAGCATTTTGTATATATTGTGTCACTTCCTTTTGAGCTGCCAAGTTTCTGCTGCAACTTATACATAACAAGTTGTTTTTCTCTTGCTGTTTTGAAGATTCTGTCTTTAACTTTTGATATTTTGATTGTAATATGTCTCAGTGTGGGTCTCTTTGTGTTTGTCTTATTTGGAGCTCTCTAGGCTCTCCTGGATCTGGATGTGTTTCCTTCCCCAGTTTAGGGAAGTTTTCAGCCACTATTCCTTCAAGTAATTTCCTGCCCCTTACTCTCTCTTCTTCTGGGAGCCCTATCATAGGACTGTTTGTCCTTCAAAGTCCTTAAGTCCCATAAGATGTCTTCACTTTTTTCATCCTTTTTTCTTTTTACTGCTCTGTGCTTGAGTTCATTGATTTCTTTCTTCTGATTCATATAGTCTGCTGTTGAACCCTTTCAATGTATTTTTTAAATTCAGTTATTGTACTCTTCAGCCTGTGACTTCTAGTTGGTACTTTCTTATATTTCCTCCCTCTTTGTTGAAGTTTTCACTGTGTTGATCCATGCTTCTCTCAAGTTTGGTAAGCATCTTTGTGAACACTACTTTGACTTCTTCATCATGTAAACTATCTCCATTTCATTAAGGTTATTTTCTGAAGGTTTATCTTGTTCTTTTGTTTAGAATGTATTCCTCTGTTTCTTCAGTTTACTTTATTCTTTGGTGCATTTCTTTCCTTTTTTTAAAAAAAATATTTATTTGAGAGAGAGAGTGAGAGAGAGCAAGGGCATAGGCAGGGGGAGGAGCAGAGAGAAGCAGGCTCCCCGATGATCAGGGAGCCCAATGAGGGGCTTGATCCTGGGATTCTGGGATCATGACCTGAGTTGAAGGCAGATGTTTAACTGACTGAGCCACCCAGGCGCCCCTCTCTGTGTGTTTTTTTGTATTAGGTGAAACAGCCATTTTTCTCCATTCTAAAGGAATGGCCTTCTGTGGGAGATGACCCTTCTTGTTCAAACTTGCCCTAGCTCTTTGTTGTCTCTAGAACCTTTGTGATTGTCCAAGCAGCCTATTTTAACAGCTCCCAGTTGTTGACGGTGCACCAGGGCCTGTCAGTGTTCCAGTGGGTGATATCTCTGTCAGCATCTAGATTCAGGCTGAATGGAAGCCAGCCACTCAGGCAGCAGCTTGTATGCAAATATGTACAGTCCTGTGGGATCACAAGCATAAGCCCTGTTGGCCACTAGAACATATGATCTGGAGGTCCCCTGGCCTCTGTTCCCTGAGAGCAGCACTGGAGCTTCTAGATGTGTGCCAAATCTGAAGCATGCCCCTGAGGCTAAAGCCCCAGGACAAGCAAATAGGCCATTTTTACAGAGAAACTCAGGATATGTTCCAATCTGCTGTCTGCAGCGCCCTGGGGGTGGTAGGCTACCAAGAACAGCCTCTGTTGCAGCTCCAGGGGAGACCCAGGAGTGTAAGCCCCTTGGCCACCAGAGCCAGTCATTCAAGGGGGTGTCCAGGGTGGCCTCCACAAAAATTAGGACACTAGATGCACCAGCTGGAGCACGGCAGAGGGAGAACATGAAGGTAGAATCCACCTTCCAAGGTCTCTAGGAGAGTTCATGGTCAACCCTTAGATGTATGTTTGATTAGAAGCCTGTTCCTCTGGCTGTGGCACTGAATAGCTTATAGGCCTCTTTCTCCAAAAGACTGAACTCTGGGCTCTGTTGCCTCTTACTCTGACCTGGGGTGGTAGCTGTTTGGGAGCTTGTTCTCCATTGGTTACAGGCCTAGGGGACCCATGAGCATAAAGCCCCATGGAGCCAGGTGATGTAGAGGTGGTCCCTGGCAGCAGCTGTAGAAGCTGGGATGCCAGAAAGGTATAAGCTCCCACCTGGGTGATCCCAGTGAGCTGCAGTGAGGCAGAGGAGAGTATATACTGGCCTCTGCTCCCCGAGAGCACCTCCGTAGCCCCCAGATGTGTGCGGAACTGGAGCCTGCCTCTTTCTTGGAGAGATGGAAGTAGGTTTCAGACTGCTGTCTGTTCAGTGACCTTGGGGAGGTATTTTGCCAACAGCTGTCTCTGATTTTTACAGTCCTATGGGCCCCCAAGCCCTCTGGCTTCGACAGCCAGACTTGACGGGTGTTCCTTGGCTGTAGCTGCAAGAACCAGGGCACCGGGTATGCGTAAAAGCTCCTCTCTGGGAAATACTATTATTGTGGAGTGTGGCAGAAGGGGAGCATAAACACGGTGCCTGCCATGCCTCTGTCCCCAGAGAACAGGCCAGGCCCTGGCCCCTCAGGCCAATGCTGTAAGATTAGCAAATGGTTCGAAGGCACTTTTCACACTGCTGCTTCGCCCTGGCCCAGGGTGCTGAGTGGATGCAACCCCTGAGGAAGCATTTCTCCGGTTCTCTAGCACTCTGGGTCTCGTGGTCACCTGCCCCATTGTTTCTCAAAACCACGTTTTGAGGCTTTGTTCCTCCAGTGCAGCTCTTAGACATTGGGGTGCTGATGCGGGGCAGAACACTTTGCTCATCAGGGAGAAGGTCTGGGTTTGTGAGTTCCCTCCCGATTGTGGGTCATTGCACTGGGGGTAGTGATTCTGGTGAAATCAAGACTTAGCCTCTCCTGCCTGGTGGCGTGGCTCTTGTTTGCAGATGTGAGGAAAATGAGTAGATGCTCCACTCACTTCAGAGGCACTTGTTTTATGTGTGATGGTAGATTTGGCTCATCCATGGGTTTCAGTGGCTGTCCTGGGGCTCCGCAGGAGAACATCCTCTTGGTAGGAAGTTGTAACTAACAGTTCTAAGGCATGGGTTTGGCTACTCACTCTTCAGCCTTTTGCTGTATTTGTAACTTTTCTGTGAGATTTTTTTTTGAACTTCCAAAGTGTTTCATACCTTTTCTTTTTTTAATATTTCATTTGACAGAGAGAGAGAGAAAGCAAGAGAGAGGGAGAGAGAGCGAGCACATAAGCAGAGGGAGGGGTAGAGGGAGAGTGAGAAGCAGACTCCCCCACTGAGCAGGGAGCTGGATGCAGAACTTGATCCCAAGACCCTGAGATCATGACCTGAGCCACCCAGGTGCCCCTGTTCATACTCTGTTCATTTCATTTCTAGCAATCTGACCTAAGCAAATAATCAGAAACCCAAACTAAGATTTAGGTACAAAGCTTACACACTTTTTGTAAATAACCCAATATCTATCTGGAAAATGGCAACTTAACCCAGGTACAGTTCCTATTTTGCAGCTAATTAATTAATTAATTAAAAATATTTATTTATTCACAGGAGACACAAAGAGAGAGAGAGAGACAGAGACATAGGCAGAGGGAGAAGCAGGTTCCCTGAAGGGAACCTGATGTGGGACTCGATTCTAGGACTCCGGGGTCACGACCTGAGCCAAAGGCAGACGCTCAACCACGGAGCCACCCAGGTGTCCCTGTAGCTATTTAAATACTGTTTTGGAACAATTTTTATTGCTTCAGGAAAATTCTTGTACTATATTACATGAGAAAGTAAGATGCATCTTGCTGGGTAGTCTCTCCATTACATATATAGCATCTCTTGAGTTATATGTCTGATGACTTCCAAGGAAGCCCCTGAACATCAACATGATTGTCTGCTGGGGTTACTGTGGGTGGTTTTCTTCTTTATGCACATGCTATATTTCAGATTTTCCAGAATGAGAGCATATGTAATTTTTTTAATGAAAAGAAAAAAGTTAAAAAACAGACATAATCCCACTGTCTCCCAGGAACCTTTCAGAGGCTTCAAAGGAGTCTGGGCACTTGAAGTCCTGTAAGCACATGGCAGTCCTAGGGCTTCTCTGTTACTGTCATTTGCTCTGTTTACTTTACTTTCCTTCTTTTTAAGTGAGAGATTCTGTATTTTTTCTGACTTCAGAATGGATTACTTGCATTTTTCTGAAAACCTCATTCCCAGATAACTGGTTTTCATGTTCATGCCTTACATTCTGTTTTGGTGTTGACCTGTGTGGATGTCTGTGCTGCTCTTTCCTCAGGGGTTGTGTGCCTGAGATTCACACTTTCTGCAGCACTTTGTGGGTAGTTTGGGTTGGTGCATTTGGAGACAAGGGGGCAGGAAAAGGCTCTGAGAGTCAAAATTGTGGTTTGGTATGTGAAGACACCTGGTGTGAACTTCTGTACAAGCCTCACATTTCTCATGGCATTCCCAGGTTCCTGCCTGAACACCTAGAGGCCTGAGGGAGCTCAGGTGCAGGGGAGACCAAGTCTGCACCAGGTCTGGGCAGTGCAGGAATGTGAACTCTGAGTCAGTAAAGCTTGCCTTTGTCTCACCCACATATGACTGAGTGACTGGTTCAGCATGGCCGTGAGGCCATGTTCCCACCTTCTTTGGGGGTGTTAGGGCGTCCGGGTGGGGTCACGTTGTGACCTAAGGGCTTTTGGCAGTGCACATCATTATGAATAAAAAGTAAGCATCTGTAGAGGAAAAAGCAACTGCAGCTTGAAACCAAAGGTCTCTGTCCTGGGACGAAAGTCGTTTTCTCCCTCCAGCAGTGCTGGCTCCATGTAACCCTCCCTCCTCTGGATGATTAGCTTGAGGCCAAGATGGTTCAGGTCAAGAAAAAAATCAGGTGTTCATTTTTATAGCTCCCTGGGGAAGGGAATTGGGAAGATGGCACTTGTTTCCTGGGCTGGAGAGACCAATGTTGAATCATTTTGTTTGCTTTTTATTAACATAATAGGGGTTATTCCATTCCTTGGGAAACATGGTTCAGTAATGAAAAGTTCTCAATTCCTGAAAGTTCTCTTTTTATGAAGATAAAAGAGAAGAAAAGCAAAATGAGGAAAGATAAAAGGGAAAAAGAGTTTGTATATTGACCTGGGGAGTCTTCCCGGCGGAGAAATACTGAAGTCCTGGAGGGAAGGTGGGTATACAGGTAGGGCAGAGAGTGTTCCTGCATGCTGGGAAGTCTGTGTTCAGGTCACTGGGGGTCACGTTACAGTCTCAATGCCAGTGTGTAACAGATGAGAGGAAAATCCCAGATGCTTGTTGGATGGGCTCTTGGTCATTATGGTCATTTGCTCCAAGGCAAATCCTGTAACTCTCTAGGCAACAATTGTTTTGGGGATTAGCCAGTGGTTCTCAAGGTGTAATTCTTGGACTGGCAGGTTCCACATCATCTAGGAACTTGTTACAAATGAAAACTTTCAAGCCCTACCCACAGATCTGCGTTTGAGCCTCTGGGGGCAGGTAAGCCAAGTACTTTGGTTGATTCTGACATGGATGCCACACTCTGGGCTCAGGGTGTGGGAGCACCCTCCAGGCTGTTTTAGTGGGAAGTCTTGAAGTATCTACTGAGTATCTTTTCTTCCTAGAAATTAGGAATCAGCTAAGCAGGTTTATACTTTCAATAGAAACAATGTATATTGAATATTTTTCCAAGTTTTTATTCCAGTTCACAAATAGTGTTCCATTAGATTCAGGTGTAGAATTTAGTGATTCATATGAAATATTTTTGTGCCTTTAGGGACTGGCCACTAGTTCAGCCTTTTTCTGTAAATTTTAAGTTGAACTTTCAGACCACTGTGACTGATGTTTAGAGCTGCTACAAAAACCACAGCACACTAATTCCTGCTATGAATAAGTTTTCTCCAACAGGACAACCTGCTACCACCTAGTCTAGCAGCTATTTTTTTTCACACAAGGACTAAAAGGGGGCCTTTCCCCCATATTTGGCTCATTCTTGCATCAGAGCTTTCATTCCTTCATTATAAAGTATAATCCCCATTTCACTTGTTTCTAGAGAACAGGTGTTCTTTAGTCCTTAAGGACTTTGCTCCTTACCTGGGCATTGGGGGAGGTCGTGGGGCAGCAGCCATGGGTCTAATTCGGGGTGGGGTGCTCAGTCCTGTGCTTCCATGGAGCGGAGCCTGACCACCTTGCTGCGAATGGCCTGGCTCACACAGTAATGTAGGTTCACATAGAGCTCGGGAACATAGGCGTCCAAGACACTGGCTTCGGAAATGTCATGATGGTGGTAGCCTCCACTGTGTGTTGAATAACCAGCTCAGTAATGGCTGTGTCTCTGGGCCCACTGGGCGCAGCTGGTGTGGCGGATAGGCTTGCACAGCCCTGGCCCTCCCGGGCATGATCACTCTTCCTTTTTTTCCTGGTCATCTTGGAATCAAGGACCCCAGAAGTGCATCAGAGTTCTTAAGAAACATTTGATGGAGATGTGAAAATAACTTTATGGCCTTCTTTGGGAACACTTGTCTCAGATTTTTGCTAAACTGGATTTTTAAACAATCAGCATTTAAAAAATATTTAAATTCAATTTGCTAACATAGTATAACCCCTAGTGCTCATCCCATCACATGCCCTCCTCAGTGCCCATCACCCACTTACCCCATCACCCCCCCACTTCCCCTTCCACAACCCTTTGTGTGTTTCCCAGAGTCAGGAGTCTCTCATGGTTTGTCTCCCTCTCTATTTTTCCCACTTAGTTTCCCTCTTTCCCTTATAATCCCTTTCACTATTTTTTATATTCCCCATATGAGTGAGACCATATAATGGTTGTCCTTCTCCGATTGACTTACTTCACTCAGCATAATACCCTCCAGTTTCATCCACATTGAAGCAAATGGTGAGTATTCATCCTCTCTGATGGCTGAGGAATATTCCATTGTATCTATATATACCACATCTTCTTTATCCATTCATCTGTCAAAGAACATCGAGGCTCCTTCCACAGTTTGACTACTGTGGACATTGCTCCTATAAACATTGAGGTGCAGGTGTCTTGGCTTTTCACTGCATCTGTATCTTTGGGGTAAATCCCCAGCAGTGCAATTGCTGGGTCGTAGGGCAGGTCTATTTTTAACTCTTTGAGGAACCTCCACACAGTTTTCCAGAGTGGCTGCACCAGTTCACATTCCCACCAACAGTGCAAGAGGGCTCCCCTTTCTCCACATCCTCTCCAACATTTGTTGTTTCCTGCCTTGTTAATTTTCCCCATTCTCACTGGTATGAGGTGGTATCTCATGGTGGTTTTGATTTGTATTTCCCTGATGGCCAGTGATGCGGAGCATTTTCTCATGTGCTTGTTGGCCATGTCTATGTCTTCTTTGATGAAATTTCTGTTCATGTCTTTTGCCCATTTCATGATTGGATTGTTTGTTTCTTGGGTGTTGACTTTGATAAGTTCTTTATAGATCTTGGATACTAGCCCTTTATGTGATATGTCATTTCCAAATATCTTCTCCCATTCTGTAGGTTGTCTTTTAGATTTGTTGATTGTTTCTTTTGCTGTGCAGAAGCTTTTTATCTTGATGAAGTCCCAAGAGTTCATTTTTTATTTTGTTTCTCTTGCCTTCATGGATGTATCTTGCAAGAAGTTGCTGTGGCCAAGTTCAAAAAGGGTGTTGCCTGTGCTCTCCTCTAGGATTTTGATGGAATCTTGTCTCACATTTAGATCTTTCATCCATTTTTGAGTTTATCTTTGTGTATGGTGTAAGAGAGTGGTCTAGTTTCATTCTTCTGGACATGGCTGTCCAATTTTCTCAGCACCATTTATTGAAGAGACTGTCTTTCCAGTGGACATTCTTTCCTCTTTTCCCAAATATTAGTTGACCATAGAGTTCAGGGCTCATTTCTGGGTTCTCTATTCTGTTTCATTGATCTATGTGTCTATTTTTGTGCCAGTACCACACTGTCTTGATGATCAGAAGTTGTAGTACAACTTGAAATTTGGCATTGTGATGCCCCTGGTTACTCAAGGTCTTTTCTGGTTCCACAGAAATCTTTTTTTTTTTTTTAAGATTTTATTTATTTATTCATGAGAGAGACAGAGAAAGAGGCAGAGATACAGGCAGAAGAAGAAGCGGGCTCTGCACAGGGAGCCTGATGTGGGACTCGATCCCAGGACCCCAGGATCACGCCCTGAGCTGAAGGCAGATGCTCGCTCAACCACTGAGCCACCCAGGCATCCCTGGTTCCACACAAATCTTAAGATTATTTGTTCCAACTCTGTGAAGAAAGTCCATGGTATTTTGATAGGGATTGCATTGAATGTGTACATTGCCCTGGGTAGCATAGACATTTTCACAATATTTATTCTTCCAATCCATGAGCATCAATATTTTTCCTCAGTTTCTTTCAGAAGAGTTCTGTAGTTTTTAGGGTATAGATCCTTTACCTCTTTGGTTAGGTTTATTCTAGGTATCTTATGTTTTTGGGTAAATGGGATTGACTCCTTAATTTCTCTTTCTTCAGTCTCATTGTTAGTGTTTAGAAATGCCATTGATTTCTGTGCATTGATTTTGTATCCTGCCACACTGCTGAATTGCTGTATGAGTTCTAGCAATCTTGGGGCAGAGTTGTTTGGGTTTTCTATGTACAGTATCATGTCATCTGCAAAGAGGGAGAGTTTGACTTCTTCTTGGCCAGTTTGAATGCCTTTTATTTCTATTTGTCTGATTGGTGAGACTGGGACGTCTAGAACTATGTTGACCAACAGTGGTGAGAGTGGGCATACCTGTCGTGTTCCTGGTCTTAGGGGAAAGGCTCTCAGTTTTTCCCCATTGAGAATGATATTCTCTGTGGACTTTTCATAAAGGGCTTTTATGATATTGAGAAATGTTTCCTTTATTCCTACACTTTGAATAGTTTTGATCAGGAATGGATGCTGTATTTTGTCACATGCTTTGTATCTATTGAGAGGATCATGTGGTTCGTGTCTTTTCTTTTACTGATGTGATCTCGCATGTCAATAGTTCTACGAGTGTTCAACCACCCTTGCAGCCCAGGAATAAATCCCACTTGGTCGTGGTGAATAATGCTCTTTATGTACTGTTGGATCCTATTGGCTGGAATTTTAGAATTTTAACATCCATGTTCATCAGGTATATTAATCTGTAATTCTCCTTTTTGGTGGGGTCTTTGTCTGGCTTGGGGATCAAGGTAATGCTGGCCTCATAGAATGAATTTGGAAGTATTCCTTCCATTTATATCTTTTGAAATAGCCATAGTGGAATAAGTATTATTTCTTCTTTAAATGTTTGGTAGAATAACAATCAGCATTTTTAAGGTATCTTTGCAACTTGCCATGAGACCCACTGCCCACATATGATCACTTTGTCTAATACTGCAAGATGCTATGTAACTTGTGATTCATGGCTAGCCTCATTGCCTAGCTGACAGGCTGGCTCCTCTGAAGGGCAGCATAGGCCCTGGGGTTGACAATGTGGATTACCAGGTCAGGGAGATCTATATCTCTGCCATCACCAGCTCAGTGCCATCTCTTCAGACTGTGGAGGGACACTCCAGTTGTTTGAGTGTCCCCAGCTGTAAACTGTAAAGTCACTGACAGGGTTAAGTTGATGAATGCCTGTACAAAGCACATTTCTTCCAGGAGTTATTGGTGGTTGCTGATGTCACCAGAATGTCTGTAATGACTGAATGGGGAACTCATGCTGCTATGCATCGTACGTATGTTTAGTAATGTCAGGGTGAGAAAGGATGAATGGCAAATTTGCAAACCTGGGCATATTTAGGGAGAGATGTGTAGGAAGTATTTGGAAAACCTTTTTCAAAAGGACTTAAAAAGAAGTTTCTAGATCTAAGATGCATCCATCTCCCATCTAATACAACTATAATTTCATTATTTGAAATGACCTACACATGCTTGGGTTTGAGTCCATTTTCTCTCTGCAAAATGGGGATAATGCTATTGGCTACGTGTGATGATTAAGTGGAAACATATGGCACAGGATAGGCTCTTGCTAAATAGCATTCCATTCTGAGGGCTGAGTTTCTGCTCATCATCAACACCGCTAACCTCTCCAACATTTAGAACACAAGTGAAAAATATTAAATGCAAAGAAAAGTTTTTATTCTTTGATATATAAAACCAAGAAAACTTTAATGTGTAATACAACATAGTTTTTTTGTTTTGTTTTATTTTAAAAAGAAAATGGCAGAAGATATGGTACAAAAATACACTGAAGCAGCTGTTCCAAGAAATTCAGAATTCCTAAAATTATGAACAACAGCATACAAGTCTGAGGAGGCTTCTTTTTTTTTTTCTTTAAAAAATTATTCACATTTACTTAATTTAAAACATGGTAAGAAATATAATGTTCCTTCTTGGTAACAGATCCAGTTACTCAACAAGATATTCAATAACCAGCAATAACTTAGTAAAAGAACATTTCATTTCTGATAGTAAGTAGCACTAGAGTTTTGATTCTATACTTATTGTAGTAAGAAAAAACCCACTTCTGACTGCTTAGATGCCAAAAAAAGATGCTCATACAGTTCACTGGAGCCCGTAAGTTTGGGTGCATTTGGACTCTCTGCCTAGACCTCAAAGGGAGAGCATCTCTGGTCCTCCCTTTGCTTAGGAATAAAACCAACAGTGATCCCGGTATACAAATAATAACATCAAACATAGGTGCAGGAGACCACAACTACTCAGTAAAAGCTATTTCTACCCAATAAATAGTTTCCAAAAGAAAAATAATTTGCTTTTACACTTAACGAATTCAGGAAAAATGGAGATGTTGACATAGGGTTTTCCGTTTGTTAGCAGCAGGACAGTTCTGCCACCGACCAGCAGGGGTTGCTGTGCCACAGAAGAAGCACTGCCTAATCTCCCAGAAAGGCATCCTAGAAAAATATTTTTACCTGTATTTATATGAAAGCTTTGTTTGGTCAAAGTTCTCGAAGTATAAGTGTAATATTTTCTCCTCGACAGTGGACTCAAACAAAATACACTTCATGTAAAACTGGGTCAAACATGAATAAATCTTTAAAATTACTGAATATATAAAATATTTCTGGAAGATCAAAAGGAAGTGACAGTGAATTTAATGTGTTAAAAATAATTAATTTTCATGTGACTTGTAATTTAAAAACAGAGATAATAGAAACTATACAACCAAATGACTGAGCTTTCAAAGGCATATCTGGGGTTTGTGGTAGGTGGATCCATCCTTTCTGCTGACAATATTTCAAAAATTGCCCTCAATCAGTCTACAAGACTAGTTTTTATCTATATTGGCTTTTGGTCAGAGAAGTATTGCTGAGCATACAGTGCCATCCAGCAGAGGTGGCGTTTGCCCTCAGAGGCTGCAGACGAGCCGCCTCTGACCACCTGCAGGCACTGCCGGACTGTTTCACACCAGGTCTTTTTTCCAGGGATGTCTGAGGGTTCAACACCCACTGGGCTATCTGAAATAGAGCTGTAAATAATGTGAAAATTTGAGATTCATTGTTTATAGTCCTACCTGTTAAAGGTTTGGTATGTATTGT
This sequence comes from Nyctereutes procyonoides, assembly GCF_905146905.1. Classification (NCBI taxonomy): domain Eukaryota; kingdom Metazoa; phylum Chordata; class Mammalia; order Carnivora; family Canidae; genus Nyctereutes; species Nyctereutes procyonoides. The sequence continues at coordinate 138,506 of NW_026575082.1, read as the reverse complement.
TAGAAACCAGTCTCTGCAAGTCAGCCGGTGCGCAGTAAAAAAACAGTGCTGACCCGACAGGTTGTTTTTGCACAAGTCACGTTAAAAACACAAATTTGACTATATTTAAAAAGTAATTTTAAAGCTTCATTTATAAAAGTATTTTTAAAAATTTCTAAATGAAATCTTTTCTGCACGCAGTCAGATCCTTTCTGCCATTTCGGGAAAGTGCTGGCACCTACCTCGGCAGGACGCAGACTGCAAATGAGTGCGTGTGATGTTCTACGCAAAAATTCTGTAAAAATAGCATTTGTATCTTCCATCGGCAGGTTTGAATAAAGCAAGCCTGGGGTGTGGGCCAGGAGGCGGGATGGACGAAGAGCCCGGGGGCTGTCTGCCGGGCGGCCCCGGGCCTACAGCGTGACCGCGGGGCCGTGCTCCTCCACCGCCCCTGGGGGCAGCGGCAGGGCCAGGCTGTGGCGCGGGTCTGCGCGCAGTGAGCTGAGCAGCCGGTGCGCCGGGCCCTCCCTGCCCAGCCCGGGGCCTGCGCCGTTGACCCGCGCCTGGCTGCCCGGCGGGGGCGGCGGGGGCGGCGGGGGCAGCCTGGGCACCGGCCGCGGCCCCAGCACGCCCTCCAGCACCACGTCGGGCTCGTCGTCGCTGTCCACGTCGTCGGGCTGCAGGCGCAGCAGCGCGGGGGCTGCGGGCAGGCTGTGGCGGCTGGCCCCGCTGTCCGAGGAGCGGCCCGAGCCGCCTGCCACGCGGCCGCCGCGCACCACGTTGTTCCTCTGGTTGGCCGGCTTGACCGTGACGATGAGGTTGTGGCTGTTGGCGATCATCATGTCCGTGACCTGGTCCAGCGTCTTCCCCGCCACCTCGATGCCATTCACCTCCAGGACCTCGTCATCCACGGCCAGCAGCCCGGTGCTCTCGGCCAGGCCACCGGGCACCATGCGCGAGATGAAGATGCCAGGCACCTTCTCCAGGCCCTGCGGGGCCACGCGCACGCTCGTGCCATCGCGGATGTAGAAACCCAGCGGCTTCTGGCAACCGTGCCTGTACAGCCTCACGCGGCGGTGCGTCTCGGGCAAGATGTCTACGTCGATGATGGAGGACACCGGGCGGAAGTCGTGCGGCAGGCCGATGTGCAGGTGCGGCCGCCGGCGGGGGCCGTCCTCACGCAGGGCCAGTGCCTTCCTCCGGCGGGACAGCGAGCCGGCCCCGAAGCTGCCATGCTCGGCCTCCTCTGAAACAGCAGAGGGGACGATCAGGGTGGGGCACAGTAGTGGAGGGTGGGGGCCCTGGGCCCGCCACTCTGCTGCCCACCTGTTGGCTGGGCCCCGGGCTGCCAAACTCCCAGGCACTGAGCACCACAGTTACCTCTGGCTTCCGTGGACTCCCAGGACTCTCACCCACATGCCTAGCAGGTCTCAGCCTCCAGGATGCTATGGAGAGACTTCCTGAGTTGTTTCACTGAGTCCGCAGTGATCCTGCATCACTTGAGCTGGCCCAAGAGTTCAAGTCCGATCCCTAAAGTTAGCTCTCTGCAACTCTCCAGAACCACCCACAGGCAGTCGACAAAATGAATGAAAGGTGGAGAGGAAGAAACAAGAAACTGCAATAGATGGAAAGTTTAAATGCCTGATTGGACTTTGGGACGAGGGCAGCTCAGGGAGCACCAGGACTCTCCCCCACCCCAGCGACCACTGCAGGGGCAGAATCTGGCTGACAGGACTATTTTGGGATAGTGGAGTCTGCTGAAGGCTTGCAACTGTCCAGCAGAAGGAGCCAGTTCTGGTCTATTCTAGCTTGGAGCACAGGGGCAGCTACTCAGCCCTGCGGCAGGCAGCTGTGCATGTGTTTCAGGAGCCGCCTGCTGACGCCTGCTGATGCTCTTCCAAGAGCAGAGTCTCTGCTCTGACCACACAGGTGCAGATACAGAGGCTGCGGCCACTGCTGTCGCCCCTCTGGCTCCAGCTCGCGTGACTGCAATGGCACTGAGAGGGCGGGTGCCCCCTGATGCCCCTGTGGTTTCTCACTTTTCCCCTTTGGGAGCCATACATTAGGACATTCAGAAACAGCTGCACACGTGGGAAATTAGGACGGATGGTGCCTGCCCAAGGGAAGGCTCAGAGAAGACCCCAGAAGACACTGGGTTTGCACCTTGGGCTGATCCTCGGGACAGAGACAGCCTGCCACCATCCAAAGAATGATGACAACAAAATAGCAAAGCCTGGGAAAGGGGGGTGGGGAAGGGGAGTATGATTTCCAGAGTCACCACATCAGGAGATTCAAATGTGCCGTGTTCAGCCAAAAAATCACAAGGCACAGGGAGTTTGGCCCATTGAGAGGAAAAAGGGAATTCTACAGAATCTGTCCCTAAAAAAGACCTGATGTCAGATCTACTGGTCAGATGTTAACATGAATGCCCTGAGACCGTGGGGCTGAGAGTAGAGGAGTCTGAGCTCACCTCCTCCCACGGACACACAAGGCATCCACCACACAGAAGGCAACTCAGCCCAAGAACCTGAGGCTAGCAGGACAACTCTTCCACAGCCAAGGACAGAAAGAAAAAGCCACACCAAGAAGGGCAGGAGGGGCAAAGACTGAGTCAGGAAACAAATTCCTGGCACATGACCCACATGTGGGACGGCTATCACAGTTGCAGAGGTCCTCCCTGAGGACTGATGGCATCAAGCCCCCAGGGTGACCCTGTAGGAGGAAGACGAGCCCTCCTGATGTCTAGCTTTGAAAATCAGCAAGGCTCAACCCCGGGAGCTTTGAAAACCAGTGGAGCCTAACTCCAGGAGAGCAGGGCTGCTTTTGGAAGGCTAGTGTACTGTATCACTTGGCTTCAGAGCCAGTACAGAGGCAGCAGTCTGAGAAGTGCCTGGAGTGTATGTAAGGGAGACTTACTGACAGATTTTAGGGCATGTGTTGCAGGGGCAGGAATCTGCAGGTGCTTTCTTTGGGAATGGAAGTGCTGATGGACACTACTGTTCTTGCCCTCTTTCAGCCTAGCTGGCCAGGCACCACTACTGGCACTCTCCATCTAACCTGCTGGTCCTGCTTGCCTGGCCTTGGCAGGCACTCCTCCACCTGCCACACCCAGGGGGTAGCCCCAGCTGGGACGGACACTGCTGCACAGGGACTCCTGGCCCCAGGATGGGGGACAGCTCCCCCTACCAACATACTCCCAGCAGCCCACCCAGGGGACAACCCTGAAGCACATGCTTCTGGTGACCAGAGGGGACTATGGCCCCAAAAGACATCTTTTGTGTGAGTCTATCACTTCAAGACCAGGAGACATAGCTGATGGATCTAATACATAGAAATAAACACAGAATCAGACAAAACCTCCGAAAAGGACCTAAGGAAATGAAGATAAACCACCTTCCTACTTGATAAAGAATTCAAAGTAATGGTCATAAAGATACCCACCGGACTTGAAAAAAAGAGTAGATGAACTCTGAGAACTTTAGTAATGTGAGTATTAAAAAAGTTGAATCCAATAAGTATAATGAAAATTATATCAGATAAAACAAATAGCAGATTTGAGGATGCAGAATGGATCAATCAATGATCTGGAAGACAGTCATGGAAAGCACCCATGCTGAACAACAACAAAAGGAAAAAATTAAATGATGAGACAGGTTAAGGGCTAAGTGTTTAAAATTCATGGGACAGGGGTCTTAGAGGGAGAGGAGATAGAGAAAGGGATAGAAAACCTATTTGAAGAAATAATAACTGAAAACTTCCCTAACCTGAAGAAGGAAAGGCATCTAGGTCCAGGAAGCAGAGAGATCCCCAAAAAGATGAACCCAAGGAGTTACATACCAAGACATATGATAATTAGAATGTCAATGTTAAACAGAGAATTTTAAAAGCAAGCAAGAGAAAAGCTACTAGCTACGTAAAAAGGAAAGCCTATTAGACTGTCAGTTGCTATTTCAGCAGAAACTTTGCAGGGAGGAGTAATAGGCTATAGTCAAAGTGCTAAAAGGAAAAAACCCTACAAGAAGAACACTATCCAGCACGGCTATCATTCAGTACTGAAGGAGAGATGGAGTTTCCCTGACAAACAAAAATTAAGAATTCCTAACTACTAAGCTGGCCTTATAAGAAACATTAAAGGGACTTCTATAAGTGGAAAAGAGAAGGCCATAACTAATCAGACAACAAAAAGACATTAAAGGCATTCAAATTGGCAAAGAAGTCAAACTCTCCCTCTTCGCCGATGACATGATACTCTACATAGAAAACCCAAAAGCCTCCACCCCAAGATTGCTAGAACTCATACAGCAATTTGGTAGCGTGGCAGGATACAAAATCAATGCCCAGAAATCAATGGCATTCCTATACACTAACAATGAGACTGAAGAAAGAGAAATTAAGGAGTCAATCCCATTTACAATTGCGCCCAAAAGCATAAGATACCTAGGAATAAACCTAACCAAAGAGGTAAAGGATCTATACCTTAAAAACTATAGAACACTTCTGAAAGAAATTGAGGAAGACACAAAGAGATGGAAAAATATTCCATGCTCATGGATTGGAAGAATTAATATTGTGAAGATGTCAATGTTACCCATGGCAATTTACACGTTTAATACAATCCCTATCAAAATACCATGGACTTTCTTCAGAGAGTTAGAACAAATTATTTTAAGATCTGTGTGGAATCAGAAAAGACCCCGAATAGCCAAGGGAATTTTAAAAAAGAAAACCATAGCTGGGGGCATCACAATGCCAGCTTTCAGGTTGTACTACAAAGCTGTGGTCATCAAGACAGTGTGGTACTGGCACAAAAACAGACACATAGATCAATGGAACAGAATAGAGAACCCAGAAGTGGACCCTGAACTTTATGGTCAACTAATATTCGATAAAGGAGGAAAGATGAGCCACTGGAAGAAAGACAGTCTCTTCAATAAATGGTGCTGGGAAAATTGGACATCCACATGCAGGAGAATGAAACTAGACCACTCTCTTGCACCATACACAAAGATAAACTCAAAATGGATGAAAGATCTAAATGTGAGACAAGATTCCATCAAAATCCTAGAGGAGAACACAGGCAACACCCTTTTTGAACTCGGCCACAGTAACTTCTTGCAAGATACATCCATGAAAGCAAGAGAAACAAAAGCAAAAATGAACTATTGGGACTTCATCAAGATAAGAAGCTTTTGCACAGCAAAGGATACAGTCAACAAAACTAAAAGGCAGCCTACAGAATGGGAGAAGATATTTGCAAATAACATATCAGATAAAGGGCTAGTTTCCAAAATCTATAAAGAACTTATTAAACTCAACAGCAAAGAAACAAACAATCCAATCATGAAATGGGCAAAAGACACGAAGAGAAATCTCACAGAGGAAGACATAAACATGGCCAACAAGCACATGAGAAAATGCTCTGCATCACTTGCCATCAGGGAAATACAAATCAAAACCACAATGAGATCCCACCTCACACCAGTGAGAATGGGGAAAATTAACAAGGCAGGAAACAACAAATGTTGGAGAGGATACGGAGAAAAGGGAACCCTCTTACACTGTTGGTGGGAATGTGAACTGGTGCAGCCACTCTGGAAAACTGTGTGGAGGTTCCTCAAAGAATTAAAAATAGACCTGCCCTACGACCCAGCAATTGCACTGTTAGGGATTTACCCCAAAGATTCAGATGTAATGAAACGCCGGGACACCTGCACCCCGATGTTTCTAGCAGCCATGTCCACAATAGCCAAACTGTGGAAGGAGCCTTGGTGCCCATCGAAAGATGAATGGATAAAGAAGATGTGGTTTATGTATACAATGGAATATTACTCAGCCACTAGAAATGACAAATACCCACCATTTGCTTCAACGTGGATGGAACTGGAGGGTATTATGCTGAGTGAAGTAAGTCAATCGGAGAAGGACAAACAGTGTATGTTCTCATTCATTTGGGGAATATGAATAATAGTGAAGGGGAATATAAGGGAAGGGAGAAGAAATGTGTGGGAAATATCAGAAAGGGAGACAGAACATAAAGACTTCTAACTCTGGGAAATGAACTAGGGGTGGTGGAAGGGGAGGAGGGCGGGGGGTGGGGGTGAATGGGTGACGGGCACGGAGGGGGACACTTGATGGGATGAGCACTGGGTGTTATTCTGTATGTTGGTAAATTGAACACCAATAAAAATTAATATATTAAAAAAAAAAGAAAAAAAAAGAAAAAAAAAAGAAGGCCATAACTAGAAGTACAAAAATTATGAAAGGGAAAAATTTCACAGATAAAAAGCAAAAACATAGTAAATATAGTATATTAATGAGTTACAAAACTAGTATGAATATTAACAAGCAAAGGTGGTAAAATAAATTATATCTATAAAACTTAGGGATACACAAAATAAAGTGAAATACATCATATCCATAAATTATTTTTTAGAGTGCTTTTGACTTAATATAGATTGCTGTATATATGCTATACATATATCATGAATCTCATCATAACCACAAGCCAAAAACCAATAAATAGATACACAAAAAATAGAGAGGAATCCAAGTATAACACTGAAGAAAGTCATCAAATCACAAGGGAAGAGAACAAGAGAAGAAGAGAGGAACAGAATTATATCAGAAAACAGTGAACAAAATGGCAATAATTACATAACCTATTGATAATTTAATGCTCCAATCAAAAGACATGGGGTAAATGGATTAATAAACAAGATCCATCTATATATTGTCTGTAAGAGACTCACCTTAGATCTAAAGACACACACAGATAAAAAGAGAAGGGATGGAAAAAGATATTCCATGCTAATGAAGCAAAAAAAAAAAAAGCAACTGGGATAGCAATACTTATATTGAACAGACTAGACTTTGAAATAAAGACTATAACGAGGGATCCCTGGGTGGCGCAGCGGTTTGGCGCCTGCCTTTGGCCCAGGGCGCGATCCTGGAGATCCGGGATCGAATCCCACGTCGGGCTCCCGGTGCATGGAGCCTGCTTCTCCCTCTGCCTGTGTCTCTGCCTCTCTCTGTCTCTCTCTGTGACTATCATAAAAAAAAAAAAGACTATAACGAGACAAAGAAGGGCATCGCATAATGATAAAAGGACCAGTCCAACAAGAGGATATAACAATCACAAACATGCATGCAACCTGAAGCAACTAAATACATAAAGCAACTACCAACATTCTAAAGGGATAAACTAATAATAGTAGGAGACTTTAGCACTTCACTTGCATCAATGGATAGATATTCCAGACAGAAAATCAATAAAGAAACAGTGGCTGTAAATGACACATTAGACCAGATGGACCTAACAGATATATGTAGAACATTCCATCCCAAAGCAAAAGAATATACATTCTTATCAACCACATGTGGTGCATGCTCCAGGACAGATCATATTTGGTCACAAAACAAGTCTCAGTAAATTTAAGAAAATTGAAATCATATCAAGCACCTTTTGTGACCACAATGGTATTACTAGAAATCAAATGCAAGAAAATGGAAGAAGCCACACACATGTCAAGGCTAAGTAACATGCTACAAAGGATCAACAAAGAAATCAAACGAAAGAAAAGTTCCTGGAGACAAATGAAAATGGAAACACAGTAATTGAAATTCTTTAGGATACAGCACAAGCAGTTCTAAGAGGGAAGTTTATAGATACGCCTACCTCAAGAAACAAGAAAAGTCTCAGACAATCTAACCTTACACCTAAAAAAGACTATTAAAAAACCTAAAGCCCAAAGTTAGCAAAGGAAGTAATAAAAGATCAGGGTGAAAATAAATGAAGTAGAGACCAAAAAGATAATAGAAAAGATCAATGAGGGGGTCCCTGGGTGCCTCAGCGGTTTAGCGCCTGCCTTCGACCCAGGGCATGATCCTCGAGTTCCAGGATCGAGTCCCACATCGGGCCCCCTGCATGGAGCCTGCTTCTTCCTCTGCCTGTGTCTCTGCCTCTCTCTCTCTCTCTCTCTCTCTCTCTCTCTCTGTGTGTGTGTGTGACTATCATAAATAAATAAAAAAATAAAATAAAATAAAGAAATAATGCCTGAAAACTTCCCAAATTTGATGAAATGCATGAATATAAACATCCAACAAACTCAGCCAACTCTAAGATGAACTCAGATCCACACCTAGACAATTACAATCAAACTTTACAAAGACTCTTGAAAGCAGCGAGAGGGGAGTCACCATATATGAGGAGCCTCATCAGATGATCATTAATCTCTCATTAACATTTCTCATCAGAAACTGGTGGCCTGGAGGCAGTGGGCTAATATACTCAAAGAACTAAAAGGGAAAACCTGTCAACCAAGAATCATGTATCCAGCACACTGTTTTTGCAAAGTGAAGGAGAAATTCACACATTCCCAGATAAATGAAAGCTGAGAGAGTCTGTATCACTAGACCTGTTGGGCAAGAAATGCTCAAGGGAGTCCTGCAGGTGAAATGAAAGGCAACTAGACAGTAACTTGAAGCCATGTGAGAAAATCAAGGTAAGTCCATGGGCTATTACAAAAGCTATTATTGTAACAACAGCCTGTAGCTGCTGTTACCACATGGTTTAGACTAATATATTTAAAGGATAAACATTATTTGTCTAAAAGCTGGTATTATTGTAACTTTGGTTTGTAATTTCAAATCTTGTTTTTTACATAACATAAAAGACTAATACATTTACAAGAATTATCAGTTTATGTTTCTGGTCACGCAATGTATAAAAATGTAACTGACAACAACTACAAGAGATGGGGGTTGTAGAACTGTTATGCTTTGTTACTTAAATTCTGTTGCTATAAGTTAAGTTTAGAATGTTATATCCATAAGAAGTTCGATGTAATCTCCATGGTAACCACCAAGAAAACAGCTACAGAATAGACACAAAGGAACTTAAGAAGTGATTTAAGTATTTCACTACAAAAAATTTAACTGAAAAGAGAGGAATACAGGCAATGAGGGAGGAAAGAGCTATCGGGTGTATAGAAAACAAACAGCACAAGGACAGAAGTAAGTCCCTTCTTACCAGCACTTTATATGTAAATGAATTAAGCTCTTAAATCAAAGAACGGATTGGGATAATAATAAAAACACATGATCCAACAATATGCTGTCAACAAGAGACTCACTTTTGACCCAATGACACAAACAGAAAGTGAACAAATGGAAAAAGAGGTTCCATGAAAATAGTAACCTTTGGAATGGCTCTACTAATGTCAGACAAAAAGACTCCAAATAAAAAAGTTACTCAAGACAAAGGACATTATATACTAATAAAGGGCTCAGTGGAGCAAGATAATAATAATTACAAACATTTACACACCTAGCGACAGACCATCAAAATATATGAGGCAAATCCCAACAGAACTGAAGGCAGAAACAGTTACAGAGTAACAACTGGAGACTTCAGTGCTCCTCTCATAATAATGGATACAAAAACCAGATGAGAGAAGTAGGCAAATAGAGGACTTAATGCAATAAGCCAAGTGGATTTAATACATACATGTAGAACCCTCCACCCAGCAAGAAGAGCATACTCGATTTTCTCAAGTGCACATGTGACACTTTCCAAAACAGACCAAATGTCAGGCTACAGATTAAGCCTCAATAGATGTTAAAAGATATCTTGTATGCATGGTGTCTTCTCTGACCACAACATGACAAAGTAAAAATCAGTAACAGAGAACTGGAAAATTCACAGAAATGTGAAAACTAAACACCACTTTATAACAACGAATGGATCAAAGAAGAAATCACAGGGAAGTTAGATAAAAACTTAGATATGAATGAAAACAAAACACAACATACCAAAACTTATGGGATGCAGCAAGAGCAGTGCTAAGAAGGAAATTTATAGCTATAAATGCTTGCATGAAAACCAAGAAACATCTCACATTAGCAACCCAACTTTACAACTTAAGGAGCTAGAAGAATAAGAACAAACTAAGTTCAAAGCTACCAGAAGAAAGAGAATAATAGAGATTAGAGCAGAGATATACAAAGTACAGAACAGAAAAACAATAGAGGAAATCAGTGAAACAAAAAAATTGGTTCTTCAAAAAGATCAACAATATTGATAAACCTTTAACTAAATGGACTAAGGAAAAAGACTCAAATTACTAAAATCAGAAATAAAAGTGGGGACATTACTACCATTTCTATAGAAATAAAATGGATTTTAAGAAAGTACTATGTGTAATTGCATGCCAATAAATTGGATAGTCTACGTGAAATGGACAAATTTCTAGAAACACAAAACCTACCAAGACCAAATCATGAAGAAATAAAAAAACCTGAATAGATCTATAACTAGTAAGGTGATTGAATCAGTGATCAATAATCTCTCAACAAAGATAAACTCAAAATGGATGAAAGATCTAAATGTGAGACAAGATTCCATCAAAATCCTAGAGGAGAACACAGGCAACACCCTTTTTGAACTTGGCCACAGCAACTTCTTGCAAGATACATCCATGAAGGCAAGAGAAACAAAAGCAAAAATGAACTATTGGGACTTCAAGATAAGAAGCTTTTGCAAAGCAAAGGATACAGTCAACAAAACTCAAAGACAACCTACAGAATGGGAGATGATATTTGCAAATAACCTATCAGATAAAGGGCTAGTTTCCAAGATCTATAAAGAACTTATCAAAGTCAACACCCAGGAAACAAACAATCCAATCATGAAATGGGCAAAAGACATGAAGAGAAATCTCACAGAGGAAGACATAGACATGGCCAACAAGCACATGAGAAAATGCTCCGCATCACTTGCCATCAGGGAAATACAAATCAAAACCACCATGAGATACCACCTCACACCAGTGAGAATGGGGAAAATTAACAAGGCAGGAAACAACAAATGTTGGAGAGGATGTGGAGAAAGGGGAACCCTCTTGCACTGGTGGTGGGAATGTGAACTGGTGCAGCCACTCTGGAAAACTGTGTGGAGGTTCCTCAAAGAGTTAAAAATAGACCTGCCCTACGACCCAGCAATTGCACTGCTGGGGATTTACCCCAAAGATACAGATGCAGTGACACGCCGAGACACCTGCACCCCGATGTTTCTAGCAGCAATGTCCACAATAGCCAAACTGTGGAAGGAGCCTCGGTGCCCATCGAAAGATGAATGGATAAAGAAGATGTGGTTTATGTATACAATGGAATATTCCTCAGCCACTAGAAATGACAAATACCCACCATTTGCTTCGACGTGGATGGAACTGGAGGGTATTATGCTGAGTGAAGTAAGTCAGTCGGAGAAGGACAAACATATGTTCTCATTTATTTGGGGAATATAAAAAATAGTGAAAGGGAATAAAGGGAAAAGGAGAAAAAATGAGTGGGAAATATCAGAAAGGGAGACAGAACATGAGAAACTCCTAACTTTGGGAAACAAACAAGGGGTGGTAGGGAGGTGGGCGGGGGGTGGGGGTGACCGGGTGACGGGCACTGAGGGGGGCACTTGATGGGATGAGCACTGGGTGTTATTCTATATGGCAAATTGAACACCAATAAAAAACAAATTAAAATAAATAAAATCTTTTGTATTTCCTTGGGGGGGAAAAAGTACAGTCCTGGACCTGACCGTTTCGCTGGTTAATTTTTTAAAATTTTTTTATAAATTTATTTTAAATAAAAAAGCTTTTGCATCAGTTGAGATGGTCATTGACTTATTCGCTGGTTAATTCTGCCAAACATCTAAAAAAGAAATAATACCAATCCTTCTCAAACTTCTCAAAAAATTCAGAAAAGAGAGAATATCTCCTAATTAATTCTAAGGCCAGCATCACCCTGATACCAAAGCCCGACAAAGACACAGACCAATATTCCTTATGATCACTGATGCAAAAGTACTCAACAAAATATTTGCAAACAGAATTTAGGAGGTATTTTAAGAAGATTATACACCATGACCAAGTGGATTTCCCCCTGGAAACTGTGAGGACAGTTCAACTGAACTGTGAGGACAGTTCAACACGCAAAAGTCAACATGATTTACCACATCAACATAATGAAGGGAAAAACACATGACCATCTCAACTGATGCGAAAGCTTTTTTATTTAAAATAAATTTATAAAAAATGCAAAAAAGCTTATGACAAAATACAACACCCTTTCATTAGAAAAATATTCAACAAAACTGGAATAGAAGGAAACTATCTCTGCATAAAAATTTACATATGAAAAATTCATAGCAAATAGAATACTCAATGGTGGGGAAAAAAGCTTTTCCTCTAAGAGCAGGAAGACAATATTGACTCCTTCTCCGACTTCTATTCAAAATAGCACTAGAATTTCTAGCCAGAGCAAATGGCAAGAAAAAGCTACAAGATGAATCCAAATTGGAAACGAAAAAAATAAAATTAAGTCTGTTTGCAGATGATATGATTTTACATGTAGAAAATGCTGAAGACTCCATAAAAAAGCTATTAGAGCCAATAAATGAATTCTGCAAAGAGGCAGGGCACAAATACAGTACACAAAAAGCAGTTTTCCTACACAAGCAATGAATGATCTAAAAAGAGTATTACAAAAATAATTCCACTTAAAATATCATCAAAAAGAATAAAAGATTTAGGAATTAACTTGACCAAGGAGGTGAAGACTTGTACAATGAAAACTACAAAATGCTGCCAAAAGAAATGAAGACATAAACAAATGGAAACATACCCCATGACCATGGACTGGAAGACTTAATGTTGTTAAATGTCAGTACTACCCTAAATGCTCTCCAGATTCAGTGGAATCCTTATCAAAATCCGATGGCTTTTTTTGTAGAAATAGTACTACTCATCCTGAAATTCATACTGAGTCTTAAAAAAATCCCAACAGCCAAAATAATCCTGAAAACAAGGAACAAAGCTGGAGGACTTACACTTCCTGATTTTAAAACTAACCCCAAAGCTCTATTAGTCAAACACAGTACAGCACCGGGATAAAGGCAGAGCCACCCCTGGGGCAGATGGAGAGCCCGTGGGCAAGCCCCCATGGATGTGGTGTGTGGGGTAAAAAGCGTCTTTTCAACAAATGGTGCTAGGAAAACTGGACATCCACAGAAGAAGAATGAAGTTGGACGCCGACTTAATGCCACACACGACAATTAACTCTAAATGGATCAGAAACTTAAATGTAGGACCTAAAACTATAAAACTTAGGAGAAGATACAGGAGAAAAGCCTCAGGACACTGGATTTAGCAATGATTTCTTGGATGTGACACCAAAGGCAGAGGCGACAAGAATAAAAAGACAAACTGAACTCTGAAAATTTTAAAAATGTGCATCACAAATGTGATCAAGAGTGAAAAGGTAATGGGCTGAATGGGAGACAACGTTTGCAATTCGCATATTTGATCAGGATCTATATCCAGAATACAGAAAATGCCCCAAACTCAATAACAGGATCCCAATTCAGAAATGGGCAGTTTGCAATATATGCAAATATCAAATAACTCCTGTAAACCCGGTATACACATATTATACACTAACTGTATACCTGAACTAATATAATGTATGTCCACCATTTCTCAATTGAAAACACAGTTATGGTTATGGCAAAACAATAACATAAAAAGGCAAAAGAGGGATGCCTGGGTGGCTAAGTGGTTGGGCACCTGCCTTCCGTTCAGGTTGTGATCACGGGATCTGGGATCTAGTCCCACACTGGGCTCCCTGCGAGGAGCCTGCTTCTCCCTCTGCCCGTGTCTCTGCCTCTCTCTGTCAGTCTGTGTCTCTCATGAATAAATAAATAATAAAAAATCTTTAAAAAAAGGCAAAAGATTTAGAAACATCTTGTCCAAACAAGATACACAAATCACCACGAAACATTCAAAGATGCTCAACATCATCACTGGTAATTAGGGAAATGTCCACAGCATCCTTATTCCTAATCGCCAAAAACTAGAAGCAACCCCAAATGTGGTTGTAACCACACAATGGAATGTTATTCTGCCTCTAAAAGGAGGGTGCTCCTGATGCCTGCTATGACGTGAGTGACCCTGAAGGACACTGTGCTCAGTGAGATGAGCCAGAAAGACAAGCACCGCAGGTCCCATGAATACGAAGTACTCAGAGGAGTCACAGTCCCATGGATGGAAGGCGGGGGGGGGGGGGGTGACACCAGGGCAGGGGTTCATGTTTCAAGGGGACAGAGTTTTGCAAGATGGAAAGAACTGATGGGGTGGCAGTGAGGGTGGCACGAGTATGTTTAATTCTACTGAATCCTATACTAAAAAGTCACTAAGATGATCAATGTTATGGGCATTTTATCTCAATACAAAAACCTTAACAATCCAAAACATTCTCCTGGGTGACAGCATTCCATGTCCCCTTCTGAGGAAGTATTCCAGCCTGGTCACCTTGCGTCATGTGGGTGGGCTCAGGGAGGGGGCAGCCCGTGACCACCACCTCCTTTGTCTTCAGCAGTATGGATTTTCAGAACTTATGCCACCTGACCAGGGAAATATGTATATTGTGTACATGTGAGCAAACAATCTGTGCGGGGAACGGGAAGCCCTGGGGCCACTGAGAGCGGGGTGCACTGCAGCTTCCTGGAGTACTTACAGGAAGTCCAGGGCGGGGTGCTCTCTGACGGGGCCACATTCATGCCTGTGTGTCCCCACCACTCCTGCAGAAGAGGGCTCCAGGCCCCAGGAGCTTGCACGGGGACAGGACACTGGCCTCCAGGGTCCCTCCACTTACCCCACTGCCTCTGTTCTCTGTAGGTCCTGTCTCTCACCCACAGGTCACTCATTCTTTTTCTAGGTTAGCAGACATAAGCACCCAAGAACCAAAGTGCGAGCTAGCAGTGCAACCTAACTGAAGACTCGGGAGGGAAAGTGAATCACTCTTACTTAGTTTTGGTTAGTAAGTGACAGGGCAACAAAGGGGTGGAGCAGAAAACAGTTGCTCCTCCTGATAGTCACTCAGATGTTGGTGGTGGCCAAGGAAGCGTCCTGCCCACATGCCCAGCTCAGACCCTCCTGGGCATCGGGGGCTGCAGGTGTCATGAGACCCCAGGAGCCACCTGGAGCACCCACCTGCTTGTGCAGGATGGAACAAACACCAAGTGAACTCATGAACCAACCAGGGCGACTGTAAAGCAAAATTTTTAAAAATCAAAAGAACAGGAAGGAACCAGGCAGGTGACACTGGGATGCCCTGAAGAAAGCATTTCCTCATGTCGGAAACACATCTTGTTTCATGTCATTTCTGCCTTGTGGCTGCACAGGAAAAATACTCTGGGACCCAATGGACGTGGCTCCCGGCACAGCTGGGGGGGGGGGTCCCACAGCTGTGTCCATGTTTGGCCCCCGACCCAGGGCATCTGCTGCACCTGACAGCCTGCCCTGTCTGCCTGGGCCCAAGTCTGCTGCTCCCCTGACATCCCCTCACCCCTCCCCACGCAGTGGGCAGAACCCTCACGGGCACCCACGAAACCATCTGCATGTCAACCCCGGCCTTTCCTCGTTTACCTGGATGCGAAACAAAAGATGGACCGATTGGAAGGAAATCAGCCAAGAAGCCTGAGCAGAACAGCTGGGTGGGAGAAAGAGGGAGGAGCAGAGGGGTCCACAGCACCTGTGGGAGCCACCACAGAGCACCCATCAGTGCCTATCAAACAATTTCTCCCCGTTTCATCCCCCGGAAATGTGTAGCTCAGTCTCTAGGATGGGCTGCAGGCACAGAACCACGAAGGGAGAGGACCGGGTCCTCAGGGCCAGGACCAGGGCTGGGCGCCAGCCTGCAATGTAATGGCCAAGTCCATCGGTTGGTCGATTGCACCACTGAGTTACTGTCATTTCTTATCCACATCAACGTAGCAAGGGCCTCGCTTTTTTTAGAAAACATGATTTTAAAATTGCATTTGTAATATATGAGTGTGTCCTGCTCTTGTCCACAGCTGTGATCCCTGATGGCTGGGGTACCTGTCACACACGCACACGTGCGCTATCTGCGCCTCTGTCATTTTACAGGAATGGATCTTGCTCTGCACTCCGCCCAGCAGCTGCTTGTGCCCCTTCATCTGTGGAAGGGTTTTGGCTGCTGCTGATGGCCCACACTGGCCTCTGGGAACCTTATGTGCTCAGCCCTTGCTCATTGACCCCCAGTGTCGGGAGTCCCTGACCTGAAGAAACCAGGAAAGCAGACAGCGAGACGTGACTCCAGATAACGCTGTCCGGGAGGAGCCTCAACAGGACCCCACACTGGACCTCACAGGACCAGCAAAGGCTGGCACATCCTCCAGGGAGGCAGGTGGAGAGGTGAGCACGCAGCTGGGAGGACGGTGGTCCGAAGCTGTTGCCGGGATGTGGCTCAGGGCCTGGGACAGAGTGGGCTCCCCCAGACTAAAAACTGAGCCTCAGCAGAGGCACTTGCCTCCATGACCAGCTCGCCCTCCCAAGCAGGCTGACCCTGGGTGGAACCCACATCAGAAATGGCAGCTCCTGTGGCCAGGGAACTTGGAGATGTGTCCATGGATAACATGGGAACAGCTCCCTAAAGGACAGCAGTCCTCACAAGCTCCTCCAGCAGCTGAGCACCGCATGTGGCCACCAGCCCACCCACAGCCCTTCCTGCGGGTGGGGCCGTGCCTGAGGCTCGTGTTCCGGGAGCTGCAGCAGGCCACGCACTGCTCAGGAGCTCAGAGCTCCAGAGGCCAAGCCCTAGAGCAGACGCTGGGTGGCCTGAGGTTGGTGGGAGACGAGGCTAGCCCTGGACCAGGAAAGACAACCGCCAGGCACCTCCGTGTGCGAAGGATTCAAGCACGAACTCAGGGATAGTGGGGGGCGGCAGGGGCTGAGCCAAGATGACCGAGGTGCTGCCTGAGGCCCTGTCCACACCCCTGTCTCCCAGATCCAATCTGGGGCTGCACCAGCACCCGTCCCCTCCTAAAGCTGGCTCATCCAAGCCCCAGTTCACCTGACTCCCTCGGGCACGTTCCCTCCGGCAAGCCTGGGTGTGGCTTGCTCAGTCCCTGTGGCACCAGGGTTGGGCCCACCGGCAGTGGGCACTCTGCATGTGATGCACAGCTGACTCAACTGGGGCTCCGGGGACACCTCACCTGTGCACCCAGCACCAGCCTGCAAGTTGGGGCACGGAGGACATGGTAAAACGGGGCTCCCCACCTAGGCAGACAAGGCCTCCAAACAGCAAAAGACACGTGTGGCCCTCTGCTCCCAGAAGTGGGTGTGTATCTCTACATGTGACACCACGTGAGGACACGCCGTGGGGCAAGGCGCACATGGGGCCCGAGCCCCGGCTGCTCTGTTTATACCGCAACTGCCACAGATGAAAGCCAAGACCCTGCTCTCCAGAGGCCAGAGGGGGCAGCGTGGAAAGACACATTCAGACCCTGGTGCCCTACCCCATCCACCACCACAGGAGACAGCAGACGCCGAGAGAGGAGCCCAGTCGGGTCAGTGGAGGCCACGAGGGGGCCTGGGTGTCTACCCCGTGCCCGGGGCAGGGGGCGCAGTAGACAGTCCCAGGGATCAGCCGGGCTCCCCCTTCTGGCTGGGTGTCTTCAGCCCCACCTGGGCATGGATATAATGGCACAGGCAGAATCCAAATAAAAGGTGAGACCACATGCACGTTAGTCACCTGCAAGCAGGAGGGGCTGCTATCCTGCAACTGCCTGGCTGCGTGCAGCACACAGAGGAGAACCAACAAGCTGGCAAACCCTGCAGGAGCTGAAAGGGGAGTCCAGAACCTTCTGTCTGTGGCTGACGTCACACGTCCACAACATGCCATCAACCACCGGCCCGGCAGGCGTTTCCAGAGCAGCCAACCAAGGCGGAGCACACACTGCTTTCACCCGCCTAGGGGACAGCCATGAGGACAGACCGACTCCCAGCCACTTCATGCTTCAACACATGCTGAAAGGTGGAAACCGCCATGTGTTTGCTGACCATGTTTCTGATTCATGAGCTCACCCCAGATATAAGTAAGAGAGACCACAGGAAAATCTCTGAACACTCAGAAAATAACACCCTTCTGCATGATCTCCAAGGGAAAAAACCAACAGTGACCAGGGTGAAAATGAAACAGCACAGGAGAGTGTGCAGGACACTGCTCAGGGGGGCGTGATGCAGCAGGTGCCGGCACTGGGGCCCCACACCTCCTAAGCCCAGAGAGAGCACACAAAATGAGCCTAGGAGAGGCAAGGGAAGAAAATTACAGACAGGAAGGGATTCCATGAAGGTGAAACAACAGAGAAAAATCAATGACATTAAGAGCCGGGTCATCCTGTCACAGTGTCATGGGGGCAGAGTCATCCTGTGGCCCTTCCCCCTGAGTCCTTGGTCCTTCTCCCTGGGTCTCCCATCCTCCTTCGTCAGCTCCCCTGTTCTTCTCCGTTGGCTCCCCGTCCTCCTCTGTCAGGTCCTTGGCTCTTCCCCTGGGTCCTGGGCCACTGGTGCCCCCATCTGTGCTCCAGGTCCTCTAGGGCTCATTCATCACTTCTGTTCCTCCAGTACTTAGCCTGCTAAGCGTGTCTTCCAGCTCCACCACGGCCTCTCCTCCCCATCTGCCGTATGAGCTCATGAGGCCATCCAAACTCCTTGCCATGCCAAGGCATGTTAGCACGACTGCTAACGTGTTCTTTCCACCTTAGAGTTGGAATCCGTTGAACTTAAAGGGGCATCCCCTCCAGGATATTTTCTCTTCTTGTCTAAAGAGCTTCTAAGACTTTCATATTTGAGTATTTTTTGTAGGGTCCATATTGTTGTTCATTAACACTGTGAGTGCTAGGTCCTGGGCCTTCTTGGACACTAACAGAGGACTGGGTGTGAAGGACCCACCTGACAACAATATAAAGTATAATCCCATCCAACTTCACATTTTAATAAGTGCTTTTTTAAAAATGGTGTTGAATCACTAACCTCTAGGAAGCTGCCAGAAAATGCTATCATTTATCATTTCCACTTATTTCCTGAGTGACAAAGCTACCACTTTGTCACCATCTGGACTTGTAAACAAATGCTGAATCTTCTGGTGTGTTTCTCCTCTGAAATGAAGGCAGGCCTGCTAACAGTGCTGACTGAGGCCATATGTCAGGTTGGCACCAGTCATTAACTACTGTGTTCCTGCTCTCAGCTGCATCTACCTCAAATGACATACGCCCGGCAGTCCCAGCCCCATGTCTGGGAAAGCCCACCTCACTCTGCCAGCGAGGCAGGACCGTCTGGGGGCATCTGTGTCTGGCAGGTGCTGCTGACCCACCCATGTCCACAGCCCGAGGGCACCAGGAGGACTCCTCATCCTGGTGGGAAGTTCTGGAATTAGGTTTTTTTGAGATGGGCAGACGGTAGGCAGGAAGGCCAGGGAGCTGTGTCATCTCAGCATAGATGAATTATTAGTGTTTTCAGGGTTTTGAGCTGTGCTGATGTTCTTAGTCAAAGGCTGTTCTTTCTAGCAATTCATGTACAGAAATACCAACTACTTTCCTTTTTTACCTGACTATGAGAAAATTACTGTAACAAAAGCCGGCTTGTACTTCCAATAATACACTACAAATTTTTTGTTCAAGACACTATTAATTCCATGCAAAAAGCATATCAGCATGAAGTTGGCAGTCTCGGAGTTCCTTAATCCTTTCTCATGCACAATTTTGGTTTTGACGCTTCCTTGAACAACATGTACACCAGGGTTTCAACACTAAGATTGTTAACCTGTTCTCATTGATGAAACACGCTAGCCCTACCAGATAAATACTTAAACTGAATGTTGGTATTAATTATCCAATTACACATATGCACTTACACATACTTCCCCCTCCATTTGAATCTAAAGACCAACAAGTTCATATGGTAGGCAGTTAATTACAACCTCTGTGTCGAGGAGGTGACCTTGGGCCTGCCCCTTCTATTGTGAGGTGTAATTAGTTGCTAGATAAGAAAGCACACAACTGCTCAATGCCAGCTTAGTATTTAAAAACAAACTAATGTTTTCAATTTTAGTTAAATGTCCTCAGCAGAGATTATCACAGGAGTGGGGAAGACTGTGGCTCATTTCAACCCATCCCTGCTTCTTATAGCCACCCAGCATGTGCATCTGTTCTCAGTGACCTTTGGGGGAGCAGTGCCATGCACAAGTGCAGGCCCAGCAGGGGGTTCAGGGCTTGAAAACCCACAGCCAGAGGGCCCTGAGCATGCCCTGGGTGATGTGGGTCCTTTCCTGATGCCACAGCAGCCTCCTTTATTTAAGGACCCTACAACACCTGTAACATCTGACCTTTATCATGCTGGCAGGACTCAGCATCCAGCCCTGACCCTTAACCCTGCATGTCTAGCTGCCCTGGTTTATTCATCAGCACCTCCAGGAAAGTTTGAGCAAATGTAAAGGTGACCCAAAATGTCAACACATTGGATGCTTATTACTTTTTGGTACAAACAGGTCATTAGAAATGAACACTGCAAAAAAAAAAAAAAGAAAGAAATGAACACTGCAGTAGCAGGTTCTCTGCTACAGTTTCTATCCTGGGAGCGCCTCATCCCACTGGAAAACACATGTAAGCATAAGGTGGGCAGCAAGCACAGGTGCAGAGACCTGAGCGGGGCTCCTCAGAGGGGTGGATGGGGTCCCAAGAAGGGCCTCCACAATGGGCTGTGGCTGTAGACACACTGGACAGGGTGGGGACACCACAGAGGGTCCTGCGATGCAGCCTTGCCATCGTTGCCCACCTTGCACCCCTCTCCAGGAGGGAGGCATCTCAGGCCCCTGAAACATGTTTGTGTTGGTCAGAGCCCTCCAGGGGAACAGACTGATGGGACACGTGCGCACAGGGTGGGGGTGTGTGGACACACAGGTTTATCACACAGTGGCACTCACAGAGGTCCCACAATCTGCATCTGTAAGCTGGGGACCCCGGAGAGCCCACGGTGCACCAAGCCCCACAGCCCAAGAACCAGGGCACTGATGTCCCAGGGCCCTGACGATGACCTGGGGCACTGACGATGACATCCTGGGGCACTGACAACAACGCAGGGTACTGAAGACGACCCAGGGCACTGACAATGGCCAAGGGTACTGATGACGTCCCAGGGCACCGACGACAACCCAGGGCACTGACAACCTGGGGCACCGATGACAACCTGGGGCACCGACGATGACCCGGGGCACTGACCATGACCCAGGGCTCTGATGACGACCCGGGGCCTTGACGATGACCTGGGGCCCTGATGATGACATCCCAGGGCACCGACAATGACCCAGGGCACTGACAACCACCCGGGGCACCAACGATTACCCAGGGCATCGACAATGACCTGGGGCCTGTCCCAGCTCAAGCCAACAGAGAATTCGCCCCTCCTCCATCCTCCTGCTCCATTCAGGTCCAGTGGATTGGGGACTGGATGTGCCCCCTCCACACTGGAGGGGGTGGTCTGCTTTGCTTGCTTCCAGAAACACTCGGGGGACACACCCAGAAATATATTATGTGAGGCTGGTTGCCTATCCCGCAGCTCCCTAGGCTCCAGGGCTCCTGCCTGCTGCTCTGGGCCTTGGAGCTGCTGCTGCCGAGTTCCAGAAGGCGGCCTAGGATGAGTGTGTGCAGGGCCTGCCTTGTAAACAGGGCCATGCGGTGTTTTCCACAGACCCTGGGTTGCGCGAGTCTGACTTCAGCCTGAGTGATGCCCTTGGTTCTTTGTCTGACTCTGACATCAAGGAACTGAGGAGGGAAGACAACCTCAGCACACGTGGCAGCTGTTAGGACGGTCTCCGGGCATCGGTGGGAGGCAGAACCGTGCAGACGGCCTCTCAGGAAGAGGGAGTGTGGGCGTGGGGTCCCCAGGTGGTGGGCCGGCCTGGCATCTCCTCGCACCCAAGAAGCCTGTCCTTCCTCCGTCCAGTGAACCATGGCCAAGGCGTGAAGGCACACGGCTTCTGCTGCGTCCAGCACGTGTAGCTTCCCCACGCGTTTACACAGAAACCGTCACATATGAACTTCCTTAGTCAAGAATGCCCAGCTGCTTAAAAACAAAATTCATTACAAAGAATAGCCCATTCTTAACATTCCAACATTAAAATAGTTTTTATAAGAGCAAAACCGTCAGCCTCTTTATGCCAAGTGATATGTTAAATCTCATGTTTTCTATGAAGCGAACAGTTGAGGGAGATTTGCAGATGCAGCCAAATGCCCACTCGCCCCTCCCCCGCCGTGTCACATTTTCACTCCAATCATATTTTTTTCTCTACTTCTATTTCCAGATGTCTTTGACAGGAAGAGAGAGAGACACTGGTCCCACTTTCCCCCAAGCAAGCCCGAGTGCGCAGGTGGGCACAGGTGCTGGCTCTCCCTGTGCCCGGGTTCAGCCAGAAGGGTTCTGATGGGGGGGGACAGCACCAACCCCTTGGAGGAGGCAGGTCTTCACCAGCTGCCCAGCTCCCCTGCTCACAGCACAGAAGGAACTATTTGAACCCGCGACACACATATGGGAGACACGGGGACACCTTTGTGACAGGAGCTTCTGAGAGTCATCTTTAATTGGAAATGTGTGACATAACAGTGTTGCAGGGCCTGGCTTGAGTGCAGGCGGCTGATGGGCATGGATGTGCTGTGCTCATAGGGCCTCTCCACCAGGGACCCTTTCTGGGCACACACACTGAGCAGCTGAGCCCAGCGGGGTCACAGAAACCCAAGCCCACCAGGACCCTGACGCTGCACCTGGGACCTGGGTGGGAGCCACTGGCCTAATGGCTGACCTCGGGGCTGACCTCCGGGACATGTGCAGTGTCTGCCTCCAGGTTCATGGACCTGTCTGAGAATTTTGGTGACAACCTTAGGAATGTTCTTGCTGTAACTGCAAGCATGACAAAAAGATCATGACAAAAGTAACCAGAGGTAGCAGCCCTGCCTGCTCAGCTGCATCAACGGCTGAGGTACACCGTGTGCTGTGGCTCCTCCACCCCATGGACCCCTGTAACACAGCAGGGAGGGTACAGGTGGGGCTCGGGCTCATCTACAGACATGGGGCAGGGATGGAGGGGGAGGGACACGTGGGGCAGGGTCCCTGGAGCCACGAGACCAGAGGAGGAAGGTCGAAGGACCCAGAGCAGTGCAGGGAATCACAGTGGAGGATGGCCGGCCGGTTTCTGATGAAACTGGACCTACTTTCATCACACGATCCAGCAAACGAGTCCCTGGTTTCACCCAAATAAACTCAGGTCCACACAGAAGCTGCACTGGGATGTTCACAGTGGCTTCGTTCCTCATCATCAAAACCCGGCAGCAACCACAGGTGCCCCCAGCAGGTGGCAGGTCCATAAACCGTGTTCATCCGCCCTGGAGACACAATTGGCCCTCAGGTGTCAGGGGCAGGAGTCATCGGGACCAGGCAGTGGGAAGGAGTGGAGGGGAGTGTTCCCAGTCTCGCTGGTCACCTGGCCAACATAAAGCAAAGCTCCACATAAGCAGCACACGTGTCCCTCTCGGCCTTGGCGACTTTGTGCATGTCCAGGATGCGGGAACATCCACAGCCTCTACCCAGGAAACGGGGAAGGGGGATTTTGTTCAGTGGCCTTGGGCTGAGCTTGAGGAGGAGGAGCTTCGTGCCCATGACGCGGTGGTGGGAGGCACCTCTGCCATCCCTGCTCACCGAGGAGGGACGCACAGCCCAGAGAACCCACCTGTCAGGATGACATGGTGGCCAAAGTGGGGCCAGGGTGTCAACAGTGAGGATGGCAGGGCTGGCCCTGATGCCAGAGAGCTGGCATGGGGCTCATACGCCCGTCCAGGCTCTGCCCCCATGGCCCGAGGCCCGGGAGGCCCCGCACCCGCACACATGAGGCCTTCCTGGTCACAAAGGGCTACTTGCCCGCTGCTGCTCTTCTCTGGTGGTGGATACGCATTCAGGAACGCTGCCTCCTCCTGGTTCCTGGAACAGGACACGCTCAGGGGATTCTAAGCTGCGTGCAGACCTAACAACACAATACCCAGCTCTACCGCTTGAGGGGACTTCTCTGACCTGCCGTTGCCCGCGTGTATGCGGGGAGAGGGTCGCAGTGTGGGTGGCAATGCTCCTCTCATCCGTGCCATGGCACAGAAACACTCGCTCAGTATATGTGTTGCTTTGAGAGACTCTGAGGGATGAACAAGATTCCGACACATGGACTCGCCTGCGTTTGTCCAACCCAGCCGTCGCAGTCGGACTGTCGGACAGCTGGCAGTCGGCAGCGAGGGGGCTGTGCACACCTCCACCCCAGGTCGGATGGTGAGCACGTCCCGGGGGTCATGCTGCCAGGTGTGGGCAGAGGGCCCGGGCTGCTCCTCTGGCCTGCAGACGTGCCTGTGGTCGCACACCCCCCCACTGGGTGTCATGGTGACAACACGGACACAGACACATGAGGAGACGCCGTCTGTGGTGGCCATAACCTGCCGTTTGGGGGTGGCCTTGTGCACATGCTTGTCCTGCTCTGCCAAGCAGCAGTCGTCATACTGCCATGCAGGCCTCATGCAGAGGAATGATAGAAGCCGCGGGCACACACACAGGCTGACTGGGGCCAGGGCTGGGGTTGGATCCACGCGTTGCTCCTGCCACATGCTCCGACAGAGGTGGAAACTGCCGGCCCCCCAGGCCTCACTTCTCATAAACCAGCGGAGGCTCTCCCTCCCTCGACTTGAAGGCCTCGTGAAGACAAGAGCTCACCCATCAGCCCAATGTGGTCCAAGGATGACAAGATGAGCCCCTGTCAAGTTCTCCCCACCTTGCTCATCCAGGGGGGTCACCTGGGGGCAAAGCCTTTCGGGAAGGGGTGCTGGCCAGGGGCTGCTGGCTTCAGGGGAAAGGAATTCTAGAAATAAAGAATAAAAGGAGGGAGGGAGGAGGAGAGGGAGGGAGAGGGAGAAGGGGAGGGAGGGGGAGGATGATGGGAGGGTGGAGGGGAGGGAAGGAGAGGTTGGAGGGCAAGAGGGTGAGGGCAGCATGTTTTCACTCTGGGTGGGGACAGGACACAGCACGCAGAGGTGACTGTAAGCACCGGCAGGGGTGAAAATGCCTTTCGCGTCTCAGCTTGTCCAGGGCAGCGAAGACCAAACCCTCCTCTTTCCATAATTAGACAAACATGCAGACGCCATAGAAAATACCCTGGAAGAACCATGCACCCGATCAAACACAAGTCAGCACAAGATTTTATTCTGAGAGATGCTGGAAATGTTACCATTCTAAGTCTGACACCTAAGCTGCAAAACAAGATGCGCCACACTTGACCGAGGAAAAACACGACTCCAGCAGCGTCCTCCCCCAGGCGCTGTCCTGAGGCTCCGGGCCCCCTCCGCCTTCGTGTCCCCCAGCAGGCGCTGCACTCGGGGGCCTTGGGCAGCGCCCCTGCCCCGCGGGGTCTTCTTCCCTGTGGCACACCCCACCCCATGCTGCCGAGGTGCTGGGTACACGCGCTCCCCGACATGCCTCCTCTGCTCAACATCTGACCTGGTGTCGTGGTTGCTTCATCAGGGCGGGTCCCAGGTTCCAAGTAAGTTTAATAAGCGTTTTTACAGAAGGACTAGAAGTGGCTGTGCAGTTAGAGGAAGGTGGATCCATGTGGACTCTGGCACCCAGCAGCCCAAAGGATGTAGGAAATGCCGGCAGCTGAGAATGCAGGGCCAGGTCCTGAGCTATCCCCTCATTCTGCGAGGGCCCACTCGGCAGGCAGCCTGGGAGGGAGCAGCACTACAGGGGCTGGGCCAGGGACTACGTCAGCGCAGCAGCATCTGTGCCCCCGGTCCGGGCAGCGACGGCCAGTGTCTTCAGGGCAGCTGGGACCCCCTCCCAGAAGGCAGCTGAGAGCAGGTAACAGCTTCTGATCATGTCTGTGGATCCTCCCTCTGTGTGAACCGCATCACGACAGTCTCAAGTTCTTCATTATGAGCGGTACTAAGGCACTGGGCCCTGTCTAGTGTGGCGGGGGCGCCGTGGGATGCCAGGTGGTACTCAGGTTGGGGCGGTTAGCAGGTGGGCTGAGATGCACCTGTCTGCCCAGGCAGCCGAAGGCACCTGGGCCTGTGCTCCTTGGGCCCTCAGAAGGGGACGCAGAGCTGACCCCATGTCCCCAAGTCCACACCCACTGTGGAGACCACCAGTCCTGGAGCCCTCCTTCCCACTCACTCTGAAACATATTCTTTCAAAATCAACTCTCTTCATGTGAGATTTCAGAGTGGCTGGGAGCTAACAAGCTTCCTTTTTGACAAAACACAACACCCACGGAAATACCAGTTTTTACCTCAGTAGTGTTTTATGTGACTTTAAAGAACATTTTAGGGATCCCTGGGTGGCGCAGCGGTTTGGCGCCTGCCTTTGGCCCAGGGCGCGATCCTGGAGACCCGGGATCGAATCCCACGTCGGGCTCCCAGTGCATGGAGCCTGCTTCTCCCTCTGCCTATGTCTCTGCCTCCCTCTCTCATTCTGTGTGACTATCATAAATAAATAAATAAATAATTAAAAAAAAAAGTTTCTTCTAAAAGAGCATTTTATTTCTACTATGACAAGAAGGGAAGCCCAGGACTTGAAGTTCTTGACTGACTTAGGGGCCCATTTCTGGAATGTTCTCCCGCTCCCAGGCCCAGAGCAAGGAGATGCAGGGAAGGAAGCAGCATAATAGAGTTTAAACATTTGCTGGGGGCATGTAAGAAGCATCTTGTTTGGTTCTGATTCTCTATCATTTCCCTTTAATAAAAAAATCAACTCAAGAGATCCATATTTACTATGGAAATTGTGGCAGCAAAAATAAAGGAACCCAAAGGCTGCAACCCATTAGCCTTTCAGTACCTCTGCTCATAACTGGGAGCCCCTGGGGAAGATCATGCAATACCCCTGCCCTGTGTGCTTCTCGGTCCCCTGTCCTAGCCCCCCTGCCGGTCAACATGTGTGTCCACCCTCCCCAGGATGACCTCTGTGGCAGGACACATGGCCCATCCTCACCACAGCTGGGTGGTGGGAGGTCAGCACAGGGGAGCGAGCATCAGGGACACAGGCACCTGCCGGCCCCTCACATCACGCAGCCTGTGTGCGTATGAGATAAGTTCATGTAACATAACTTCACCATTTACACTATCCTAGGTGTACAATTCAGTGGTTTTTACTCTCCCTATATATATTTAAGTCATTTTTGGAGAGAGAGAGAGAGAGAAAGAGAACACACATGCATGGAGCTGGGAGGGGCAGAGAGAGAACTGCAAGCAGAGCCCGCTGAGTTCAGAGCCCGACACAGGGCTCGACCCCAGGAAAATCACTACCTGAGCCCAAATCAAGAGTCAGACGTTCCACTGACTGGCCCACCCAGGCACCATGTGGTTTTTAGTATGTTAACAATGTTGTGGGATCATCACAATGATCTCATTCCAAAATACTTCTATCATCCCCAAAAGCAGCTCACGTTACGATGTCCTCCTCCCTCCATCCTTGGGCAAATACTGATCTACTCCGGGTCTCACTCCATGTCTCCATAGATCTGCCAACTCTGAATACTCTGTATACGTGGACTCATCCAGTATGTGGCCGTTTGTGTCTGACTTCTTTCACTTGGCATGATGCCCCCAATGTTCAGCCACACTGTAGTGGGGTCACTGCTCTACTGGCTGAATGATCCCTCCTGCTGTGTGGATGGCCACCCTGTTCCATCCATGTGTCGCTGGCGGGTTGGGTTGTTCTCACCATTTGGCTGCTGTGGGCAACGCCGCTTGGACACCAGTACACCTGGTTCTGTGTGCGTGCGTGTTCCCTAGGAGTGAGGTCACTGGTCACACAAGCCCACAATGCTGCAGCATTGATTGAGGATTTCTCCACGTTTGCTCACTGGTCTTTCACCCTTCTCTGTGCTCACAGGCCATTTGTATGTCCTCTTTGGAGAAATGCCTATCCAGATCCTTTGCCCGTTGTCACTTGGGCTGCCTTCCTACTGACGTGAGTGTTCTTTACATACTCTAGATATAAGTCTCTTACGTATAAACTGGAGATAGCTTCCTCTATTCTGCAGGTTGTTTTCATTTTGTTGATAGTATCTTTTGACACAAAGTTTTAAATTCTGATGAAATCCTATTTTACCTATATTTTCTTTTGTCATTGATGGTGTCATATTTAGGAAACCATCACCTACCTAATCCAAGGTCATGTCCCAGGTCATTTCTAAGCAAAGCAGCTATGGCCCCGGTTCAAAATGAACAGGACCGCGAATAACACCCCTTGCTTGGGGTCTGGCCTTCTGAGCTCTTTCTGCTTGTCCCAGAGACGAAGTCCAACCCCAGATCCCAGGCGTTTACAGAAGTTGTCTAGAACCAACATCATGTGAGAATGAACAAACCAACTGTGCCCTGTGTAAAGTCCTAATTGAAGGAATTAAGAACCACTGAGGTCGGCTATCAGTTTCCAGACTCACGTGGGTGTGATATATGCCAGGAAATGCACTGCTCTGGAATGCTGGAAAAGTCGACCATGGAGGAGAATTCAGGACACAGACCAGACAACGGCAATGGTCCCTGCCTGGAAAGTGACCCCACCCTGGCAGACAGCCCCCAGCAAAGGGAGAGACAGCGGGGTGCCTGGTGGCTCGGTCAATAGAGTGTCTGCCTTCGGCTCAGGTCGTGATCCTGGGGTCTGGGGATCGAGTCCCACATGGGTCTCCCTGCTCAGCAGGGAGCCTGCTTCTCCCTCTGCCCCTCTCCCTGCTCTTGCTCTCTCTCTCTCTCTCAAATAAATAAATAAATAAATAAATAAACAAACAAGCAAGCAAATAAATAAATTCTTTAAAAATAAAGTAAAAACCAATGTTTTTTTTCCTGCTAAAAGTTTCCTCAAATAACAGATCTTTCTGGAAACCATCTCAAAGTCAGCTCTAATGTGCTTTACCATGTCTAAGTTTTGGGGGCTCTTGGATGTTCACAGCCTGTAGGGAGGGGAGCGGGGGCTCCTGTCCTGGGCAGCCCTTGACTCTCTCTGCCAGTTTCAGGGTTCCGCTTACTGATGCAACCACTGAGGTTGGTGACACATGCAACACTGAGCCTACTGTTCTCTGTCATGTGGCTTGAAGACGGAGGGAGAAGCCAGGCTGCGGTACAGCCCTGCCAGCTGAGGGTGGCCTTCTGCCCTTCCAAAGCCACTGCTCACGTCATCAGGGGTCCTGAGCATGAACCAAGGGGCTGCAAACACATGTCTGATGACATTTGCTGCCTCAACTGTCCTCAGACCCCCTGTGGCTGCTTGCTTGGTGCCAGGGCCCAGCCCTTGAGCCTGGCACATGAGAAGCAGGCTTGCGGGCCAGCCAGGCACTTCCGGGGACCTTCCTGAGGCCACACCAGGCCACGCGGGATGAGAATGCTGCTTGCTGGAGCTGGGCCCGGATGAGCTTCCCAGCCTTTTCCTCCTGGGTCCTGCCCACCTTGAGGGCCTCCTCCATGGGGGTGAGGTGGGGTGGGTGGGGACGACACTGACCCAGAGCCAGCAGCACCCCGGACAGCACGCGGAGGAAGACCTCACGGCACTGCTCCTCTGCTAAGGTCAAGACGGCCCTGCAAACCCTGTGCTTGTCCCCATATGGTCATTCATTTAAACAGCAGGCAGAAAGAAGGGCAACCCCAGTGTTGGGAGCAGGACGGATATGGGGTTAAGAAGAAGGAAAATGCCCTGTCATCTTGCCTCCCCACAGTCTGTGGTTCTGTCCTCCCCCCAGGGTCCGTGGACCTGCCCTCCCAGTCTGCCCAGGACAGACCCCTCCTAACTAAGGCTTCGAGGGCACCCTGAGGCACCCTGAGGGAAGGGACGTGCCTCCATTTCACCGTTTGACACCAAAACCCCAGTGTGTACCTGGAAGGGGATGCTAAGCATCACAGCCAGCACAGCTGTTAGCCACTGTCCAGCTGACTCCCGTGACCCCACTGCCCGCCAGCACTAATGACCTGCTGTGTTGTTGTTCTGGTCAGAGGACAGGTAATCCCAACAGGCTTCCTGGAGGAGGTGCTTTGGAAGGGTTGGTTTGGGATCTACACTGATGGTCTATGGGGAGGAACAGCCAAGGATGTGGAGAGGACATGAGGAGCCATAGCCATGATGAAGACAAGAGGTTGGGGGAGGTCAGGAGGGATGTGGGGCCTAGGGGTCCCTTCTTAACACTGATGGAGTCACGTCTAACCTGGAAAAAGTCATAGCCGAGAGAAGTATGGGCACCAGGAGGGAGGAGTGGCTGCAGACACAGGAGGAGCAGGATGCAGGGCAAGCACCCAGCAGACAAGCAGTCTGCATGAATACTCCACGTTCTCCCTAACGTCTGTGGCTGGAAAATCCAACACTCCCGAAGCCGCACACCCGGTGTGCTGTCTGAATACAGAAAATGGGAGAAGCTCCCAGAACCAGTTGTCCTCCTTATGAAGCCTATTTCCTACTCCCATCAAAACCTAAACCAAACATGCCCCAAAGTCCTGAACCACAGAAGCAGCTTTCACTGCCTGTAACTCGGCTGGGGACAAGGGCCAGATCCGTGGCTGGGGCGGCAGGAAACACGGGAAGAAGTAAGAGCACAGGCCAGCATCCACCTTCTCCTGCCGCTGCCTCTGGCAGCGAGGCCCAGAGCAGCTCCACGCGGCGGGAACGAGTGTTGACAGGTGTCAGATGCAGGCTGCGGGCGGGACATTCTGTCAGCAGGCCGCCCCAGCCCTGGAAACTTTCGCAGGAAACAGGCTTAGGGTAGATCCCGGCCCAGGGAAATGGCGTGTCTCGCCACAGATGCTCAATGGTGACTTTGTGTCTGGTTTTCCCAGAAAATGCTGAAATTTGCCATTAAAAACTGCACAAGCACCCAGAACAGTGTGTGAGCGACATGGGGCAGGTGTGAGTGAGGAGGCGACAGCCAGGCTTCTGGGGCTCTGTGTGCTCTGACAGCTGCTGTCCCTGCGGGCAAAGCCCAGCCCCGAGCTCAGGGGCCGCCCGGTCAGGGTGCTGGTGCCCCTCCCTCGGGGCTCTGGGGTTTCTGTGGCACTTCGGGCTATACTCAGGTGGGAAGACATCTCTGGGCCTCCTTTCCCTGGGGAGCCCCTGAGCCTGCCTGCTGACTCTTTGTCTGCCCCCCCCCCCCATTAGCCTGTGGCCCAGCTCTCCTCCCGGCTCCGCATCAGCTCCACTCTGGGATGGTGGGCACCCGTGGCTTCCGCACCACCATCTGGTCACGCCCTTCTGGAAGACCAGAGGTCTTTGTCCACAGGACACCGGCGGCAGAGAGCAGTCACTCCTGCAGAGGGGTCTGTGGGGAGACACGGTGGCCGGCGTCCCACACGGCTCAACAGGGACACAAGGGGAGGGGCCTGTTTCCTGGGCCTTCGACACCTCCCCAGAGCCGAGCCTATAACCACTGACTCTGGGCAGCGTTGGCTCTCCTGTCCTTGGTCCCCTCCACTCCTGAGTCCTCAGTGGCCTTTGGGATTTGTAGCAGCGGCCCCTCCTGCTGGGAAGCAGTGAAGAGCCAGGAGGAGAAGGAAGAACCCACACTGCCCGACTGTGCCTTAAGAACGTGCAGAGTCGAGGGAAACAACCGCCTGCTTTCCTACGTTCTTGCAGAAGCCACAGGGGGGTCTGGTCACAAAGCCCCAACTGGAAGGTGCCATTCCTGCCTCAAGCGCATGTAGGAGACTTTCTCACCGAACCTCGAGGCACCCGGCCCGAGCCTCCACAAGGGAGGGCCTGGAAAGATGATAGCAGACGCGCCGTAACTGCACCAGGCCGAGCCTGGGAGCTGACATCACTCAGGTGTGTGTCGGCGGAGCAGCTGGCGGGCAGGATGACCTCACCTGCACAAGCCCCGAGCTGCAGCCACATGCCCCTGCCCGCCCACCCAGCGCAGGGCAAGATGCTGTTCCTTGCCAGGGCCGGGTCCTACCATCAGCAGGTCAGAGCCCCCAGGGCCCCCAATGCTGCTACGTGCCCCCCAGCCCGTCCCCACCACCCGCAGAGGCCGCGCTCGCTCTGCAGTGTACCCGGCCTCTGTGCCTGAGTCCTCCCAGCAGCGCCTACGGCCGAGGGGGAAGAGCCTGCTGGTGGCGCGAGTGGAGGTGGCATGGGCGGTGG
Source organism: Nyctereutes procyonoides (assembly GCF_905146905.1). Classification (NCBI taxonomy): domain Eukaryota; kingdom Metazoa; phylum Chordata; class Mammalia; order Carnivora; family Canidae; genus Nyctereutes; species Nyctereutes procyonoides. Next base: position 106,485 of record NW_026575082.1, on the reverse strand, counting down.
GATGGCGGCAGATGAGTGCAGACACCCCAGGAGCTTCGGGTTCAGCCACTGCCCCAGCCCCTTGGCCCCTAAGGCTGCACTGGCCCCTGGATCAGCGAGCTCAGGGAAAAGAGCAAAGCCAGGGGTCAGTTCAAGCATTGAACGGCTGCCCCCAAAGCCCGGTGTGGCCACCACGAGAAGTCCCCGGGGAGGAGTCTGCCTGGCCCAGACGCTTCCCATCAGAGTGTGGTTCCACAGCACTCCTGCAGATGCTCGGTCACTTGGGGTCAGGAACGCAGGTGTCCTGGTCCGACACCGAGAGGCTGCAGTGGATGCCCTGCCCCGGGCTCACAACCTGGGACAGGAACAGCAGCAGTGACGGGTGGGGCCTGGCTGGCCCTCTGCCCATGGACAGAGCAGAGATCGAGCAGGGTGCCTGCCCCAACTCCGCCAGGGACAGAAGTGCCGAGAGAAGGGAGAGTCACGTGTCCAGCGTGAGGGACACGAAGGCCCCGCCTGGTGGCCCCGCCTCTGGGCTCTGAAGTTGCTCAGCACCAGGAGACCCACGGGCTTATGGCTCCGGGCAGGCAGCTCCTGGCAGGCAGTGGACACGGCAGCAGGTGACAGTGCCATGCTCAGCACTCTGCCTGCAGGGGTGGGGTCCTTGCTGCCCTGGGTTCCCTGGGAGGGCACAGAGGCAGGGACCCCGCACCTCAGGCTGTGCCCCGGCCGCCCTGGTGGGGCTGTGCACATGGAAACATGGACGTCAGGCCCTGCTGGGGCCAGGCTCTGGAGGGCCAGCACTCAGGCCCTGACTCCCCTCACACTCCCTGGGACGTCGACCTACAGTGAAGCTGAGAAGCACCCCAGGGGCTGGGGCCCACATCTGCCCCTGGAAGTTTCCAGAAGGACCACTTCATTCTCAAACCAACTTGTCTCTATCACGCTGCACAATGGGGACTCTTGATCTCCACGAGAAGCAAGACTGGTCTAGCTCTGGCCTTTCCTGGGGAAGCAGGACCCTCAGCCTGCAAGCCCACTCCTTTCTCGTCACAGCACAGAAAACCCGCAGGGAGCCACTGTAACGCACCTCAGAGGTTCCCAACCCCAGGGACATGCGGTGACAATGGGTGCCCCACAACATAGAGGCTGGTGTTTGGGGGCCTTGTCAGGCTTGGAAGGGGCTGTGGGCCATACAGGGAACAGGCCCAGGTCACAGGCTGGGAGCCGGGGGGGGGGGGGCAGGTGCCTGGGGCTGGCTGGTGGCCTGTTCCACTTGACTGTCCTCATCCCAGGCAGGATGTCCCTGGATGGGGGAGCCTGGGCTGGGGCCACCATCACACGGCTGACCTGTGGGTAGAGCCGGGTTCTGGTGGACCTGGACGCGGTCTGCAGAGGATGAACTGGCTCTGGCAGATGATGCGTGTGGCTGTCCTCCGCTCTGGCCGGGACTCGGGGAACCTGCTGCACAGGGCAGCATGCATGGGCATTGGGACACCCTTTGGCCTGGGCCCCTGTGAGGATGCAGCCCCAGCGGCTGGGCTCTGCTGGGGGACCTGGGGTGCATGCTGAGCCTCCTGTGGAGGTTCCTCCCCTCTCATCCTGCATCCTCCTTGGGGGTCTGACCAGGGTCCTGGCCCAGGGGGCTGGGGCAGGAAGCTAGGCCATTCCCCCGGTCCTAGTGGGGCCCCTTCTGCTGCTGGCCCTTCTGCCAGGGTCTGGTCTCACCCTGCCATCTGCAGAGCAAATGTGGAAAGCAGGCCCCGGGGAAGCGAGCTGGGCCAGCCAATGGACCCGTGCTCCCACAAGACCCTGGGCATGCACATGGCAGGGGGGTGGGCAGCTTCGTGGAGGCCAGAGCCTTCACACCTGTGCCCACCTCCCCTGTCCTCCCCGCCACGGAAACCGAGGCCAGGGTCTGCAGCTGCTGGGCTGATCACCCAATGCACTCCGGGCCCCTCTGCATCCAGCATATGACCCTGCACCGTGGTGTCCCTGTCCCAACATGGCTGGGCCACTAGGGAAGCCTCTGCCAGGGGCTCAGAAATGGCAGCCCTGCTTTTGCACTCACACCAAGTAAGTGGTGATGGGGCTGTGTCTGACTCTTGGCTCTTGGCTGCGCTTAGGGAACTGTTAGCTTCCGCTGATCACAGACACATTTATTTGTCTTCTTTAAAAGACTTTATGTATTTATTTGAGAAAGAGAGTGAGTGAGCACAAGCAGAGGGAGGGGCAGAGGGAGAGGCAGACGCCCTGCCACGCAGGAGCCCCACACAGGGCTCGACCCAGGACCACGGGGTCAGGACCTGAGCCGACACTTCGCAGCCTGGCCACCCAGCATCCCCATATTTGTTAATGGCTGAGAAGGACCTGGACACATGTACGCACCTTAGCTTTAAACTTATTTCTGTCAATATCTGAAAATATGCATTAAAGTTAATTCACACTTTAAGGTAATAATGTTTTTGGCCAATATGTTCTGATGACACGTACAAACTGGGCAAGGACAGCTTCCACCGGGCAAGGTGGGTACCCTCTGACTCTGCATCACCTGGACGTCACCCAGAGGTGTAGGCAGCCTTGCTCTATCCGCATTAGCCAGAAGTGAAGCAACATGACGGCTGCAGAAACCCCTCCCCAGCGTGTGGGTGCACAGGGCTACCGCCTGTGCAGGGGGAGCATGGAGGGGATGCACCAAGTCCTCCAGAGGGATGGGCCTGTCCCCTGTGCCCTCCTGCATGGTCACTGTTAGAAGGTGGCATCTACAGGAAAATGAGGCAGACGGGAGAGCCATGGTGGGGCCGGGGGCAGGTAGGACTCAGAGCCTCGGTGTCTGCGGGAAGCTGGCCACAAAGGAGCCTGGTGCAGAAAGATTTGCTGGCCTGCCCATGGCTCCTGTAGAAACTACGACTAAAGTGACCCAAGAACACGAGCGGCAGCATCTGTTAGACAATCCTCCATGGCCCCGAGGACCAGGCTGAGGGCGACCCTGGATCCTTCGTCTCCATCCCTGCCCAACGAACAGCATGGAGGAACCCGCATCCTTCTGGCTTCAGCTCCCTGCCAGTTCCCACGCCGCAAAAGCTGAATTTAGTAAACCAGTCACAGTGCTTTTTCTAGATCAAAACCAGCTTCGATGACTTCTTACACAACTTGTAAGTAAAAAAGAATGGAAAATACAAAAAAGAGACAAAAATCTGTAAATCAAGCTGTGGAATAAAGTTAAAATTCTCCAAATCAGGAAATGAACTGACATGTTGTCGTGTGAGCTGAGCCCACAGATGAGGAAAGCACACACAGACTAGGACAGACTCTAGGGACGTGTGTCCTCGAATGTCACTGCTGCAGAAACAGCTTTAATTGCTAAATATGTTGGGGCAGCCCCCGTGGCCCAGCGGTTTGGTGCTGCCTTTAGTCCGGGGTGTGATCCTGGAGACCCGGGATCGAGTCCCACGTTGGGTTCCCTGCATGGAGCCTGCTTCTCCCTCTGCCTGTGTCTTTGCCTCTCTCTCTGTCATGAATAAATAAATAAAATTAAAAAATAGGATTTAAAAAAATTGCTAAATATTTTGGTGCTTATAGGTCTGTCTTCCTGGGTCCTTTTTATATTCAAACAAGATGAATTTAAGAACCTGTCCCCAGATGCATTTGACCCCTGAGTAAGAAAGCAACAGGGAGGTCTTTAACCCTACGAACCCACAGCACACCTCACACTTAACTGTGGATGCTCCAGGTTGGAGCAGGACAAGGACACTGCCTTGGATGTTCCAGCAAAACAGCGAGCCAAGAAACAGACAGAAGATGCATCCAGGTGGGAACACGAGATGTAAACATGACCCCCGAGTGGAACTGCGGGGCCGCGTGGGAAGTATGTTCACCCTCTTGAGGAACCGCCGAAATGAAGGCAGCCACGTGTCCTCACAGGAACTGGATGGACTATGGCCATCCGGATGCGGAGCAGTACCGGGCCCAGAAAGGGACACAGCACTGACACTGCAGTGCGGCTACCTGCGAGGAGCGCAGGCTCAGTGACCCATGTGGCCATCCAAGCCCACGCATTGTCCAACTCTAGCTCCATGACGTGTTCACAGACACACGCGGCAGATTTGTGGGCACTGGGGACGACTTAGCGGGTACACAGCTCCTTTCTGGGGTGACAAGAAACACCGAAGCTTTGTTCGTGGTGCACAATTCTGTGAACCACCTAAAGGCTGCTGAATCGCACATTTGAAATGGGTGAATCATAAAAAAAAGAAAAAAGAAAAAGCCTATGTCTTTGCCTCTCTCTGTGTGTCTCATGAATAAATAAAATCTTAAAAAAAAGAAATGGGTGAATTACGTGTAATTACGTGTAGATGTAAACTACATCTCAAAAAAAGTCTTTACTCAAAACACTTTATTGAAAAATAAACTGGTCCTTTCCAGCTTTGGGGGAAGGAATAGGTCCCAGCAGCCTAACACAGTGTGCTTTCCCATGGCTGCACCTCAGGACCTTCTGCAGGATGAGACATGGGCCGGTGACCCCAGCGCTACCCTGACTCTCTGTCTTTGCTCCTTCCCAAGTGCACCAAAGCCACGGGCACTGGATCAGTCCACACCACGCAGTGCATGCCTTGCCGTGTCCTGGGTGCATGTGTTAGTGTCTCATTTCCTCACATGCTTCCTGTCCCCGGGATGAGCAGGGATGGGGCTGCAGCCATGAAGCTCTGGCTGATGTGCTCTCCAGTGCGTCTCTGAACGCAGTGACCAAGGCTCCTTTCCTCCTACTTCATCCATAGGAGCTTGGCGCTTGTTCCAGGCCGTTCCATCCCTGCCTCTGTGCCAGTCTCAGAGGTGCCACAGGGAGGGTGGCAGTGTGTGCAGACTGGGCGTTGTCTTTCCAGGGTGATCCCCATGGGGAGGTGGGAGTGGCCTCAGGGGCATGTCGCACACACCAGACCTCGCTGACATTGTTTCATTAACTCTGGTAGCACAGTTTCCAGACAAGCGAGACGCAACACGATCTCCACTGTGTATGAGACAGAGACGATGGTGCCAGGGTGAACGTCAATGCGAGTCCAGAACTACGATTAGAAGACAGGGGACGAGTTGCCTCATTAGCTCTGAAGCTGAGGCTTGAGTGATACCCGGTGCCCCTCACCACACCCAGCAGCAGCAGCATCCTCGCTCCCCTAGTTTGGAACAAGGTCCAGCCCTCTGACTGGGCAAACATTCGGCCAAGATCTCACAGATGGGCCATCCAATGGGGCAGGGAAGATGAACCCAGACAGCATGGCTGGGCTTGGGCTGGCCGACTTCCTGTCATCTGCGCCACGCTCTGGGGTCACGGCCTCCAGGGCCTCGAGGGCACTGCAGACACCCAGAGTCTGACATAAGGCTGAGGTGTCTCCACCAGGCCACCTTATTACCCTCCCAGGCTCTGCTCTGGGCTCAGGGGACACTATGCTTTCTGATAAGTTACTAGATCATTCCGTCTGCAATGACCTGGCAGGTCCTGCAGGCGGCAGGTGCGCGGCCTCATGGTTCCAGTAATGTACCCTCATGGGTACACATCCTCAGAGGGCTGCTTTGCATTCCTGGCACGAGTGATCAATTCCCTCTAGCCCACAGGTGGCAAAGCCAGCATCTCTACTTACAGATCCATCTTGAATTACATCTTCAGAAGGGGCTTTAACTACTAACATACTAGAAAGCAGTGACTTAGAAACTAATATTAGAGAAAGTAGATTGACTTTGTCCTTTCTAAACTTCACTACAGTCGGACTAGCGACCCGAATGTGACCTGAAGCAGAATCAGGCCCGACACGTGTAAAGACCTGGCCACAACATGTGTCACGCACCCTGACCCCGGGCAGTGGTGTGGCCACATCTGTGAGGGGCGCTAACAGTGATTTCACTGCAGCTGCTGCTTCTTCCATGGTTTTAAAAGTAAAATAAAGTGGGGTACCTGGTGGCTCAGCCTGTAAAGTGTCCCACTCTCAGTTTCAGCTCAGGTCACCATCTCAGAGTTGTGGGGTTGAGCCCTGTGTCAGGCTCCAGGCTAACCTGAACCCTCTTCCCCTCTACCCACTTGGGTGCATGCTCTCTCTCTCTAAAATAAATTAAGAAATCTTAAAGAAAAAGTAGCATAAAGTTTCACCCCCAATCCCTAAAATCTGCTTCATGATCAATGTCCTCTCTTCTTTTTTGGTCTTCAGAATCAACGTCAGACATGGAGGAGGAATCGTCAAGAGTGGTTCTTATGGCGCTGTGCACACACATGGGACAGCCCCAGGCTTTGCACACCACACGCCTCCTGGTGAGGGCTCAGCGTGGAAGGAACCTCGTTCCACAAGCAGGACACACGTGATGGGCCACGTGAGGGGCCCGGACCAGGAGCAGCAGGTGTGTGGCGCGCTTGGGGACGTCCTGTGTGCCTGCCTCCTGTACCACAGCCCCTTCCAATGCCTCCAGGGGTAGGACAGGGAGGCAGGATTGCCGCAGCTATGCTCAATGCACCTGATGTGCCAGGTGCCGTTCTGACAGGTCTGATGGGTGAGGACGCCAAGTCCAAGATGGGCGAAGAGACCCACTTGGGCCCATGTGGCTGCTGAGCCAGGGGCAGGGCCCCACATTCCAGGTGGCCCCTCCGAGGACCATGGCTGACCTAGGAAGTGGAGGACAGCGGTGATTCCCAAGGAGTGAGACTCAGAAAACCTCCAGTTCCGGGAGCTGATCTCATGCAGCAGACTTCAAAGGATGTACTCAGATCCAGCACTGGCTGGATGTTGCGGGCACAGTTGGTCCCTCCTGGTCCAGGGGGCTCCTGCAGTCCCAGGTCTGTGCCATTTCATCCTGGGTCCTGACCCACATTCAGGAGCCACTGAGAAGTGGGTGGGGTGCTGCTTCCACAGCACCAAGGGCCTAGTGATCACCAGCCCAGACCGTGGGGGAGGGAGCACAGGGTCGGGGACCCAGGGGGGCATAGGGGCCGGGAGGACAGGGGGGCACAGGGACAGGGACCTGGCACCCCCCGGCCTGGCTGGTCCGTGCACCTGCTCTGCCGCCCTCCCGAGCTCCGTTCCCACCATGCAGCGCCTGTGCTCTGCCTGTGGCGCTCCCTGCGGTGAACAACAACCAAGAACAGGGTCTGGCTTCAGCGGGCCCACCTCGCTGTGCTGGTGGCCGAGTGGCCCACATCGCGCGCCCCATCGGAACGAATGCCCTGTGCTCCCCCCTCACATTGAAATCTCGTTTGTGGTGTAAGAGGTGGGAAAACAGGGGATGCCTGGGTGGTCCAGTGGTTGAGTGTCTGCCTTTGGCTCAGGTCGTGATCCTGGGGTCCCGGGATCGAGTCCCACATCGGGATTCCTGTGAGGAGCCTGCTTCTCCCTCTGCCTATGTCTCTGCCTCTCTGTGTCACTCATGAATAAATAAAATCTTAAAAAAAAAAAAGAAGTGGGAAAACAGGAAGGAGAGAGAACCCTGATTCCCCCCCAAATGGCAGGACCGACTGACTTCCCACAGTGTCTCAGCAACAGGGTGTCTATGCCAGTCACTTGGTGCCGGGATCGCCAGGCCAGAAAGCAGCTTGTCCAACACACGTGCAGGCCTGGGGGCCACCCCGAGGGTCAGGGCCATGGGCAGGCACTGCCGCCACACACCTGCAGCCACAGGGGCTGGGGCACTGGGCAGGCGGTGCCAAGTCACAGACCATAGGCCATGGCCACCAGCCCTGCCTTTTGAGATGTTGCTTCGAGCTCTTGGGATCACCGTCCACGTGTCTGCCCTCCCAGCCCCAGCTGTGCCTCGGCCTGTGTTTGCAGGACACCGTGGCAGTCACCAGAGAAGACAACTGTAATCAAAACGCCGAAAATAACTGCTGGCAGGGAAGCCCATACTTAGAGCAGACCTCCTCCTGGTTCTCATGGCCGCATTCCGTGGCCCAGGCCTGGCTGCGGCGCCAGACCCCTCTTCCTTTCCAGGAGGACGGCAGAGGCTCCAGAGAGGCCTGTGGTGAAGCCCCTGCTGACTCTGCCAGGGCCCAGCCACAGGGAGCAGCCCTTGCAGAGCACAGGGCCACTGGGCAAACGGCTCTGCTCCCACGAGCCCACTGGAGACCCCCAGTTTCTGCTGTCTTCCAGCCCTGCACAAGCACCGGCGAGAGCTACACTGCAGCCACATAGCACTCCTTCCCCGCCCTGCTCAGGGCACGACCCCTGTGCTCACCCTTTCCTGGACAAACACGGCTTCACGGGGGGCCCTCCGTCCCGGGGTCCCCCTCACCCCATTTCCTCCTGGAGGGAAGGGGCAAAGCGCCAAGAATTCAACAGTGTCAAATGACTGTACAGAGGCCCCGAGCCAAATGCAATGCCGCCTCAAGAAGACTGAAGTGGCTGGATGGAGACGTGACACGGTGTGTGATTTATCTACCGCAACGCACTGTGTGCCCCGCGCAAACCTATGCTTGTTGTGCATTCCCAGAGCTGCGTGACCAGCACCCACTCCTGCCTGATTCCAGAACATTTCGAAGGCTGTGATTTCTGCAAGTTCATTTAGTGTATTAACCTATAGATCATTTATGCAAATACAAGCAATGTGAACACAGATCACGCCCTCTCGTTCTGTTCCTGTGTTTTCCACTTAATACGTCCTGGAGACCCTGGATTTTAAGAACTAAACATGTCACCTTCCAGCATCTCTAAGAGGCTACCCAGCACAGTAGCAGCCATCTGGGCATCTGGGCATCACAGTGGGCAGCGTGCTGCAGGCTAGGAAACACAATGTGTGTCCGCCTGCCATACAGATGTCAGTGTCCACAGGAATCTGCTGTCCTGGGCCACTTCCTGACGTTTCCCCTTCCCAACCTGTGTGCCATTCAGTTCACAAGCCGAGGGCTCTGCCTCCTTCACAACTTAAGCCGCGGGAAGAAACATGAGAGCAAGGACTGTGGAGGCCGTCCCAGGCACAGGCTGGACCCCTTGGCTCTCTTGGCTCAGGTTTATCCTCTGTGAAACGGACAGTCCACCCTGACCCCCACAGGCTGGTGCAGGGGTGGGGCAGGGGTGCTGTGGGGTCTGCGGGCCAGGACACCCCAACTTGCCCATGATAGCTGCACACCTTCACTGGCCCCTGCCACCCACACAACGGGCAGGAAACAGGGCTCGTGTGTGCGTGGCTGTAAGCCTCACCCAGCAACCGTCTGAGGCCTGCAACCTGCCCAGCAGTTCTGTAGCCCCACTTATGGTCCTGGGAGTGCCTAGCAGTCACCCCATGGCCTGGTGGAGCGTGCGCAGCACAGTGGTACCTGAGTGCTACCTGGCTCTCCAGCACCAGGTGCACAAAAGTTGAAAGCAGCAAACGGTAAGGAGGATGCACATTCTACCCAGAAGTGTGTGGCAATCCCCAGGAACCATGCTCCCTGCCTCATAAGTTCTTTTTGCGGAATTGGCTCTGCACGTGAGGTCTGTGTCCTCACCTTGGGGCAGGAGCTCACAACCCTACATTTGCAGCAAGTTCACTCCTGTAACTCTGAGGGGCAGGTGGCTCTATCGGTGTCGGCTGAATCCCCGTGTCTGCACACGTGGCAATGGTGGGGGGACCTGCAGGAGCCATCTGCCTCTTCAAGCTAATGAACCCCGATTCCTAACGTTGGTCAAAGCTCTCTGACTCTGCCCTGCCAGCGAAATGCCCGCTTCAGGACAAGGAACCCCTGACCCATCACTGGGGGAAGCTGGAACGTCCTGGGAGGTGCTCGGGTCAACGGCGAGAGGGCACTCCGCATGTAACACACCAGGGCAGGGAGCACAGGCCAGCAGCATGACCTCTCTGCTGGGGTCACACAGGGAAGTGCAGGGTGGGTCAAGGCTGAGGGCAGGGCAGACCCTTCTGACACACTGAAAGGTGTGCTGTGCCATGGGCCCCGTGCAGCAGCTCAGTGATGTCCAGGGATGCAGGCAGGATGCAGGCAAGGATGGCTACTGGCCCTGAACCTCAGTCAGCACAGCCACAGGGAGGGAGCTGAGGAGCAGGGCTGTCACGATGCCTACTCGCATCTGGGAGGTGGAAGGAGAAATGTCCAGAGGGAAGCACATCTGCCGCACTGTTGGTGGAGCCCTGGAGCCCTCGGGGCCTCCTGCCCCAGCATAGAAAGGTAGCACAGAGGCTGCCATCACAACACAACTCACTTCCCAACCCAGGCTCTTTACAGCACATAAGGCCCCAGGCAGGTAGAGGACAAGGGTGTGGTGACCCACTGTTCTGAGTCATCGCTGATGCCCTGATATGTCCAGAGGGTCTGGGAGGCGCTCTTTCCTGGGGTGACTCAGCTGGAGACTCACGACCTGCAATCTAAGGTCTGGGATGCCAGCCCTGGGTGCTGCTGTGGTCAGTGTGGGGCCCCAGGCGTGAGGAACCAGAGGGAGCAGGGCCAGCCATGGTCACTGCCCCCTGGGAAGGCCCAGTCCTCTGCGGGGATGTGGGGACCCCATCAGCTTCTGCACAAGTACGCTTCCTCACCCTCGGATCTGAAATATTTAACAAGATGATAGATGTATGTGAGACACACACGATGTGCAACAGGAACATGTGCAAGCAGAGCTCCGTCTGGACTCACCCGACACACAAACACAAGGTTCAACAGGTAGTGTTTCCCTCGGGAGGATGGAAAGTTCGGGAGATGGGTGCTGACCGCACAATACCTTGAACGTCCTTCACTTCACCGAGCTGTACACTCAAATGTGGTTAAAATGATGAATTTTGTGTTATGGATGTTTTTCCACAATAAAAAAAATTAGATTAGCCTTTATTGTTGTTCAGTACACACTGTGGTAACACCGCCCTTTCCAATGCACAGCACTCCCCAGCTGGCGGGAGGCAGGAGGCAGGCGCGGGCTGGGCAGCCCAAGGGGGCCCATCCTGTACCTGCTCCTCGGCCCACCATCTGCCTCGTCCCTGATCTGTCTGCACGTGTTGAATGCCTCAGAATGGCCCAGGGCTTGGAGACCTGGGGTGCCAGGGACGTGGTGTGGCTGCTGGCCTCTGTGCTAAATCATTTTCCCACAGGACAGGGTGGAAAGTAGAGATACCGGGCAAAAACAGGAAGACAAACCACTGTGCAGGAGGAAATCCAAGTCTTGCTTATGCTTCTGGGAGAGAAAAGTTCACAGTGGAAATTTTTATATCTCTGGACTCCACATAAGCGCAGGTAAATCATTCGTGTGTGTGTGTGTGTGTGTGTGTCCCGCCCAGTATAGCCTGTCCAGGGGAGTCACAGAGACACGTGGAAGTGGGCAGCGCTGGCACAACAGTGCTGCCGGTGGGCAACAGGCCTGTGCTTAGGAAGGAAGGAAGCGACAGACGAGCAAGTGACCCTCTCCAGGCCTGTGAGTCCAGGGGCCTAGGATGGTGGGGGCACCACCACGACTTTGTTCAGGGCTCTGAAGATCATTTCTACAGCAGAGCATCCCCTGTCCTGCCTGGCTGCTGGCAGTCTTCCTGGTGAATCCTGCCAAGGCCAGGTCTTGGCTGGAGTGGGGGCCCCCGACACTGCCTGCTGGCCTGCACAGCTGCCCTCTGGAGTGAGAACACCTTTTAGAAAGGTTCCCAGAGTGGGTGGAGCCTGTCCAGCTGGTGTGCTCCATGGGAGCTGCACCCAGGGTCCACCCTCTTCCTCATGGGCCCTCCAGGGCCGTCGGTAACTGCACGTTCTCTCCAGCAACCTCATTCCTTCCTAAAAAGATGTTTCTCCAAATAGAATGGCATCTGATCAGGTTCAAAATGACCAGTAATCATACCGTAAGTAGCATACTCAGCCTAATTACCCTAAGAGCACGACTCAGATGTAGATTTGGGGGCCTCGGGCTTAGGGAAGAGCCTCACCAGGTCCAGCATGCTGGTGCCTCTGTCTAGCAAAGATGCTTCAAATGCAGAATGCTTCAGAGAAAACACCGTGACGTTAATACCCACCGACTAGTTCTCACTTACACAGATGTTTCAGCCAGCTGCTTCATAAACAGGCCAAGAAACATCTCAACTCAGGGTAATCTGCATACAGACACCCATGAGACATTCAAGTGGCCACAGAGCCCGTACGATCCTTTGGTTGCTTCTCCTACGTGTCCTGTCTTCCTGTCCGCCCGTCCTGTGTGATCTCTTGGCCAGCGGTGTCGTCTGCCAGCATCTGGTCCCCAGCTCCGCAGTGCACATCTACTGTGTGCAGGCAGGGACACAGGCACCAGGGAGTTCCGCTCTGCGGAGCTCGTTGGTGCCATCTCACCATCTCCCCAGTGCTTGCTTCAGCCTGGCTCTCCTGGACTGAGCCCCCCAAAACCTCGTGATCTCCCGTGACTTCACACACTCTTCAGTTGGCCTGGCTCCACATCCTGAAGAAGCCAGGCTTTCCATTCCCCATCCTGGGGCTCCCACAGCACACTCACTGGGGTGGTCACTGTGCTCCTGGGCAGGATGTGGGTTGCAGAGCCCTGAGGGCAGAAGCTCCTAAGTGACCTGTGACTGTCTAAGTGCTGGGTGCTTACAGGACTGCTAACTGGAGGAGCAGTGGCACAGCCTCACAAACTGGGATGAGCCTATTAGTATAGCATTTGAGCTAAACGAAGAAATTAGCCAAGAGCTGGTAATTCTGTCACCATCACGAGTGACATCGGAGAAGCTGAATCTGCAGTGGAGGGCCCTACAATGTATGGTGCAGTCAGTGGTGGTTGACCGCCCTCGGACCATCACCCAGGTCAAAGGGGAATGGCAAGGACCTGACTTTCAGAAGGTACGCAAGGCCATATCATCCCTCCAAAATTTCTGTGCTCACACCTGTGGCTGCCCATCCCCAGAAATGGCCAGAATTGTTCAAAGTTAACCCCTTGCTTACAAAGGCCCAAGGGGCTTGCATTCCTCGTTCTTGCAGAGTTTAATTCAATAGTACATCAGGTTTCAACTCCATTCAACCCAGACAACTAGGTCCTAACTGAACCCAGTGTCCTGTCCATGAGAGATACTTCCAAAGACACTTCTGCTTCACAGAGCATGTGGTCCAGGACATTCAGGCGTGTGTACTTATCACCAGGTTTCAGAGAAGGCAGCTCGGCAGGCTTCCCATAACCTGCCACCTGCAGCAACATGTCTGTCGGGTCCCACGGAGGCCCTGCTGACCTTTCCCATGGCTCTCCAATACCAAACAACCCTTGCGCCCGTAGTAGACACCTGCACTCAGATGGTGGGAAGAGTATCCAGTTTGCTCCCACGCTGCTTGAGGAAAGTGCGAGATCTAGTAAACCCAGGGAGGGATGACCAGTGTGCAGGCTTGTGTGATTGGCTGGGCTCCAGGCCTCCACCTCCCATGGGAGGTGCCTGAGTGCCCAGCTCTGGCAGCTTCCAGACAGGCACACGGAGGAGGCTGTGAGTGCAGGGCATAGAGCTTACCAGGCAGGCCATCGGAAGGGCCAAAGAATACCTTTCTTCTAAAAATAAGTGAAGGCACAGAACCCTAACACACCCTGGTAGCAGAAACACAGCCCTGTTACAGTATCTGAGGAGTATGCTCTTTTTGTTTAAAAAGACTTTTTTCAAAGAGAAATCCTGCTAACACAGACAGCTTGATAACCAGTCAGTTGGCTCAGGATCGTCAGCTTGAACATGAAAAGAAAGCCCCACGCTGTGCCTCCATGCTTGGCCTTTCCCCTTCAAACGGGTCATCCTTGAGCTCCTCCTCTCTGACAACTGGCTTAAATAAACATCTTAATTATCCAATGACCAGCCACTATGACATGATGGAAAGGAAACAAGTGGGATGGTCACCTCCAGACAAACCACTCTGGTCTCCACAGAGGCTTCAGCAGGAACAGTGGGCCTGCGTACCAGCCACGGTTTGCAGCTCCCACCAGGAAGGCCAGGCTAAGAGGAGCTCCCTAAATTGCAGGACATCTGATACCAGGTATAGTAGGATAACAGCCCCAGAGGGTCCTAGCTGAGGGCCCAGACTTGCAGAGTCCCAAGCTGGGTGCTGTCTTAACAGGTGGGCAGCCCACAGCCTACACTTCTGGCCAGACCCTCACTGGCCTTCAAGAGGGTAGATGAGTGTTCATGCCACACAAGGACAATCTTCAACGATGTGTTCAGAATGATTCCATCCAAATATCATTCAAATGCCCTGCTAAAAAGAAGACCACTGGAAGTATGTATCTTAGTTCAAAGTACACACCTAACAAGACATCTCTGCTAACTTACCCCAAAGATAACCTGACACATATGTAAAAATGTACCACACAGTTTCTACGAATAAAAAGTTGGAACAGTTGAAATAGAAAATAAGAGGTTGGTTACATTTTTTATATTTATAACTGATATCTCCTGTTAAAAGGATGGTGTGTATCTACATACATCTACAAAAAGTAAAAAATACAATGCTAGCTTAAAACAATGTCTAAAAATTAATTTAAAAGTATGTGTATTATGACCCTATTACTATAAAACTATGTCCAACTAATTTACCTATACCAAGCCGTCTGGAAAGGGCTCACCAAAATGCTAATGTGGTTACCTTGGGGTGATGGAGTTGTTTATTTCCACATTGTTTGAATTTTCTTTTACAAATATGTTACAGGCAGAAACGACTTTTTAAATAAAGTCTTACAAAGAGTTTAATGACAGGATATGCTTATGATATATTGGGGTTTTAAAAAGCATGAGTCCAAATCATAAACATACCATGGGCTTGAATATGTAAAAGTAAATAACACTAGAAAACAAGAAAAGAGTAGAATCCAATTCCATCTCACCATTCCTGTACAAGGTGTTTGCTGGGATGGGGGTTCCTCCCTCCCTCACACAGGTCAGCTGAGGGCAGGGGCAGAGCGGGTGCACAGGTGTGCCATGCTGGCCGGAAGACGCCGATGACCTCGTGGCTTCCGACCATCTGCACAGATGGCCAGCCTTTCCAGGACCAGCCCCTGGATTCTTCTGGATGGTGGGTGGTTCTGGCTTTGTTTTCTTTTTAATGAACTACATCAGCACATTCTCTCCCCCCATCCACTCCCACTCCAGGGGTGAATGTGAGCTTCAGGCATTTTGTTTTCTGCATGTTCCCACGATGGAGCAGTGGGAGACTGTTTGCCCTTTCTTTCAATTATTAAAAAAAAAAAAAAGGAATTCTCCAAACATGCAAACTTTCAGGAATCAGTGGCAATTAAAGAGGCAAATGTGTCAGAAGAGCCGGGTATGTGTGTGTGTGTGTGTGTGTGTGTGTGTTACTTCTGCTCCTACAAGCACAAGGACATAGACAAGGTTAATTCAGCAAAACTATACATTCCGCTGCCTCAACACATACAGCCTCAAACCCTGGGCAAAGTCTGGAGAAAGACAGAGACACTGAGTGTCTCCTGCTGCACAGTGAGTCCCCAACCTAAAACAAATGCACCTCTTGGTACTTAATGAAGAATCTGAGAAAAGCGATTATAAGCAGAATTTATATACCTAATATTTTAAGATTCTACCAGTGTGTATAACCAAATTCTCAATGATTACATACAGTTTACCTTGAAGAACATTCTGCAATTACTTTTTCTAGCAACATCCTTAAGTGAAATCATAAGCAAATACCTCCCTGCCATCCCCGATCATGCAACCTCTGATTAATCACACAGTTAGCAGACACACGGAAATAAGCAGTATTTATGTTTACTGTAAAGGTAAATATTTCAGAACATTTTAATTGTGCTGAAAATCCTGTGGCACAATTAAGTCCTCACAAGCCTCCTGTGACATCCTGAGATGCTAATCATCCGAGCCACAAAACAGCCACTAAAAGTCAGCTAGCATTCCATTTTGAGATCTGGGCTGGGGCCGGCGGGGGGTGGGTGTGGGGCAGAAAGGCCCATCTCTTAAATAACAAGAGGGCTGGGTGGGAGTGCTGGTGTTTGAGGGGTTTATTTGATGGATAAGTGGTGAAAAGTTAGTGTTTGCACTTCCTGTTTATTCTGCTAAAAATAGACATACTCTGAGTGTCTCTGCTGGTTTGGGCCAACTTTCCAAACATTCCTGAGTCTTTAGGGAGGACTACAGGAGCACACAGGGGACAGAGAAAGTAGTTCCTCAACACGGGCAGTGTGTGCGACCCAGGTCCAAGTCCAGAGTCTCCCACTGTGAATTCTTGATTCTGTAACTTATTTGATGGGCAAAACGTTAAAGTAAAAGGCTAGTGATGTGTTATATACACACAAGGAGGCCTCAGAGTCCACATCAATGGACTCAAAACAGAACTCCTCAGGAGCCAATTGGGGGGTCCTTAGCACTGTCTTCAGTTGTGATGCCAAAGAAATTAATTAAAAAATGTAAGTATTCACACCTATTGAAAATGGCTGAATTTTGGAAATAAAGGCCAAAGATGAGCCCTACATATCATCTAGGATCGAGGTTCAGAAACAGGAGAGTCTGATTTAAATCTCCTATTTTAAAATTTATCAGAGGTATTAAGATATAATTTATTCATTAAAAATAATTTAAATACCATAACATCCTTTCACTTAAAGAGTATAATTCGGGATCCCTGGGTGGCGCAGTGGTTTGGCGCCTGCCTTTGGCCCAGGGCGCGATCCTGGAGACCAGGGATCGAATCCCACATCGGGCTCCCGGTGCATGGAGCCTGCTTCTCCCTCTGCCTGTGCCTCTGCCTCTCTCTCTCTCTCTGTGACTATCATAAATAAATAAAAAAAAATAAAAAAAAGAGTATAATTCAATGGTTATGAGTATATTTACAAAGCCCTGTAATAAACACCACTATTGAATTCCAGAATATTTCCATTGTCCAGTAAAGAAGCTCCAACCTACCAATACCCTCTCCCTCTAGCAACCACGATCTGTTCTGTCTCTATGGATTTGCCCATTCTGGACTTCTCATACAGAGTTGATTATCATTATTCTTGGTGGTTATGATCTATAAAGTCTCCTTGAACACTGAGCCATGGCTCCAGGGAGAGTATAGGGTTAGGTTCCTGTAAGCCTTTCAATCATGTTTTCATCCACTGAGCAAATATGAACCCTTGTGCTCTATGTGTTTCTATTTAAAGACATGTGTTTAGTATATATTACCAATTCATAATTTTGAACTCACCACCAAAGAGCATTTTCTTTTTCTTTTTTTCAAAGATTTTATTTATTCATTCATGAGAGACACAGAGAGAGAGAGAGAGAAAGGCAGAGACACAGGCAGTGGGAGAAGCAGGCTTCATGCAGGGAGCCCAATGCGGGACTCGATCCTGGGTCTCCAGGATCACGCCCTGGGCCAAAGGCAGGTGCTAAACCGCTGAGCCACCCAGGCATCCTGAGCATTTTCTACATAAAGAACATCACATCCTTCTGGCACTCATGAAAACTCAACAGCACTCCTGCACTATGCTTGGGGTCATTTCCAACAGTCACATCATAAGAAAAGCACAGGGGGATTTTGGGACGAGGGCAGTGCAGGGAGCACCAGGACTTTCTCCCCACCCCAGCGACCACTGCAGGGGCAGAATCTGGCTGACAGGACTATTTTGGGATAGTGGAGTCTGCTGAAGGCTTGCAACTGTCCAGCAGAAGGAGCCAGTTCTGGTCTATTCTAGCTTGGAGCACAGGGGCAGCTACCTAGCCCTGCAGCAGGCAGCTGTGCATGTGTTTCAGGAGCTGCCTGCTGATGCCAGGTTGGCAGAAAGGACCCTGTCCTTCCAAGAGCAGAGTCTCTGCTCTGACCACACAGGTGCAGATACAGAGGCTGCAGCCACTGCTATCGCCCCTCCGGCTTCAGCTCACGTGACTGCAATGGTACTGAGAGGGCGGGTGCCCCCTGATGCCCCTGTGGTTTCTCACTTTTCCCCTTTGGGAGCCACATATTAGGACATTCAGAAACAGCTGCACATGTGGGAAATTAGGAAGGATGGTGCCTACCCAAGAGAAGGCTCAGAGAAGACCCCAGAAGACACTGAGTTTTCACCTTGGGCTGATCCTCGGGACAGAGACAGCCTGCCACCATCCAAAGAATGATGACAACAAAACAGCAAAGTCTGGGGAAGTGGGGGAGTCTGATTTCCAGAGTCACCGCATCAGGAGATTCGAATGTGCTGTGTTCAGCCAAAAAATCACAAGGCACAGGAGAGTTTGGCCCGTTGAAAGGAAAAAGGGAATTCTACAGAATCTGTCCCTAAAAAAGACCTGATGTCAAATCTACTGGTCAGACATTAAACCCACGGTCTTAGAGATGCTCTAAGAAGGGCACCTGGGGGGCTCTGTCAGTGAAGCGTCTGCCTTCAGCTCAGGTCATGATCTCAGGGTCCTGGGATCGAATCCCAGGTGAGGCTCTCTGCT
Source organism: Nyctereutes procyonoides (assembly GCF_905146905.1). Taxonomy (NCBI): domain Eukaryota; kingdom Metazoa; phylum Chordata; class Mammalia; order Carnivora; family Canidae; genus Nyctereutes; species Nyctereutes procyonoides. The sequence goes on along the minus strand of NW_026575082.1, from coordinate 88,179 downwards.
CCAGGGGGGTCTGCTTCTTTCTCTGCCTCTCCCCCTCTCCACCACTCATTCTCATTCTCTCTCTCTCTCTCTCTCTCTCTCTCTCTCTCTCTCCCTTCCAAATAAATAAATAAAGTAAAATCTTAAATAAAAGATGCTCAAAGAATTAGAAAATGTGGGTAAAATCATGAAAAAAGTATGAACAAAATGGAAATATCAATAAAAAAGTAGAAAACCAGAAAAGAAATCCAAAAGACGTTCTAGAGCTGAAAGTACAGTGACTGATATGAAAAATTCACTAGAGGGATTCAAAACAGATTTGAGTAGAGAGAAGAAATACCAAAGAACTTGAAGACAGGATACTGGAAATGATCAACACTATGGAAAAGAAAGTACATGAGAAGAACAAACAGGCCTAAGGGATCTGTGGGACACCATCAAGAGAACCAGCATACACATGAGAAGGAGTAGGGTTCAGAGAGAATATTTGAAGAATGTTTTGAAAACTTTCCTAACTGTTAGAAAGACATGAATATAAAATTCAAGATGCTCGGCAAATTCCAAGTCAGATAAAGTCAGAGATCCACTTGGAGATGTGTTATAACCAGACTTTCAAAAAACAAAGAGAGAAGCATGAAAGCAGCACGAGAACATCCAAAGGATCTTCAGTAAGGTTATCTGTGGGTTTCTCATTAAAAACTTTGGATCTGAGACAAAGCACACCAATACGATCAAAGTGCTGTAAGAAGAAAAACCTGCCAACCGAGAATCCTACATCCAGTTAAACTGTGCTGCAAGGTGAGGGAGAAAGCAAGACATTCCCAGACAAACAAAAGCTGTGGAAGTTGGTGATCACTGGACCTTTCCTGCAAGAGCTGCTCCCAGGAGTCCAACAGGTGTAAGGAGAGGACAGGAGACAGTAACTTCAAGCTGTGGGAGAAATAAAATCTCAGTGAAGACTAACACAGCCAATTATAAAAGCTAAAAACCTAAATGTAAGACCTAAAAGTATAAAACCCTTGGAAGAATATTTAAGACAAAGGCCTCAGGACACTGGATTTGGCAGTGAGTTCTTGGATATGACAGCAAAGGCACAGTTAACAACAACAAAATTTATAAATTTAACTTTGTACAAAATTACAAATACATCAAAAGACATAACCTACAGAAGAAAAAAAGCAACCCACTGAATGAGAGAAAATACTTGCAAGTCATATATCTGACAAGGGATTAACACCCAGAATATAAAGAACTCCTGAAGCTCACCAACCAAAGAGAATCTGGTGCAAAAATGGGCAAAGGACTTGAACACATGTCTCTCCAGAGAAGATGTATAAGTTGTACAAGTGGCCATTAGGCGCTAAAAATACACTCAACATCGCTAAATATTAGGGACTTAGGAATCAAAAGTACGAGATCCCACCTCATACCCACTGTGATGGCTACTATTGAAAATCAGAGGGGCACCTGGGTGGTTCAGTCACTTAGGTGTCCAACTCTTGATCTCAGCTCAGGTCTTGATCTCAGAGTTGTGAGTTCAAGCCCTGTGTTGAAGAAAAAAAAAAAGATTAAAAAATTCAGAAAACAATAGGTATTGGTGAGGAGGTGGAGAAACTGGACCCCCATGCAGCCACTGTGGAAGGCAGTATGATAGTTCCTCAAAAAATTAAAAATTGAACTACCACGTGAAGCAAAAATATATATACCACAGGGTCTATACCCAAAAGAATTGAAAGGAAGGTCTCAAAGAGATATCTGTCTCACGCTCACAGCAGCATCATTCACAATAGCTACAATGTGGAAGAAACCCCTAAGTTAACTAATGAATGGATGATGAACAAAATGTGCTCTGTCCACACAAAAGAGTATTATTCAATCTTAAAAAGGAAGGAAATTGTGCAATATGATACAATGTGGATGAACCTTGAGAACGCTGTGTTCAGTGAAACAAGCCAGTCACAAAAAGACAAATACTGTGGGATTCCACTTATGTGAGCTTCTTAGAAGGGTCACAACCATACAGATACAGAGCAGGGTGGCGGGTGGCAGGGCTGCAGGGAGGGCAGCGTGAGGTGTTAGTGTCTATGGGACAGAGTGCTCAGTGTTACAGAGGAACGGTCGTCCATCCTTGAGATTGTGTTCATGCTACTGAACTGCACAATGGCAAATTTTATGTTATATGGATTTTACCTCAATTTAAAAAAAGAATGCACGCAAGAAAATGACAAATATGACACTACACAGCCTGTGGATAGGACACAAGTTTCCGGCATAAGAGCAGAGGCGGGAAGGTGGAGCGGTGCCCTTTCCAATCTCACTGGTATCTCTGCCGCCAGCATGTCTGTGAATGGCCACCAAGGGTCCTGAGTATCAATTCTGGGCAACAAACACATTTGAGCCACTTCACAGACACAGACTCTGCATGTCAGAGGACATTCTGTGAAGGGGGGCCCTCCGGCAGTCTGCACTCCCGGTGGTTCCCACCTCACGCCCTCCCCAAGGTGCCCGTGTGTGCGTCTGTCCCTTCAGCTGTCCCACGGCACATCTAGGGCACCCACCCCTGGTCTGTGGCCTTCCACACAAGGTCCGCTGTGAGAACGGGACTCCACATCCTGGTGCTTTGGGGAAGAGTTTCCACGTCCCTATCCATCAGGGATGTTGGTTTGAAGTTTACTTGTGACATTTGTGTGGCTTTGGGGGAGAGGGCAGCTTTCTCTGAAAGTCCACAGCAAGGCTCATGAAGTTATTAAGTGAAGGACAAGTGGCTGCAGCCATAGTGAATCCATGAATACAGCATTACGTGACTGATGTCTCAGAACCCTTGCTGTGGGAAAGGACATGGGACTTCAGTGTTGCCTCCCAGGGAGGCCCCAGCAGCAGCCTGCCCACGGGGACACTGTCTTCCTCACAGCGAGTGGTCTGTCCTGAACATGGAGCCCGTCAAGGGGCTCCTGCTTTGCCCCACCCACAGAGACACAGCTGTCCTGCCTCTAACCACACACAGTGAGTACAGTGAGGGTCCCTTGGGGATAGTGAGACTACAGCCTTAGTTTCCCCAGCGATGGGGGCCCGAGGCAGAGGCTCTGTTGTCATATAGAGCAGGTCATGACAGACCTGCTGGCCACAGAGCCAGCGAGAAGGCGTGGAGGCAGTGACGGAATGGAGGTCCCCCAGCTCCTCAGTCACATTACAGAAGGGCGGGGTCAGCGGACACCTTGACCCTGGCCAGCCAGGAAAACCGAGCATAGTAAATAACGAAACAGGAGGCAGGGCCCAGCCAGTGGCGTGTGAGCCGCCCTGGAGAAGTCAGCGGGTCCTCCTTGCAGGCACACGAACCCTGGAGCTCCCGGCACCACCGCAGCTTCGGGGAGTCAGCAGCACGGGGCGTCACGATCACTGGCGCTTCAGGGAACAGTGCCCTCGGCAGTGCCTCCACCCCAGCTCCGAGCCTCAGGCAGCCCTCACTTCCTGGGGACAGGAGTGGAGGCTCACACATCCACCGTGAGGCCTTTCTGTGAAAGGTGAGTGAACAGCACAGCCTCAGATGGCTGGGGCAGAGCAATGGATGGTGGAGTGTGGCCAGACGCCAGGACAGCCCTGAGGATGGTGACACACATGGCACAGAGACGTGGAATGACAGGATACAAGCTGGGTGGAGGGGACGCGAGGTCACGAGGTGCAGTGGCCTGAGATCAGGCCTCATGGAGAAGAGTGGTGTGGAGCAACCACTGGTCGACAGGCAGGGCCACGCCCCGGGGCCAGCAGGGAGGCGAAGTCCCCGTGAGGAAGTGACAGCTGTGCTGGCTTCTCGGTACCGTCAGCAGGACGTCCCGGCTCAGCACAGCCTGCAGATGCTGAGCTGTGTGATCTCGTGCCAGAGGACGGGTCAGAAAGGGATCTCCTGCAGTTTACTTTCCACGTGTCCCCTTCTATCACCACAACAGCGGGCACTCACAGCACGGCCTGCCTACTTCCTCAGGATGGCGTGGGGACCGTGTGCTCAATCAGGCCTCACGCCCAGTGGGGACTGTGGCACCTGCCTGCCTTTAGGACCAGGCGCCGGGCCCTACACCACGGCCCCGAGCCAGGCCTCCTTGTCCCCCAAATGTTGCAGCTGCTACTCACTGTGTCCATGCAGCTCCCTGACTGGTCAGTGAGTCCCCCACAGCAAACACAGTGAGCCCCAGAGTCACCCTGCAAGGGCCCCCAGGGTGCTCTGCCCCCATGGGTAGCCAGTGTGCTCACTACGGCACAGAAGGTCCAGGCATGACCAAGTCAACCAGGAAATACCATTTGCCCAACATCAACCCTCTCCTGCAGGCAGTACCTTCCTTCAGTGTGTTATTTTGAAATGTGAAGATTCTTCCAAGTTTAGAGATGAGAAAGCATATGTAAAACACAGCTGAGAAGCGAGCAGCACAAGGACCCCTTGACCCAACCGTCCCTCTCAACCATTAACTTACAGCTTGTTTCCCATAAAGTGATACTGTTACAGCAAAGCTAGGTCCTCAGAGCGAAAAGTTAACCAAAGTTATAATTTAAAGCCAGCATCATTTTCCAATCCTAAAAAGACAGTGGGAAGCACACACAGGAAACCACAAGTTTCATTCTTGGGTTACTGGCTAATGCCCTTCTGTCAGTGACCCCCTTGCTTCCAGTTAAAATATGAAAGTATCAATATTATTTTTTCCTCAGTATTTAAAAATCAGAAGTCAACACTATTTAAGATGGAAAATGCATTAAAATTTTTAAGCCCTTCTAATAAATTAATGTTGACCAAACCAACATGACTTTCTTTAATCTACCAGCACAGGCTACAAAAAAGAACCATATGGTGCTGTGCTGCCCGACATCCCTGGATGTGGCCTGTGTGTGATGGCACTGACAAGCAGCTCCCCACGCCCCGGTACCTCGCTTCTGGATGAAGACCCGGAGCAGAGGGTTTGCGCTTGAGACCGCCTTGCAAAAGTTGTCATCGTTGTTGATGGGCAGCAGGTCCCCGTGCACATCTGCATAGCCGATGGTCACGTCTGTGTTGGCGATGTGGTGCGTGTGCACGACCAGCTTGTAGAAGTCTTCAAACTTCCCAGGCTTGTGCCGGTCCAAGGAGAACCTTCGGAACTCAGCCCCAAACTAAAACACAAGAGACAAGGTGTAAATGAGTAGGTTGTTCACTTAATGACAGGTGTGTGCCATCCTCCGTGAGGGCCAGGGACCAGCGGGGGGAGCTTGTGCAAAGTCAAAGTGTGCAAGATTGTTTCTATCACCTCTGACCCACATCCTGAGGACAGGACGGGTGCTGGAGCTCAGGCTGTCGAAGAAAAGCCTTGTTGAAATTAATTATAATGGGGATCCCTGAGTGGCTCGGCGGTTTGGTGCCTGCCTTTGGCCCAGGGCGCGATCCTGGAGTCCCGGGATCGAGTCCCGTGTCGGGCTCCCGGCATGGAGCCTGCTTCTCCTTCTGCCTGTGTCTCTGCCTCTCTCTCTCTCTATCATGAATAAATAAATAAAATCTTTAAAAAAAAAGAAATTAATTACAAGGATGGTGGATGAGATTAACTGATTTGATATGATTTGCATTTCAAAAAGACCAAAGGGCTGTCCTTCCAAAGGATGGGAAGTGGAAGCAGAAGTGAAGGAAGTAAGGAAAGTGGTGAGAAGGAGGCCTCAGAAATCTCGGGACACCTGGGTGCTGGCCAAAAACACAGAGCAGGTCTCTCTCCCTAAAAAGCTGGTATTCGCTCTGTCTGCTCTGGGGAATGCCCAGGCCCATCTTTCCTGACAGTCCCTGGCTCGGGGCCGAGAGTTATCTGCTGGGACAGGACCCTGGGTCACCTCCCACAGGCCGAAGTATCCTGGGACCCTGGCACACGGCCTGCCTGGCCTAAGGCTTTCTGGATTTTTGCTGTTCCTCACTTGGCAAAAGAGACCTTTATTCCTCAGGCAGGACAAATGCAGTGCTCTTCAATATATCTGAAAACTAATTACAGGGGTTCCAAAATACACAAAAATGAAACGTCTGATGTTTATACTAAAAGAGTCATTACATCATCTAGATGTTATGTCAATTAGTCAAGGGCAAATCAACTCAGACCATATGGGTCTGTGTGGCTCACCAATTGGGTGGGCATAAGAGCTACCTGGAGGCCCCAGAGGTCTGGACTTGGCTGACCTGGAGACCAGCCCGAGAATCTGCATTTTCAACAAGTTCCCAGAAGAAGCTGGTGCTGCTGGGCTGAGAACCAAACACATGAAACCTCTGATTTTAAGGCAATCTCCAAATCTCCAAGTCTGCAGATCCCTGAGAACCAGTTTCCCGATCCGTTTCCCTTTTCAAAAAGCAGAAGAAAACCAAGTCCTCAGCCATCCTGCATTGCCCCAGGGATAAAATACTTAAAGGCGCACAACAGTGAAACGTTCCAAAATACTGGTTTGAGAAAAGCCACCTTGGATGAGTAAGCAGAAGCCCCAGGGCCTCCCACACACTGGGTAAGGGGAGGAAGGCCCTGAGCTCACCAAGGCTCTGCTCATCCTGCCGCAGCAGGAGGCGCCCTCTAAGCCGGGGCCTGTGAACACGGCACAGCAACCCCAAAATCCCTCCTGCATTATCTTCTTAGTGTTTATCCCGAGCACCATCACCTCCTGGCCCAGGGTGAGCAAACCTTTCAAGATTCAAGAGTTCACACCTACAAGATTTAAAGTGGTTTTGTTCAGATTTGGTTATGTCATCACATCATGAATATCTATTTGAACAAAAGCCATCATCTCTGCCATCTCTATCTAATGCAAACTAACTTCCGGAGCAATTAGTTTTTACTCGTGTCCATGTTCTTTTCATTAAATACATAAAGAGAGTTGGAAGTTGGACTGTGTTCAGTGAAACAAGACAGTGTCTCTCTTTTCCCAGGTCATTGGTGGGAAGTGATTCCAGCTGACAGCCCCCTAGTGCGCCCCCATGAAGGGATGCCGGCTGCCCCCATCCCTGCAGGACTCAGGCCACATCCTGGCAAGTGGCGAGTAAGTGTTGCATAAGCCAGCCTGTTCTGCACAGCTTCTGCCCTGTCTTTGGTCTAACAACCTCTCCTTTCTTCTCACTGCTTCTAGTTGTTTTCTTCAAAATATGTCTTAATGTGTTGATCTGAAGTGAAAATGAACCCAGACTTCTTCCTGACAGGAGGCAAGTCTGAGTGGTGCTGATGAGGCTGACCTTGTTAATCAGAAGGACGGCAAACACGGTTCCTATGCTGAATGGAACCCAAAGTTAGCAAAAAGAGATAGGAAAGGGGATGTTGCATTTTCCCTATTTTTTATTGTGGCAAAATACACAAAACATAACATTTACTGTATTAACCATTCTTAAGTGTACAGTTCAGTGGCAGCAACACATTCACAGCGTTGTGCGAACATGCGCACCGTCCACGTGCCGTTTCCTCCTGTGAAGCTGAGTCTGTCCCGTCAGAAATGGATGCCGGGCCCTGTCCCTAGCCCTGTCCTCAGCACCATCCCCAGCCCCGTCTCCTGCCATGGCTCTAGGACCATGACACCTCCAACTCCTTCAAACAACTGCAATCCTATAGTTTTGTCTTTTTGTGACGGGCTTGTTTCCCTCATCAGACATATGATTTGAAACACTGTGTCTGGCCTGCTGGTTGCTCTACTCTTTGGATCTTAGTCCTTCTGAGGGAAATGTGATGGCTGTGGTTGGGGTGCAAGGAGAAGGAAGTGGATGGTCTCTCACTTGCCCGCTGACCTAGAGCTTTTCTCAAAACTCTCCTCAGTGAGTACTGAGCTTTGAAGTGGTAACTGGTTTGGAGTGAGGGGTTGGGTCTCCCCAGAGTAGCCCCCACTGTGGAATCCTGCTGGTTTGACAGGGACAAACGTGGGACAGCCTGCAAGTGACATGCGCTCATCACTTGCCACCTTCCCTGGGGACCAAACGCCTGCGGGGGTCTCCGACCTTTCAGGCTGGTCTCCAGCCAACTCTGATCCTGGCTCAGGCATTGTCCTAGGCATCCCTCTACACAAACGCACTCGTCTTCAAATGCCACATGCCTCCTAAAGAATTTTGAAAACTACCACTATAAAAAGGATATTTTTAAGCTAGCATCTACATTTTTCATAATAAAATATAATAAAATATTTCAAAGTAAAAAAAATATTTCAAAGTAAATAGGATATAATTTCTAGAGATGCCTGGTGGCTCAGTGGTTGAACATCTGCCTTCGGCTCAGGTTGTGATCCCAGGGTCTGGGGATCGGGTCCCACATCGTGCTTCCCATAGGGAGCCTGCTTCTCTGCCTGTGTCTCTGCCTCTCTCTGTGTGTCTCTCATGAATAAATTAATAAAATCTTGTTTTTTAAAGGGTACAATTTCTAGCATACTGTAAACATTTCTTTTAAAAATAAATATTTTATCAGATGATCTTTTAATACGGTCAATGAAATCTAAATACCAGAGTGATTTGATGTTGCCATCATGCATTTTAAAACAGGAAAAACAAGCTCTTTTATAACCATCAGAAATTCTACAGGGTTCCTTTAGAGTTCTGCCTGGTCTATTATTTCTATTATATTGCCCCAAGAGGTTTTAATCCTAATATTTTATCATGATAATTTATGCTTGAGTACCCTATCACTCTTCTATTCAAGAAAAACAGATAAATTGAATTAAACATTTTTTTTTTCACATAGCCATTGTGAAGAATATTTCTACATCATTGTCAGTGGGTATGAAGTTTTAATTTTGCAAGATGGAAAGAGTCCTGGATCACACACACAACAATATGAATGTAACTAAAACCGCTGAATTGGGATCCCTGGGTGGCTCAGCGGTTTAGCACCTGCCTTTGGCCCAGGGCACGATCCTGGAGTCCCGAGATCGAGTCCCACATCGGGCTCCCGGCATGGAGCCTGCTTCTCCCTCCTCCTGTGTCTCTGCCTCTATCTCTCTCTCTATGTCTATCATAAATAAATAAATCTTAAAAAAATAAAATAAAAAAATTAAAACTGCTGAACTGCTCAAAAACTGGCTAAGATGGTAAATCTAACGTATGTGTATTTTACCAAAACTATAAAGTAAAAACAAACAAACAAACAAAAAAAAAACAACATAGATTTTCTTACAGTAAAAAAGATTCTAGCCTGAGTCATAACAATGATTTTATCATGATTAGAACAGTTACAAGATTTCATAAATAATCATTAAACATCCAAAATAAACATTTAAAACATCTTTCACTGAATGAAAAGCGTTTAATGCCAGAAGACGCAAGCACAGCATCGTCTTTTTTGCTACTTCTTGCCTCGAATGTCAGCCCTGAGAAGCTGTCTCACGTCAGCAGGTAGATAGGACTGAGCACTCTGAAGGCATGACACACGCCAGCTGCCTGACTCTCAACAGGTAATATGCCAAAATAAATAATCATAAAGTGGTCTATCATTAAAATTATTTTTAATAATCTATTAGCTGACAATTTGATTAGGGCAACTTTCAATGCTGTTGGAAGCAAAGTACTGGAAACCAGTGGACTTGGAAGATTTCCTGCCCAATCCTTGGAACAATTCACTTTCTCAATTTCTGATAAGTACACCAAGAATTATATGACCATGAATTTTGCCTGCTAATTATTGCATTTAGAGAAAACTTGTGTAACCTAATGTAATGGGGAGATAAAAATATAAGATTAGTGGCCCATGCCAACATATATTTGTAAATAAAATGCTTTTATCACAATGAAATTGGATTCTTATGTAACACCATTACCAAAAGTCACTCAAAATGGAACTATAAAATTCTTAGATGAAAACTTAAGGAAAAAGCTTCAGGACACCTGGTCTGGCAATGATTTCTTGGCTACAACACCAAAGGCACAGGAAGAAGAAACAGACATTGGTCTTAGTGAAATCTACCTTTTGTGCATCAGATGACACTAGCCACAGAGGGGCGTCTGGGTGGCTCAGTTGGTTAAGCATCTGAATTTTGGTTTTGGCTCAGGTCATGATCTCAAGATCATTGGATTAGAAATAAATAAAATCTTTTTAAAAAAGAAGAGACTATTTACAGAGTATAAAAGCCTATAAAAGGGATAATATTCAGAATATATAGAGAACTCCTAAGTATAACATGGTATCTATTCATACAGTGGAACATTATTCAGCCATAAGAAGGAGGGACACTGTGGCACCTGCAATGACAGAGGTGATACTGGAGGATACTATGCTAAGTGAGGCAAGCCAGACATGAAAGGATCAATGTGCTGTGATTCCACTTGTAGGATGTTCCTACAGCCATCTGATCATGGAATTGGAAAGCAGGCGGTGGTTGCAAGGAGCTGGAAAATTACTGCTTAATTGATAAGAGTTTTGGTTTCACAAGATGGAAGAATTCTGGAGACAGTGGGGACGTCAATCAGAGGTGGCTGGCTGAAGAAAGAATCAGCCAACATGAGGACAGGTAAATTGAGACTGTACAATCTAAGAAGCAGAAAGAAAAAAGAATGAAGAGAAATGAACAGAGCCTCAGAGCTCTGTGGCACGCTACCAGACATCCCCAGGAACATATTACCTGTTGAGAGTCAGGCAGCTGGGGTGTGGCATGCCTTCAGAGTGCTCAGTCCCATCTACCTGCTGATGTGAGATGGCTTCTCGGGGCTGACATTCACAGCAAGAAGTAGCAAAGGAGCTGATGCTATACTTGCCTCCTGTAGCATTAAACATTTCTTCCTCGGTGAAAGGTTTTTTAAATGTTTACTTTGGATGGTTAACTAGAGAGAAAAAGGCAGAAAGAATATTTGAAGAAACGATGTCCATAACTTCACAAATCTGATTAATTTAATCTACATATCCAAAAGTCCAACTATAATTAAGATAAATTCAATGAGTTCCACACCTAGCTGTATCATAGTCGAACTGTCAAGACCCAAAGCCAAAGAGAGAATCTTAAAAGCAGGAAAACAATTCGTTATGTTCAAAGGATCGTTCAATAATATGAATGATTTCCTGTCTGAAATCACAGAGGCTAAAATGTCGTGGGTGGAGAATGTCAACTGTGAATTTTATATCCAGCAAAACTATCCTTCAAAAACAAAGAAGAAATGAGATAGTCTGAAACATACAAAAACTGGAAGAATCTGCCACCAGCAGACCTCCCTTACAAGAAGTATTAAAGCTATCTTTCAGGCTGAAATAAAAGGACACTACATTAACTTGAATCCATGGTAAAATAAAGAGCATTATTAAATGTAACTAAAGATATATGTAGAAGTGAAAGTCAAACTGTACCTGGCTTTCTCCCTCTCTCTGTCTCTCATGAATAAATAAATAAAAATATTTTTAAAAAGTATACCTGGCTTGCTTGTAACTTGTTTATTCTGATTAAAAAACAACTCCAGAGGCAGCTTGTTTTCCTACCTCCGACATTTGTAGCTGCTGGGAGCCTCTACTTGGTGAGGCACGCTGACCCCACAGCAAGACTGGGTGTGGGGCCGCTGGCTTTCCCTGGATCCTGCCAGGCTCTCATGAGGGGATCCTGGTCTACTCTGCCCCAAAAAATGAAGTACTGATAGATCCTACAACAAAGATGAACCTTGAAAACATTATGCTAAGTGAAAGGTGCCAGACACAAAACACAGCAACCGTGTGAGTCTATTTACATGAAATATACAGAACATGCAGATTCATAGAGAAAGCAGACTAGTGGTTGCCAGGGACCAGTATGAAAGGGTTTGAGAATGGCTGCCAATGGGGAGAAGGTTTATTTTTGGGCTTAACATTAACATTTGGGGGTTAGAATATTAAAATGTTCTAAAATTAGATAGTGGTAATGACTCTGCAACTCTGTAAATATACTAAAAAACTACTGAATTTATACTTTAAACTTTTGAATTTCATTTCACATGAATTATAGCTTATAGAGCTGCTGCTTTTTTAAAGTTTCACCTCAAAGAATAATTCTTTTAAGTAGCCAATTGAAGGCTGATGGAAACCCCAGACAGTGACACTGAACAGGTTCAATGCAGGCTCTGCTTTTGCTCCCGGCATACAGGAAACCCTAAGGGACCAGGTGTCCAAGTGTATCTTGTGAGCACAAATGGATTTAGAAGATAAAGACTTAAGAAGGTAGGGAAGCCCCCCCATTACTCCTGGGTCTTCAGGGCAGAAACAGGATGCCAGACTTAGTCCAAGCTGGTAGGGCAAGCTCTTCCAGTTTGAGCTGGTTAAGGACAGAGGGCAGGCTCTTAGAGCAGGGTAGGACTTGCCTTCTCTCACACCCATCTCCACCCTGGCCCCAAACTGTAAAATGCCCTCAGTCCCTCTTCTCCAATTCAGAAACTCAAACTTTATATGAATGATATTTCTAGAGTTGCATGGCTCTGGCAATACAAATCTATTTTCATTACTCAATGTCATGTGACTCCAAGGATTATCCATTACTGCTATCATGATTCTTATTTTCCAGGTTAAAAATATTAAAAATGTAAAATTTTTATTTTCTTGATACATAATGAGATCTCTCTACTTTCCTGTATATTTTTTAAAAATCTGTTACATGCAGAACACTGCAGAGCACATAAGGCTTGTTTGGGTTAGCTGTGTTCTGTCCATGACTAAATTTTAAGCTTCCCCCTGGAAGTGCCCCCCCCCCACCCCCAAGCATCCATACTGATGGTCTCAGAGAGGGTGAGATATCTGCCCACAGCCACAGAACACCTCGATTCCAGGCTGGAAATAAGACCCTATTTCCTGCCTCTGATGCTATTCGAAGTCTGCAGCACTAAGCTGCTGCCACTTCAAGCAAACCTTAAAGTCATTCTTCCTACAATGGAAAACACGGTCCCTAGATTTCCTCTTAAACTTACTCAGGTGCTATTTTCTTAAACAACTCTAAAATGGCTCAGTTTTCTGATGACTAACAAGCAGCTCTGGCCCAATGTCATCCCTCCCGTTAGGGCTAAAGTCAAAGGGAAGAGGACAATCTAACGGAGCACTTTCTTCTCACTGAGTCCCCTTCTGCTGCTGTCTTTCCAGCCAGGGAGGGTGATCCGGGCTTGAACCCCATGTGATGTGTCTGCATGTCCCAAAGAGCAGAGGGAGGGCCAATTATTCACTTTTCCATCACTTGAGGATTAGGGCTCACATATATTTGTATTTCTAACAATTTCATGGGGGCAGGAATACACGCACACCATTTTTCATCTCAAGCCACTTGAGAGATATGCATGAACCCCTTCATCCCCTTCACAAGGTGGGCAGCTCCAACGCAGGGGGTGAAATAACTGGCTCATGGTCTCTGCTGCTACAGTATCTGATGCAACTGCCCCCACCCCAGCTTACCTCTCCTCTCAGGGTGGTTTTCATAAAAACGGAAATCGAAGGGCAAAGGTGTCTAATTCTGAATTTCTATCCTCCTTCATCTTCCCCTTAAAAAACTCTATTTTTAAAAAGGGCTTCTTTCGTCTTATGCATATAAACCAAGGTAGTCTTTGCCTATGACACAGTCAGAAAAGCTGGCCACACATGCCTGTGAACACAGCTACTATGAGGAAACCAGCAAGATCCATGCAAGATTTAAAAAAAAAGAAAAAGAAAAAAGGAGGAGGAAAATCAAGGTCTAGCATCTGGAATGATGCTTTGAGGTGCCATCTGGAACGAGGGTGCATCTGTTCTGGGGTTGGTCCAATACCTGGGTTCGTTCACAAGGGTCCTATATAGGGACATCTGTGCCGTGTGAGAACATGCTCTTGGAGGCTTCTCTAACATGCTGTTAAAAAAAATTAAAAGCACATGCTGTTTGGTATGTTTTTCTTTATGGTTTGAATAGGGATAGAACCACATAGGTACTCAGTAAGAAGTCTCCCAGCCCCCTAGTCCCCTCTCTACAGGAACTAGTGACTGTAGCTGTATGTGCCCTTCAAAAGGTGTGTGATGGCAATCAGTGTGAACTCTATCTATGTTCCCTCTTTTCTAAACTTATGATAGTGTACTATCCACACTGGTCAACTCCGTGCTTTTTTTTCGCTTATCTGCTATATTTTGAAAACATTCTTTTTCTGGATGTTTGTGGTCTAGTGGAGGAGGTATCTCTAACTCTCAGATGGCCCTGAAGTGAGAAAGGTTAAGTCACTAGGCCCTGGTTTGTAAGGTCCTCACAGGGATATGACAAGGTATTGACAGATTCACCAGGCAAGGCCACAGGAGTCAGGCATTAAGGCAGAGTCCAGTTAGAATTTGCTTAGTAACTGAGTCACTTCTAAGACACCTCCCAAACCCCACGCAGCCACAAATTGATAATTACTGTATGAGTGACGGCAGCAAAATGCCACAGCTCACCACTGGAATACAAGCCCATGAGAGCAGGGTCTGCTTGTTCTAGACTAGTATAGTTCCTACACACAAATTGTCATTGAGTTAATGAATTAAACTTCTATTATTTTAAAATAAAATTCTAGAATTTTAATTAAATGGATATTGACTGACAGTCTCAAAACAGGAACATGGGAGGAGATATGGGCATGAAGTCCTACACCAGGTCCCATGCCACACACCAGCTCTGTCCCATGTATTAGATTTGAAGCCATCAGCACCACCCCCCACCCTGGATGTCAGTACAAAGATGATGTTTTCACCATCAAAACCAAGGAGGCAATGTTCCAATGACTATTTGCAAACAGGTGAGTATACAGGTGACATGGAGGGGTCTTTAACCACGTAAAACAATTTCTTTGGTAACCAGTTTGTGACTACACTTCAGACAGCTCAACATTAAGTGCCAGTTTTAAAGATACGAAGGCTCATGGAGTCTCAACCACACCCAGGGGCTGTCTAAAGGTGTTTCTTGAAGAAAGGCCTTCTTTCCAAATTAGTCCCCCAGGAAGGAAGGGCAGTCAGTTACTCTGACCACATGCCTTCTGCTTGGATAAACTCGGGCAGGAGCCCTTGGGTCAGTGTCACCAGGCTGTGCCCTCCACTAGGCACCACACAGTAGGCACCATATATGTGCTGCAGGCAGATGGATCCACCAAGAGGCTCTGAGGCCATGTCCTACCTGCATCCTAGCTCACATTCTTTCCCTGAGTAGAACTGACTCTAAAGAGAAGAATGTCTGAGAAGCATTACTCGCTTTTGCTGCTGCTTCCTTTCACCAGACAGCAACCCCCAGAACTAGCACACCAGCAGGACACTTGTGAAGGTGTCATATTAAGCAACATGTATGTGAACTCATTCCTCTAAACTATCAAGTGGGAATTTATTCATCAAACAAATATTTTCTTGCATTTGGCCTTGCAGTTGTAAAAGAAAAATATGGTCTCCATTTTATCCACACCCTCTTTTCCCGATCCTGGTATGTAGCAGGCACAAAAATACATTTACTGAATTAGTGCAGTACATGGCCCCTGCTCTTATCATCCAATAAATATGTATGCAGTGGCTCCAAACAATAGGTACTCTCCTATACACTGGGTAGGTGAGTAAAACAGAAAAGGCCTGTCCTCATGAAGCTTATATCCTAGAGGGGAAGACAGGGGGCAAACAGTACAAACAAGGAACCGCTGTAAACCATACAGTGTGTCAGAAGCTGGTAAGTGCCACAGGACAAAGGACAGAATATACTGAGGAGCCAATGGGCACCCCATCCTGCTGGGAGCCCAGGAAGCAGCCCAGAGTTTAGAGGGCTTTGGTGTTCAGCCTGGCCCGCCACAGGACGCGGTGCTGGGAGCCCCAGGACCAGTACCAGGGCAGGAGGCCAGCTGCCACAGCCACTCTACTCATCATTGTATCAATGCAAGTCTTATCAGAACACTATTTTACTTTAAAAAAAAAAAAATCCTTCAGGGCCAGACTCCTCAGTGATCCTGAAAGGGAGGACCCTAGACACTAACCTCATTCTGACATCCACTAAGGCCTGAGGCTGATGCATGCAGATTCCTAGGGTCTTTTCTGGTGTAAAATGTTATCTTGGATAAAAGATATCCTGAAGGGCATCAAGGGAGTTACTATGTCCCTTAACGCATAACAAACACAGACTTAAAATGATGCACTCACATCACCTAGTTATCTACCCCATTATCCAGCTTTCCAAGCTCTCCCTGCAGGGCACCACCCCTCCTAGGGGCCCTGCATCCAGGTTCCCCCCCCAAAAGAAGGCACTTGAAGCGCTGGGGTGAGGCCCGGCCTCCGGCTCAGGCCCCACCCCCATCAGGGCTGCCTCACCTGGGCACCTGACCCGGAGCCCGCCTGGCCCCGCCTCCAGGCCACTCAGGTGGGAGTGGGGGAAATCAGGGGAAATCATCAGAGACAGATTTTCAAGGAAAACCTTCACCAAAATACTTACAGTAGTAAAAAATGTTAACTCCATTCCTAGGATGGAGTATAATTACACCATCAGAAATGCCTCATTGGAAAGGGTTTAATGACTCCCAGAGGCCCTTACTACACGGGAAGTGAGAGAAAACAGGCAGAGCCAGACACAGTGAGATCCTTGAGGCCAAGAGCCCAGGGAGCCGCGCATACCTGCCCCACCTGCAGCCAGTGGAGCCGGACTCTCGGGCTGCACATAGGCACCTCAGGTTCAAAACCTCCCCAAAGTGTGTCCACTGAACCAGCAGTATCATGGGCATCTGGGACCTGCTGGAGACAGTGACCTCAGACCCCAGGCTTAGGGAGTCAGAATTCTGTCCCAACTACATTGCCAGTGAGTCATGTGCACATCAGTCTGAAAACATCCCAGTGAGCCCCTTGTTGGGCCCTGCTTGGGCGTGTGTTTTAGTATTTGTTCACCGAACAAAATTTTACTTCAGACACATGTGGCACCCGGTGCCAGTACTGAGCATCTTCATGGGGCTGAAGTGTGTCTGAGAGCCCAGGCCTGGCAGTAATCACACATGCAAATGTGTAATTACAAACCAAGAAATGCACACATAGAAACTGCAGCACAGGCTCGAATTCAAACTGTGTATATGAGGAAAAGAATTATCCAGGTAGAGAGAACAGGAGCAGCTCACCCACAGCACAATCTAAAGGAGCCCAGACAGCCGCAGACAGGAAAGATCTCAGGTGCACACTTCCGCGTGGTAACGAAAGCACCTCAGACTGTTTGGGGACAGGGCCAGGGAGCAAGAGTGCACATGCAGGCCCAGAGACAACCGTGGGAAGACTCCCACTTAGGGAATGATCGGGAACCACAGGCTGTTATGCTCGTGTGGCATCTGTTGGAGCGTGGGACCCCGCCAGGGGACGACTTCCTGGGCTGACATGTTGGGACAGTTTAAAATCAGGCCACAGACCTGTGAGTCAGATGGGGTGGAGCCAAGCACAGAGCCCAGCCCCTTCCTGTGCCCCATCCACCCACCCTGATCTGGAGTGATGACGGCTCAGACACTAGTAGCCACAGAACTGCTCAGACGGGCACCACATCCTTTGTGAGGCTGCTGAGGACAGAGAACCCAATACACCTGGATCACCTTGGTGAGTGTGTGCATGCTATAGGTCCCATGTGTGTTCCTCTGCTCACAGACACGCACCCCAGTCCGTATGTGTGATCTGTGTCTGGGGCGCCGACTCGGGTTAATGCAGGGCTGGGGCAGCACTGAGAGTGGAGGACGTAGAGCCTTAGGGACAAATCTGTGGCTTCTGTGTGGCAGGGATTTCCAGCATGGCAGAGGAGATAGGGTCAGTGCCACGCTTTGTGCAAAAGCTCTCCTCTTTAATAGTAAGAGCCACTGGGAAGTGTCACTGGTCCCATTGTAACGGCCAGGCTACTGAGACCTGGAAGGACCTGATCCCTGATCACAACCACGAGGGTAGTAAATGGAGGAACCGACGCTAGTACCAGAAAAGAGTGCAAGAGCTCCAGTGGTGGAGTGAGTACACCCTGTGGATGTAACATCAGGATGCCCCATTGGGAGTAGACTCCCCAGGGAGGAAGGGGCGCCTGGACCCCTGACAGCGTGGACAAAGATGGGCTGTCAGCAGGTGCAGCAGGTAGACTGCTCTAGGAGTAGAGGTCCAGGGGCAGGACACCCGGTTGCTAGGAGAGGTGGAGCTGGTGGACTGGAGTGACTGCTCAGGCCAGGTTTCTTGTCTGTCCCTGCCTTCATGGGACTTATCAGAAGCAGAAATCCACTCCAGGAGAAGCTTGGGACCCTGGCCCTCTAGAGAAGCAAGGTCACATCCCAGGATGAACTCACCGTGCATGAAAAGGAGGAAGTTTCCAGGGATGGGGCTGGGCTGAGGCAGGAGGGGTCTGGACCAGTGGTGTCTCCTCAACACTGATGGGAAGGCAGAGTCATTGGACACAAGGCTGTGAGATGGCAAGTTCCTGACTCATCTTACTGGCTGTGTGACTTTGGATAATTCAGACTTCTCTGAGCTTATTTCCTCCTTTGTAAAAGCAAAGGGATAAAAATATATTTTTCATAGGGTTTTTGTGAGACTCACACACATGTGCCATCCTGAGAGTGTGTGGCCCCAGCAAAGGGCCGCTGTTCAGCAGAGTGCCTGGAGAACCTGCATGGTGCACAGGTGCTCACAGGGCCGCAGGCTGAGTCATCCTCAAAGCCTGAAACTTGTGGGGTGCCCAGGGGGCTCAGCAGTTGAGCATCTGCCTTCAGCCCAGGGTGTGACCGGGGTCCTGGGATCAAGTCCCACATCAGGCTCCCCACAGGGAGCCTGCTTCTCCCTCTGCCTGTGTCTCTGCCATTCTCTCTCATGAATAAATAAATAAATAAATAAATAAATAAATAAATAAATAAAATCTTTAAAAAAAAAAAGCCTGAAACTTGCAAACACAGTAAAGCAAGTCCTTTCACACACATGGATGTCATAAGCACACTGAGGACCACAGATAGCAGCAGGTCCTTCCTCAGTGGAGCTACCTTCGCAGTCTCTGAGAAGCCACCGCTTCTTTCAGCCCTGCCCCTTTCATCACTGGCAGGCAGCTATGTCTCAGGTCCATTTTTCCAAATGAAACAACTTTTGTATGATTCTGTAAGAGAAAAGCTGTGCTCATGGGCACGACCCAAATGCCGCAGCTCCAGGTGGAGGCTCAGAACCCAGCTGTGCACCCCCAGCCGTGCAATTCAAAGGGCATCTGCTCAGTGACATATCCAGCTGTGCCAGGGCCTAGGGCGTTGCCAGTACTACTCTGTGCACAGCTGCAGCTGCAAAGAGGAGGAAGTGGGAGAGGTGGTCAGGTTCTCCTTGTACCCACCATCTCCCAGCAAATACATGGTGCACGATGGCCGGAGCTCAGGGCACTGCCTAGGACAGGAGCTTTCACAGGATGCATGAGGGATCCTGAGGAAGTAGCACAGCCTGGAGCCAGTGTCCAGGTGGTGCAGGAGGGGGTGGAGGGATAGAGGATGTGACTTCAGAGCACATTCAGGCAGGTAGGTGTTGTCTATTTTCCAGGAGGAAGAATCAGGGAATAATGTGAAATTGAGGATTTAAGACCTGTTTTTGCCACTTCTAGCTGGGACCTTGGTTAGGTGACCTAACAGGCTGGTCAAGACCTCAGGGTCCCCCTCTCCACCACCCTTGCACACGGTGTCATGAGCTTCAAGGAAAACATCTGTGCTAAAGACCTGGCGGGAGTGCTGGCAGAAGGCCGAGCACAGCTGATGCTCCAGGAAAGGGAGTTGTAACCATGAGATATCACTGGAACACAGAAGGTCCCACCCACCTAGACTCTCCTCCAGGTGATGTGACCCTGGTGGCAGCTGCTCCCACCAGAATCACCGAGGCTCCCGGTGCAGAGAGGGAGCCCAGAGACTGTGTGCCTTCCAGAAACACAGTCAAGGGGCAGCACCCACAGCACAACACTTGGCCATTCCAAGAGGGCCAGATGCTGATCCTCAGCAGTGCTGTGACCAGTCCTCAGCCCGTTGGGCAGAGAGGAGGCACCAGTGCTCAATAGGCAGCGGGACCACAGCCCTGGGAGGTTGCTCCCAGCTTGGGTGGTGGGGAGATAGTACAGGCCACTCCAAGCTCATGGTGAGAAGAGACTCCAGGGCAGCTCATCTCCTGAGGAATGGAGGGGGGTTCCTAACACCCATGTCTGCTGCCACTGTGCAGATATGCAGAGCCCCTATACCACCTTCCAGTCAACAGGGGCATGGCCCAGTGAGGTTGGAGTCTGTGCCCCTTATGCCTGCACCTGCACAGCCACTAATGGGCCTGAGGGGACCAGAGGTTGGGTGCCCCCACCTCATCCACAGGAGGGACCATCCTAGAGGCACAGAAGTTTGTTTTGTTCCATAGTAACACCTCGTTGTTGTTCCAAACCAGTGAGGGAAGTGAGGTCAGGACTTGTGGGTAGGGAGCCAGTGGCTCAGACCCCACGCCATGGAAAACAGGATACTGACATTACTCTAGTCTACAAAGCCCTCCAGCACGGCAGCCCTGATGGCCCTCACAATTCTCTTCCACAGCCCTTACTGGGGACCTCAGGGTCCTTCCACAAAGCACACATCCCCCAACAGAGGCTCCTTGTCTGTCCCAAGCCTGTCTCAGAAGCAGAGGCTCTGAGAGAGGTCCACTGACTGACCAGTGCCTAACCCGCCTTTTGGCAAGTATGCCGCTGTGAGAAAATGGAGAATATACTTGCTGTCTAGGTAGAACTTTTAGGTGGAGTAGACAAAGCCCTACTGGTGGCTTCGCCATGACTGTCAACATCTGCAGGTGTGTGAGGGTACAGAGCTGTGGGGCAATAGCCAACCACTCAGGGGGAAGGCTTAAAGTTCTTACGTCCACCGGTATCCCCGGCCCACCCAGCTGCTGCTCATGGGTCTTTGTTCTACATGTGAAGCTCAGACACTTTCTAAAAGGGACACTTCCCATCCTCATTGAAGAGCCTGAGCATGAGATGCCTGAGGACCCATCAAGAGGACCCAGGCCCATCACTGTTCATCTGGAGTCTCAGCTTCTCCCACAATACCAGGCTCACCAGATGGGCCCATGGGCCTTTGGTGTGGACCAAAGGAAAGCCAGGAAAGGCATGACAACAGCAACTGGAACCACGGAGTCATGTGGGAACCTTAAATTCTGCAAGACAAGGAATCTCTTCCTGATTTGTTTTATTAATCAATAAACACTTAATACATTATGGTTCAAGGCCTTTGGGATTCCCAAATGGCCAGACCTCCTACAGCAGCCACTCCACCTAAAAACAGTCTACTCCAGGGCTGGAGTAGAAAACAGCCACCCCAGAATGTGGGTTAGACTAACCAAGGCCACCCAGGCCTGCTCGATGTCTCCTGGCATGGGAGTATAGCAGCATCACAAAAGGCTAGTGAAAATCATGGGTGCGAGGACCAAGAGGCACTTGTGTACACAACCACCAGAGGACATGGGTGCAGCGTAAGCACCATCTACACAGGCGGTTGCACACAACATGGATGTACCTTACGTCATGCCCATCAACCAGCACATTTATCTTTGGTGACAGAAACCCTGATGGTGTTTACAATGGGGGTGGAATCTTCCTGGATACTGGAATGTTCCATACTTTGATCGGCATAGTGGTCACTGGGTGTGTCCCACCACATTAAGGAGGTCTGGAACAGCCTCTGCAAAGGCTGTTTCAGCCCTGAGGTGGAGCAAGACTAGGACAGGGGTGGGTTGTAAGAAGGTCAGCCTGTGGAGCATGGGCAGGAGACACAGCAAGGATTTAACTGGGCTGAGCCATGCACAAGGCCCAGGGCGGTTTTCAAACTCTGTAAGCAGCAAAAGCTTTTTTCTCCCCCCAAGTGAAATGCAACACACACATCCTAAAATACAGAGCGGATGCTCCGGTGGGGGATACAGAGGGGAGCCGTCCAGCAAGCACCTGCTCAGAGTCCCAGCAAGGAACACAGCATTGGGAAGAGAGAGAGAAAGATGGATAGTGGGGTGTGGGAGACACACCCCTGGACCCCGAGAACTGAAATTAGGGGACAGACCACAAAAGGAATGGATGGTTGCTGATGTCACAGCCAGGACGGTGAGTATCCTGTGCTTCCTGCCCTATCCATAGGTAGCACTGGGTTGCCCAGGGGGCTCTGCAGGGGGAAGCACATAGAGCTGATGGTCCGACAAGGAAGGGGTATGAACCCTGATCCTGGAGATGCTTTGAGGAGGGGCTGAAGACTGTGCCCCTAGAGCTCTTCGCCTGTAATCAAACACCAAATAAGTCAGCAGACACCAACAGTGCAGAATAGCAACATGGACTTTTAAATCAATTTCCTTTTTACTTTCAAAGTTTCTCTCTTTTTTTATGCAATTCATTTTCTCCCTGCTTTTGTCTGTTCTTTCCTCCACGGCAGGGAGCAGGAAGGGACCAGGCCGCTGACCCCTCTCTGAGGTCCCTAGGAATAATCCCAGTGGTGAGTCAAGATTTGCTGGCCAACCTCAAAACGTAGTTCTTTTCTGAGGTATCCTAACAACTTCTGAACTGATAGCTATTGGGAAAATCGTGTTATTCCTTATCTGAATTCAACCCAGCCAATATTTATGGGGTCCCTCCTCTATGCAAAACACTGTTCTCCACACTTTAGGTGCTGAGTTTTTCTTTGGAGCATCCTTCTCAGAAATGCAGCTAACTTTCTGAACTGGCCTCCCCCAGATGGGGTAAAGTGGAGGCCAGAGCCCAGCTGCTTCTGGAAGCACGAGGGCAGAAGGTGCTCTGACTAATCTCAAAGCAACCATAGCCGACTTCGACATCGCTAATGTAGAACATGGGCAGGACTGGTTCTGGAGCCTGAGTACCACAACAGGTCTTGCTGGGCGGGCAGAGGAAACCTCTGAGCTCAGGGAGATGTGAAGTGGTGACACTTTGGACATTAGAATGAAAGACCCTGCCCCCCACTTCTCACTTGCCAGACCAAACTTTCACTGGATGGTAGGTTCCTACGGAGGAGATACTGTCTATCTTGACTATCTTTGTTCCCAGGACAAGCCCCATGCCTGACACACAGTGGCTGCTCAGTAAATGAATAAACGAATAAATGAATGGACTGACACATGGGAGAATCAGACCTTTAAGGACAGTACTGAATACAGAGGACTTCCCTTGAGACCAAGCCACAGAACCTGCTGCAGTTAAGTAAGAAACACAGAACCTCTTGCCCCAAAGCACAAGAGCTTACCCTATAAGCTCTAGATCCAGACATCCTGGGGGTCTGTCTCATTCTACACAAGGCCAGCTAGGGACCCCTTCATCAATACCTGGACCTGGATTCAGGGCCTGTCAAAGGAAGGCCTCCTTCCCCAGTGGCCACAGACATTCATGGCAAACAACATCCACCCTGGAGCCAGACTGCTCTCTGACCTTGGCAGCTTCATGTAACTCCCTGGACCTTAGTGTTCTCTCTTGTATTATGGTGGTGATAAGAGAACCCATCTGGCAGGGTTGTGATGGAGGCTAATGAAATATTATTTGCAGTTGCAATGTATTCAGACATTCAGGTATGTATACACACATATATATTGGGGCAGATGGTTATCATCTTAAACACTTCTAAGTACAACCAACACACAGACGGCAGTGTCCAGCCTGGACCTTCTGTATATCCCCAGTGGGAGGCTAACACTCCCATGGCTCCCCAGGTTCACAGAAGAGTGTAATTTGCCAAGAGGAAGTGCTCAGCCAGTAAACATGTACACAGGCAGCTGAACGAGTCTGACACTAACCCTGATGCTCCCTTTAACCACTGTGGTAATGGATGCTTCTGCAACCGCCATTCCAACCTCCCTGGTTGCTTGTCTCTGACCATTTGGAGGCCCATTCATGGGAAGGGTCAGGATGATTCTAGACACGATTCACAAACATTAGAGCTTCTGATACCTTGAATGGTTACATCTTCTAATCCTTGACACCCCTTCCCTGAAACTGGGAGAACTATCTGAAATTCCATGGTTCCTAGGAAAGGCTCTGAGTCCCTGGCTAGCTGGGGTGTCCCCTTGGGAGAGGTCATAGGGCTCACTACCTACTAGAGACCCACATCAACATCACTGGTGCCCACCTGGGTCCCTAGTGAGAGTCTCCTCCAGATGCAGCTTCCCACATCAAGTCACCGAACCTGTCTGAGCACAGACATGCACACATACAAAACTGCAATCTTAAAAGGGTGTAGCTGACATACATGGGTGAGTCAAACAGTGTTAGGCAGTTCTCAGCTGGCCCATGGGTGGTAAGTGCTCAGTTGCCTATGGGGAGGGCCTGGCCCAGCCCCCAGCCCCTTAGATGGACAGACATTTACCTGCCACATAAGCCAGAGATAAGGTCTGAGGACCAGGGGAAATGTGTGGCTGAAACCCTGTAACCTCAGCACCGACTGGAAAATCTATCGTCAAGCAGTTCCTATAACTCAACAAAAAATAATAACACTAACAGAAAAAAAAAAACAGGTGGGAAAGAAAGAGATACCTAAAAATAGATAAATAGGCCACAAATATAAAAATGTTCAATTCACTAATAATTCAGGATCAGATTAAAACAATGGGAGGAGGTTCCACTTATCTAACAGGAAAGAGTAAGAAAATATGCAATACTGGAAGGAGAGGAGAGAGAGCAATGGACAGGCACCAAACAGTATATAAATCTGCAGAAGAGCTTTTCTGCAAGAAAATTTAGCAATATATATTTAAAGTCTTCAAAATGTGCATCCTTTTAACATAGTAACTATACTTCCAGGAGTTTGTCCTGAGGAAATAATGAGTTCTGCACCAACTTAATAGAACCAGTAGCTCTTTATATCCTTCATGTAACATATCTCTACTTACTCTGTATATAATGTTTACGTAGAAGTTTGAGCACAAAGATGTTTTTCACAGCATTGCTTATTGTAGAAAAAACTGGAAATGACCCAAATAGGATCCTGGTTAAATTAATTATGGTTTACACATAAGATAGAATACTAGGTCGTAATTTTAAAAATATGTTTTTTTTATAAAATACTAATGCCATGAGAAAACACTTGCAGTGTTAAGCTGAAGTGGGGGAAGCAAGCTATAGAATAAGATGCCTGTAAAATGTGATCCCGATTCTGTAAGAGTTGTAGGCACGCATATGTGCACAGAAAACACAAGGAAAGCAGCAGCACTGAGGGGTGGCCAGTTTGGGATGGGAGAATGAGCCCATTTTGTGCCTGATATGGGTTCTAAACATTCAGCAACGACAATGTATTTATTTAGAATCCAGGAAAGCCCCCAACATGATTTAAACAAAGAGCACATGCTGGAGTGAAAGCCCTCACATCACATCTCCCCCCACACAGGGCTCACGGCAGGCCCTTAAAGAGGAGACCAGAAGGGATCAGAGGACGGAGAGAGCCTGTCCGGCCTGGAGGTGACATCTCGACGGATCTGCAGGAGAGGGCAGGCGCACAGGGCAGATTCTCAGAATCTGATGTGGCTCTCAGGCGGGGGAGGGCCACATCACCAGGGCAAACAGACCACCAGGCTAAGAGAGCGGAGTGAGGCTCGACTAGAAGGCAGGGGCTGCAAGGGGGCACATGGCTGACAGAGGGTCCCGTACTCCTTCTCACAGCTAGAGTCCTCTGTGATCGCTTTGCCCCTTGCAGACGCAGCCCTCGTACTGCTCCTCCTGCTCCCCAGGCCCTGACACCCATGGTCACACCTGCGCACAGCCTCTCCCCTCACACAGCAGGTCTAACCACAGGTGGGACGCGGGGGTCTCAAACCAGACCGAGGGTCTGAGGTGCATCCTGCTGGTTTGGGGAAGAGCAGAGGAGTCACAAGTACTAAAGCAGAGGTGTCGGGAAATGGAAGGGCCTATGTGATGGGGGAGAGCCACCAGGGAAAGATGGTGTCCCCAAGGCTTTGGAAGCTGATGACCTGTGGCACATGGCCAAAAGTTCTGAGAGGACGAGAGGTGAATTCAGACCCAATGTCCTGAAATGTCATAGAATCCTGAATAGCAGTCACTCTGCAGCTTCCAAAGTGCTTTCTTTTCTTTTAAGATGTTATTTATTTATTCATGAGAGAGACACAGAGAGAGAGAGGCAGAGACACAGGCAGAGGGAGAAGAAGCAGGCTCCATACAGGAGCCTGACGTGGGACTCGATCCCGGGTCTCCAGGATCAGGCCCTGGGCTGAGGGCAGCGCTAAACCACTGAGCCACCTGGGCTGCCCTCCAAAGTGCTTTCACATCAACTCATTTTGTCTTGGGAGGTAAGCAGAATGGGAACAATGCCCATTTTACAGATGAAATAATGGAGGCTCTGAAGGGTCAAATGACTTTCCTGAAAACTCCCAAGAGCAACAGACCTGGCTGGACTCAGCCCCCAGCCTCACTTTTGCCACAGGCAAACCCAGGTGTTCGGGCACTACATTTAACATGAATAAAGACATCATCATCACAAAGTTTTGCGTCCAGTATTTTGACAACAGCAGCTGCAGTAAATGCTCCCGGCAGAGATGGATTCCATGGTAGCAAATACTAATTTTTTAGGGGGGTCAGTGGGAGGGTGTACACAGAGGGAAGAGCCAGGTAGACTTTGGACAAACGGCAAGGCAAGCCCCAACATCCAAAATGGTGGGTGTGCTGAACTAGCCTGTCCAGCAGGGCCCACGCATGTTGGTCTGGCCCTTCCAGGGATGCTCCCAAATTCAACAAAAACCCCAGCTCTGCCACTCACCTCCAGGGGAACATTTACTGCATCTGAACCTGAACCCAAGCCCCCTTTTTTGACTAGGGAGCCAGAGGGGGTAGTCTGAGGCAGCCTGCTGGGCAGCCAGGGCATCCACTGCCCCCACTCCCCTTCTGGAGGGAAGACAGAGACAGGAGCTTCCTCTCTACCTCCCAGCAGCCTGCATGATCCCAGCCGTCCAGAACTGTGGATTAAGGGCACTGCCTCCAGATGGGTTCTTCTAGATTGATCCTTCAGAGCCACCGCAAAGTGCATGTGGCTATGGTGCACCAGGAATGTGGCTTGTGTGACTCAGGAAAAGTGTTCTTTGTTAGTCAATTTACACTTAGAATCAAATAGCCAGTGGGAGGGCAGCAGGAGGTACCCTTGATGGAAGGGTTCTGTATCTCCACTGAGCTTGCTGGTAACAGGACCACCGTGCAGGTCAGGGGAGTCTCTGTATTCTTCCTACAACTGCCTGTGAATCCATGATGATCTCAGAAAGAAAGAAAGAAAAAAAAAAAAAAAAACTTAAAAAGACCCACCACATGTGCTCAGTGCCTATGGTAGTGGTCAAAGCTCTCCTCGGCCACATTCCCAAGCCTGTTGAAGAAACCAGCAGTCGTCTGGAGCTCCCACTCAGGCTTGCGGCTTCTTCCCTCAGTAACTCACAGCGGGCACACTTGATCTGGGAGGGTGGGGGCACTCCTGGGCCAAAGGGGATGAGTTCCGGGCACAGATCACGGAATTAGCGTTGGGGGAAGGCTGCGACCTTAACAGAAGTGAGGAGTTCACGAAGAAACTGTCTCCCCAAGATGAGAATGAAATCCTGCAACTCAGGGTTCATCGCAGAGAAGCCGCCCCCCATCCTCGGCAGATGCCCTGTAAATCTTTTGCCCAAGGACTCCCTCGGCCCTTGGCCGGCAGGGGTGGCCTGGGCAGGAGCCGGCTGAACTCGGCTCCTCAGGCACAATCGCCCCGCGCGGGGCTGGGGGTCGCAGCCCCGCTCCCGCCCAGCCCCTCAGGCCGCTCCGCCTCCCTTTACCCGAGGCGGGAGGCACAGAGAAAGGGCGAGAGGGCCGACCCCCGAGCAGCAGCAGCGGCGGCGGCGGCGAAGAGCCCGGGGAGCCCCCTCCTCCGGGACCCTGGACAAACTGCAACCAAGACCCTCGCAGACAAAAGCGTCAGCCTCGCAGCCGCCTCTGCAAAGGGCAGAAGCGCCAGATCCTATCAGCCAATTACCCGAACGCTCTCAGCAGCCCGCAAGTTGGGGCTCGCTCGGGCCGGGGCGCGGGCAGCGGGAGGGGCCACCGGCGGGCGCGCGGGGACAGCCTGGGCCTGGGGCGCGCCCGCGGGGCTGGGGGTCCGGCCGGCCGCCGCTCTCGCCCTGCCGGCTCTAAGGCTTCTCCGCAGCCACGGAGGAGGCGCGGCCCGGCTCTCCCCCGGCCCGGGCCCCCCAGGCTCCCGACCGCCCCACTCTGAGAAGTCCCCGGGTCGCCCCGGAAACGCCGCCCCTCCACCGTGCGGCGCGCCGGGTCGCCTCCCGCTCCTGGAACAAAAGAGCGGCGCCCGCGGGGACCCCGAGCCCGCGCGGCCCTCTCGGCGCCGGGCTCCAGCTGCACCCCCGGGCTGCCGGGCTTTGTGTCGGCGCGGGGGCGGGGAGGGCGGCGGGACCCCGTGGACCCCGCCGAGGCGCCGCGCTCCCAAGTTGTCGCCAGCCGCGGTCCCTCCCGCAGCGCCCCGCGCCCCCGCCGGCCGCTCATTCATTCGCAGGGGGGCGCAGACCGCGGCCCCGGCTCACCTTGCTCTTGACTTCCACCGCGCTGCAGTCGTAGAAGCGCAGAATCTGAGACTTGTGGAAACTCCGATTCATGGTTCCGGCCGCGCTCAGCCTCGTCCTCGCCCTGGCTCCTCGCTCCAGGGGCCGCAGGAGGACGGTGGGGGCGCCGCCCCCCGCCCCGGCCCCGACTCCGGCCCAGCCCGGCCCGCGCTCGCTCGGCCGCCCCAGCCGCTCGGAGTGCGGCGGCCGGAGCTGGGCTGGCCGCGCGCCTCGGGACCCAGGGGCCGCGCGCGGGAGGAGCCGGGTCGGGGTGGGGGGGACGCCGGCGCGCGCCGCCCCGAGGACCCGCCCCCAGTCCTGCCCCACGAGCCCCAAGGACCCACGTCCCGCCCCGCGCCCCCGGGACCCGCGGCCAACCCCCACCCCACGCCCCCCAGGACCCGCCTCCAAAGCTCCAAGCGCCCTCGTCCCGCCCGCGCCTGAAGACCCGGGCCACAGTCCCCGCCCCGCGCCCCGAGGATCCGCCCGCCCATCCATCCCCGCCCCATTCCCCGAGGACGCGCCCCGCGAGTCCAGGATCCGCCCCGCGTCCCAGGCCCCGCCCCCGCCCCGAGGCCGCCGCCTCCCCGGGAGGTGTGCGTCTCTGTCCGCGCAATACTGAGCAGCGGGGAGAAGCTTGCAGCGACCCCGGGCGCAGCGTTCCCACCTGGGCACCTGCAACTTCTGTGTCATGCGCGCTCCCACCGTGATTCTGTTTACCTCCACTACATGACCAGGGGAGGGTTCTAATTTGGGCCGATTTTTGCCATTATCTTGGGCGATACGGGAACCAATAGTGGCTTGGCTCCAGCTGTCCGTACTAGCTGCCAGGTTCTGCAGGGAGGCCAACTCCTAAGGCGTACTTTAACACAGGTAGAAGTAGAGGGTCGGCAGCACCTCTAGGCCTACCTGGAAAAGAAAGTCTTCTGCAAGGACGGTGGAATAAGGAATATCTTAGGAGGTGGATGGAATAAACCTAACCAAAGAGGTAAAGGATCTATACCCTAAAAACTACAGAACACTTCTGAAAGAAATTGAGAAAGACACAAAGAAATTGGAAAACTATTCCATGCTCATGGATTGGCAGAATTAATATTGTGAAAATGTCAATGTTACCCAGGGCAATTTACACGTTTAATACAATCCCTATCAAAATACCATGGACTTTCTTCAGAGAGTTGGAACAAATCATTTTAAGATTTGTGTGGAATCAGAAAAGACCTCGAGTAGCCAGGGGAATATTGAAAAAGAAAACCATAGCTGGGGGCATCACAATGCCAGATTTCAGGTTGTACTACAAAGCTGTGGTCATCAAGACAGTGTGGTACTGGCACAAAAACAGACACATAGATCAATGCAACAGGATAGAGAATCCAGAAGTGGACCCTCAGCACTATGGTCAACTAATATTTGACAAAGCAGGAAAGACTCTCCCCTGGAAAAAAAAAGACAGTCTCTTCAATAAAAGGTGCTGGGAAAATTGGTCATCCACATGCAGAAGAATGAAACTAGACCACTCTCTTGCACCAGACACAAAGATAAACTCAAAATGGATGAAAGATCTAAATGTGAGACAAGATTCCATCAAAATCCTAGAGGAGAACACAGGCAACACCCTTTTTGAACTTGGCCATAGCAATTTCTTGCAACATACATCCATGAAAGCAAGAGAAACAAAAGCAAAAATGAATCATTGGGGCTTCATCAAGATAAAAAGCCTCTGCACAGCAAAAGAAACAGTCAACAAAACTAAAAGACAACCTACAGAATGGGAGAAGATATTTGCAAATGACCTATCAGATAAAGGGCTAGTATCCAAGATCTATAAAGAACCTATTAAACTAAACAGCAAAGAAACGAACAATCCAATCATGAAATGGGCAGAAGACATGAACAGAAATTGCACAGAGGAAGACATAGGCATGGCCAAGAAGCACATGAGAAAATGCTCCACATCACTTGCCATCAGGGAAATACAAATCAAAACCACAACGAGATACCACCTCACACCAGTGAGAATGGGGAAAAGTAACAAGACAGGAAACAACAAATGTTGGAGAGGATGCGGAGAAAGGGGAACCCTCTTGCACTGTTGGTGGGAATGTGAACTGCTGTCGCTGCTCTGGAAAACTGTGTGGAGGTTCCTCAAAGAGTTAAAAATAGATCTGCCCTACGACCCAGCAATTGCACTGTTGGGGATTTACCCCAAAGATACAGATGCAGTGAAACGCCGGGACACCTGCACCCCGATGTTTCTAGCAGCCATGTCCACAATAGTCAAACTGTGGAAGGAGCCTCGGTGCCCATCGAAAGATGAATGGATAAAGAAGATGTGGTTTATGTATACAATGGAATATTCCTCAGCCATTAGA
This sequence comes from Nyctereutes procyonoides, assembly GCF_905146905.1. Taxonomy (NCBI): domain Eukaryota; kingdom Metazoa; phylum Chordata; class Mammalia; order Carnivora; family Canidae; genus Nyctereutes; species Nyctereutes procyonoides. Next base: position 57,386 of record NW_026575082.1, on the reverse strand, counting down.
AACGACAAATACCCACCATTTGCTTCGACGTGGATGGAACTGGAGGGTATGATGCTGAGTGAAATAAGTCAATCGGAGACGGACAAACATTATATGGTCTCATTCATTTGGGGAATATAAAAAATAGTGAAAGGGAATAAAGGGGAAAGGAGAAAAAATGAGTGGGAAATATCAGAAAGGGAGACAGAACATGAGAGACTCCTAACTCTGGGACAAGGGGTAGTGGAAAGGGAGGTGGGCAGGGGTTTGGGGTGACTGTGTGATGGGTATTGAGGGGGGCACTTGGCGGGATGAGCACTGGGTGTTATGCCATATGTTGGCAAACTGAACTCCAATAAAAATTTTTTTAAAAAACCAAACTTATCTTGGAAAACTCAAAAAAAAAAAAAGGAAGTGGATGGAATAGGGAGTTAGCAACCTCACTGAGCACTTCTTTTCTAGAGGGCTCTGGAAGAGGAGCTGCTGAAATAAAATCCCCACCCTTCAGGAATTTGTGAAGAAGCTAAGAAGACAGGATAAATAGGTGTTTTATTTTCATTTTTATTTATTTATTTATTCATGAGAGACACAGAAGGAGAGAGAGGCAGAGACACAAGCAGAGGGAAAAGCAGGCTCCATGCAGGGAGTCGGACCTGCATGGGACTCACTCAATCCCGGGTCTCCAGGAAAACGCCCCGGGGCTGAAGGCGGCGCTAAACCGCTGAGCCACTGGGGCTCTCCTAAATAGGTGTTTAAAGATTATTATAAAGTATACTATAAATAATAATAATTTATAATTATGTAATTGTAAAATTACAATACATTCATTGTAAAAGAGATCTGGAGAATACAAAGAATCAAAAGACAAAAGTTGCAGTCATCCAAAATTATACTAGTCACCAACCAGTTCTGTTAACTTTTTGGTATATATTATCTTGTTCTTTTTCCTGTGTATATATTCATATATTTTACAAAATTGTGATCATGCTGTGAAACCAGTTTTGCAACCTACTTTTTTCACCTGTTATTTAAGGAACATATTCATTCACTGTTCTTAAGAAATACAGTTTTTAAGACCTGCATATATGAATATACGCATCACTTTTAATCATTCCATTATTGGATATTCAAGATGTTTCCAATGTTTAGCTTTTACAAAATACTGTGTTTCTTGAACTCACTTATTTCTGGTTATGTCATTAGAATTGACTCCTAAAAAATAGAATTACTATGCCATGGAGTACAATATCCTTTAACACAGATTGCCAAACTGTATCACTCAGAATTTAATTTTTACTTCATTTCACTAAATACCCTCTTATATACGTGCCAGCAGCTACAACCACAGAGATACAGAGTAAGAGTCCTGCCTGTAAAAGAAACACCTGTCTGGTTAGGGGTCCAGACATATAGACAGAATTCCAAACTAGGGACACCTGCGTGGCTCAGTGGTTGAGTGCCTTTGGCTCAGGGCATGGTCCCGGAGTGCCAGGATCGAGTCCTACAACAGGCTCCCCACATGGAGTCTGCTTCTCCCTCTGCCTGTGTCTCTGCCTTTCTCTGTGTGTGTCTCTCATGAATAAATAAAATCTTAAAAAAAAAATTTCAAACTAAGGCAAAAATGCCAAGAAATTCCCACAGAAAGTCAGTAAAAAAACATTCCAGACAAAAGGTTTTGGATGTGCACTGGTCTTGAAGCTACACAAGACCTGACATAATGGTTTATTATTAATACAAATTTTAATAAATTCTAGGCAGAGAGAGCAAAATATGCATGGAGGTGCTTTCTTTCAAAGAGAAATCCCCTAAACTGCATGTAGGTCTGTGGTTGCTGATTGTAGAGAATGGGCCTCACTGACAGCCAACAGTGGTCATGCTGAGGGGAGAGCTCCCACCTAGATTTCTGTAGAAGCTGGAACTAGGGGCTGAAGGAAGATGGACAGCATTCCAGGTGATGGGGGCAGGTGCTGGGCACCACTGGTCAGGGCTTGGAGATGAGGAAGGAGGGCTGGAAGCTGCAAAATTCTGTCCTTGATGGAAGTGAGATAACTCCTGTCATGCCTGTGGCCCCCATGGGGTCCAAGGCCCATCAGTGCTTGCCCTACCTAGCACCCATTATCAATACCCCTCTCAGACCCACTGAATCAACACCTGAACAAGATCCCCTGGTGGTCCGCATGTACTTTTTTTGTACTTTTCTATTGCTTTGTCAGTTCTTAACTGGCATGGTAGGCAGGAGGGAATGCATGTGGGGGGGCCCCTAGTCTTCAGCTGGGCTTCGAGCTTGTGTGTGGGTTGAGTGTAGACAAAACCAAGTGACCAGGCAGAGTCTTCAGATGGAGAAGCTTCTTTATAGTCTGGCAGCATGATTGAAGAACTCCCTCAGGTCCTGGCCTGACACACAACCACAGGAGCACACAGCCTTGGAGGCTCTGTTGTTGGCTTTCTCTGGTAGGCAGGTAGGCTCTGAACAGCTTGTGCCATGCCCCAGTCACACATACAGGCCAGACACACAATCCTAATTTCCATGCTGTTCATTATTGCTGAGCTAGCTGCCTCAGCAACATGTTCAGAGATTGGGATGAGGTTAAATGAGGAGACTCACAGCAAAGGTGTTGGAAATTTTGGTTGGCTTTGTCTTTGCACTGTGTGTTCTGCAAGCATCCCACAAAGGACCTGCATCAGGTGAATTTTGGCGTGTTACTTATGTGAGCCTCATGTTTCTTTATTTGTGAAGTGGGTGCCTCGGTCCTCCCCTCACCTGTTTGCTGGCAGTATTCAGGAATGAAAAAACACAGTGGATGTGGCCCCACGGTGGAATCTCAAGACACTCTACCAGAACAAGTGGTCAGAGGAGTGCCTAGCCTGGGGTGCACTTCCCCTGAGAGTGGACATGGAGGAGCCAGAGGCCTGGTCACAGAGATACATCCTTACCATCTGTTACAGGGTGAGCATCTGGTTTTAGACAGGGGCTGAGAAAGAAAATAGAGAGGGGCCTAATCCTCCACAAATAATCCATCCAAAACTGGTGACCGAGCTGCCCTCAAAAGTCCCCCTCAAATATTGTAGGTCCAGAAAACTATGTTCCCCCAAAGCCCTAGGTTTGACCTCACCATTGTCAGTATCCACAGTGGAAGGAGCAGTAGAGTTAAAAATCTTGAACTGATAAATACATGAGGACTTAAGGTTTCTTCATCAGAAAGAAGAGGGATTTAATAATGAAACACACAGTGTTAAATTGTTTTTAGGATCCTGATCATAGGGAAGAGAAATGTTAACCTCATGTGTGTCACTGAATCAGCTGTCAACACATCTTGTTGATTCCAAGTGGGATGGAGCAGAGTCTGTGAAGGAGCAGACTCAGCTGCTCCCCACCCCCACACCCTGCCCCTCACCCCCGCACCTTCTCCCACCTCCTGGAGTGCCTGGCTAGGAGGGGGTCCTGCGTGCACGGTCAGCCTCAGGGTGGGCCAGAGCCCAAGTCTGTGCAGCAGGGTAAGTTCAGGTGTTCCTCAACAGAACTCCTGTCCTCTCTCTCCTGTCCTCTCTCCCACTTGGCAATGTCTGGAGAGTGTGCTGCTGACCACCCTGCAATGCACAGGACAGCCCCCATTGCAAGGTACAATCTTGCCCAGAATGTCAGTGGTGCCAAAGGTGAGAAACATGGGAGTGTGGTAATACCAGTCTCCAGAAGATGCTCAGGATCCCAGCACCTACCTCTTCCATTCCCCCATAGGTGGTCCTCTGCTCTACCTTGGCGAAGTTTAAGGATCTTCTGTTGTTCACTGATGATGGGTCATCCAATGCTCCATCCTTAGAAGTCAGGAATAGAGTTATCTGCCTGTCATGGGCTCAGAGTGACCACCCCAGCACCCCCACCTCATTCCTCCCTCCTCTGCGGTGGAGTCTAAAAAGCTCGATCTAGTGGCTTCTGGCTTTAGTGCTAGCAGGTTTGGTGCCAGACTCACTGGTGACATAGGCTGTGGTATTAGGTTAGAAAGAGACAATAGGCAGTGAGGCTGTGGCTGCTCTGTGCACTGCTTGAGTAGCAGAGGTCTGATGAAGACACATTCTCACACTCCCACCCCAAGCCCAGAACCTTTCCCAGTCCACATCCCCGGAAGGCTCTCCCAGCAACAGACACCTTCCCTTAGGCTCTCAGCATGTTGCCCAGCTATGTACCAGGAGGTCCAGGGACAATGTGTAGCATGATGTCCACTCCAGAGGAAGCTTTAGGTCAGAGCAGCTCAGCCTGAGGCTGAAGGAGACCTGTCAGTAGGTTGGTGGTGGGTACTTCTTAGGGTGGAGTCCTAAGAAATGTGTATTATTTCCAGTGACTTGCATTTTGAAAAGCCTGCCATCAGCGCACATTGCTGTAATGAGTGACTAACAAGCTGGTAGCTCAGTGCAGGTCCGCAGCTTTGCAAAAGGGTCCTGTCTTGCTCTTGGCCAGTCCCTTCAGCCATGGCCCCATCAGCAATGGTGACCTTCTGCAACACTGATGTCCTCTGACTTCCTTCTGTAGACTGGGTGTGATCCCGGTTGAGGAATTTGAGTTCTGTGATTCTTAGCCTCCTCCTCTGTGGAGAAAAAAGGGCAGAAAATGTCGACAAATGTCCAGAACACTTCTTGGGGAACCTGCCTCTGGGCACAGACATGTGCTACAGAAAGAGCAGGTGATGCTGGTGTCTGCCTCTCACGGCGCAGGCTCAGTGACTCAAAACAACTAGCCATTTTGTTTGTTTTCTTTTGCAGACATTCGTTGAGCAGAGTCCTGATACTGCTTTTGAGTTGATAAGAGTCTGAGCTTGTGTGGAGGAAGGGGCCGTGAGAGGGTCCACACACTTTTCCTTCCCAGCCGCATGTGTCCCATCCCTCCCCAAGCCCTTTTGCTCTTACACTAGGTAGCACCTTCTTCCTCTTCTGTTTCCTAGGCTCTCCCAATCTGTCTTCAGTGTTTCCCAGACTTGCAGCCTGAGGTTGCAGTAACTTGGCAGCACAGATTATTTAAGAGTCTTGAGGGGATTTATAATAAGGATCCAGCAGGGTCTCCTAGAAACTGGGTTGGGATGTGGCTACATTTCATGGGGGGCTGGAGCCAGAATCTTCCTCATAGGTTAAGGACATTTGGATTGTTTCCAGCTCTGATCACTCATCATGTATGAGGCTGGATACTTAACTCCCCTGCTCTGCCTCAGTGTCCTCATCTGTGGAATGAAGGTAATAGTGGTACTTGCCCACCTGTGGTTGTTATGAAGATTGGAAGTGTGGAGCAGTAAGCAGCCCCCCTTGCAGCAGGAGGCACCTCTGTCTGTGTCCTTATCACCAGAGTCTGACTCCACCAGCTCTTTCTTCAGTGGAAAGCAGGGAGCAGCTTTGGAAGAAGGGAAAGAAAGGTACTAAGCAAATGGAGACAGAGGGAGGTCCACGGGATAAAGGTTTCTGCAACCCATCGGTGGGCCTGGGAGACAGGCTGAGATGTAGTGTGTGTGATCAAGGGGACTTGGCCAGGAGCAGAGTGGCTACCAGCCAGGCTGGAGGTCTGCACAGGAAGACACCCACTGTGTGCTACATCCTGGATGCAAGGACGTGAAGCAATATTCCCTCCTCTGTCGCCAGTCCCACAGAAACAGAGAGGGGCCAGTCAAAGTCGCCAAGTATGCATGGTATGCAAGAGATCGGTACCACATGCTGTCTATAGTTAATGATGCTGTGTTGCAAAGTTAAAATTTTCTAAGGGGATGGTTTTCATGTTAAGTGTTCTTACCACATATGTAAATGATGGAGATGATGGCAGTGATGATAATGGTGAATAAATGGGGCAGGAAGAAGCTTTTAGAAGTGATGGATATGTTTATGGTATAGATTTTGGTGATGGTTTCCCAGGTATAAATCCATCTCCAAACTGATCAAATTGCATACATCAACTACATACTGCTTTTTATGTCAGTCATACCTCCATAAAGAGGTTTAAAAACTAAAATAGAGAATATAGTCAAAGCACTGAGCATGTTACAGGTCATAATAAATACAGAAGTAATTATAATTATTGTTAAACCTCAGTTAAGGGCTGGGAGTTGGTCCCCTTGGTACTGGATAGGGGGCATCCATGGCCAGGACATCCATGACCAGCACATTCATGGCCAGCACATCCGTGGCCAGGACATCCATGGCCAGGACATCCATGACCAGCACATTCATGGCCAGCACATCCGTGGCCAGGACATCCATGACCAGCACATCCATGACCAGCACATCCATGGCAAGCACATCCATGGCCAGCACATCATGGCCAGTACATCCATGGCCAGCACATCATGGCCAGTACATCCATGGCCAGTACATCATGGCCAGGACATCCATGGCCAACACATCACAGCCAACATGTCCATAGCCAGTACATCCATGGCCAGCACATCAGGGCCCAGCACATCCATGGCCAGGACATCCATGGCCAGCACATCCATGACCAGCACATCCATGGCCAGCACATCCATGTGCTCAGCTTTCTGCTAAGCCTGAGGGCAGCACAAACAGAGGAACCAGGTTCAGGTGTGGCTCCCTTCTGTCAGCCAGGGCTCATTCTCAGCAGGTAGAGAAGATTTTAGACACTATGACACCTACTTTTGATTACTTGCTATATGTCCCCCATTTTTGTCACCCAGATCCCTGAACTGTGCTAAACCTCAGCTCCCTTCTGTGGGAACTTGGTTTTACAGATTTCCGTAGACATTTCAAAGTGTGCACATTCATCTTGCTTTTGTTCACAGTCCTTGGGTCCAGATACAAAGGTGAGAAAAATCAGCAATAATAAATATCAGGTGTGTTCTGCTCTTTGAGCCTCAGAGAAATGGCAAACTATTCACCTCATTTTATACACAATCTGTTTTAAGGACCCATATAAGGACTCATGTAAAAGGAAAATGTGCTGAAAGACATCTCATTACTGAACGTTTGCATTATAGAAGACACTTTGGGATAAAAGTCCCTAAGAAAATTTTTTTAAGGAAGCATAAATGCAAAATATGTTTCATGAATAGAGTTCTTTCCTTCTCTTGAAGGTGAAATGAGCAAACAGTATAGCTCAGAATCCAGCTGCATCTCCATCACCACCAATTGTGCATAGGGGGAACACAGAGGGCTAGACGTTGGGAGCAGCTGATAGCGTTGGGTCCCCTGAATGCAAGCATGGTCGGTGTCTTTGGTGCTCTGGGTCCAACAGGTCTGGAGATGGGTGAGAAGGGAGGTAGGAAGAGACATGAGGACACAGATTGCCCTGATCTAACATGGCAGATGAAGGTCAGTGACTAGAGAGGTCCAAAGCAGACATGGCTGGTCCTGAGACAAGATGAATGACCACAGCTAGGGTAGCAGGGATAAGATGAAGGTTCAGGTTCGGGTTTGGGTTAGGGTAGGGTAAGGGTTCAGATTTGTGTTAGGGTTCAGGTTTGGGTTTGGATTAGGGTTAGAGTAGGGTTAGTGTTTGGGTTCAGGTTAAGGTTAGGATAGGGTTAGGGTTCAGGTTCGGGTTAGGGTTAGGGTTCGGTTAGGGTTTGGGTTCCGGTTTGGGTTAGGGTTGGGGTTCTGGTTCGGGTTAGGGTTTGGATTCGGGTTCCAGTTAGGGTTAAGGTTAGGGTTAGGATTAGGGGTTAAGGGTTAGGCTTAGGGTTGGCATTAGGGTTCAGTTGTATGTGTTAGGGGCTTGGGATTTGTGTTTGGTTTTCGGTTAGTGATAGGTCTAGGGTTTGGGTTGGGTTTAGGTTAGGATTAAGTTTAGAGTTATTGTTATTATCTGGGTACAGTTAGAGTTTGGGTTTCGGCATGTGCCTGGCATCTAGGGCTCCCAGTATCTTTGGTGGGTTAGTTTTAAGCACTATATTTAGGTTTTGTGTTCGAGGATGGCCTGGCTCCACCAAGTCCAAGGCCTCTCCAGAGAATGAAACTTCAGGCATCTGCTGGGATGAGAATAGCTATGGCAGCCACCTCTTAAGCTGAGATAAGGAGGGGATTTGTGGCTCTAAATACTCTTTGTATGGATATTCAATTTATTTTCTCTTTTTTGTCTCTGTGCACACCTGTTTCATGAATACTAACAATTGTTATTTTTAAAAGTTTATTTAAATTCCTGTTTGTTAGCACAGTATATTAGTTTCAGGTGTACAACATAGTGATTTAACACTTGGATACAATGCTTGGTTCTCATCACAGGCAGAGGGCACTGTCATCCCCATCCCGTTTCCCCATCCCCCCCCTCACTTTCCTCTGGTATTTATTAATTTATTAATTTATTATCTATAGTTAAGAATGTGCTTCTTGGTTTGCTTTTCTCATCACCCCGCAACTGCCCCCTCCCCGCCTTTGCCAGTTTGTTTGGTTTCTTAAAGTCCACATATGAATACAATTGTATGGTATTAGTCTTTCTCTGACTGGCTTATTTCAGTTAGCATAATTCCTTTCATGTTGTAAATGGCATCATTTCATCTTTTCTGATGACTGAGTGATATTCCAGTGTGTATATTTGCCACATCTTCTCTGCCCATTCATCTGTCAATGGACATTTGGGCTCTGTCCATAGTTTGACTAACTATTGTAGATAATGCTGCTATAAACATCAAGGTGCATGTACCCTTTCGTATTTTTGTATCCTTTAGGTAAATGCCTAGTTGTGCATTTCTGAATTGTAGGGTAGCTCTATTTTTAACTTCTTGAGGAACTTCCATACTGTTTTCCACAGTGGCTGCACCTGTTTGCATTCCCACCAGCAGAATAAGAGGGTTCCCCTTTCTCCCCATCCTCACCAATGCCTGTTGTTTCTTGTGTTGTTAATTTTAGCCATTATGACCCGTGTCAGGTGATATCTCATTGTGGTTTTAATTTGCATTTCCCTGATGATGGGTGATGCTGAGTGTCTTTCCATGTGTCTGTTGGCCATCTGGATATCTTGTTAGAGACATTGTCCATTCATGTCTTCTGTCCATTTTCAATTGGATAATTTGTGTTTGGATGTTGAGATTTCTATTTTGGATACTCTTTATTGGATTTGTCATTAAGAAAGATCATCTCTCATTTTGTATGTTGCCTTTTATTTTTTTTTTAACATTTTATTTGCCTATTCATGAGACACAGAGAGAGAGAGGCAGAGATACAGGCAGAGGGAGAAGCAGGTATATGTAGGGAGCCTGATGTGGGACTCCATCCCGGGTCTCCAGGATCAGGCCCTGGACTGAAGGCAGCACTAAACTGCTGAGCCACCCGGGCTGCCCATATGTTGCCTTTAAGCTTTGGCTGTTTCCTTCACTGTGCGAAACCTTTTTATCTTGATGAAGTCCAAATGGGTTATTTTTGCTTTTGTTTCCCTTACCTCAGAGGCATATTTAGAAAGAAGATCCAATGGCCAATGTCAAAGAAATCGCTGCCTATCTTTTCTTCTTTTTATGGTTTCAGGTCTCACATTTAGGTCTTCAATCCATTTTGAATTTATTTTTAGGGGGATCCCTGGGTGGCTCAGTGGTTTGGCGCCTGCCTTTGGCCCAAGGCGTGATCCTGGAGTCCCGGGATCGAGTCCCGCATTGGGCTCCCAGCATGGAGCCTGCTTCTCCTTCTGCCTGTGTCTCTGCCTCTCTCTCTCTGTGTCTATCATAAATAAATAAATAAATAAATAAATAAATAAATAAATAAATAAATAAATATTTTTCACGTATGGTGTAAGAAAGTGGTCAAATTTCATTCTTCTGCATGTGTCTGTCTAGTTTTCCCAACACCGTTTGTTGAAGAGACTGCAGTTTTGCCATTGGATATTCTTTCCTGATTGTTGAAAATTAATTGATCATAGAGTTACAGGTTTGTATCTTGTTTCTGTTTTCCATTCTGTTCTATTGATTTATGTGTCTCCTTCTTGTGCCCGCACCATACTCTTCTGATCACTAGAGCTCTGTAAAATAACTTGAAGTCTGAAATTGTGATGCTCCAGTTTTGGTTTTCTTTTTCAACACCACTTTGGTTATTTTCAATCTTTGTAAATCCATACAAATTTTAGTATCGTTTGTTCCAGCTATGTGAAAAATGCTATTGCTATGCTGATAGGGATCGCATTAAATGTGTAGATTGCTTTGAGTAGTATAGCCTTCTTAACAATATTTGTTATTCCAATCCTTGAGCATGAAACGCCTTTCTATTTTGTTTGTGTTATCTTCAGTTTCTTTCATCAGTGTATTTTTTAAAAGACTTATTTATTTATTTACTTATTTATTTATTTATGAGAGGCACAGAGAGAGGCAGAGACACAGGGAGAGGGAGAAGCAGGCTTCCTGCAAGGAGCCCAATGTGGGACTCGATCCCAGAGCCTGGGATCACCCCCTGAGCTGAAGGCAGATGCTCAACCGCTGAGCCACCCAGGCAACTCTCATCAGTGTTTTTATAGTATTTACAGTACAGGTCATTCACCTCTTTGGTTAGGTTTAATCCTACGTATCTTATTGTTTTTGGTGCTAGTATAAATGAGATTGAGCCCTCAATTTCTCTCTCTCTGCCTCATTATTGTGCATAGAAATGCAACAGATTTCTGCACATTAATTTTATATCCTGCAACTTTTACAAATTCATGTTTGACTTCTAGCAATTTTTTTTGGTGGAGTCTTTTGGGTTTTCTACATAGAGTATGATGTTTTCTGAAAGTATTGAAAGTTTGACTTCCTCCTTGCCAATTTGGATCCCTTTTATTTCTTTTTGTTGTCTGATTACTGAGGCCAAGACTTCCTAGGACTATGTTAAATAGGAATGGTGAGAGTGGACATCTTTGTCTTGTTTCTGAGTGTAGGGGAAAGACTCTCAGTTTTTCCCCACTGAGCATAATATTAGCTGTGGATCTTTGGTATATGGTCTTTATCATGCTGAGGTGTGTTCCTTCTATCCCTACCTTGCTGTGCTTTTTTTTTTCAAGAATAATGCTGTAGGGGATCCCTGGGTGGCACAGAGGTTTGGCGCCTGCCTTTGGCCCAGGGCGCAATCCTGGAGACCAGGGATCGAATCCCACGTCAGGCTCCTGGTGCATGGAGCCTGCTTTTCTCTCTGCCTCTCTCTCTCTCTCTGTGTGTGTGACTATCATAAATAAATAAAAATTTAAAAAAAAGGATAATGCTGTATTTTGTCAAATGCTTTTTCTGCATCTATTGACAGATCATATGGTTCTTATCCTTTCTTTTATTAATGTGGTGTATCACGTTGATTGATTTGTGAATGTTGAACCACCCTTGCAACCCAGGAATAAATCCCACTAGATTGTGATGAATAATTCTTTTGATGTACTGCTGATTTTGATTTGCTGATATTTTACTGAGAATTTTTGCATTCATGTTCATTAGGGCTATTGGTCTGTAATTCTTTTTAATGGGGTCTTTGTCTGTTTTAAGGATCAAGATAATGCTGGCCTCATAGAACGAGTTTGGAAGTTTTCCTTCCATTTCTATTTTTTGGAAACATTTGGGAAGAATAGGTATTAACTCTTCTTTAAATGTCTGGCAGAATTGCCCCGGGAAGCCATCCAGCCCTGGACTTCCATTTGTTGGGAGAGTTTAAAAAAATTTTTTTAGATTTTGTTTATTTATTCATGAGAGACAGAGGCAGAGACAGACGGAGAGGCAGAGGCAGAGGGAGAAGCAGACTCTCTGCTGGAAGCCTGATGCAGGACTCGATTCCAGGACCCCAGGATCATGACCTGAACTGAAGGCAGATGCTCAACCACTGAGCCACCCAGGTGCCTTGCTGATTCAATTTCTTTGCTAGTTATGGATCTGTTCACATTTTCTATTTCTTCCTGTTTAAGTTTTGGTAGTTTGTACTTTTTTTTTTTTGAGGTTTGTCCATTCCTTCCAGGTCTCCCAGGTTGTTGGCATATAATTTTTCATAGTGTGCTCTTATAGTTGTTTTATTTCTGTGGTGTTGTATGTGATCTCTCTTCTTTCATTTGTGATTTTATTTATTTGGGTCCTTTCTCTTTTTGACAAGTCTGGCTAGGGTTTTATCAATTATTTTGAAGAACCAACTCTTAGTTTAATTATTCCATTCTACTGTTTTGTTGTTGTTTCTGTATCATTTATTTCTGCTCTAATCTTTATTATTTCCCTTCTACAGACTTTAGGCTTTATTTGATGTTCCTTTTCTAAACTTTTTTTTTATGATAGTCACAGAGAGAGAGAGAGAGAGAGAGAGAGAGAGAGAGAGAGTGAGAGAGAGGCAGAGACATAGGCAGAGGGAGAAGCAGGCTCCATGCACCGGGAGCCCGATGTGGGATTCGATCCCGGGTCTCCAGGATCGCGCCCTGGGCCAAAGGCAGGCGCCAAACAGCTGCGCCACCCAGGGATCCCTGATGTTCCTTTTCTAGCTCCTTTAGGTGTAGGGTTAGGTTATGTATTGGAGACTTTTATTATTTCTTTGGGTAGGCCTGTATGGCTATGTACTTGTCTCTTAGGACTGCCTTTGCTGCATCCCAGAGGTTTGGACAAATATGTTTTCATTTGCATTTGTTCCCATATATTTTTAATATTTCTTCTTTAATTTCCTGGTTGCCCCATTTATTCTCTGGTAGGATGTTCTTTAATCTCCATGTATTCGTGGTCTTTTCACAATTTTGTCTTGCAGTTGACTTAGTGTTGTGGTCTGAAAATGTACATGGTATGATCTCAATCTTCTTGTACCTGTTGAGGGCTGATTTGTGGCCCACGATGTGATCTGTTCTGGAGAATGTACCATGTGCACTTGAAAGGAATGTGTAATCTGCTCTTTAGGATGAAATGTTCTAAATATATCTGTTGAGTCCCTCTGGTCCTGTGTGTCAAAGCCATTGTTCCCCTGTTGATTTTCTGCTTAGATGATCGGTCCATTGCCATAAGTGGGTGTTAAAATCCCTTGTCATTGTATTATCATCAGTGAGTTCCTGTATATTTGCTGTTAATTGGTTTATATATTTAGGTACTCCCATCTGGAGGTATAAATATTTATAATTGTTTCATCTTCTTGATGGAGAGTCTCCTTAATTATTAAATAATGTCCTTTTTCATCTCTTGTTACAGTCTTTGGTTTCAAATCTAGTTTGTCTAAGTATGGCTTCTCCAGCATTCTTTTGATGTCCATTATTGTAATAGATGATTTTCCATCCTCTAACTTCCAATCTGTAGGTGTCTGTATGTCTAAAGTCAGGACCTTGTAGGCAGCATATAGATGGATCTTGATGGCTTTTTTTTAAAGATTTATTTATTTATTTATTTATGAGAGAGAGAGAGAGAAAGGCAGAGACACAGGCAGAGGGAGAAGCAGGCTCCTCACAAGGAGCCCAATGTAGGACTTGATGCCAGACTCCAGGATCATGCCCCGAGCTGAAGGCAGACAATCATTGAGCCACCCAGGCATCCCGGATCTTGTTTTTTAATCCATTCTGATACCCTATAGCTTTTGATTGGAGCATTTAGTAGTCTATCTGAATTCAGAGTGATTATTGAAAGATATGAATTTAGTGCATTGGTGTTACTAGTAGAGCTGGTGTTTCTGGTGATATTCTCTTGTCCTTTTTAGTCTTTGTTGCTTTTGGTCTCTTTATTTTCCCCCACTAGAAGAGTTCCCCTTAAAATTCCTTGCCAGACTGGTTTAGTCGTCATGAACTCCTTTATTTTTTGTCTGTCTGGGAAACTCTTTATCTCTCCTTCTACCCTGAATGACAGCCTAGTTGGATAAAGAATTCTTGGCTGCATACTTTTCCCGTTCAGTATATTGAATATTTCCTTCCACTTCTTTCTGGCCTGCCAAGCTTGTGTGGACAGATCTGTTGCAAACTTGGTTCATCTTCCCTTGTAGGATAAGGACTCCCAACCCCCACCAGCCACTTTCAGGATTCTTCCCTTCTCTGTATTTTGTGAATTTGAGTCTGATGTGCCTTGGCGATGGTCAGCTTTTGTTGAATTTAATGGGAGTTCTCTGCACTCTTGATTTCAGTGTCTGTGCCCTTTCTCAGATTAGAGAAATTTACATAATTTGTTCAAATAAAACTTCAGCCCCTTTTTCTCTCTCTTCATCCTCTGAGTCTCCTATGATATGAGTGTTATTGTTTAATACATGGCTAAGTTCCCTAAGTCTGCCTCTGTGATCCATTACCTTTCTTGTTTTTATGGTTTCCACGTGGGACTGCATCTCAGTTATAGCATTTTTAATGTTGGCCTGACTAGATTTTAGTTGTTTTATCCTTACAGCAAGGGATTCTCTAGTTTTCTTCTGTGCTCTTTTTATAGTCCAGCTACCATCCTTATAATCATTGTTTTAAATTCTGGTTCAGGGGACACCTGGGTGGCTCAGTGGTTGAGCATCTGCCTTTGGTTCAGGTTGCGATCCTGGAGTCCTGGGATTGAGTCCCACATCAGGGTCCCCATGGGGAGCCTGCTTCTCCCTCTGCCTTTGTCTCTGCCTCTCTGTGACTTTCATGAATAAATAAATAAAATATTAAAAAATAAATAAATTCTAGTTGTGACATCTAACTTACATCTGTATTGATTAACTTCCTAGCTGTTAGTACTACCTCATGTTCTTTTTGGGGGATGAATTTCTTCATCTCATTTTTTCCAGAAAATACAAAAGAAAGAAAGAGAAATATAAGAAAAAAAACAATAACAACATCACCCTCTGCCCCCCAAAACTAGATCCTGTGTGTGTGTTTTGGCCTGGTTGTTAAAGGAATTTAAATACCAAAATAAGAAAGAAAAAAAGTGAAGTACAATGAAAGTAAACAAAAAATATGTATATACATAAAAATTCAGCAATTAATAAAAAAGAATTGAAGAAAAATGAAAAAATAATAAAGAACAAAGTACAAAGGAAGCTAGATCCTACTTTCCCCATAGAGCTGAAGCTTTGCAGCCCTCTGTGATCAGTACACTTGGTGAGAGCGAGTGTACTTGTCTGTGCAGGGCTTCTGGGGGAGGGGCCCGTTGCCCTGATTATCAGGTGCACCCCTGCCTTAGTGGAGATGCACCTGTAGGGCTCAGACACGGGGCTCGGTGTAAGTGCCCCTGGTCTTCACCAGGTGGCGCTGTGCTGCTCCCTGAAAGCAGTGCTGATGGGCTGGATGAGAGTGGGGGCGCCGGGTTGTCTGGCCCTGGAGCCGAACATTCAGCCCCCCAGTCTGCAGTGAGCCTTCAGAGAAGAGCTATCAAGCCCTCTTGTCTCCACAGTTTCTGTCAGAACCCTGCGTTCACCCTGCCTGCGTCTGAGTTTTATTTGTTTTGTTTTGTTTTGTTTTGTTTTGTTTTTATCTCAGACAAGTGACTCGGTTCCAAAACCCCAAATTTTAGGGACTCCCTGTTGTGCCCAGGATTGCGAATCCGAGAAACCGCCGAGGAGCCGACCCCGATGCAAACACACGAGGGTTTCTTTACAAGCTCGGGCTTGGGTCCAAGTGCACCCGACACAGTGGAGCAGGGACTTGGACCCCGAGACTACGAGGCGTAGCAGCTTTATAGGGGCCAGTGGCCCATGGGATACGCAGAAAGTTGCACAGTCATGTCGGTCCACACGCAGGTGGCCGATTGAATTACACCTTAGCCTCTAGTATCCACTTGAGCTGGCCTAGTACTGCAGTCAGAATCGGCGCGCAGTTTTGGCGGGCACAAGGCAGGGTTACATGGTTATGAGCCGATTTCCGATTAGGGTGTGCCCAGCGGCTTGACTAGGGTGGGGCAGCACCTTAAGCCATAAGCAGGTCATGTGGGTGTGATACAGGAGGTGGCGGGTGTAGCACAAAATGGAATTAGTCCTGATCTGCTTGTCCAGGGTAGGGGATTTTTGTTAAATTTCCTGGGTCCCACACTCCCCTGGTAGAGACCTGTGCTCTTCCTGCCCGGAAGGGTCTCCTTCCACTTCTGGCCTTTGCTGGCCCGTCCCAGGAAAGCGATCCCATGACTGCACAGGGCTTTGCAGTTTATGGCCACATAGGGCAGACAGCTGGCCCCTAGACTCGCTGCTTTCAGCGCGTTTCCCGCTCCTGTGCTGGGAACAGTTGGCGACACCATCCTGGTGACCCTGGGGATCCTAGGGCCACCCTGTCACTCCAGGGGCTGCCCCTTACATTTCCACCTAAGCACCGTTAAGGCTGGTGTGTCCTGCACTCTAGCAGACTTCTGAAAGTTCTGATTTTGTGCTCTGCTGCTTATAATACTGTGCATAGACTTGTAAGCTGGGTCCTGCCCCTGTAGGATCCATGTCTGTGTCTCCCCCAGATCAACTGATTGAGTGATTTTTTTTAAGATTTTATTTTTCTGTAATCTCTACACCCAACATGGGGCTTGAATTCACTACTCCAAGATCAAGAGTCCCATGTTCTTACCAACCACACTGAATTGGCCAGGCTCTCTTTGATGGATTGATATGTCTTAATTGAACCAGACATGCTGCATGTGTCAGGGCAGAAACTGAGCCCACACTTTGAGGTTTGGTGGAGTTATTTGGACTTTGATCAATGTTAAATAAATAATAGCTTCCCTGGGAGCCCAGGGAGCAGGGCCTACACACGTGAAAAGTTGACAATTTCCTTTACCACTATTCATTTTACTGACGATTTATTTAAAGTGCTATTCAATGGCAAACATCATTTTAAGATTTGGAGGTAGTTAAAGCTCCTCCATCATGAACTCAAGTGTTCCAGTGGTATGAGGAGATAGGCAAGCAAGCAAAGAGATATAAAACGTGGCACTAGGGTGCCTGTCTGGCTAGGTCGGTGGATCTCAGGATTGTGAATTTGAACTCCATATTAGGTATAGATGTGACATAAAAATAAAATATTTAAAAAATAATAAATGGATGAACAAATAAAGCATGCCATCAAAGGTAAGTGCTTGCTTTAGGAAAAAACTCAAAGCAGATTAAGTCTAACCCAATGGGGAACCACTGAGTGCCTTTACCCTAAGAACAAGAACATGACAGGGATGTCCACTCTCACCACCGCTATTCAACACAGTCCTAGAAATCCTAGCCTCAGCAATCAGACAACAAAAGAAATACAGGGCATTCAAACTGGTGAAGAAGAAGTCAAACTCCCTGTTCCCAGATGACATAATACTGTACCTAGAAACCTGAGAAGACTCCACCCCAAGATTGCTAGAACTCATACAGCAATTCGGCAATGTGGCAGGATACAAAATCAATGCCCAGAAATCAGTGGCATTTCTATACACTAACAAGGAGACTGAAGAAAGAGAAATTAAGGAATCAATCCCATTTACAATCGCAGCCAAAAGCATAAGAGACCTAGGAGTAAACCTAACCAAAGAGGTAAAGGATCTATACCCTAAAAACAACAGAACACTTCTGAAAGAAATTGAGGAAGACACAAAGAGATGGAAAAATATTCCATGCTCATGGATTGGAAGAATGAATATTGTGAAAATGGCAATGCTACCCAGGGCAGTTTACACATTCCATGCAATCGTTTTCAAAATACCATGGACTTTCTTCAGAGAGTTGCAACAAATCATCTTAAGATTTGTGTGGAGTCGAAAAGACCCCGAATTGCCAGGGGAATATTAAAAAAGAAACCAGAGCCAGGGACATCATAATGCCAGATTTCAGGTTGTACGACAAAGCTGGGAGACAGAATCCTTCCTTGTCTGCAGCTTGCCACTTGCCTCTACGTCTTCTGACATGCATGTAACATAAGGGATTTAGAAGCACAGGCAATGTGGAGCTGTTAGGGACAGCAAGTTTGCTCAACCCTCAGAAATATTTATGCCTGAGTCCAGCTTTCAACTAGCCCTCTCTCCCATCGGAGTTAGAATGTAGCTCCATTCTAAGTGCGGGAGTTCCATGGAAATCTCTGTATTGATCTTAGACACGCAATCCTCCTAGGCCTGCAGTTTGCCACTTGTCTCTCACACGGATTCTGTCAAGTATCTAACTTAAGGGACTTAGAAGCTAAGTGCACAGGCAGTGTGGAGCCGTTAGGGACAGCAAGGGTGCTCAACTCTCAGAAATAATACATCTTGCACCCAGCTTTCCACTAGCCTCCCTCCTATGGGAGTTAGAATTGAAGTCCATTCTAGGTGTGGATGTGCTATGGAAAGCGCTATATTGAGCTCACACACACAGGCCTTTTGGGCCTACGTGTCTTGTTACCACTTGTCTCTCAAAGATCTTCTGACATGCATCTAACATAACAGAGTTACAAACTAAGTCCACAAACAGTGTGGAGGCCTGAGTGACAGCACCTTTACCTAATTCTCAGAAATAATTCCACCTTGATGCCAACTTTCAACTAGCCTCTCTCCTACAGGAGTTAGAACGTAGCTCGATTCTAGGTGAGGAGTTTCCATGGAGAGTGATATAGTGAACTCAAAGAAGGAATACTTCCTGTTCTGCAGCTTGTCACTTGACTCTCACACAGATTCTTTCAGATATGTAACATTAGGGAGTTAGAAGTTATAGCACTTCAGTTTGGAGCCGGGAAGGACAGCACCTGTGCTCAACACTCAGAAATATGTATGCCTTGAGCCCAGCATTCAACTAGCATTACTCCTATGGGAGTTAGAACGTAGCTCCATTCTAGGTGAGTAGCTTCCATGTAAAGTGCAGTATTGAAATCGGACACACAAACCTTCTGTGCCTGCACATTGACAATGCCTCTCAAACAGCTTATGACAAGCATCTAACATAAGGGTGTTAGAAGCTAAACCCACAGGCTATGTGGAGCTGCCAGGGTCAGGCCCTTTGGTCAACTCTCAGAAATAAGTAGGCCATGGGCAGCCCGGGTGGCTCAGTGGTTTAGCACTGCCTTTGGTCCGGGGAGTGATCCTGGAGACCCGAGATCGAGTCCCACATCAGGCTCCCTGCATGGAGCCTGCTTCTCTCTCTGCCTGTGTCTCTGCAACTCTCTCTCTGTCTTAAATAAATAAATAAATAAATACTTAAAAAAAAAAGAAATAAGTGGACCTCAAACACAGCATCCAACTAGCATTGCTCCTGTAGGAGTTAGAACAGAGCTCCATTCTTGATTAGAAGTTTCAATAGAAAGTGCTGTATTAAAGTTGCAGACAGAAGTCTTCCTGGTCTGCAGCTTGCCACTTACCTCTCACACAGTTTCTATCAGACATCAAATGTAAGGGTGTTAAAAATTAAGTACAATGAGAGTGTGGAGCCACGTGGGACAGGGCATTTGCTCAAATCTCTGATGTAAGTATGCCTTGAAGCCTGCTTTCCACTAGCCATGTTTCTATGGGTGTTAGAATCTAGCTCCATTCTAGTGGAGTATTCCATGGAAAGCGCTGTATTGAACATAATTCAAGGCTTGCTACTTGCCACTTGCCTCTCACACAGCTTCTCACAAGCATCTAAATATAAGGGAGTTAGAAGCTACTTTCACAGGCAGTGTGGCTCCGTGAGGGACTGTAAGTAAGCTCACCTCTCAGAAATAATTATGTCTTGAACCCAGCTTTCAACTAGCCTCGCTCCTATTGGAGTTAGAAACTAGTTCCTTTGTAACGTCACGGTTCCATGGAAAGCGCTCTATTGAATTCAGACATGCAAGCCTTCTGGATCTGCCACTTGCCCCTCACACAGCTTCTAAGAGACATCTAACATAAAGGAGATAGAAGCTAAGTTCACAGGCAGTGTGGAGGCATGGCAGAAAGCACCTTTGCTCAACTCTCAGAAATAAGTAGGCCTTGATGAGAGCTTTCAATTAGTGTCCCTCCTATGGGAGCTAGGATCTAGCTCCATTCAAGGAGACGAGGTACCATGGAAAGCGATGTCTTGAGCTTGGAGACAGAATTCTTCTTGGTTGGCAGATTGCCACTTGCCACTCATGTGGCTTCTCTCAGGCACCTAACATAAGGGAGTTAGAAACCAATAGCCAGGCAGTTTGGAGCGGTGAAGGACACCCCCTGTGCTCAACTCTTACAAATAGGTATGCCTTGAACAGAGCTTTCAAGTAGCCTCGTGCCTAGGGGAATTAGAAACTAACTGCACTCTACAAGTGAGGGTTCCATGGAAAGTGATGTATTGAACTGGGAGACAAAATCCTTCCTGGTTTGCAGCTTGCCACTTGCCACTCACCCGGCTTCTCTCAGTCTTCTAACATAAGCGAGTTAGAAACAGTCCATAGGCAGTGTGGAGCTGCAAAGGACAGGCCATTTGCTCAACTCTTGGATATAAGTATGTCTTGCAGCCAGCTTTCAACCAGCCTTAATCCTGTGGGAGTTAGAAGCTAGCTCCATTCTAGATGAGTAAGATCCATGGAAAACTCTGTTTTGAACTCAGAGACACAAGCCTTCCTGGTCTGCAGCTTGCTACTTGCCTCTAACACAATTCTGACATGTAATTAACCTAAGGGACTTAGAAGCACAGGTAGTGTCAAGCCATTGGGGACAGCAAGTGTGCTCAACTCTCAGAAATAATAATGCCTTGAACTCAGCTTTCAACCAGCCCTGTCTCCTATGGGAGTTAAAATGTAGCTCCATTCTAAGTGCGGTGGTTCCATGAAAAGGGCTGTATTGAGCATGGAGACACAAGCCTTCTGGATCTCCAGTTCGCCACTTTTCTCTCAGGCAGCTTCTGACAAGCATCTAACATAAGGGTGTTAGAAGCTAAGACCACAGTCAGCGTGGAGGCATGAGGGACAGTCACTTTGCTCAACTCTCAGAGGTAAGTATGCCTTGAAGCCAGTTTTCAGCTAGCCATATTTCTATGGGATTTATAATCTAAGTCCATTCTAGGTGTGGAGGTGCCATGGAAAGCGCTGTATTGAATTCACACACACAGCCCTTTTGGGCGCACAACTTGCCACTTGTGTCTCCCACAGCTTCTGACAAGCATCTAACATAAGGGAGTTAGAAGCTAAGTTCCCAATCAGTGTGGAGGCCTGAGGGACAGCACCTTTGCATAATTCTCAGAAATAAGTCTGTCCGGATGCAAGCTTTCAACTGGCATCTCTCCTATGGGAGTTAGAATGTAGCTCCATTCTAGTTGAGAGGGTTCCATGGAGAGTGATGTATTGAATTCGAAGTCAGAATACTTCCTGTTCTGCAGCTTGTCACTTGCCTCTCACACAGCTTCTTTCAGACATCTAATATTTGGGAGTTAGAAGCTATGAGCACTGCAGTTTGGAAATATTCGGGACAGTGCCTTGCTCAACACTTAGAAACATGTTATCCCTTGCAGTTGCACACTGCCTGTCGATTTAGTTTCTAACTACCTCATTTTAGATGCCTTTCAGAAGCTGTGTGAGAGGAAAGTGGCAAGCTGCAGAACATAAGGCTTGTGTCTCTGTACTGTACAGGGCATTTCATGGACCCCCTCAACTAGAATGGTACTAGTTTCTAACTTTCATTGGAGTTAAGCTAGTAGAAAGCTAGCTTGAAAGCATTACTTACTTCTGAGAGTTGAGCACAGGCACTTTCCCTCATGGCTCCACACTGCCAGTGAATTTAGCTTCTAACACCCTTATATTAGATGCCTCTCAGAAGCTGTGTGAGAGGTAAGTGGAAAAATGCAGGAACAGAAGTCTTGTGTCTCTGAGTTCAATACTGCGCTTTCCATGGAACCACCTCACTTAGAATGATATTAGTTCTAAGTCCCATAGTAGAGACGCTAGTTGAAAGCTGACTTCAAAGCAGAATTACTTCTGAGAATTGAGCAATGGTGCTATCCCTTGGGCACCAACGGCCTGTGGACTTAGCTTCTAGCTCCCTTATGTTAGATGTTTTTCAGAAGCTGTGTGAAAGGAAAGTGGCAAACTGCAGAACAGGAAGTCTTGTGTCTCTGAGTTCAATACATCACCTTCCATGGAACTTCCTCAACTAGACTGGAGCTAGGTTCTAACTCCCGTTGGAGAGAGGCCAGTTGCAAGCTGGCTTCATAGCATACTTCTGAGAGATGAGCACAGGTGTTTTCCCTCACGGCTCCACACTGCTTCTGGACGTAGCTTCTAACTCCTTTAAGTTAGATGCCTGACAGAAGTTGATTGAGAAGCAAGTTGCAAGATGCAGAGGGGAAGGCCTATGTCTCCAGGTTTAATACAGTGCTTTCCATGGAAACTCCTCACCTAGAGTTGAGCTAGGATCTAACACTCATAGGAGATATGATATGTTAGTTGAAAGCTGGCTTTAAGCATACTAACTTCTGAGAGTTGAGCACAGGTGCTTTCCCTCGCAGATCCACAGTGCCTGTGGATTTAGTTTCTAACTACTTCATTTTAGATCCTGGTCAGAAGCTGCATAAGAAGCAAGTGGCAAGCTGCAGCCCTGGAAGGCTTGTGTCTCTGAGTACTGTACAGTGTTTTTCATGTAACGTTCTCACCCAAAATGGTGCTAGTTTCTAACTTCCATCAGAGCAAGCTAGTGGAATGCTGATTTCAAGACATACTTATTTCTGAGAGTTGAGGAAAGGGTCTGTACCTTGCGATTCCACACTGCCTGTAGAGTTAGCTTCTAACTCAGTTATATTAGATGCTGGACAGAATTTGTGTGAGGCAAGTGGAAAGATACAGAAAAGGAAGGCATGTTTCTCCTAGTTCAATACAGTGCTTTCCATGGAAACTCCACCTAGAGATTAGCTACTTTGTAATTCTTATAGGAGGGAGGCTAGTTGAAAGCTGGCTTCCAAGCACTCTTGCTTCTAAGAGTTGAGCACAGGCGCTGTCATGGCTCCACACTTCCTGTGGACTTAGCTTCTAAATTTCTTCTGTTAGATGCTTATCACAAGCTGTGTGAGAGGCAAGTGGCAAGGTGCAGAATGGAAGGCTTGTGTCTCTGAGTTCAATATTGCGGTTTCCATGGAAACTCCTCCCCTAGAATGGAGCTTGATTCTAACTCCCGTAGGAGAGAGGTTACTTGAAAGCTGGCTTCAAAGCGTACTTCCTTCTGAGCAAACTTGTTGTCTCTCGCAGATCTACACGGCCTGTAGACATAGCTTCTAACTCCTTTAACTTAGATGCCTCACAGAGGTTGAGTAAGAAGCAAGTAGCAACCTGCAGAACAGGAAGGATTGTGTCTCCAAGTACAGTACAGAGCTTTGCATGGAACCTCTTTACCTAGAATCCTGCTAGGTACTAACTCCAATAAGAAGGAAGCTAGTTGAAAGCTGGATTCAAGATGTACTTATTTCTGAGTGTTGAGCAAAGTGCCTATCCCTCGCGGTTCCACACTGCATGTGTACACACCTTCAAACTCTCTTATGTTACATGCCTGTCAGAAGCTGTCTGAGAGGTATGTGGCAAGTTGTAGAACACAGTCTTGTTTCTCCTACTTCAATACAGCGCTATCCATGGAAAAACCTCACCTAGTGTAGAGCATTTTGTAATTCTTATAGGAGAGAGGCTACTTGAAAGCTGGCTTCAAGGCACACTTACGTCTCAGAGTTAAGTACAGGTTTGGTCCCTGCAGTCTGCACTGCCCGTGGATATCCTTTCTATCATCCTCATTTTTAGATGCTTGTCAGATGCTGCATGAGAGGCAAGTGGCAAGATGCAGGCCTGGAAGACTTGTGTCTCCGAGTTCAATACACCTTTTGCAATGGAAATTCCTACCGTAGAACGGTGTTAGTCTGTAATTCCATAGAAGCAAGTATAAAAGTAAGTTGGCTTTAAACATACTTACTTCTGAGAGTTGAGCACAGGGGCAGTCCCTACCAGTTCCACACTGCCTGGGGATTTAGTTTCTAACATCCTCATTTTAAATGCTTGTCAGAAGATGCATTAGAGGCATGTGGCAAGCTGCAGGCCTGGATGGTTTGTGTCTCAGGGTTCAATACAGCAATTACCTTGGAACATCCTCAATTAGAATGGATCTAGGATCTAACTCCTAAAAATTGGAGGCTGGTTGAAAGCTGGCTTCAAGGCATACTTTCTTTGGACAGTTGAGCTGATGGCCTGTTTCTCCTGCATTCTGATTCCCTGTAGAATTAGCTTCTAACATCCTTATGTTAGATGCCTGACAGAAGTTGTGTGAGAGGAATGTGAAAGTTGCAGGCCCAGAAATTTTGTGTCTTCATGTTCAATATAGCAATTTCCTTGGAACATCTCCACTTAGAATGGATCTTGATACTAATTCCCATAAATGAGAGGCTTTCAACTAGAAAGCTGGCTTCAAGGCATACTTCCTTTGAGCATTGAGCCAAGGTTCTGACCCTCGCTTTCCACACTGCCTGTGGATTTAGTTTTGAACATCCTCATTTTATTTAATTTTAATTTTTTTAATTTTTATTTTTTGTATATTTTTATTGGAGTTCTATTTGCTAACATATAGCATAACACCCATATAGCAAAAGAAACAAAAGCAAAAATGAACTATTGGGACTTCATCAAGATAAGAAGCTTTTGCACAGCAAAGGATACAGTCAACAAAACTCAAAGACAACCTACAGAATGGGAGATGATATTTGCAAATGACGTGTCAGATAAAGGGCTAGTTTCCAAAATCTATAAAGAACTTATTAAACTCAACAGCAAAGAAACAAACAATCCAATCATGAAATGGGCAAAGGACATGAAGAGAAATCTCACAGAGGAAGACATAGACATGGCCAACATGCACATGAGAAAATGCTCTGCATCACTTGCCATCAGGGAAATACAAATCAAAACCACAATGAGATACCACCTCACACCAGTGAGAATGGGGAAAATTAACGAGGCAGGAAACAACAAATGTTGGAGAGGATGTGGAGAAAAGGGAACCCTCTTACACTGTTGGTGGGAATGTGAACTGGTGCAGCCACTCTGGAAAACTGTGTGGAGGTTCCTCAAAGAATTAAATATAGACCTGCCCTACGACCCAGCAATTGCACTGTTAGGGATTTACCCCAAAGATTCAGATGCAATGAAACGCCGGGACACCTGCACCCCGATGTTTCTAGCAGCCATGTCCACAATAGCCAAACTGTGGAAGGAGCCTCGGTGTCCATCGAAAGACGAATGGATAAAGAAGATGTGGTTTATGTATACAATGGAATATTACTCAGCCATTAGAAACGACAAATACCCACCATTTGCTTCAACGTGGATGGAACTGGAGGGTATTATGCTGAGTGAAGTAAGTCAATTGGAGAAGGACAAACAGTGTATGTTCTCATTCATTTGGGGAATATGAATAATAGTGAAAGGGAATATAAGGGAAGGGAGAAGAAATGTGTGGGAAATATCAGAAAGGGAGACAGAACATAAAGACTTCTAACTCTGGGAAACGAACTAGGGGTGGTGGAGGGGGAGGAGGGCGGGGGGTGGGGGTGAATGGGTGACGGGCACTGAGGGGGACACTTGACGGGATGAGCACTGGGTGTTATTCTGTATGTTGGTAAATTGAACACCAATAAAAATTAATTTATTAAAAAAAAAGAAAGAAATTCATACCATAGAGTGGTGTTACCATAGGAGCAAGGATAGTTGTAAGCTGGCTTCAAGGCATACTTACTTCTAAGAGTTGAGCACAGGAGCTGTCCCTGGACATTCCACACTGCCTGTAGATTTAGTTACTAATATCCTCTTTTAGTTGATTTTCAGAAGCTGCGTGAAAGGCAAATGGCAAGGTGCAGGCCTGGAGGGCTTGTGTGTCTGATTACACTACAGTGCATTGCTGGAGTCTCCTCGCCTTGAATGGTGTTAGATTCTAAGTCCAATAGAATAAAACTATTTGAAAGCTGGCTTCAAGTCCTACTTATTTCTGAGTATTGAGCAAAGTGCCTATCCCTCACAGTTACACACTGCATGTGTACTTAGTTTCAAACTCCCTTATGTTACCTGCTTGTCAGAAGTTGTGTGAGAGGCAAGTTTTCCACTGTTCAAATGGAAGGCTTGTTTTTCCTACTTCAATACAGCACTTTCCATTGAAAGTTCTCACCTAGAGTGGAGATACTTTTTAATTCTTATAGGAGAGAGGCTACTTGAAAGCTGGCTTCAAGACAATCTTACTTCTGAGAGTTGAGCTCATGGCAGGAACTTCCCGCATCCTGACTGTAGACATAGATTCTAACATCCTTATGTTAGATGCTGGCAGAAATTGTGTGAGAGGCAAGTGGAAGTTGCAGGCCCAGAAGTTTTACATCTCTGAGTTCAATACAGCGATTTCCTAGTAACATCCTCAATTAGAATGGAGTTAGGTCTAACTCCCATAAATGAGCAGCTAGCTGAAATCTGGCTTCAAGGCATAATTACTTCTGGGAGTTGAGCACAGGTGTTGTCCCTCACAGTTCCTCACTGAGTTCAATTTAGCTTTTGCCATGGAAACTTCTACCGTAGAATGGAGTTAGCCTCTAACTTAGGGTCGAGTCTAGTTGTAAGCTGGCTTCAAGCCTTATTTACTTCTGAGAGTTGAGCTCATGGCCTATCCCTCCCGCATCCTGTTTGCCTGTAGACTTAGCTTCTAACATCCTTATGTTAAATGCCTGACAGAAGTTGTGTGAAAGGCAAGTGAAAGTTTCAGGTCCAGAAGTCTTGTGTCTCCATGTTCAATACAAGGATTTCTTAGGAACATCCTCATGTAGAATGGAGCTAGATTCTCACTCCCATAAATGAGAGGCCAGTCGAAACCTGGCTTCAAGGCATACTATATTCTGAAAGTAAAGCTCATGGCCTGTCTCTCTCGTATCCTGACACCGTGTAGTCTTAGCTTCTAACATCCTTATGTTAGATGCCTGACAGAAGTTGTGTGAGAGGCTACTGAATGTTTCAGGCCCATAAGTCTTTTGTCTCTGGTCAATACAGCGATTTCCTAGAAATAACCTTACTTAGAAAGGACTAGATACTAACTCCCATAAATGATAGGCTAATTGAAAGCTGGCTTCAAAAAAAACAAAAAAAGCTGGCTTCAAGGCATACTTACTTCTGAGAGTTGAGCACTGGTGCTGTCCCTTGTAGTTCCCCATTGCCTATGGATTTAGTTTCTAACATCCTCATTTTAGATGCTTGTCAGAAACTGTGTGAGAGGCAAGTGGCAAGCTACAGCATGGAAGGCTTGAGTTTCTGAGTTTAACACAGTTTTTGCAATGGAAATTCCTACCTTAGAATGGTGTTAGCCTGTAACTTCCATAGGAGCAAGTATACTTGTAAAGTGGCTTCAGAGCATACTTACTTCTGAGAGTTGAGCAGTTCAACACTGTCTGTGGATTTAGTTTCTAACATCCTCTTTCAGATGATTTTCAGAAGCAGTATTATTTTTTTAACTTTTATTTATTTATGATAGTCACAGAGAGAGAGAGAGAGAGGCAGAGACACAGGCAGAGGGAAAAGAAGGCTCCAAGCCCTGGGACCCCGACGTGGGATTCGATCCCCAGTCTCCAGGATCGTGCCCTGGGCCAAAGGCAGGCACTAAACCGCTGTGCCACCCAGGGATCCCCAGAAGTGGTATTAGATGCAAGTGTCAAGCTGCAGGCCTGGAAGGCTTGTGTCTCCGACTGCAATACAGCTTTTCCAATGGAAATTCCTATGTAGAATCATGTTAGCCTGTAAATCCCAGAGGAGCTGGTATAGTTATAAGGTGGCTTAAAGGCATACTTCTGAGAGTTGAGCACAGTTGCTGTCCTTGGCAGTTCCAAAATGCCTATCGATTTAGTTACTAACGTCTTCTATTAGATGATTGTCAGAAGCTGCCTGAGAGGCAAGTGCAAGCTGCTGGCCTGGAAGGTTTGTGTCTTCGAGTACAGTACATTACTTTGCATGAAACTTCCACACCTAGAATGGTCCTAGGTTCTAGTTACAAAAGAAAAGAAGCTCATTGAACGCTGGCTACAAGACATACTGATTTCTGAGTGTTGAGCAAAATGCCCATCCCAAGCAGTTCAACAGTGCATGTGTACTTATCTTCAAACTCCCTTATGTTACATGCCTGTCAGAAATTGTGTGAGAGGCAAGTGGCAAGTTGTAGAAATGGAAAACTTGTTTTTCCTAGTTCAATGCAGCACTTTCTATTGTAAGTTCTCACCTAGAGTAGAGCTACTTTGTAATTCTTATAGGAAAGAGGCTACTTGAAAGCTGGCTTCAGGCATACTTACTTCTGAGAGTTGAGCTCTTTGCAGGATCCTTCCACCTCCTGACTGAATGTAGACTCAGGTTCTAGCATCCTTATGTTAAATGCTGGCAGAAGTTTTGTGAGAGGCAAGTGGAAGTTGCAGGCCCAGAAGTCTTGAGTCTCCGAGTTCAATACAGTGATTTCCTACTAACATCCTCAATTAGAATGCAGTTAGGTTCTAACTCCCCTAAATGAGTGCCTATTTGAAAGCTGGCTTCAAGACATACTTACTTCTGAGAGTTGAGCTCATGGCCTGTAAAACCCGCATCTGGATTGCCTGTACAATTTGCATCTAACAACCTTATGTTCAATGACTGACAGAACTTGTGTGAGAGGCAAGTGAAAGTTTTAGGCCAAGAAGCCTTGTGTCTCCATGTTGACTCCAGTGACTGTCTAGAAACATCCTCATATGGAGTGGGGCTAGATCCTAATTCCCATAAATGAGAGGCTAGTTGAAAGCTGGCTTCAAGTCATACTTAATTCTAAGGGTTGAGCTGATGGCCCATCCCAACCGCATCCTGATTGTCTGTACACATTGCTTGTAACAACCTTGTTAGATGACTGACAGAACTTGTGTGAGAGGCAAGTGAAAGTTTCAAGCCAAGAAGCCTTGTGTCTCCATGTTGACTACAGGGACTTTCTCAGAACATCCTCACTTAGAATAGAGCTGGAATTGAACTCCCATAAATGAGAGGCTAGTTGAAAGCTGGTTTCAAGTTATACTTACCTCTTAGATGAGCTCATGGCTGGTCCTTCCTGTATCCTGACTCCCTATAGATTTAGTTTCTAACATACTTATGTTAGATGCTGAGAGAACTTGTGTGAGAGGCAAGTGAAAGTTGCAGGCCCAGCAGTCTTGTGTCTCTGAGTTCAATACAGTGGTTTCTGAGGATCATCCTCAGAATGAAGCTAGAGTCTAACTCCCATTAATGACAGGCTAGTGGAAAGCTGGCTTCAAGGCATACTTACTTCTGATAGTTAAGCTCATGGCCTGTCCCTCCCATATCCTGATTCACTGTAGACTCAGCTTCTAACATCCTTATGTTAGATGCCTGACAGAAGTTGTGTGAGAGGCAAGTGAAATTTGCAGGCCCAGCTGTCTTATGTCTCCGAGGTCAATACAGCAATTTCCTAGAATTAGCTTCACTTCAAGACATACATATTTCTGAGTGCTGAGCAAAGTGCCTATCCCTCTTGGTTCCACACTGCATGTGTACTTAGCTTCAAACTCCCTTAATTACATGCCAGTCAGAAGATGTGTGAGAGGCAAGTGAAAGTTGCAGACTTAGAAGTCTTGTGTCTCCAAGGTCAATACAGTGATTTCCTAGAATTAGCTTCACTTATAATGGAGCTAGATACTAATTACCATAAATGAGCAGCTAGTTGAGAGCTGGCTTCAAGTCATACTTACTTCTTAGAGTTGAGCACAGGTGCTGTCCTTCGCATCTCCACATGGCCTCTGCATTTCGTTTCTAACAGTATCATTTTATTTTTTAAAAAACATTTTATTTATTTATTCGGAGAGAGAGAGAGGCAAAGACCTAGGCAGAGGGAGAAGCAGGCTCTATGCAGGGAGCCCAACGTGGGACTCAATCCTCAGTCTCCAGGATCCGGCCCTGGGCCGAAGGTGGTGCTAAACTACTGAGCCACCCGGGGCTGCCCTAACAGTATCATTTTAGATACTTGTCAGAAGTTGCGTGAGAAGCAAGTGGCAAGCTTCAAGCTTGGAAGGCTTGAGTCTCCGAGTTCCATACAGCCCTGCAATTGAAATTCCTACTGTAGAATGCTTTTAGCCTGTAACTCCATTTGGAGCAAGTATACTTGTAAGCTGGCTTCAACAGATACTTACTTCTGAGTGTTGAGCACAGGGCTGTCCCTCACAGTTCCACACTGCCTGGGGATTTAGTTTCCAACATCCTCATTTTAGATGCTTGACAGAGGATTCGTGAGAGGCAAGTGGCAAGCTGCAGGCCTGGAACGTTGTGTCTCCGAGTTCAATACAGCTTTTCCATGGAAACTCCTAGAGCAGAATGGAAATAGCCTCTAACTCCCATAGGAGGAAGTCTAGTTGTAAGCTGGCTTCAAGACATACTTATTTTGAGTGTTGAGCAAGATGCCTATCCCTAGCGGTTCCACACTGCATGTGTACTAAGCTTCAAACTCCCTTATGTTACATGCCTGTCAGAAGCTGTGTGAGAGGCAAGTGGCAAGTTGTAGAAAAAGAAGGCTTGTTTTTCCTACTTCAATATAGCACTTTCCATTGAAATTTGTCACCTAGAATAGTGCTGCTTTGTAATTGGTATAGGAGAGAGACTACTTGAAAGTTGGCTTGGCTTCAAGGCATAGTTACTTCTGAAAGTTGAGCTCTTTGTAGGACCCTCCCGTATCCTGTTTGCCTGTAGACTTAATTCTAATATCCTTATATTATGATGGCAGAAGTTGTGTGAGTGCAACTAGAAGTTGTAGGCCCAGAAGTCTTTTGTCTCTGAGTTCAATACAGCGATTTCCTAATAACATCCTCAATTAGAATGAAGTTAGGTTCTAACTCCCATAAATGAGAGGCTAGTTGAAACCTGGCTTTAAGGCATAGTTACTTCTGAGAGTTGAGCTCATGGCCTGTCCTTCCCGCATCCTTACTGCCTGTACACTTTGCTTTTAACTACCTTATGTGGGATGAATGATAGAAGCTGTGTTAGAGACAAGTACAAGATGCTGGCCTGAAGGTTTGTGTCTCCGAGTACAGTAGAATGCCTTGCATGGAACTTCTTTACCTAGAATGGTGCCAGGTTCTAGCTACAAAAGGAACGAAGCTAGCTGAAAGCTGGCTTCAAGACCTACTTATTTCTGAGTGTTGAGCAAAAACCTATCCCTCATAGTTCCACACTGCATGTGTACTAAGCTTCAAACTCCCTTATGTTACATGTCTGTCAGAAGGTGTGTGAGAGGCAAGTGGCAAGTTGTAGAAATGGAAAACTTGTTTTCCCAAAGTCAATACAATGCTTTCCATTGAAAGTTCTCACCTAGAGTAGGTGAATTACTTTGTAATCTTATAGGAGAAAGGCTATTTGAAAGCTGGCTACAAGGCATATTTAATTCTGAGAATTGAGTTTTTGGCAGGACCCTTCCCCATTCTGTTTGCCTGTAGACTTAGCTTCCAACATCCTTATGTTAGATGCTGGTAG
Source organism: Nyctereutes procyonoides (assembly GCF_905146905.1). NCBI lineage: Eukaryota > Metazoa > Chordata > Mammalia > Carnivora > Canidae > Nyctereutes > Nyctereutes procyonoides. The sequence continues at coordinate 26,200 of NW_026575082.1, read as the reverse complement.
AAGTGGTGTGGGAGACAAGCGGAATTTGCAGAAGTCTGGTGTCTCCAAGTTCAAAAAAGCTATTTCCTAATAACATCATCAATTAGAATGGAGTTATGTTCTAACTCCCATAAATGAGAGGCTAGTTGAAAGCTGTCTTCAAGGCACACTTACTTCTGTGAGTTGAGCTCATGGTTTGTCCCTCCTTCATCCTCATTGCCTTTATACTTTGCTTCTAACAACTTTATGTTCAATGACTGATAGAAGTTATGTGAGAGGCAGGTGAAACTTTCAGGCCAAGAGGCCTTGTGTCTCCATGCTGACTACAGGGACTTTCTAGGAACATCCTCACTTAGAATAGAGTTGGAATTGAACTCCCATAAATGAAAGGCTAGTTGAATGCTGGCTTCAAGGCATACTTAGTTCTGAGAGTTAAGCTCATGGCCGTTCCTTCCCATATCCTGACTTTCTGTAGACTTAGCTTTTAACATCCTTATCTTAGGAGCCTGAGAGAAGTTGTCGAGAGGCAAGTAAAAGTTGCAGGCACAGCAGTCTTGTGTCTCCGAGGTCAAAACAGTGATTTCCTAGAAATAGTCTCACTTAGAATGGACCTAGATATTAACTCCCATAAATGAGAGGCTAGTTGAAAGCTGGCTTCAAGATGTACCCATTTCTGACTGTTGAGCAAAGTGCCTATCCCACGAGGTTGCTCACTGCATGTGTACTTAGCTCCAAACTCCCGTATGGTATATGCCTGTCAGAAGTTGTGTGAGAGGCAAGTGGCAAGTTGTAGAAAAGGAAGGCTTGTTTTTTCCTACTTCAATATAGCCCTTTCCATTGAAAGTGCTCACCTAGATTAGAGCTACATTGTAATTCTTATAAGAGAGAGGCTAATTGAAGGCTCGCTTCAAGTCATACTTACTTGTAAGCATTAAGCTTATGGCCTGTCCCTCCCATATCCTGTCTCACTGTAGACTTCACTTCTAACATCCTTGTCAGATGCCTGGCAGAAGTTGTATTAGAGGCAAATGAAAGTTGCAGGCCCAGAAGTGATTCATAGGTCAATAAATCGATTTCCTAGAAATAGCTTCACTTAGAATGGAGCTAGATACTAACTCCCATAAATGAGATGCTAGTTGAAAGCTGGCTTCAAGGCGTAATTACTTATGATTGTTGAGCACAGGTGCTGTCCCTCACAGTTACACACTGCCTGGGGGTTTAGTTTCCAACATTCTCATTTTTATGCTTGTCAGAATTTTCGTGAGAGTCAAGTGGCAAGCTACAGGCCTGGAAGGCTTGGGTCTCTGAGATCAATACAGCTATTGCCTGGAAACTCCTAGCATAGAATGGAGTTATACTAATTCCCAAAGGAATGAGTCTAGTTGTAATCTGGCTTCAAGACATACTTATTTCTGACAGCTGAGCTCATGGCTTGTACCTACTGCATCCTAATTGCCTGTACACTTAGATTCTATCATCTTTATGTTCGATACCTGACAGAAGTTGTGTCAGAGGCAAGTAAAAGTTTCAGGCAGTGAAGTCTTGTGTCTGTGTACAATAGAGTGGTTCCCTAGGATCATCCTCACTTAGAATGGAGCTAGATTCTAACTCTCATAAATGAAGGCTAGTTGAAAGCTGGCTTCAAGGCATACTTGCTTCTAATAGTTAATCTCATGGCCCATCCCTCCCGCATCCTGACTCATGGTAAACTTAGCTTCTAACATTCTTATATTAGATGCATGATAGAAATTGTGTGAGAGGCAAGGGAAAGTTGTAGGTCCAGCAGTCTTGTGTCTGCGGGGTCAATACAGTGATTCCCTAGAAGTGCCTCACTTAAAATGGAAATAAATACTAACTCCCATAAATAAGACTAGTTGAAAGCTGGCTTTAAGGCGTACTTCTGAGAGTTGAGCACAGATGCTGTCCCTCGCAGTTCCACACTGCCTGTGGATTTAGTTTGAAACATCCTCATTTTAGAGGCTTGTCAGAAGCTGCATGAGGTGAGTGGCAAGCTGTAGGCCTGGAAGGCTTGCTTCCCTGAGTACAGTACAATGCATTGTATGGAAACTCCTCACCTAGAGAGATGCTAGGTTCTAACTCCATTAGGAATAAAGCTAGTTGAAAGCTAGCTTCAAGACATACATACTTATTTCTGAGTGTTGAACAAAGTGCCTATCCCTTGCAGTTCCACACTGCTTTTGTACTTAGCTTCAATTCCCTTATGTTACATGCCTGTCAGTAGTTGCGTGTGAGGCAAGTGGCAAGTTGTAGAAAAGGAAGGCTTGTTCTTTCTACTTCAATACAGAGTTTTCCATTGAAATTTCTCACCTAGAATAGAGATCCCTTGTAATTCTTATAGGAGAGAGGCTACTTGAATGCTGGCTTCAAGACATACTTACTTCTGAGAGTTAAGGTCGTGGCCTGTCCTTCCCGTATCCTGTCTCACTGTAGACTTCACTTCTTATGTTAGATGCCTGACAGAAGTTGTGTGAGAGACAAGTGAAGGTAGCAGGCCTAGAAATCTTGTGTCTCTTACATCACTAAAGCAATTTCCTCTAAATAGCTTCACTTAGAATAGAGACGGATACTAACTCCCATAAATGAGACTCTAGTTGAAAGCCGGCTTCAAGACGTACTTACTAATGAGAGTTTAGCAGAGTTACTGCCCTAGCAGTTCCACACTGCCTGGAGATTTAGTTTCCAACATCCTTTTAGATGCTTGTCAGAAGATTCATGAGAGGCAAGTGGCAAGCTGCTGGCCTGGAAGGCTTGTGTCTCCGAGTTCAATACAGCGATATCCTAATAACATCCTGAATTAGAATGGAGTTGGGTTCTATATATCAGAGGCTAGTTGAAAGCTGGCTTCAAGGCATACTTACTTGTGAGAGTTGAGCTCATGGCCTGTCCCTCCCACATCCTGATCGCCTGTATGCTTTGTTTCTAACAGCTATATATTTGATGACTGACAGAAGTTGTGTGAGAGGAAGTGAAAGTTTCAGGCCAAGAAGTCTTGTGTCTCCATGTTGACTACTGTGACTTTCTAGGAACATCCTCACTTAGAAGGGAGCTAGATTCTAACTCCCCTAAATGAGAGGCTAGTTGAAAACTGGCTTCAAGGCATACTTAGTTCTGAGATCTATGCTCATGGCCAGTACTTCCCGTATCCAGGCTCCCTGTAGACTTAGCTTTTAACTTCTTTATGTTAGATGCCTGAGAGAAGTTGTGTGAGAGGCAAGTGAAATTTGCAGGCCAAGCAGTCTTGTGTCTCTGAAATCAATTCATCAATTTCTTGGATATAGCCACACTTGGAATGGAGTTAGATACTAACTCCCACAAATGAGAGGCTAGTTGAAAGCTGGCTTCAAGATATACTTATTTCTGAGTGTTGACAGAGGTGCCTATCTATTGCGGTTCTACACTGCATGTGTACTTAGCTTCAAATTCTCTTATATTACATGCCTGTAGGAAGTTGTGTGAGGCAAGGAGCAAGTTGTAGAAATGGAAGGCTTGTTTTTCCTACTTCAATACAGCCCTTTCCATTGAAAGATCTCACCTAGAGTAGAGCTCTTTGCAATTCTTATAGGAGAGAGGCTACTTGAAAGCTGACTTCAAGGCATACTTCCTTCTGAGAGTTAAACTCATGGCCTGTTCCTCCTGTATCCTGACTCACTGTAGACTTAGCTTCTAACATCCTTATGTTAGATGCCTGAGAGTAGTTGTGTGAGAGGCAAGTGAAATTTGCAGGCCCAGAAGTCTTGTGTCTCCAAAGTCAATACGGCGATTTCCTAGAAATATCCTCCCTTAGAAGGGAGCTATATACTCACTGCCATGAATGAGACGATAGTTGAGAGCTGGCTTCAAGACGTACTTACTTCTAAGGGTTGAGCAGAATTGCTGTCCCTCGCACTTCCACATGGCCTCTGGATTTTGTTTCTAACACCCTCTTTACAGATATTTGTCAGAAGGTGTGTGAGAGGCAAGTGGCAAGCGGCAAGCTGCAGGCCTGGAAGACTTGTGTCTCTGAGTTCAATACAGATTTTGCAATGGAAATTCCTACTGTAGAATGCTATTACCCTGTAAAACCAATAGGAGAAAGTATACTTGTAACTGCGCTTCAAGGCATACTTACTTTTTTCTTATTGGAGTTCAATATGCCAACATATAACATAACACCCAGTGCTCATCCTATCAAGTGCCCCCCCTCAGTACCCATCACCCAGTCACCCCAACCCTCTGCCTACCTCCCTTTCCACTACACCTTGTTCATTTCCCAGAATTAGGTGTTTCTCATGTTTTGTCACCCTCACTGATATTTCCACTCATTTTCTCTCCTTTTCCCTTTATTCCCTTTCACTAATTTTTATATTCCCCAAATGAATGAGACCATATAATGTTTGTCCTTCTCCGATTGACTTATTTCACTCAGCATAATACCCTCCAGTTCCATCCACGTCGAAGCAAATGGTGGGTATTTGTTGTTTCTAATGGCTGAGGAATATTCCATTGTATACATATACCACATCTTCTTTATCCATTCATCTTTCAATGGACACGGGGCTCCTTCCACAGTTTGGATGCTGTGGACATTCCTGCTATAAACATTGGGGTGCAGGTGTTCCAGCGTTTCACTGCATCTGTATCTCTGGGGTAAATCCCCAGCAGTGCAATTGCTGGGTCATAGGGCCGTTCTATTTTTAACTCTTTGTGGAACTTCCACACAGTTTTCCAGAGTGGCTGCACCAGTTCACATTTCCACCAACAGTGCAAGAGGGTCCCCTTTCTCCACATCCTCTCCAACATTTGTTGTTTCCTGTCTTGTTAATTTTCCCCATTCTCACTGATGTGAGGTGGTATCTCATTGTCATTTTAATTTGTATTTCCCTGGTGGCCAGTGATGCGGAGCATTTTCTCATGTGCTTCTTGGCCATGCCTATATCTTCCTCTGTGAAATTTCTGTTCATGTCTTTTGCCCATTTCATGATTGGATTGTTTGTTTCTTTGCTGTTGAGTTAAATAAGTTCTTTACGGCTCTTGGATACTAGCCCTTTATCTGATAGGTCATTTGCAAATATTCTCCCATTCCATAGATTGTCTTTTAGTTTTGTTGACTGTTTCTTTTGCTGTGCAGAAGCTTTTTATCTTGATAAAATCTCAATGATTCATTTTTGCTTTTGTTTCCCTTGCCTTCATGGATGTATCTTGCAAGAAGTTGCTGTGGCCAGAGGCGGGGCAAAATGGTGGAAGAGTAGGGTCCCTAAGTCACCTGTCCCCACCAACTTACCTAGATAACTTTCATTTTTTTAAAAATAAATTTATTTTTTATTGGTGTTCAATTTGCCAAATACAGAATAACACCCAGTGCTCATCCCATTAAGTGCCCCCCTCAGTGCCCGTCAACCCATCACCTCCACCCCCCGCTCTCCTCCCCTTCCACCACCCCTAGTTTCCCAGAGTTAATGTAATCCCTATAAAAATACAATGGACTTTCTTCAGAGACTTAGAACAAATTATTTTAAGATTTGTGTGGAATCAGAAAAGACCCCGAATAGCCAGGGGAATTTAAAAAAAGAAAACCATAGCTGGGGGCATCACAATGCCAGATTTCAGGTTGTACTACAAAGCTGTGGTCATCAAGACAGTGTGGTACTGGCACAAAAACAGACACATAGATCAATGGAACAGAACAGAGAACCCAGAAATGGACCCTCAACTTTATGGTCAACTAATATTCTATAAAGGAGGAAAGACTATCCACTGGAAGAAAGACAGTCTCTTCAGTAAATGGTGCTGGGAAAATTGGACATCCACATGCAGAAGAATGAAACTAGACCACTCCCTTTCACTATACACAAAGATAAACTCAAAATGGATGAAAGATCTAAAAGTGAGGCAAGATTCCATCAAAATCCTAGATAACTTTCAAATCATCCTGAAAACCTACGAATTCAGTCTGAGATTTAAAGAGAGAACAGATGGAATGCTACAGTGAGAAGAGTTTGCGCTTCTATCAAGGTAGGAAGACGGAAAAAAAATAAATAAAAAAGCATCCAAGGGGAAGGAGCCCCCATGAGGAGCCGGGCTAAGGCTACATGGCAAGAAGCAGGAGGTTTACCAATTTTCCCAGACCAAAAAGGCGCTTGCAGGGAGCTCCGGCAGGATCCCAGGAGGGGCAGGGATGCCCTCAGGCTCCAAGGGGCACTAACAGAGGAACTGTGCCCCGGGGGAGAGCCCACCACACACCATGGGCAGAGCTCCCTAAAGGCCTGGAGCGTTCGCTTGGTGGGCCTGGAGAGCAGCTCGGGAAGCTCAGGGAGCAGCTTGGGCGGGGGGGGAGGGGGGCTGCGCAGCCCTGTGAGCCCCTTAGGTGGCGGCTCTGGCAGCGGCTCCACGAGGTGGGGGGTGTGCAGCCCCAGAGCCCAGGGCACTGGGGGACAAAGCCTAACATCCGGCGCTCCCTCCAGGACAGACAGAGGCTGGGAGGACACAGGACAGCAAGGAGGCTCCTGCCGCCTGGCAGCCCCAAGCTGTGCAGATGGGCGTCCCCATCCCCCGGAGCATCCAGGCCCCTGTGGACTGGGAGCTGCGGTAGTTACTGTGGAAGCTGACTCCAGAGTTGGAAAGCTGGCCACCATCATTGTTGTTCCTCCTGGTGTCACCTTGTACCTGAGACTCAGCAGGGGCCTCGCAGGATAAACAGCTCCCACTGAGCCATGCACCTGGCAGGGGGATGAGCAGCTCCCCCAGGTGCACACACCTGAGAATCAGCACAGCAGGCACCTCTCCCAGAAGACCAGCTAGAAGGACAAAGGAAAAAGAAGTTATTGACCAAGCAGCACTGGAAAATTACAGGGGAAGTTGAGAGATTTCCAGTATATAGAATCAGAAGACGGATCCCTGGGTGGCGCAGCGGTTTAGCGCCTGCCTTTGGCCCCGGGCGCGATCCTGGAGACCCAGGATCGAATCCCACGTCGGGCTCCTGGTGCATGGAGCCTGCTTCTCCCTCTGCCTGTGTCTCTGCCTCTCTCTCTCTCTCTCTCTGTCTCTCTGTGACTATCGTAAATAAATAAAAAAAATTAAAAAAAAAGAATCTGAAGATACTCCCCCCCCTTTTTGTTTTCTGTTCCCCCCTTTCCCCTTTTTTCTCCTTTTTCCAGTACAACATCTTTTTGGCCACTCTGCACTGAGGAAAATGACTAGAAGGAAAACCTCACCTCAAAAGAAAGAATCAGAAACAGCCCTCTCTCCCACAGAGTTACAAAATCTGGATTACAATTCAATGTCAGAAAGCCAATTCAGAAGCACTATTATACAGCTACTGGTGGCTCTAGAAAAAAGCATTTAAGGACTCACGAGACTTCATGACTGCAGAATTTAGATCCAATCAGGCAGAAATTAAAAATCAATTGAATGAGATGCAATCCAAACTAGAAGTCCTAACGACGAGGGTCAACGAGGTGGAAGAACGAGTGAGTGACATTGAAGACAAGTTAATGGCAAAGAGGGAAACTGAGGAAAAAAGAGACAGACAAAAGACCATGAAGACAGATTAAGGGAAATAAATGACAGCCTAAGGAAGAAAAACCTACGTTTAATTGGGGTTCCCGAGGGCGCCGAAAGGGACAGAGGGCCAGAATATGTATTTGAACAAATCCTAGCTGAAAACTTTCCCAATCTGGGAAGGGAAACAGGCATTCAGATCCAGGAAATAGAGAGATCCCCCCCCTAAAATCAATAAAAACCGTTCAACACCTCGACATTTAATAGTGAAGCTTGCAAATTCCAAAGATAAAGAGAAGATCCTTAAAGCAGCAAGAGACAAGAAGTCCCTGACTTTCATGGGGAGGAATATTAGGGTAAAGGCAGACCTCTCCACAGAGACGTGGCAGGCCAGAAAGGGATGGCAGGATATATTCAGGGTCCTAAATGAGAAGAACATGCAACCAAGAATACTTTATCCAGCAAGGCTCTCATTTAAAATGGAAGGAGAGATAAAGAGCTTCCAAGACAGGCAGGAACTGAAAGAATATGTGACCTCCAAAGCAGCTCTGCAGGAAATTTTAAGGGGGACTCTTAAAATTCCCCTTTAAGAAGAAGTTCAGTGGAACAATCCACAAAAACAAGGACTAAATAGATATCATGACGACACGAAACTCATATCTGTCAATAGTAACTCTGAACGTGAACGGGCTTAATGACCCCATCAAAAGGCGCAGGGTTTCAGACTGGATAAAAAAGCAGGACCCATCTATTTGCTGTCTACAAGAGACTCATTTTAGACAGAAGGACACCTACAACCTGAAAATAAAAGGTTGGAGAACCATTTACCATTCAAATGGTTCTCAAAAGAAAGCAGGGGTAGCCATCCTTATATCAGATAAACTAAAATTTACCCTGAAGACTGTAGTGAGAGACGAAGAGGGACACTATATCATACTTAAAGGATCTATCCAGCAAGAGGAATTAACAGTCCTCAAAATATATGCCCCGAATGTGGGAGCTGCCAAATACTTAAACGAATTATTAACCAAAGTGAAGAAATACTTAGATAATAATACACTTATACTTGGTGACTTCAATCTAGCTCTTTCTACCCTCGATAGGTCTTCTAAGCACAACATCTCCAAAGAAACGAGAGCTTTGAATGATACACTGGACCAGATAGATTTCACAGATATCTACAGAACTTTACATCCAAACTCAACTGAATACACATTCTTCTCAAGTGCACATGGAACTTTCTCCAGAATAGACCACATACTGGGTCACAAATCGGGTCTGAACCGATACCAAAAGATTGGGATCGTCCCCTGCATATTCTCAGACCATAACGCCTTGAAATTAGAACTCAATCACAAGAAGAAGTTTGGAAGGACCTCAAACACGTGGAGGTTAAGGACCATCCTGCTAAAAGATTAAAGGGTCAACCAGGAAATTAAGGAAGAATTAAAAAGATTCATGGAAACTAATGAGAATGAAGATACAACTGTTCAAAATCTTTGGGATGCAGCAAAAGCAGTCATGAGGGGGAAATACATCGCAATACAAGCATCCATTCAAAACCTGTAAAGAACTCAAATACAAAAGCTAAACTTACACATAAAGGAGCTAGAGAAGAAGCAGCAAATCGACCCGACGCCCAGCAGAAGAAGAGAGTTAATTAAAATTCGAGCAGAACTCAACGAAATTGAGACCAGAACTGTGGAACAGATCAATAGAACCAAGAGTTGGTTCTTTGAAAGAATTAATAAGATAGATAAACCATTAGCCAACCTAATTAAAAAGAAGAGAGAGAAGACTCAAATTAATAAAATCATGAATGAGAAAGGAGAGATCACTACCAACACCAAGGAAATACAAACGATTTTAAAAACATATTATGAACAGCTCTACGCCAATAAATTAGGCAATCTAGAAGAAATGGACGCATTCCTGGAAAGCCACAAACTACCAAAACTGGAACAGGAAGAAATAGAAAACCTGAACAGGCCAATAACCAGGGAGGAAATTGAAGCAGTCATCAAAAACCTCCCAAGACACAAGAGTAGAGGGCCAGATGGCTTCTCAGGGGAATTCTATCAAACGTTTAAAGAAGAAATCATACCTATTCTACTAAAGCTGTTTGGAAAGATAGAAAGAGATGGAGTACTTCCAAATTCATTCTATGAGGCCAGCATCACCTTAATTCCAGCGAGTGTCAGTGCGAGTGTGACTGTCAGGGTGAGTGTGAGTGTGAGTGCGAGTGTGAGTGGGAGTGCGAGTGCGTGAGTGCGAGTGTGAGTGCGAGTACGAGTGAGTGCGAGTGTGAGTGCGAGCGTGAGTGCGAGTGTGAATTTGAGTGCGAGTTCCAGTGCGTGAGTTCGCATGTGAGTTCGAGTGCGAGTGATTGCGAGTGTGAGTGTGTTAGTGCCAGTGTGAGTGTCAGACCGAGTGTGAGTGCGAGTGTGAGTGCGAGTGTGTTTGTGAATTTGAGTGCGAGTTCCAGTGCGTGAGTGCGCATGTGAGTTCGAGTGCGAGTGATTGCGAGTGTGTGTTAGTGCCAGTGTCAGTGTCAGACCGAGTGTGAGTGCGAGTGTGAGTGTGAGTGTGATTGTGAATTTGAGTGCGAGTTCCAGTGCGTGAGTGCGCATGTGAGTTCGAGTGCAAGTGATTGTGAGTGTGAGTGCGAGTGTGAGTGCGAGTGTGAGTGCGAGTGTGAGTGAGTGTGAGTGCGAGTGTGAGTGCCAGTGTGAGTGTCAGTGCGAGTGTGATTGCGAGTGTTAGTGCCAGTGCGAGTGTGAGTGCGAGTGTGAGTGTGAGTGCGAGTGTGAGTGCGAGTGCGAGTTTGAGTGCGAGTGCGAATGAGTACGAGTGTGAGTGCGAGTGTGAGTGCGAGTGTGACTGCGAGTGTGAGTGCGAGAGTGAGTGCGAGTGCCTGTGTGAGTGAGAGCGTGAGTGTGAGTGCGAGTGCGAGTTTGAGTGCGAGTGCGAGTGCGAGTGTGAGTGTGAGTGCGAGTGCGAGTGTGAGTTGGAGTGCAAGTGTGAGTGTGAGTGCGAGTTTGAGTGCGAGTTCGAGTGCGAGTGTGAGTTCGAGTGCGAGTTTGAGTGTGAGTACGAGTGTGAGTGTGAGAGTGATTGCGAGTGTGAGTGCGAGTGCGAGTGTGAGTGCGAGTGTGAGTGTGAGTGTGAGTGTGAGTGCGAGTGTGAGTGCGAGTGCGAGTGTGAGTGCGTAGGTGCGAGTGCGAGTTCGAGTGCGAGTGCGAGTGTGAGTGCGAGTGTGAGTGCGAGTGCGAGTGCGAGTGGGAGTGCGAGTGGGAGTGTGAGTGAGAGCGTGAGTGCAGTTGCGAGTTTGAATGAGAGTGCGTGACTGCGAGTGTGAGTGCGAGAGCGAGTGAGTACGAGTGTGAGTGCGAGTGTGAGTGTGAGTGCGAGTGTGAGTGCGCGAGTGAGTGCGAGTGCGTGTGTGAGTGAGAGAGTGAGTGTGACTGCGAGTGCGATTTTGAGTGCGAGTGCGTGAGTGCAATTGTGAGTGCAAGTGCGAGTGAGTACAAGTGTGAGTGCGAGTGTGAGTGCGAGTGTGTGTACGTCCGAGTGTGAGTGCGATTGCAGTGCGGTTGTGAGTGCGAGTGTGTGAGTGAGAGTACGAGTGCGAGTTCAAGTGAGAGAGGGAGTGCGAGTGCGAGTGTGAGTTAGAGTGCGATTGTGAGTGCGAGTGCGAGTGTGAGTGTGATTTCGAGTGCGAGTGTGAGTGCGAGTCCGAGTTCGAGTGCGAGTGCGAGTGTGAGTGTGAGTGCGAGTGTGAGTGCGAGTGTGAGTGCCAGTGTGTCAGTGCGAGTGTGATTGCGAGTGTTTGTGCGAGTGCGAGTGTGAGTGCGAGTGTGAGTGTGAGTGCGAGTGTGAGTGCGAGTGCGAGTTTGAGTGCGAGTGCGAATGAGTACGAGTGTGAGTGTGAGTGCGAGAGTGATGTGAGGGCGAGTGTGAGTGCGAGTGTGAGTGCGAGTGCAAGTGTGAGTGCGAGTGCGAGTAAGAGTTCGAGTTCGAGTGTGAGTGCGAGTGTGAGTGTGATTGCGAGTATGAGTGTGAGTGCGAGTGCAAGTGTGAGTGCGAGTGTGAGTGTGAGTTGGAATGTGAGTGCGAGTGTATGAGTGTGTGTGCGAATGCGAGTGTGAGTGCGAATGGGAGTTCGAGTACGAGTGTGAGTGCGAGTGCGAGTGTGAGTGTGATTGCGAGTGTGAGTGCGAGTTCGATTGTGAGTGCGAGTGTGAGTGTAGTGTGAGTGCGAGTGTGAGTGCGAGTGTGAGTGTGAGTGCGAGTGTGAGTGCGAGTGCGAGTGCGAGTGCATGAGTGCGATTGTGAGTGCGAGTGTGAGTGTGAGTGCGAGTGTGAGTGCGAGCCTGAGTGCGAGTGCGAGGGAGATTGCGAGTGTGAGTGTGACTGCGAGGGCGAGTGGGAGTGCGAGTGTGAGTGCGAGTGCGAGTGTGAGAGGGAGTGCGAGTGCGAGTGTGAGTGTGAGTGCGAGTGCGAGTGAGTGCGTGTGTGAGTGCGAATGTGAGTGCGAGTGTGAGTGCGAGTGGGAGTTCGAGTGGGAGTAAGAGTGTGAGTGCGAGTGTGAGTGTGAATGTGAGTGCGAGTGCAAGAGTGAGTGCTAGGGCGAGTATGAGTGTGAGTGCGAGTGGGAGTGCGAGTGCGATTTTGAGTGCGAGTGCGTGAGTGCGAGTGTGAGTGCGAGTGCAAGTGAGTGCGAGTGTGAGTGCGAGTGTGAGTGGGAATGCGAGTGTGAGTGCGAGTGTGACTATGAGTGCGAGTGTGAGTGCGAGCGTGAGTGCGAGAGCGAGTGTGAGTGGGAGTGTGAGTGCGAGTGCGAGTGTGAGTGTGAGTGCGAGTGTGAGTGCCAGGGTGAGTGTGAGTGTGAGTGCGAGTGCGAGTTCGAGTTCGAGTGTGAGAAGGAGTGCGAGTGAGTGTGACTGCGAGTGCGAGTGTGAGGGCGAGTGCAAGTTCGAGTGCGAGTGTGAGTGCGAGTGTGAGTGCGAGTCGAGTGCAAGTGTGAGTGCGAGTGCGAGGGACTGCGTGTGTGAGTGCGAGTGTGAGTGGGAGTGTGAGTGCGAGTGGGAGTTCCAGTAGGAGTGAGTGTGAGTGCGAGTGTGAGTTTGAATGTGAGTGCGAGTGCGAGAGTGAGTGCGAGTGCGAGTATGAGTGCGAGTGTGAGTGTGAATGTGAGTGCGAGTGCGAGAGTGAGTGCGAGAGCGAGTGTGAGTGTGAGTGCGAGTGCGAGTTTGAGTGCGAGTGCGTGAGTGCGAGTGTGAGTGCGAGTGTGAGTGTGAGTGCGAGTGTGAGTTCGAGGGCGAGTGCGAGTTTGAGTGTGTGAGTGCGAGTGTGAGTGCGAGTGTGAGTGCTAGTGTGTGTGCGAGTGCGAGTTTGATTGCGAGTGCGTGAGTGCCAGTGTGAGTGCGAGTGCGAGTGAGTGCGAGAGTGAGTGCGAGTGTGAGTGCGAGTGTGAGTGCGAGTGTGACAGCGAGTGTGAGTGCGAGAGTGAGTGCGAGTGCCTGTGTGACTGAGAGCGTGACTGTGAGTGTGAGTGCGAGTTTGAGTGCGAGTTCGAGTGTGAGTGCGAGTGCGAGTGTGTGAGTGCGAGTGCGAGTCTGAGTGCGAGTTCGAGTGCGAGTGGTGGTTGGAGTGCGAGTTTGAGTGTGAGTACGAGTGTGAGTGTGAGAGTGATTGCGAGTGTGAGTGCGAGGGCGAGTGCGAGTGCGAGTGTGAGTGCTAGTGTGAGTGCGAGTTCGAGTGTGATTGTGAGTGCGTGTGTGAGTGCGAGTGGGAGTGCGAGTGTGAGTGCGAGTGTGAGTGCGAGTGGGAGCGTGAGTGCGAGTGTGAGTGTGGGTGCGATTGTGAGTGCGAGTGTGAGTGCGAGTGTGAGTGCGAGTGCAATTTTTTTATTTTTTTATTTTTTTGTTTTTTGTTTTTTTTGTTTTTTTTTTTTTGTTTTTTTTTTGTTTTTTTGCGAGTGCGATTTTGAGTGCGAGGGCGAGTTCGAGTGCGAGTGTGAGCGCGAGTGTGAGCGTGAGTGCGAGTGTGTGTTTGAGTGCAGGTGTGAGTGCGAGTGCGAGTGTGAGCGCGAGTGCAATTTTTTTTATTTTTTTATTTTTTTGTTTATTTTGTTTTTTTTTTGTTTTTTGTTTTTTTTGTTTTTTTTTGTTTTTTTGCTAGTGCGAATATGAGTGCGAGTTCGAGTGAGTGCGAGTGCGAGTGTGAGTGTGAGTGCAAGTTTGATTTTGAGTGCGAGTGCGTGTGATCGAGTGTGAGTGCGAGTGTGAGTGCGAGTGCGAGTGTGAGTGTGAGCGTGAGTGCGAGTGTGAGTGTGAGTGCAGGTGTGAGTGCGAGTGCGAGTGTGAGTTCGAGTGCAATTTTTTTAAATTATTTATTTCTTTTTGTTTTGTTTTTTTTGTTTTTTTTTTGTTTTTTTGCGAGTGCGATTTTGAGTGCGAGTGCGAGTTCGAGTGCGAGTGTGAGTGCGAGTGTGAGTGCGAGTGCCTGTGCGAGTGTGAGGGTGAGTGCGAGTGCGAGCGGGAGTGCGAGTGTAGGTGTGAGTGCGAGTGCAATTTTTTTTTATTTTTTTATTTTTTTGTTTTTTTTGTTTTTTTTTTGTTTATTGCGAGTGCGAGTGTGAGTGTGAGTGAAGGTGCGAGTGCCTGTGCGAGTGTGAGTGCGAGTGTGAATGCGAGTGCGAGTGTGAGTGCGAGTTCGAGTGTGAGGGCAAGTGGGAGTTTGAGTGCGAGTGAGAGTGCGACTGTGAGTGTGAGGGCGAGTGCGAGTGTGAGTGCGAGTGTGAGTGCGAGTGCAATTTTTTTTATTTTTTTATTTTTTTTGTTTTTTTGTTTTTTTGTTTTTTGTTTTTTTTTGTTTTTTTTTTGGTTTTTTTGCGAGTGCGATTTTGAGTGCGATTGCGAGTTCGACTGCAAGGTTGAGTGCGAGTGCGATTGCCTGTGCGAGTGTGAGGGTGAGTGCGAGTGTAGGTGTGAGTGCGAGTGCAATTTTTTTATTTTTTTATTTTTTTTTGTTTTTTTTGTTTTTTTATGTGTTTTTGTTTTTTTGTTTTTTTTTTGTTTTTTTTGCGAGTGCGAATTTGAGTGCGAGTGCGAGATCGAGTGCGAGTGTGAGTGCGAGTGCGAGTGTGAGTGTGAGTGCGAGTGCCTGTGCGAGTGTGAGTGTGAGTGCGAGTGCGAGCGTGAGTGCAAGTGCGAGTGTAGGTGTAAGTGCGAGTGCAATTTTTTCATTTTTTTGTTTTTTTTTGTTTTTTGTTTTTTTTTGGTTCTTTTTTTTTTGTTTTTTTGCGAGTGCGAATTTGAGTGCGAGTGCGAGTGCGAGCGTGAGTGCGAGTGTGAATGGGAGTGCGAGTGTGAGTGCGAGTTCGAGTTTGAGGGCAAGTGGGAGTTTGAGTGCGATTGCGAGTGCGAGAGTGAGTGTCAGTGCTAGTGCGAGTGTGAGTGCAAGTGTGAGTGCGAGTGGAAGTTTGAGTGCGAGTGAGATTGCGAGTGTGAGTGCGAGTGTTAGTGCGAGTGTGTGTGCGAGTGCAATTTTTTTATTTTTTTATTTTTTTGTTTTTTTTGTTTTTTTGTTTTTTTTTTGTTTTTTTGCGATTGCAATTTTGAGTGCGAGTGCGAGTCCGAGTGTGAGTGTGATTTCGAGTGTGAGTGCGAGTCTGAGTGTCAGTGCGAGTGTGAGTGCGAGTGCGTGAGTTCGAGTGTGAGTGCGAGTGTGAGTGCGAGTGTGACTGGGAGTGCGAGTGTGAGTGTGAGTGCGAGTGTGAGTTCGAGTGGGAGTGCGAGTGTGAGTGTGAGTGCGAGTGTGAGTGCGAGTGTAGTGCGAGTGGGAGCGTGAGTGCGAGTGTGAGTGTGAGTGCGAGCGTGAGTACGAGTGTGAGTGCGAGTGTGAGTGCGAGTGCAATTTTTTTATTTTTTTATTTTTTTTGTTATTTTTTTTGTTTTTTTTGTTTTTTGGTTTTTTTGGGTTTTTTTTTGTTTTTTTTGTTTTTTGCGAGTGCGATTTTGAGTTTGAGGGCGAGTTCGAGTGCGAGTGTGATTGCGAGTGTGAGTGTGAGTGCGAGTGCGTGAGTTCGAGTGTGAGTGCGAGTGTGAGTGCGAGTGCGAGTGTGAGTGCGAGCGTGAGCGTGAGTGCGAGTGTGTGTGTGAGTGCAGGTGTGAGTGTGAGTGCGAGTGTTCGTGCGAGTGTGAGTGCGAGAGCAATTTTTTTTATTTTTTTGTTTTTTTTGTTTTTTGTTTTTTTTGTTTTTTTGCGAGTGCGATTTAGAGTGCGAGAGCGAGTTCGAGTGCGAGTGTGAGTGCGAGTGCGAGTGTGAGTGTGAGTGCCTGTGCGAGTGTGAGGGTGAGTGCGAGTGCGAGCGTGAGTGCGTGTGCGAGTGTAGGTGTGAGTGCGAGTGCAATTTTTTTTTATTTTTTTATTTTTTTTGTTTTTTTTGGGTTTTTTTTGTTTTTTTTGTTTTTTTGCGAGTCCGATTTTGAGTGCGAGTGCGAGTTCGAGTGCGAGTGTGAGTGCGAGTGTGAGTGTTAGTGCGAGAGTGACTGAGAGTGCGAGCAAATGTGCAAGTTTGATTTTGAGTTCGAGTGCGTGTGATCGAGTGTGATTGCGAGTGTGAGTGCGAGTGCGAGTGTGAGTGCGAGTGCGAGCGTGAGTGCGAGTGCGAGTGTAGGTGTGAGTGCAAGTGCAATTTTTTCATTTTTTTGTTTTTTTTTTTGTTTTTTGGTTTTTTTTGGTTCTTTTTGTTTTTTTTTGTTTTTTTGCGAGTGCGAATTTGAGTGCGAGTGCGAGTTCGAGTGCGAGCGTGAGTGAGAGTGTGAATGGGAGTGCGAGTTGAGTGCGAGTTCGAGTGTGAGGGAAAGTGGGAGTTTGAGTGCGATTGCGGGTGCGAGAGTGAGTGTCAGTGCTAGTGCGAGTGTGAGTGCAAGTGCAAGTGTGAGTGGGAGTGGAAGTTTGTGTGCGAGTGGAAGTTTGTGTGCGAGTGAGATAGCGACTGTGTGAGTGCGAGTGTTAGTGCGAGTGTGTGTGCGAGTGCAATTTTTTTTATTTTTTTATTTTTTATGTTTTTTTGTTTTTTTTTTGCTTTTTTTGTTTTTTTTTTTTGTTTTTTTTTTGTTTTTTTGCGAGTGCGATTTTGAGTGCGAGTGGGAGTTCGAGTCCGAGTGTGAGTGTGAGTGTGAGTTCGAGTGTGAGTGCGAGTCTGAGTGTCAGTGCGAGTGTGAGTGCGAGTGCGTGAGTTCGAGTGTGAGTGCGAGTGTGAGTGCGAGTGTGAGTGTGAGTGCGAGTGTGAGTGCGAGTGGGCGCGTGAGTACGAGTGTGAGTGCGAGTGCAATTTTTTTATTTTTTATTTTTTTTGTTTTCTGTTTTTTGTTTTTTTTGTTTTTTTTGTTTTTTTGTGAGTGCGATTTTGAGTTTGAGGGCGAGTTCGAGTGCGAGTGTGATTGCGAGTGTGAGTGTGAGTGCGAGTGCGTGAGTTCGAGTGTGAGTGCGAGTGTGAGTGCGAGTGTGAGTGCGAGCGTGAGCGTGAGTGCGAGTGTGTGTGTGAGTGCAGGTGTGAGTGTGAGTGCGAGTGTTCGTGCGAGTGTGAGTGCGAGAGCAATTTTTTTTATTTTTTTGTTTTTTTTGTTTTTTGTTTTTTTTTGTTTTTTTTGTTTTTTTGCGAGTGCGATTTAGAGTGCGAGAGCGAGTTCGAGTGCGAGTGTGAGTGCGAGTGCGAGTGTGAGTGTGAGTGCCTGTGCGAGTGTGAGGGTGAGTGCGAGTGCGAGCGTGAGTGCGTGTGCGAGTGTAGGTGTGAGTGCGAGTGCAATTTTTTTTTATTTTTTTATTTTTTTTGTTTTTTTTGGGTTTTTTTTGTTTTTTTTGTTTTTTTGCGAGTCCGATTTTGAGTGCGAGTGCGAGTTCGAGTGCGAGTGTGAGTGCGAGTGTGAGTGTTAGTGCGAGAGTGACTGAGAGTGCGAGCAAATGTGCAAGTTTGATTTTGAGTTCGAGTGCGTGTGATCGAGTGTGATTGCGAGTGTGAGTGCGAGTGCGAGTGTGAGTGCGAGTGCGAGCGTGAGTGCGAGTGCGAGTGTAGGTGTGAGTGCAAGTGCAATTTTTTCATTTTTTTGTTTTTTTGTTTTTTTTTGGTTTTTTTTGGTTCTTTTTGTTTTTTTTTGTTTTTTTGCGAGTGCGAATTTGAGTGCGAGTGCGAGTTCGAGTGCGAGCGTGAGTGAGAGTGTGAATGGGAGTGCGAGTTGAGTGCGAGTTCGAGTGTGAGGGAAAGTGGGAGTTTGAGTGCGATTGCGGGTGCGAGAGTGAGTGTCAGTGCTAGTGCGAGTGTGAGTGCAAGTGCAAGTGTGAGTGGGAGTGGAAGTTTGTGTGCGAGTGAGATAGCGACTGTGTGAGTGCGAGTGTTAGTGCGAGTGTGTGTGCGAGTGCAATTTTTTTTATTTTTTTATTTTTTTTTGTTTTTTTGTTTTTTTTGCTTTTTTTGTTTTTTTTTTTTGTTTTTTTTTTGTTTTTTTGCGAGTGCGATTTTGAGTGCGAGTGGGAGTTCGAGTCCGAGTGTGAGTGTGAGTGTGAGTTCGAGTGTGAGTGCGAGTCTGAGTGTCAGTGCGAGTGTGAGTGCGAGTGCGTGAGTTCGAGTGTGAGTGCGAGTGTGAGTGCGAGTGTGAGTGTGAGTGCGAGTGTGAGTGCGAGTGGGCGCGTGAGTACGAGTGTGAGTGCGAGTGCAATTTTTTTATTTTTTTATTTTTTTTGTTTTCTGTTTTTTGTTTTTTTTGTTTTTTTTGTTTTTTTTTGTTTTTTTGCGAGTGCGATTTTGAGTTTGAGGGAGAGTTCGAGTGCGAGTGTGAGTGCGAGTGTGAGTGTGAGTGCGAGTGCGTGAGTTCGAGTGTGAGTGCGAGTGCGAGTGTGAGTGCGAGTGTGAGCGTGAGTGCGAGTCTGTGTGTGAGTGCAGGTGTGAGTGTGAGTGCGAGTGTGAGTGTGAGTGTTCGTGCGAGAGCAATTTTTTTATTTTTTTATTTTTTTTGTTTTTTTTTTGTTTTTTTTGTTTTTTTGCGAGTGCGATTTTGAGTGCGAGTGCGAGTTTGAGTGCGAGTGTGAGTGCGAGTGTGAGTGTTAGTGTGAGTGTGACTGCGAGTGCGAGCAAGAGTGCAAGTTTGATTTTGAGTGCGAGTGCGTGTGATCGAGTGTGATTGCGAGTGTGATTGCGAGTGCGAGTGCGAGTGTGAGTGTGAGCGTGAGTGCGAGTGTGAGTGTGAGTGCGAGTGCAATTTTTTTAATTTTTTATTTTTTTTTGTTTTTTTTGTTTTTTGTTTTTTTTGTTTTTTTTTGTTTTTTTGCGAGTGTGATTTTGAGTGCGAGTGCGAGTTCGAGTGCGAGTGTAAGTGCGAGTGCGAGTGTGAGTGTGAGTTCGAGTGCCTGTGCGAGTGTGAGGGTGAGTGCGAGCGTGAGTGCGAGTGTAGGTGTGAGTGCGAGCGCATTATTTTTTATTTTTTTATTTTTATTATTTTATTGTTTTATTTTTTTATTTCTTTTTGTTTTTTTTTTGCTTTTTTTGTTTTTTTTTTGTTTTTTTTTTGCGAGTGCGATTTTGAGTGCGAGTGGGAGATAGAGTGCGAGTGTGAGTGCGAGTGCGAGTCTGAGTGCGAGTGCGAGTTCCTGTGCGAGTGTGAGTGCGAGTGCAAATGTGGGTGCGAGTGTAGGTGTGAGTGCGAGTGCAATTTTTTTTATTTTTTTATTTTTTTATTTTTTATTTTTTATTTTTTTGTTTTTTTGTTTTTTTTTTGTTTTTTTTTGTTTTTTTGCGAGTGCGAATTTGAGTGCGAGTGCGAGTTCGAGTGCGTTGTGAGTTCGAGTGCGAGTGTGAGTGTGAGTGCGAGTGCCTGTGCGAGTGTGAGGGTGAGTGCGAGTGCGAGCGTGAGTGTGAGTGCGAGTGTGAATGCGAGTGCGAGTGTGAGTGCGAGTTCGAGTGTGAGGGCAAGTGGGAGTTTGAGTGCGTGTGAGAGTGCGAGTGTGAGCGTGAGTGCGAGTGCGAGTGTGAATGCGAGTGTGAGTACGAGTGCAATTTTTTAAAATTTTTTATTTTTTTTTTGTTTTTTTTGTTTATTTATTTATTTTTGTTTTTTTGCGAGTGAGATTTTGAGTGCAAGTGCGAGATGGAGTGCGAGTATGAGTGCGAGTGCGAGTGTGAGTGTGAGTGCGAGTGCCTGTGCGAGTGTGATGTGAGTGCGAGTGCGAGCGTGAGTGCGAGTGTAGGTGTGAGTGCGAGTGAAATTTTGTTATTTTTTTATTTTTTTTGTTTTTTTGTTTTTTTTGTTTTTTTTTTTTGTTTTTTTGTTTTTTTTTTTTGCGAGTGCGTATTTGAGTGCGAGTGCGAGTGTGAGTGCGAGTGCAATTTTTTTTATTTTTTTATTTTGTTTGTTTTTTTTGTTTTTTTGGGGGTTTTTTTGGTTTTTTTGTTTTTTTGCGAGTGCGATTTTGAGTGCGAGTGCGAGTTCGAGTGCGAGTGTGAGTGCGAGTGTGAGTGTTAGTGCGAGTGTGAGTGCGAGTGCGAGCAAGAGTGCAAGTTTGATTTTGAGTGCGAGGGCGTGTGATCAAGTGTGAGTGCGAGTGTGAGTGCGAGTGCGAGTGTGAGTGCGAGTGTGAGCATGAGTGCGAGTGTGAGTGTGAGTGCAGGTGTGAGTGTGAGTGCGAGTGCGAGTGTGAGTGCGAGTGCAATTTTTTTAACTTTTTATTTTTTTGTTTTTTTATTTTTATTTTTTTTTGTTTTTTTTGTTTTTTTTGTTTTTTTGCGAGTGCGAATTTGAGTGCGAGTGCGAGTTTGAGTGCGAGTGCGAGTGTGAGTGTGAGTGCGATTGCCTGTGTGAGTGTGAGTGTGAGTGCGAGTGCGAGCGTGAGTGCGAGTGTGAGTGTGATTGCGAGTGTGAGTGCGAGTGCGTGAGTTCGTGTGTGAGAGCGAGTGTGATTGTGAGTGCGAGTGTGAGTGCGATTGCGAGTGTGAGTGCGAGTGTGAGTGTGAGTGCGAGTGTGAGTGCGAGTGCGAGCAAGAGTGCAAGTTTGAGTGTGAGTGCGAGTGCGAGTGTGAGTGCGAGTGAGTGTGAGTGCGAGGGTGAGTGTGAGTGCGAGGGTGAGTGCGAGTGCGAGTGTGAGTGCGAGTGTGAGTGCGAGTGCCTGTGCGAGTGTGAAGGTGAGTTCGAGTACGAGCGTGAGTGCGAGTGTAGGTGTGAGTGCGAGTGCAATTTTTTTATTTTTTTATTTTTATTTTATTTGTTTTTTTTTGTTTTTTGTATTTTTTTTGTATTTTTTTTTGTTTTTTTTGCGAGTGCGATTTTCAGTGCGAGGGCGAGTTCGAGTGCGAGTGTGAGTGTGAGTGCGAGTGTGAGTGCGAGTGGGAGCAAGAGTGCCAGTTTGAGTTTGAGTGCGAGTGCGTGAGTTCGAGTGTGAGTGCGAGTGTGAGTGCGATTGTGAGTGCGAGTGTGAGCGTGAGTGCGAGTGTGAGTGCGAGCCTGAGTGCGAGTGCGAGGGAGATTGCGAGTGTGAGTGTGACTGCGAGGGCGAGTGGGAGTGCGAGTGTGAGTGCGAGTGCGAGTGTGAGAGGGAGTGCGAGTGTGAGTGTGAGTGCGAGTGCGAGTGAGTGCGTGTGTGAGTGCGAATGTGAGTGCGAGTGTGAGTGCGAGTGGGAGTTCGAGTGGGAGTAAGAGTGTGAGTGCGAGTGTGAGTGTGAATGTGAGTGCGAGTGCAAGAGTGAGTGCTAGGGCGAGTATGAGTGTGAGTGCGAGTGGGAGTGCGAGTGCGATTTTGAGTGCGAGTGCGTGAGTGCGAGTGTGAGTGCGAGTGCAAGTGAGTGCGAGTGTGAGTGCGAGTGTGAGTGGGAATGCGAGTGTGAGTGCGAGTGTGACTATGAGTGCGAGTGTGAGTGCGAGCGTGAGTGCGAGAGCGAGTGTGAGTGGGAGTGTGAGTGCGAGTGCGAGTGTGAGTGTGAGTGCGAGTGTGAGTGCCAGGGTGAGTGTGAGTGTGAGTGCGAGTGCGAGTTCGAGTTCGAGTGTGAGAAGGAGTGCGAGTGAGTGTGACTGCGAGTGCGAGTGTGAGGGCGAGTGCAAGTTCGAGTGCGAGTGTGAGTGCGAGTGTGAGTGCGAGTCGAGTGCAAGTGTGAGTGCGAGTGCGAGGGACTGCGTGTGTGAGTGCGAGTGTGAGTGGGAGTGTGAGTGCGAGTGGGAGTTCCAGTAGGAGTGAGTGTGAGTGCGAGTGTGAGTTTGAATGTGAGTGCGAGTGCGAGAGTGAGTGCGAGTGCGAGTATGAGTGCGAGTGTGAGTGTGAATGTGAGTGCGAGTGCGAGAGTGAGTGCGAGAGCGAGTGTGAGTGGGAGTGTGAGTGCGAGTGCGAGTTTGAGTGCGAGTGCGTGAGTGCGAGTGTGAGTGCGAGTGTGAGTGTGAGTGCGAGTGTGAGTTCGAGGGCGAGTGCGAGTTTGAGTGTGTGAGTGCGAGTGTGAGTGCGAGTGTGAGTGCTAGTGTGTGTGCGAGTGCGAGTTTGATTGCGAGTGCGTGAGTGCCAGTGTGAGTGCGAGTGCGAGTGAGTGCGAGAGTGAGTGCGAGTGTGAGTGCGAGTGTGAGTGCGAGTGTGACAGCGAGTGTGAGTGCGAGAGTGAGTGCGAGTGCCTGTGTGACTGAGAGCGTGACTGTGAGTGTGAGTGCGAGTTTGAGTGCGAGTTCGAGTGTGAGTGCGAGTGCGAGTGTGTGAGTGCGAGTGCGAGTCTGAGTGCGAGTTCGAGTGCGAGTGGTGGTTGGAGTGCGAGTTTGAGTGTGAGTACGAGTGTGAGTGTGAGAGTGATTGCGAGTGTGAGTGCGAGGGCGAGTGCGAGTGCGAGTGTGAGTGCGAGTGGGAGCGTGAGTGCGAGTGTGAGTGTGAGTGCGAGTGGGAGTGCGAGTGTGAGTGCGAGTGTGAGTGCGAGTGGGAGCGTGAGTGCGAGTGTGAGTGTGGGTGCGATTGTGAGTGCGAGTGTGAGTGCGAGTGTGAGTGCGAGTGCAATTTTTTTATTTTTTTATTTTTTTGTTTTTTGTTTTTTTTGTTTTTTTTTTGTTTTTTTTTTTGTTTTTTTGCGAGTGCGATTTTGAGTGCGAGGGCGAGTTCGAGTGCGAGTGTGAGCGCGAGTGTGAGCGTGAGTGCGAGTGTGTGTTTGAGTGCAGGTGTGAGTGCGAGTGCGAGTGTGAGCGCGAGTGCAATTTTTTTTATTTTTTTATTTTTTTGTTTATTTTGTTTTTTTTTGTTTTTTGTTTTTTTTTTGTTTTTTTTTTGTTTTTTTGCTAGTGCGAATATGAGTGCGAGTTCGAGTGAGTGCGAGTGCGAGTGTGAGTGTGAGTGCAAGTTTGATTTTGAGTGCGAGTGCGTGTGATCGAGTGTGAGTGCGAGTGTGAGTGCGAGTGCGAGTGTGAGTGTGAGCGTGAGTGCGAGTGTGAGTGTGAGTGCAGGTGTGAGTGCGAGTGCGAGTGTGAGTTCGAGTGCAATTTTTTTAAATTATTTATTTCTTTTTGTTTTGTTTTTTTTGTTTTTTTTTTGTTTTTTTGCGAGTGCGATTTTGAGTGCGAGTGCGAGTTCGAGTGCGAGTGTGAGTGCGAGTGTGAGTGCGAGTGCCTGTGCGAGTGTGAGGGTGAGTGCGAGTGCGAGCGGGAGTGCGAGTGTAGGTGTGAGTGCGAGTGCAATTTTTTTTTATTTTTTTATTTTTTTGTTTTTTTTGTTTTTTTTTTGTTTATTGCGAGTGCGAGTGTGAGTGTGAGTGAAGGTGCGAGTGCCTGTGCGAGTGTGAGTGCGAGTGCGAGTGTGAATGCGAGTGCGAGTGTGAGTGCGAGTTCGAGTGTGAGGGCAAGTGGGAGTTTGAGTGCGAGTGAGAGTGCGACTGTGAGTGTGAGGGCGAGTGCGAGTGTGAGTGCGAGTGTGAGTGCGAGTGCAATTTTTTATATTTTTTTATTTTTTTTGTTTTTTTGTTTTTTTGTTTTTTGTTTTTTTTTGTTTTTTTTGGTTTTTTTGCGAGTGCGATTTTGAGTGCGATTGCGAGTTCGACTGCAAGGTTGAGTGCGAGTGCGATTGCCTGTGCGAGTGTGAGGGTGAGTGCGAGTGTAGGTGTGAGTGCGAGTGCAATTTTTTTATTTTTTTATTTTTTTTTGTTTTTTTTTGTTTTTTTATGTTTTTTTGTTTTTTTGTTTTTTTTTTGTTTTTTTTGCGAGTGCGAATTTGAGTGCGAGTGCGAGATCGAGTGCGAGTGTGAGTGCGAGTGCGAGTGTGAGTGTGAGTGCGAGTGCCTGTGCGAGTGTGAGTGTGAGTGCGAGTGCGAGCGTGAGTGCAAGTGCGAGTGTAGGTGTAAGTGCGAGTGCAATTTTTTCATTTTTTTATTTTTTTGTTTTTTTTTGTTTTTTGTTTTTATTTGGTTCTTTTTTTTTTGTTTTTTTGCGAGTGCGAATTTGAGTGCGAGTGCGAGTGCGAGCGTGAGTGCGAGTGTGAATGGGAGTGCGAGTGTGAGTGCGAGTTCGAGTTTGAGGGCAAGTGGGAGTTTGAGTGCGATTGCGAGTGCGAGAGTGAGTGTCAGTGCTAGTGCGAGTGTGAGTGCAAGTGTGAGTGCGAGTGGAAGTTTGAGTGCGAGTGAGATTGCGAGTGTGAGTGCGAGTGTTAGTGCGAGTGTGTGTGCGAGTGCAATTTTTTTATTTTATTTTATTTTTTTTTGTTTTTTTTTGTTTTTTTGCGATTGCAATTTTGAGTGCGAGTGCGAGTCCGAGTGTGAGTGTGAGTTCGAGTGTGAGTGCGAGTCTGAGTGTCAGTGCGAGTGTGAGTGCGAGTGCGTGAGTTCGAGTGTGAGTGCGAGTGTGAGTGCGAGTGTGAGTGCGAGTGTGAGTGTGAGTGCGAGTGTGAGTGCGAGTGGGAGCGTGAGTGCGAGTGTGAGTGTGAGTGCGAGTGTGAGTGCGAGTGTAGTGCGAGTGGGAGCGTGAGTGCGAGTGTGAGTGTGAGTGCGAGCGTGAGTACGAGTGTGAGTGCGAGTGTGAGTGCGAGTGCAATTTTTTTATTTTTTTATTTTTTTTGTTATTTTTTTTGTTTTTTTTTGTTTTTTGGTTTTTTTGGGTTTTTTTTTGTTTTTTTTTGTTTTTTGCGAGTGCGATTTTGAGTTTGAGGGCGAGTTCGAGTGCGAGTGTGATTGCGAGTGTGAGTGTGAGTGCGAGTGCGTGAGTTCGAGTGTGAGTGCGAGTGTGAGTGCGAGTGCGAGTTTGAGTGCGAGCGTGAGCGTGAGTGCGAGTGTGTGTGTGAGTGCAGGTGTGAGTGTGAGTGCGAGTGTTCGTGCGAGTGTGAGTGCGAGAGCAATTTTTTTTATTTTTTTGTTTTTTTTGTTTTTTGTTTTTTTTTGTTTTTTTTGTTTTTTTGCGAGTGCGATTTAGAGTGCGAGAGCGAGTTCGAGTGCGAGTGTGAGTGCGAGTGCGAGTGTGAGTGTGAGTGCCTGTGCGAGTGTGAGGGTGAGTGCGAGTGCGAGCGTGAGTGCGTGTGCGAGTGTAGGTGTGATTGCGAGTGCAATTTTTTTTTATTTTTTTATTTTTTTTGTTTTTTTTGGGTTTTTTTGTTTTTTTTTGTTTTTTTGCGAGTCCGATTTTGAGTGCGAGTGCGAGTTCGAGTGCGAGTGTGAGTGCGAGTGTGAGTGTTAGTGCGAGAGTGACTGAGAGTGCGAGCAAATGTGCAAGTTTGATTTTGAGTTCGAGTGCGTGTGATCGAGTGTGATTGCGAGTGTGAGTGCGAGTGCGAGTGTGAGTGCGAGTGCGAGCGTAAGTGCGAGTGCGAGTGTAGGTGTGAGTGCAAGTGCAATTTTTTCATTTTTTTGTTTTTTTTTTTGTTTTTTGGTTTTTTTTGGTTCTTTTTGTTTTTTTTGTTTTTTTGCGAGTGCGAATTTGAGTGCGAGTGCGAGTTCGAGTGCGAGCGTGAGTGAGAGTGTGAATGGGAGTGCGAGTTGAGTGCGAGTTCGAGTGTGAGGGAAAGTGGGAGTTTGAGTGCGATTGCGGGTGCGAGAGTGAGTGTCAGTGCTAGTGCGAGTGTGAGTGCAAGTGCAAGTGTGAGTGGGAGTGGAAGTTTGTGTGCGAGTGAGATAGCGACTGTGTGAGTGCGAGTGTTAGTGCGAGTGTGTGTGCGAGTGCAATTTTTTTTATTTTTTTATTTTTTTTGTTTTTTTGTTTTTTTTTGCTTTTTTTGTTTTTTTTTTTGTTTTTTTTTTTGTTTTTTTGCGAGTGCGATTTTGAGTGCGAGTGGGAGTTCGAGTCCAAGTGTGAGTGTGAGTGTGAGTTCGAGTGTGAGTGCGAGTCTGAGTGTCAGTGCGAGTGTGAGTGCGAGTGCGTGAGTTCGAGTGTGAGTGCGAGTGTGAGTGCGAGTGTGAGTGTGAGTGCGAGTGTGAGTGCGAGTGGGCGCGTGAGTACGAGTGTGAGTGCGAGTGCAATTTTTTTATTTTTTTATTTTTTTTGTTTTCTGTTTTTTGTTTTTTTTGTTTTTTTTTGTTTTTTTTGTTTTTTTGCGAGTGCGATTTTGAGTTTGAGGGCGAGTTCGAGTGCGAGTGTGAGTGCGAGTGTGAGTGTGAGTGCGAGTGCGTGAGTTCGAGTGTGAGTGCGAGTGCGAGTGTGAGTGCGAGTGTGAGCGTGAGTGCGAGTCTGTGTGTGAGTGCAGGTTTGAGTGTGAGTGCGAGTGTGAGTGCGAGTGTTCGTGCGAGAGCAATTTT